>NC_140050.1:2407500-3007500 GCF_963513975.1 Fringilla coelebs
GCCCGCGGCTGCAGGGGGCGCTGTGGCGCCAGCTCGGCCGCCTCTCCACACGGCAATGGCGGGCGGGCTGCATGGCGGGCGGGGGCTGCAGCAGGAACCTCGGAACGGCGGCTGGAACCGCAGGGCCGAGCAGTCTCCGGAATAGCAAACGACATGTAACAGAAACTCCGCAGGTGTAGCAGGAGCCGAGGGGTGCCCCGGCAGGCAGGAGTGCTGAGTTACAGGGCAGTGAAAGACCCGGAGCAGTGGCAGAGAAGCGGCGGGGCCGGGCAGGGGCCGCTCGGCTCCCGAGCACCGCTGGGAGAGGCTCCCTCAGAGCGGGAGGGGACTCGGGGATCCCGGGGTTTCCCCTGAGGCACCCGAGTCGATGGTGAGGGACCTTTGTTAGGTGAGGCAGGTGTTAATAAGGTCCCAGTGACACGGCCGCTCTCATGAGCAGTTTCGCTCACGGTAGGAGAAGCAGGAGACCCGTTCCGCAGAGGTGGCGGATTCTCCCCGCAGTGAGCGCAGCCTGTCTCCCCTCTGATGTCCAGGGCGAGAGAGAGCTACAGCCCCTCCTGCCAGCCCAGATCTCCCGTTATCTCTGCCCTCTCCTTGGACATATCTTTCTCTTTAAGTATCGGTCGCTATTGTCTCTTAGCAAGAAATGGGAGAAAGTTCCCTGAGAGGAAGAAACAAAAGGAAAAGTCCCAACCCCCAACAACAACAAATGATAGCACAGAAAGTGTAATAATCGAACTGCATAATTTAATGATGGGATTACAATTCCAGGGAAACCCAGCCTGCATAGGTGTGCAAAGCTGGGGATCCAAGCTGCGTGTCCCAGTCAACTCCAGGTGCCAAGGGAAGGATGTGAGCACTAAAGCCGTGTGGAGTGAAAGGACTTGGTGAGAACAAGGTGTCAGACATCCCAAAAGAGTGCAAGAGGAACTGGTCATGCGTAAAGTGGAACCAGTCAGTGAGCTTGGCCAAGACAGCCAAACTCCAGGCAGGGTTCAGGCAGGCAGAGGGTTCATGCCCGTGTCTGCAAAGCCACCTGGCAGCAGCTGCCCTTGCATCCTGCTTTTTTTGTGCTCAGCTGGTGCCTTCCAGAGTGATGTGACAAAGCAGAGTGGAATGCCTTGCATTCCCTGTGACTGGGAATAAGGCCATCATCCCTCGACACAGGAAGAGCTGCGGGAGAACAGACAGGTGGGATGCAAAGCCCAGCACATGCTGTTCCCCATTTACCAGGTGAGCAATCAAGATGGCACATGCCTTGCCCACATCTCCACCGTGAACCCATGCAGCAGGACAGGACTGGGCAAACAGCCAGGGCAGGAGCCAGACCTCCCCTCTTCCCAGAATGCAGCCTGGACACCCAGAGCATGGTGCTCTGCAGCTGGTGTCCCCCGGTGCCATCCCAAGGGGCTGGAGGTGCCTGTGGGGCCATGGTCCAAGAGGGCTCTGAGCATCCTGCACAGGGAGATACTGACTCCTCCAGCACTCAAGGGCTCTTATCACCCACCTGCAGCTGGGCTGAGGGAGGGGAGATGCAGCAGCCCCTGTGATGTAAACAGGACTGGGCACTGCAGGAACAGGAGGAATTGCCAAATTCAAGTGTTGGATGAGGTCCCACATGGGCTGGCAGCTTCAGGGCATGGGAGGTCATTGCCCAGAGGATGGTAGGGGGAAGCTTGGTGGGGTGGTACCCAGACAGACTCCCAGGTCTGCTCTCCAGGCCATCCAGCCCCTCTGGACCGTGCCCTGCTCACTCAGCCTGGAAGTGCTGGGCAAGCTCAGTCCAGCCATGAGCGGATGAAGGGATCAGAAGAGTGGGAAGCAGACTGAAGACCTTTCAACCCATTTCAAACCTACTTTCCTGGAGCCAACCTGCAGGCTGAGCAGGTACGTACTGGCTGTGTAAAAAGTGCTGAATGCTGTGACCTTTCCATTACTCCTTCTCTGCTTTATCATTTTCAGGCAGTCCTCAAGTCTTGTAATTCCCACTTTCAGCAGTGAATCCTGTCTCCCCTCCTGTTGATTGACTGTGGATATGCTGGCATCCAGGATGGAGACAGTAGAAAGTGAGACCCTGATTGATGAGGTGAAGGAGATGAGTGGGAGAGGTGAGTTTTCAGAAGGGAACAGGAGGGGGAACTGTCCTCTGTTGAGGACAAAATGCATCCTGCTTCTGCTCTGGGACAGCTATTGAAGGTCAAAGCACTGGGGCTTGTCCCCAGACTAGGCTTTTCATGGGTTGGGACTTGGTGCCTGCAACACTTCCAGCTGAACTCTTGGTGCTCACCTGTAGACCCAGCTCCAGCACCAAAGGCTCCTGAGCTGACATCCTTGGCCCCCTCCACTGTTCATAGTAGGAGATGTGAATCTGGGGCCAACCTCTGCTGTGGTCAGCACTGGTTTGTGCCCTGACCTGCCCGTTCTCCTCTCACAGCACCAGAGACACCCAGGCTCAGGTCCAGGTGGGCTGCACTGAAGGTGTGCACCCACCCACTCAGGTGCTGCCTCCTCCTCCAGGAGATCCCCTTGTCCAGGATGTGTGCAGGCCCCTGGGGTGGGGACAGGGATGGGGCAGCAGGGAGCCAGGGACAGTCCAGCTAGGGGGGTTTTCCCACTGCAGGGAAAAGGAACTAACCTTGTCCCTTCTCTTGCTGGGGTGGATGCAGCCCCAGGGCTTCCTGTTCTGAGCAGCTTCTTCTCCTCTGTCCCCAGCTGACGTGACTCTGGACCCAGACACCGCCAACCCCTTCCTCATTCTGGCCAGTGACCAGCGAGGGGTGGGACGGGGGCACGAGTGGACCTTGCTGCCCGACAACCCCGAGCGGTTTGACACGGAGCCGTGTGTGCTGGGCAGCCAGGGCTTTGCTGCGGGGAGACACTGCTGGGAGGTGGAGGTGGCTGAGGCAGGGGACTGGTGGGCAGTGGGAGTGGCCCAGGAGTCTGTCAGGAGGAAGGGGGTCCTCAATTTTACGCCCCAGGAGGGGATCTGGGCCGTGGGGCAGTGGTTTGGGCAGTACCATGCTTTCAGTGATCCTGACTGGACCCCACTGCACCTTACCTGCCTCCCCAGGGCCATCCAGGTCTGCCTGGACTTCACAGAGAAGCAGGTGACTTTTGCTGATGCTGAGAGTGAAGCCCCAATCTTTGCTTTCTGCCTGGCCTCGTGTGCTGGGGAGAGGCTGCACCCGTGGCTCTGGGTGGGGATGGACTCGTGGCTGAAGCTGTGCCCCTGACAGGGAGGGAACATGAGGGGCAGGGGAGAGACTGGAAAGGTGAATGCCATCACCTTGGGTCTTGGTGCTGGGAACTGGGAGGGTCCTGCATCCTGCTGGCTTCTCCTCGTGTGGATCCTCTGGCCACCAAGGAGAGGACTGGCAAGTCATGGAGGCGGATGCCACAACAGAGCCTCCTTTATCCCCCCACCCCTCGGCTGGGACTGCAGGGACAACAGGGAGCACAGAAACTGGGTGCAGGGAGGAGCTTGGTGCCCGGTGGTCCCATGGCAGGGAGCATCACTGAGTGCCAGGGCACTGCAGAGCTGCTCTGTACAAGGCCATGGAAATATAGCAGGGTCCAGCTCCTCCAGGGGTGCTGGCATAGTGCCTCTGGCTTTTTTTCAATTAAGTTAAAAAACCCCAAACATAGCTGGATATTCATGATAACACTTATCTTCCCCACACATCCAGAGCCTGTCCTTGCCTGATGTGCACCAAGCACATTTCTTGCAGCAGAGCACTGGTAGCAGTGCAGGGGCAGCCCAGGAAGGAAAGCACAATGCTGAGCTGTGTCTGAAACCCACAGGAGAGGCAGGAATCCACAAGAATGGCCACAGATCTGCCATTCTCAAGGTCCCACCTCACAGGATCCTGCTAAATCCTGTCCTTAGGAGAGGAGAAGGTGGATGTAGGTGAAGGGGGGCATTGCCTGGGTCCAGCCTAGATTTCATCTCTGAAGACTTTTCTGGTTGGACCTTATTTACTGCCACTTCAGTTGTCATCATTGGGGTAGCATCTGGGCACAGGCAATATTGGTCTCCCTGCTCTACTCCAGGAGCTGCAGAGTTGCAGCACTGGATCAAGCCCGGGTATCTGCCCCCAGAGCTCTGCCCTAAGCCTCTTCCACTCTGGCAGCATCAAGACTGGGGAAACCCAGGGTTCTCTGCTCCCAGTGAGGCACTTCCTACTCTCCATGAGCAGGAGCCTCTGAGACTGTCCTAGTTTTGCTTGGGATAGTTAATTTTCCTCTCAGTGGCCAGCACAGTGCTGGGTTTGGGATTTAGAGTGAGAATAATATTGATAGCAACAACCAAACCATCAGTCATGTGGTGTTACCCCACCTCAGTGTCTCATGCTCTGCCAGCGAGGAGTTGCACAAGAAGCTGGGGGGGGAAACACAGGCAGGACAGCTGACCCAAACTGGCCAGGGAGATATTCCACACCATAAAACATCCTGCCCAGTGTGTAAACTGGGGGAGCTGCTGGTGAGGGGCTGATGGCTGCTGGGAGGCAGGCTGGGCACAGATCAGCAGATACTGAGCACCTATACTGGGCATCACTTGTTCCACTTGGGGTTTATATTTTTTTTCCATTACAATTATTATTATCATTAGTATTACTACATATTACTTTATCTCAATTATTAAACTGTTTTTACATCAAATCAAAAGTTTTTTCCCCCATCCCCCTTGGAGGGTGGTGTGTGACTGTGTGGTGTTGTCAGCCCAGGTTACACCGTGATTGAGGTTCACAGCAGAAGGTTGGTGTATGCAGATGGCAGATTGTTAGTTAAGTATTTTTGTCCTTTGTCATGCAAAACATCCCAAAAGAGTTGTGCTGTGCATTTAGGGGCACCTACCTCAATCAAGAAGAAGAAATTCCTTTCTGAAAGCCAGCTAAGTCCCTCAGACTGGAGAAAAGTTGGTTTTTTTCAACAGATTGGTGTCTGGGAACTTCTTCACTGGAGTTTTGTGGCTTAGAGGGAGTAAATATTTTGCTCTGGTTTCCTTTTTGATGTGCCCCCCAAAAATTAAAATTTAAAAAATCAGCTCTCTGGGAGCTGAGTTACATAATTGCAGTATTTGTATGAGAAATACCCAATTTCATGTAGAATTGCACCACAAAGACTCAGAGGAGCTTAAATTCAGCTCTCATGTGATAGAGGTCTCTACATGTGGGAGCCACAATGGGTAGGAAGGGTAAGGAACACCGGGGTCCTTGAGCAAGGCTGGACCCACATGGGCTCTGAGTGGTTTTGGGGAGACAAGCGGGGCCGGGAGGTTTGTGCCAAGCCAGCATGGGCACAGCCAGCACATCACGGCAGTGACCTGCTGCCTCCTCAACCCTGCCTGGACACGGAGGCCACAGGGCAATTCCCAAAGCCCTTGGTCACAGCAGGGTGGGATCAGACCCCTGGGACCCTCCTGCTGCCAGGGAAAAAGGCTGCAGCAGTGGACCGTGGAAACACCTCAACAAAGATGTTCTTCTCAGCATTGGTCTGTCAGATATGCTCCGAACAAAGCCTGCCTGGATCTGGCACATCAGCCAAGCAACTGTGACAGAATGCCCTCCCCATGAAACTGTTTCCTTTTTCCCAGTGAGTCCTTTCTCTGGGACTTCTGCTGCTTTTACACTGTTCTTGCTGTTGCAGATGCTACTTTGTCTTCTCCCCACCCTGCCAGATTGCTGTGTGGCGTCACAAGCTTATTTTAAAGGACTGGCTGAGCCAACCACGGCACTCTCTTTTTTAAAATCTTTTTCTTTTAATACAAACAAGCCCAGAAAACCCTTGATTTGAGAGCCTGGCCAAGAAACTCATCCAAGGTCTTGCCCAAGGCTAAAGCCTTGTCCAGGAACTCAAAAATGCATCCAACATTGGTGTTGCAGTGCTTTGAGTGGCATTTCAAATGGGCAGCTTCACAACCCCCTGCTGCAAGTGTGGCGTGACCAGATTTTCAACACAGATCCAGGGCCAGGGGCCAAGGCTGCAGGGGATGTTGGGTCTCCTCACTGCTCCACAGAACAGGGAATAATGGCTGCCCAAGTCTCTGCCCTGAGGTTCCATGCCCTGCAGCCCCTGCCATTGTGCTGGCCCTGGATGGCTCTCAGAACCAGCTGGTAGCAAGCGCACAGAGCAAGGCTCCTGCCCTGCAGCTTGCTGCCAGCAGCTCTTGCACACTTGGGCACAGTTCAGACACAGCTCAGACACAGTCTGACACACCTCAGACACAGCTGGACAGTGCCCACCATGACCTCACCAGAGATCACAGACATGTCCAGCATCTCCCACAGCCCTGGAGTAAGGGGCTGGGCTGCAGGGCCATGGGCAGGCCTGGGTCAGGCAGCTCACAGGGACCCTCTGTGGGGTGGCATCATGCAGCATCAGGGTCACTCCATGCAGCCCCACACACACCCCTGGCCCAACCAGGGGCCCACAGACTCTTGACTTGGCCCAAACATCATCGCCCTGATTGGCCCATGCCAGGCAGGCTTCTGTACAGTGACAGAGAAACTGCCCAGAAATGAAAAAAGCCCTGGGTTTTGTCCAGCTTTGAAACCTTCTGCTGGGGCCCTGGGGGCTGGCCAGGGCAGCTGCTGCAGGCTGGGGGTACCAGGGTGCTCTCAGGGAGGCAGCCTGGGCTCTGCAGCCCTGGCCCCCTCTAATAACAACACAATAGCCCAAAGTTTGTCTCACTTTTATTTACATCATTGCACAGCCCATTTCCCCAGAATGCACTGGAACATGGTGGGTCAGACACCGATTGCCCACATCCACGAGCTGAACATCTCTGGGAAGGAGGACAAGACTCAAAGAGTCACTACTGGGTCTTGTGGGGGCACATGCAACAACTCCAATTACTGGCAATGACAACAAAGCCAAGGACGCTGAGTGCAGCCACGGCCACACACAGGACTGGGCCCCCACTGCCCCAGCCTAGGGCTTCTGTCTTTCACAGTTGCATATTTGGATTGATGGTGGGTTTCTTAACTGGGACACTGGCTCCATGAAGTCCTTACCCTGGGGACGTGCTATGGGAGAGAGCATCCCTCATCACCTGCCAGAACTCGGTGCCTTGTGGGGCCAAGCTCCTGGGAGGCAGCCAGGGCTGGGAAGGTTAAGCACCACCTCCCCCTCCCCATTTTTCTTCACTGGTGATCTCCTGGTGACAAGGGGGTTGTTGGGAAGGGGCTGAAGGACGGGGCACCCAGGACAAGGCACGGAGCAGTGGTGCAGAGCCTGCTGCCATGGAAGGGGTGTGCAGGGTGGGAGCGCCTGCGTGGGAACGGGATGGGACTGGAGTAGGGACTGTGACTGGAGCTGGGCTGCAGCAGCCTCTCCACCAAGAGTACCAGAAGCAGAGTAATCCCTGCATGAGTGCATGACTGGGAAAAGGGCAGACACCCACAGGTATGTGGAAGAAAGGAAGGGGCAGTTGCGGGGGTGGCTGAGAGAGGGGAGCAGAGATGTGCAGCCTGGCTGTAGCAGAGGACTTTCACCCCACAGTGACACCAGCCCCTCACACTTGGAAGAGAGACCAGTTCAGAGCAGCCCTCAGGGCACAGAGAGGCTGCAGCAAGATGTGTCAGGGTATCCCCAAGCTGCACCTGGGAGACAGGAGAGAGGAGAGCAGACAGACACCAAGGCCAAGGGCTGGAGCAATCCTGTTGGGCAAGATGGCACACTGATCCCTGCTGCTCAGGACACCAGCAACTTCCAGCTGAGGCTGAGGGAATGCACAAGGAAACACATCCTGCTTTGCATGAAGCTAGAGAGAAGTGCACATAGTGCTTTGAATTCAGGAAATTACAGATGTCCATCTCACAGGGCACTGCACTGACTCACTTGCTTTCAGCAAAGGGGCAGAGGGACATAGTGCATGACACCACCACCCACTGCAAGGACACAGGCCCCTCAGAGCCTGCCTCTTGCCTGCTCTCTACCCTCACCACCATGGAGCCAGAGCCCAGGCACCAGCAAAGCAGCTGCACACACCTCTGGAGCACCTGGCAGGGCAGGGCAGCATCACTGCCAGCATCCTCACAGCCTGTGCCACTCAGAAGGCTCAGGAAAGCTCAGCACCAGGCACTGTCGGGCAGGGTGAGGTGGCAGAAGCAAGGACCAAAGCCAGACCAGGGGGACTCTTGGCAAAGGGGGCATTCTGAGACAGAGACCTTTGAGAATGCAAGTGCTGGAAACACAGGTAAAAGGAGGAGGAGAAGGACGAACGCTGGCCCCACAGGACAAGGGACCCAGAGCCTGTTCTCTGGGACCAGCAAACTGGGGGGGTTTCACTAGAGGACACAACAGGCAGGCAGCGCTACCAGGGATGAACCCAATCCCAGCAGCTCCTCTGGAATGTGCAAATAAAGTGCAGAAACAGCCAAGAGCACCTGCGTCCTGCCAGCGCCGCAGGGCATGGCCTGTCCCCTAAGGTACGTGTGAAACTGATGCTACAGGAGGTCCAGCCTCAAGCTGGCAAAAGGACATCAGCAAACAGAGACTCCAACTCCTTCTGGGGTCAGGAAAGCTCCTTTCTCAATCTTTTCAAAGCAAAAGGCAATGGTGGGTTTAGCTAGTATGGAGCCATCTCTTCCCACCCTCGGATCCTCCATCTACCTTTGCCAGACAGACCAAGGGCTGAGTGCATCCAAATTCTGGGGATAAGCCAGGATCTCAAGGAAAGCATTTTGTGAGATCATGTCTGTGCCGGAAAAGATTCTCTCATTCCGAAACTGATTTTGAAATTCTCAAAATTACAGTACTTTACAATACAAAATGTCTCCATTCAGTATTATGTCATTTTACTCCTTCTGGGATTATAATAATTTTTAAAAACACTCAACTTTCTAGAAAGGACAGAACACCACAAAAGAGACCAAAGAGTAATGGGAAGGCTGCTGTAGTATATCAAAACCAATTTGGTGCAAAGGAGAAAGGGACTTTTAAGAATGGTTGATGAAAAGTGTTCCTCATATGCTCATTTGGAGAAAAGGCATTGATTTAACCTCTGAATGAGATCAGATTGCCAGCTTCTATCCTGAAGCTTAGAACATCAACACAAAGGAATTGAAACACAATATGCATGGCCATTAAAAAATAATATTATATATAGATATATATATATAGAGAGAGGGAGATGTTTTCCATGTATGGTGTTTCGTTATAGGAAAGTGTCCCTGCAGACAGGCATTTTCTGCCATCAGGCTCTTTTGGGCCATTTCACCCGCAGATGTTGATAATGTGTCTCTTTGCCAAGGTCTAAAGCACGTGCTGACCGCAGAGTCCCTTTGGGTGGGATGATTGTTTTCCAGTGTCCCCACAGCTGCCGCGGTCCCTGGGCCTGTGGGGATGCTCGACCCTCCACCCTGGCCGGCCGCAGGACGGCTCAGACCGTGGTCTCATCCGCAGCCTTCTTCATGAGCTTGGCAGAGAGGAGGGAGTGGGGCACGGGGTGAGGGCTCCGCGAGGCCGGGATCATCAGCCGGACTTTCTGGTTGGTCCTTCGCCACTCCGAGTACAGCTGGCAGTGGTAGCGGAACGAGACCTGGCGGGCGAGAACGCAGCGCTGTCACCAACCCCGGCCCTGGAGCACACGCAGGGACGGCCCGATGCTCGCACCCCTCTGCCTCTGGGGCCTCCTTATCCTGAGGCAAGGGACACAGCACTGATCCCAGCACAGTTTGGGGCACTCCATGCCCCCGGCCTGACAAGCAATCAATCCCTTCAGAGCAGGATGGGGTTTGCTCAGCTGGGTTTGGGTCCGGGCTGGTGCAATGTGGTGGGGATGAGCTGCAACTCGCCCCTTCATCCAGCCCCGGGCTGCAGTCAGCACCTTCGGTGAGCAAAACAAAGGTCTGAACCCAACCAGCCTCTTCCCATCTCACAGACCCCAGGGGACCTTCTTCGTCCTGCACAAAAACCTTCCCTCCTTTGTCTGCAACAACAGGACAGCAGCTGGACTCAATTTTTTCTGGACAACACCGTGGCCTGGGAGACTTGTCTACCCAGAGGGAGACAGCGGAGGATGGAAAGGCTGGAGGGACCCAGAGCAGCCCAGCAGAGGCAGGAGCTGGCCCTGCAGTTTCAGAGCAGCCCTGCGAGGGGAGCTTTGAGCTTGGCTTAAATACCGAATGAGCCACTGATATAAACCAGGCCTTCTTACAGGAAGCATTTAGCTTGCAACTGGAACATACCAGGAAGTGCATCTGACACAGAAAACTCAGTAAAACTGTTACTTCTGGATGGGTCTACGAGAGATCTTATGAGAAATGAAGCTGTGCCACTCTGGCACTGAGGTAATTGAGCTTATTGATCTGTGCCCACCCCTCCTTCCTGTTGCAGAGGGATTGTGGCAGTAAGACTGTTTGCTGACAAATTCATCTCCCAGTTTTCAGAGAATGGGGAGCTAATGATGGGAACCTCAAAGAAGGCTCCTGCTCCTCAGAAAGGAGCTGCAGCCTTGGCTACAGCTCTCTCACAACCCTCACACTGGTTACAGCCATGAACCCCCTCCCACATATTGGCTCCTTGGACTGCACAGCCCAGGGTTGAACGAGCTGAATATAAATAAAGGGGCTTCACCTAATGTCCTCCTCTGCTCAAGGAAATGTGAAACACAGCAGAATTAGAGCCATTTTAGTCAGGACTTGTTACTGCACAAACATTTTTCCATTTCCTCCAGGTTTCCAGCTCCTCCCCACCAGTCCTGAGATAGAGAAGACGGAAACGCTTCCTCTTAAAGTTTCCAATTTTAGCTTGGCTTCCTACGGAAACAAGCTTCATGCAGGAACATGCAGCATGGAAACTTTCCTCCATGGCTCCCATGCAAGGAGCGCCTCCAGCTTTGCCCCCAGGCACTCTTGCCACCAGAGCAGGGACTGCTGCAGCACTAGCTCGTCCTGCCCTGGCTCCCAGGTCTGTGAGGGGGAGTTGTAAGGAGTGTCCAGCCCCAGGAGAAGGGGTTACTTGGAGAAACTGGAAAACAAGACGACAAGGAAATGGACTGGGGAATTTCTATTGCCTACAGGCAATAGCTTTTTGGGGTCCCACTACTCCTCCTGCATCAAGTGCACTTCTTCCATTCCCAAAATGATGTTTCCCTGCAAAGCCCTGGAAAAGGGCATTGACAGGACATGAGACACAAAGGGCTCGCTTGGAATAGGAGAGCCAAAATCAAGATCCAAACCCAGAAGTCTACCCAGCAACACAAGACAAAACAACTGAATGGGAAACAGAGGGAAGTCCCTGGCCTAGCAGCCCCTAGAGAGAGCAGCTCTGAGGCCCTGGAGAGGGACCAGGCATCCCCACTGAGATCCACTTGTGCCACACGCAAACCTGCATTCGCTGTCCTGCTCTTCTCAGCTCCCTGCAAGATACAAGCTCCTCACCCCCTAATTCAGCACGTCCAGAAATGCCAAACAAGGCATCCGCAGGAAGCTCTCTACCAGCAGGGATCAGTTCAACACCCAGACTGGCTCAAGTGAAGGTTCCCAACAACCCCCAGTGCCCCCCATGCAGCAGTGGGCCAGGGCACACTGGCTACCAAGCCTTGACTTGGAGCCGACCACACGACCCAGCATCAGAGAAGCCACAGCTTTCCCCAGGGCCAGAGAGTTCTTTCAACATGCCTTAAAAATACGGCATAGGAGTTTGTTTAGTTGTGGCCAGAGACCCCCAAGGCCAGCCCCCGCAGCTGGGCACAGCCAGACTGTTCTGAGCAGCAAAAGCATAGAGGGATATGGTGGCAAATTATTTAGGTGTCAAATGTGTTCCATATTTTACTTTTCCCCTCCACTGCCCAGGTACCAAGTTTGTGCTTCTTCTTGAACCACAGATAGGCCACTGCCCGACCCAGCCCCAAGCCCTTCCCATCCAGCCTCAGCCCCAGCCCCATCCCAGCTCCAGCACATCTGTGGCTGGTTGGGTTCTGACACTTGGGGAACACTGGGACAGTCTGGAAAGCAGATGACCAGCAGGTGATTTTCCATTCTCAGCTTGCACATGAAGATAATTCAATGGACATTCGAGTGGAAGAGCCCAAGGTGTTCTCACACGGGGAGGCAGAAACAGCAGGTGGCACTGATGAGGTGTGAGCCATGCTCCCAGCTCCTGCTGGAGCAGGAGCAGGAGCCTGGCAGCCGGCACTTACCAGTGTCCAGAGGACGTAGATGGTGAAAAGTGCTATAGTGAGTGCTATGAGTCCGATGGCCTCCAGGCGGCTGTTGAACTGCAGGTGGTCCTGGGCCCCGCGCAGACACAGCCAGCCCGAGATGGCCGCCAGGGGAGTGATGAACAGGAAACAGACCATGTCACAGAACAGCGTCCTCTTCTCATTGCGGGGCCCGGGGTCCTTCAGCCACTGCAGGAAGGACAGAGAAGGAATCAGCCTGGGACAGGCAGGAGCATGGCGGTCGGGCAGAGCTGGGGGGCTCTGGCCAGCACTGTGCGGTCTAACTCACATCAACCTTCTCCTAAAGGGAACCAGGGTCAAGTCTAGGTTTAACAACTAACAAGGGAAATGGAAGAAACAGTTAATGAACGTGTACAGGGAAAGGCAGTCATGGATACAGAAGCTCCTGGGCTCTCCTCTGGAGCAGTGAGGAGCAGGCACTGCAGGACATCAGTTCAGTAAAGCCTGGCTTAATATGGATCTGACAGGTCTTGGACTAAACTTCAACAGAAACAGACCCAGGACTCTAACTGGTGAAGGGGCTGTGGCAAACAGGGGCACTGGGGTCTGCAGCAAGGCCAAGCTATAAGAGCATCTGTCCCAAATCTAGCCCTTGGTGTCCTGTGGGAGAATCACAGCATTTTAGAGTTTCACAGGCAATCTCCAAATGTTTCTTTCTTTTAGGAGTCCTGACTTGCTTCCAGCGTGGGTTCATTTTAGATACTTCAGCAACAGCAATTGTTCTATTTTCCTAGAATTATGCTATTTTTAGCCTTTCCTTTCCTTTTTTTAGAATAGCAAGAAGCTGTGGTTCCTACAGATACCAAATTGTTAGCACATTTTTACTGGGGTCTGTGTGTGCTGGCCTGCAGATTCTTCCTTCTTCTCCTCACAAAGATGACTGCCTCATTCAGGATTTTTTGAATTTTATTTTTAAATAAGACTTGGAGAATATTATTGAAAAGGCACAGCCAGAGCAGGGAAGAGACTATCAGGGTCTGGGCTGTCAGGCCAATCCTACTGTATGGTACCGGCTTTGGAACAGACAGCTTGGGAAGGGACTCATCTGGGAACTCTGTACACAAAGCTCCTTTCCTACCCAGAAACCACTCTTTAAGGAGCAATACAGAAGTGGTGGTGACAAGTATGCAAGAAATTATGAGACCTCAGCAGAGGTAACCTGAGGACATGGCTGGCCAGAGGCACACAGGCCCAGAGGGAAACAAGGCAGGGGGCACAGAGGTGAGTGCAGATTTAATTGCAGCAGGGATGCTCAGTGAGACAGAGCAAAAGGGCGAGAATGGGACTGGAAGCACAGCCAGCTTTTGTGGAAATGGGAAAGAGAAGGGGCAGCTGGCAAACCTGGGCACGGAATAGGGGGGTAGCTAGGCTGGTTAGAGCCACAGGAACAGCAGGGTCTGCAGCACCTGGGACAGGACACTGAGCTGGCCATGAGACGAGGAGAGGATGCTGCAGTGACAGGAATGAGCCTGGCCTGGAATTCCAGCTGGGAGGACTCATAACCACAGCATTTTAGTGATGTGACCTGAATCATCTGAACACTTCAGTGGTAACAGTCAAGGAACTTTCATTGATTCTAAAGCCATTTGGAGCATGACTTGATGGGCGGACAGCCAGAAGAAAACCTCAAAGAATCACAGAATCACTAAGTTTGGAAAAGACTTCCAAGATCATCAAGTCCAACCATCAACCCAGAGCCACCGCCAAACCATGTCCTCAAGTCATCCACATATTTTTCGAACACTTCAAGGGATGGTGGCTCCACCACTGTCCTGGCAGCCAGTTCCAATGCCTGACAACCCTTTCCATGAAGAAATTTTCCCAATATCCAACCTAAACCTCTTTTGGCACACCTTGAGGCTGTTTACTCTCATCCTGTTGCTTCTTCCCTGGGAGCAGAGCTCAACCCTCACCTGGCTCCATCTTCCTGCAAGGGAGAGATAACAGAAGGTCTCCCCTGAGCCTCCTTTTCTCCAGGCTGAGCCCTCCCCCCCAGCTGCTCCTGGTACTCCAGACCCTTCCCCAGCTCTGTTGCCCTTCTCTGGACACACTCCAGTGCCTCAGTGTCTTTCTTGGACTAGGCAGCCACCCCGGGGTTCGAGGTGGGGCCCCACCAGTGCCCAGCACAGGAAGACGGCCACAGCCCCAGTCCTGCTGGCCACACTGTGGCTGGTACAGGCCAGGTGCCATTGGCCTTCTTGGCCATCTGGTTCACATTCAGCCACTGCTGACCAACACTGCCAGGTCCTTCTCCACTGGGCAGCTTTCAGAGCAGGCAGAACTGTCATTTGGACAGGATGGGAGAAGGCAGGCAGACCTGCAGGTCCCCCCTTGTATGGATCTCCAGAGGAATCAGTGTGATGAGCTGTGTGGGGACAATAAACACCACACATGCAGTCTGAGCAGTCCTGGGAGGAAGTGAGGGTGGACAGCAACTCAATGGCACAGGGAAGCTGCTCCCATACACAGCGCTCAAAACCAGCCTAGTGTTAGGCTCTCCCCAGTCCAGGGCCAGGACAGGGCTGCCTGGTGACACAGCATTCAGGTGAGTGCCAAATCACCCTGGCTGGACCAAGTTCCCTCTAGCAGCAAGCCCAGAGCACCCCATTCTCTGCAACAGGACATGCTGGGGCACTTCTGACCCTTGTACAGTAAGAAGCTCAGGCAGATAGGTATTTCACTGCATCTTAATTCTATTTATATTCCTTGTGACTTTTGAAACTCCTTCCTCCTCCCCAAGATGGGAGACAAACATATAAAGGCAGGAAGCAAATTAATTTCCTTTTGAAGCAGTTGATTTACTTTGCCAGTATGCACTGACACAGTAACAAAATGGAAAACAATAAGCCACTCTAAGGGCGCAGCATTTCTGGCACAGCAACACATTGGTGCATACAGGACTCTGCAAGTGCAAGTAAGTATGGGAAAGCAACAAAAGCACAACTTGGTCTTCTTCTAGCAGCTTCCACACTGCTATCATGTCTGAGACTGAAAGGAACGAGGCGTGGCACCATGGCAAATGCCACACCACGACATGTGCCAGTACGGGATCACAGCACCTCAGAGAAAGCTCACTGGTCCTCTGGGTCAGCACAGCACAGACAGGGCTGGACAAAGTGGTGAAGATGGACAGGTAAGGAAGAGTAGCGCTGGTGAGTATCAAGAGTGCAAGGGTATTTCCTGTTTTGGCCCCAAACAGGCCATTGCTTTATGCAGAGCAGTGCCCAGGACTGCACAGAGAAGTGCCAAGAGGATCTCGTGTTGGACCTGGGACCAGCATCTCCAGACAGCAAACTCAAGTAAAGAGAGAAAGGAAAAGATTAGAGGGGTGGGAACCCAGCTGGAATCAAGAAGGATTTGTTTTTCACTAGATGCAGGAGTGTAAAAGAGGTGTGCATTGAGCAAGGAGAGAGATGGGCTGGGGAAGGGCAGAGGAACACGGATCAGACAACAGTGCAGTGAGTTCAGCAGAAGAGTTCGAGGAAAGCAAAGGGAAAAGTCTGTCTGCAAGGAAGATAAGGCTGGAGGAAGGGTGGGGGAGAGCTTATATCACAGCTCAATTCTCTGAACTGGAGGGGGGACAGTGAGTGCTGCGCCAGGCGCTGAGCCCAGAGGCAAAACTTCTTTCCCTAAGCAGGAGTAACATCACAATTCCTGCCTGCCAACCTCCCTTTTTGTGTTCCAGGGACATCTCTGCAGCACCTCCCACAGCCACAGAGGTGCAGGAGACTCAGGAGATGAAGCAGAAGGACTGCATGTGACAGACCCACGGGAGGTGTCCCCTACTCTAGCGTAACCTGCAGTCAAGCAACGCCTCAGAGAATTTCAAACACATTTCGTTGCGTGTGACACTGTGCTTGAAAATTGTACTTTCAAGAGACAAAAAAATAATCCACTGACCTACATAAATTATCCAGTTTAAGTGAACCAAAAGTGTTAGCAGTCATTAAAAAGTAATCATCTTTAATCAAAATCGCACCATAAACTCCAAGAAGAACAGCAGGAGCAAAAAACTGTCCAGCCTCTGTACAGTACAGCACAGCACTCCTGGAAGGAGGAGCTGTTTTGAGGAGGCAAAGGAGCACACCAGAATCACCAAAGCAGCCCATTTATAAATAAAGTTTTAAAACACACTGCTGGAAAACACCAGCAGAATTGAAACATGGAAGCAGAATTTTCTTGGGACTCTGTGATGAGATTTGCTTGCAAGAAGAGAAATAGGGAAACAAAAGGTGTGGCTGGACTGCTCCAACAGTGACTGGTTCACCAGAGAAATCTTTTTTGGAATTAGTGAGATGTCTTAAATTAGTTTTGTCTCATCAAAGGAATTAAATGCTTGCAGAAGCATTATGATCAAGTCCTGCATTATACTTGTTAGCTTTCACCACGAGGGTATGCTGACTTTCAACCTCCCAGTAATTTTAGCAAAGCCAGAGTCTTTGGTCTCTGCACCAGCAGTTTGTGTCCGCTGAGAGCAGAGACCTGAAACTCCTGGCTCCTCTCCCTGGTATTTACATTATGTGTGAACAAAGCACACCTTTCCTGTGGAGTATGGAGTGATCTTTGCTGGGACCCAGCAGCCGCTGCTCTGACACCTGCCTGACCTGCAAGCCTGAGACCTTTCTGCAGAGACCTGGGCTGGCAGCACAGACCCCTCCCCATGCCAGGACTGGCCTCAGAAACCACAGCTGGCTCACAGCAGGGGCAGATGGCCTCAAACAGGAGTCTCTGGCCTGCCAAGGTGGTGCTTCTCTTCAGCCCACTGAGAAACACTCAGAGGGGACAAAATTAACAATAACCTGAAGCTTTAACACTTTACAAGCAGTTAATGAACTGAAGAGAGATATGAGAGGGTGGGTGACAGAGCGAAACACACAAAACAAGGCAGCCATGGAGAGGAAATACTTCTGCTGGTAACCTGGGAAAGTAAAAATGGGGAGGAGTGGGCTGAGGTACACCAATACAGACCAACCCACACAGCCACGTCCCTCTGTGGGCAGGGAAAAGGCCACGAGCTGTGCAGAAGGGCTTGTGGCTGTAGAAACACAGCCACACCGTCACCCTCGGTAATGCTTTCTGGAAATACACAACGCATCCACTACAGTCCCAAACACCTCCATGCTCTGCCTGAAATCCCAAAGGACAAAGTATCTCCAGCAGGAAGACCACTTTGCAGAGAAAATAGGTTTGTGATGGATTTTGCCCCAGACCAAAGAGAAAAGTTTATGTGGAAGGGAAAACATTAAGGACAGAGGCAGGGGAGGCAATATTTTGACTCATACACAAGTTGCCTTGTTCTCCTACAGCCAGGAAGAGGCAGACTTATAGAAATTATTTCTAATATATGTCCAGATGGGGCTTGTCCGGGCTTGCCTGGCCTTTGCTGCTGGGCCGAAAGGCGGCACCTGCGGTGCTCCCCTCAGAGACTCCTCTGGCTGCTGGAAGCTGCAGCTGCCCCAGGGACGTGCCCAGGCACGCAAAGCTCCGGTTTTACCTCTGTGCAGATGCTTTAAGGAGAATGGTGAAGGAAAGGAGTGGATTCTGCCAGAGAGTTCGATCAGAGTTTATCCCAATGGCAGGATTCTGAATAACAGCTCTAACAGAACCCCGAACCGGTGGCTGCTGCCTCTTGTAAGCCCAGGGAGAGGGGCAGGGACTGGGATCCCACCAAGCAGGTGCAGGGCGGGCAGGCCTCAGGTGCAAGGGACACCTGGGAGGGCCAATGGCCCCCAGGGATGCAGGGCATCTTTTGAACTCTGCAATCACTCGATGCCCCTCTGGAATGCCAGGACTGACAGACAGCACCAGCAGGGGTCAGGGGTGGGGAGAAGGAAGGTGATTGGCACCTGGGAAAGGACAGGGATACCTGAGACAAGCTATGACATCACACTGCTACACAGACTCCTCCAGACAAGCTGACACATCCTAACTTAGCCTTCTAAGGAGGCAGGAATTAACTGATCACAAGAGGTATTTCCTTCTCCATACACTATATAGGACTTTAAAGAACAAGGTCTGGCCGAGGCACATTTAAGGCATGAAGGGTTAGGACAAATAAATTCAATCATGCCTAGAAAATTGTATGACCACCTGTGGCCTGGGAGAAAGAGCTGTCTAGGCTGCAGCAATCCTTCAGGTCCAAAGGCCTGTGCTCCTCCTTCTACCATGCTCTGGACAGCAAAAGTACAGATACCCCCTGACGAAGAATCCTGGACAGTACCTGGGCATTTCCTGGGCATGGTATTATTAGAAAAAAGAGGAAAGTACTTCCTTCAGGAAAACTGTGTCTGCTGCAACTTACACATCAAACACTTCATCTAAGTATCAAATGATGAAATCTTCCAGGGAACACAGAAAGTATTTTGCCTTTTTTGACTATGCCAGTCATGATGGCTACAGTGTCCTGGAGTCAGATCCCTTTCCTGTAAACATATGGCGGTCCATTAAACTAACAATCATACAGGAAAACCATCCCTCTCTGAGGCTTGGCCATTTTGTTCTCTGCTGGAGACATGCTCCTCACTTAAGAACCCTGGTCCACAACTGTCTTGTGCTGGAGACCACCTCAGAGCCAAGGAGAAGCCTTTCTGTCCTCTCACAGCACAGGCACCAGCATCCTGCACCTCTGGCTACCAAACTCTCCACTCAGGGCTGCAGGTCAATTCTCCATCTCCATCTCCACCTGCATGTTCAAAACATGCCCCCCAAAACATGCCCCCACTCAGCCCAGCGGTCCCACAGCCGGACAGTTTCCAAAAGCCTTTCTTTTTTTTTTTTTTTTTAGCTTTCAAGTAGCTTCTTAATTAAAAAATAGCTCAGCTAGGCTGAACTGCAGGAGATATTTCCCCTACACCCATGGGTCAGCCTGTGGTTGCCAGAGCTGGCTCTGGGTTCAGATGAGTTCCCCACTCTGGGTTCAGAGATCAGGCACACTGGCAGTCAACACTGGTACTGTTTTTACATTGAACAGACCACAACATAAATCAATGGTTGCTTAAAGAAAACTAAAATATAATTCTATTAACAAATTATCTTTAATCGATACTGGACAAAATTGACACCTGTCCTCTGTAAAAGAGGCCACAAAATTCAATTACTATTTGTGAAGTGCTTGGATGTCACAGCAATAAGTACCCCAGAGAAGCTTGTGAGAAAATAGTTTGGTCTTGGTGAGCAGGGACATAGCAGGATTAACACAGCAGGATGAACACAGTTAGCTAGTGAGCATCTTCCATCCATGCACTCCTTCTGGAAGACACAGCCTGTGACCATGAAGACCACGCTGTAACACAGATAGACAAGAGGCCTGAAGTAGAAACTAAGGCAATTTTGGTCATGGCATTTCCTGACTTCTAAGAAATCAGGAAGTTTACACAGAAGCATTTCAACTTGGCCATGTAGCTTCCCCCCAGTACTCACCAAAATGACTCCTGCAGCCCAAAATCAGCCTCAGGCCCTCTCCTTCTGAAGGATCTCAAAACCACATGACAAAGCCTGTTCTTAATGAAGCTGATGGTCCCTTCCCAGAGATGAACTGACCAGCGACTGCTGCAGCCACTATGACCAGCTCTAAGTTTCCCCAGGCTGGAAAGGCAGGAATGGCAGAAGCAAGAGCAAGAGCTGCTTTCTCCTCAGAGGCCCAGCAGCAGCAGGTACCATGTTACCAAATTCCCTTGTGGCCAGGTGACAGCAAAAGAGAGCTAGAATGCTTGGATAGCCTGTCACACATGGAGCAGACCCTTCTGCCATGCAGCATGCCCCTGCACCATTCCTAGTCCTAGTATTTATCCATTTATCCCCTGCTCTTAATTTCTATTTTGATTTCACAGCTTTACTTGGTGAGCAGTGGATTTTTATCAGGGCTCCTCAACAGCACACTGACCACAAACATCACTTCCCCCAAAGTTTCAAACCACTCCCCACCCCTCCCCACAAACAACCAAGAGGCAGAGAACTTCCCAGATAAGGTGGCTGGGGGAACTCTGTGACATTTTTAAATTACTAAGCAGCCTCTTTCCCCAGCCCTCTTCTCAGAAACAGATTAACAACTTGGAGATGACATTTCCCAAAAGTATTTGGTTTGGTATGGGGATGAGATTGCACCAGACTGCAGGCAGAGCATTAATGGGAAGTGCCAGCCAGCTGGCCAAGGGGTTATCAGCTCCTTCCAAAGCCTCTGCTACCAGCGGGAACTTCCCAAACTGGTCACACTTGGTCAGTTGACCTCTAAGCCCCAGCAAACCTCATGGGATGAAGCATACTCACTGTCATGCCTCTGCCCAGCAGATTGCAGAGGTGCAGGAGCTCAGAGTGGCTGTAATAGCACCCAAGGAAAATGAGAAACTGAACTCCAGGTCACTTTCCTCAGGCTCCAGACAAGGATCAGAGGGTTTATAGCATGGTGGAAGTAATACAACAAAACCAGGTGGTTTTCCAGCCAGGTGAGCCATTTGGATCTAGCAGGAGCCATCCAGCCATGGCGTGCCAGGCACAGAGCACATGTGCTGATGAGCTAACGGGGCTGCGCAGGGCCCCAGCACATCTGAGTGCTGCAGCCACAGCACACTGCTGGTGACCCACCCTCTGCACTCCATCGCCTGGAGGGTGTGCTGCCAGCCCTGGAAGAGGGGCAAGAGGAGCCTGCTACCATTGGCTGTGTCAAACCAGGCTACGTGCTGCTTTCCAAGCCTAGGAAAACCTTTCTGCCCCTGAGCTGCTGGCAAGGGAACTGCTCTGGGGCTGTACCATGTTAGGCTCTGTTCTGCAGGGGGATCACTCTCACCAGCTACCTGGTGACTTTTCATCACGTGCTTACCAGCCTCCAGGCTCACAAGGCGCTTCAGGCAAGCTGCTCCCCAGCAGACACCACAACAGAGTACATCATCTCCTTCACTGTGCTCACAGACAGTCCAAATATACCAGAAGTAGTAAACCACTGGAATCCCAAAGCCTTTGCCAGCTGGCAGTAATGGCTCAAAGTCATTCCTCCCTGAAAACACAGTGGCAGTTCTGTGTTTGAGTTCATTAAATGCTGCCCACCCATTACCTCTCAGCACTCACAGTTTGTTTGTTGATCACCATACCCTTATACGCTCTAGTCCAACAGGAACTAAAATTGTTTGTCCTGGAATGCTCATTCACCCACACTGAAGTACAGACTTTTCTGTCCCACTCTCCCAGCAAGCTCCTCATGCCAGATGGAAGCACAGAGTTGGTGTCACAGGAAAAACTCCTCCAGTACACACTAGCCTTTGAGCTTTTATTTGAGTGTGCAGTTTTCTAAGCCTATGCTTGTTATGAGGTGCCACAACATCACGAAAGATGGCTGAACGCACTCCCAACGTGTTTGCTTCCGGCTAGGAATATTTTACCAGGCTCTTAAGCTAAAACATCTGAGACCTGCACTCACAAGTTGTCCTGCATAAGCCCTAGCCAGATCACTGCCCCTGGGCTTGCCTGTAGTGTGTTCTCAAAGCCAAGGTACAGCCCTTCCTAAATGTTTTAAAGCAGTGTTTTGCAATCTCCAAAACAACCGTTTGAGAGATACTGGCCAAAGCACTAACTTAAATGTCTGAGCAGCGAGGAGAGAAGCAGTAAGACCCCAACAGCAGCAACCACTGAGGTAATGCTCATACAAATTACTGTGCTAGACACATGGTTTGGGTTAGCACTGTAGGCTAAAGCCTCCTCCTGTCTGGGGCTGTCAAGTCTGTAACAGTCAGTTATAAGTTAAATGGCCATTAAAACTTAGTATCTACTTTGCAAACTGAAGCTTGAATGCTTCCCCAATTGGTGGACTCTTTTCCAGTCCAAGGATCACTAGGAGGAGATGGGAGGATGAGAAATAGAGCTGGGGACTCTAGAAAGGAGGAGGGGCAAATACTGTTTCCAGAGGGAGGTGGGAAGAGAGAAGAAGCAACTTCCGGAATTAATGGGAATGGAAACAGAAATGTGGAAAGCAACTTAGAATTCCATTTGTGACTCAGTTTTGATCTAACTGATGGAGCAAGAGGCAGGACAGTGGACAAGAGCAGTCACCACTACAAATGTGAAATAACTCTGCCTCCACACACGCTCTGGTGCCAGGCAGTGACAAATGCCTGACAGCTGGCAGGTAACACGAGTCTGTTGCTAAGAACCAGCTCCCAGAGCTCCCACTGCTGATGGCTGCAGGAACCTGGGACTCCCAAAATTGTTACATGTAAATGCCCAGGTGCAGAGTGACACTTCTCTGCAGTTGCAGTTGAAGGAACCCCCGAGCCAAGCCAGCAGCACACTGACACAGTGTGCTGTGTCACTCAACTGCAGACATATTAAACCATCTTCTAAAACAAATCCTTAAGCCTTTTGTATTGTCCCTCACCGGTTTACTTATTCTTCTTTTGGGGATGTACACTTGAACCCTGAGGTCAGACAATGGCCTGGTCCATGCTGCCTTTGTTCCCAAAACAAAAAAACCCAACCCAGCAGCCAGAGCGTGTGTTGTACGTTCCAGCTCTGGGAGGCTGATGGACTGATCCCCTGTGGTGAATACGGAGAGGAACATGAGGAGCTGAGCCCTGTCCTGTTTTCTCCTTCAACTGGGAGGAGCACAGAGCAGCAGGAAGGAGCAAAGCCTGAAGGAGCACACATCAATATTAGTCATGGGAAGACAGGTCTTTTACAAACAGCATCAGCAATCACCACATCTCACTTTTCAGAAAAGAACATGACAAGGAAGGCACACGCAAGAGAGCTGCACTAATCTAACACTGAGATAAGATTAAAACCAGGAGCAAAAAAAAAGAATACTTATGAGAACTTCATAATTCAGTCAGTCATGTTGTGACACCTGAAATTTGATGCTCAGGCATTAAAGCACAGCCAAAAAGCACAGTGCTTGCCACTGGCAAGTGGCATGTGGGCAGGTCACAGGTAGGAGCTGCCCTAAACACCACTACGGTGTGTTTGTAACTACATCACTTGGTCTGACAAGGGACTTGATCTGTCCAAATAAACTCTTCTTTGTGAGTACAGAGGTACTGCAAGGAGGAGGAGACACCAAGAACTACAAGAACAGTAGGGCAATCAGTCATTTTTTCTCAAATGATATGGAAATAAAAATGAAGCAGGAAGAAAATGGTACCTCTGTCAAGGGTCTTGGTCTTCTTTCTACAACAAATTCTGTGTGGCAGAGCTCACAGTAACTTGTGTTGGAGGAGGATAACCATTTTTCCAGGCAGCTCTTGTGCACGGTGCCCAGTGTTCCTGTGCAGTCACATGGGGAAAGCAGTCCCTCCCCACTTCCACCTTCATGACAGATTCGACAGATGGGACCATCACTAAAGAGGCAGAATGAGAGACAAACAGAATGAAATCACAGTCAGAGCAGGCAGACCACCACTGCCATAGGGTCTGGTCCCACCAAGCCCCAGAAAGGCACATGAACAGCAGGCAGTGTGTGGCACAGCATGCCAGGAGCCTGCTGCAGCAAGATACCAGTCTCAGGGGATGATGGAGGTGCTCAGGACATTTTAGATCATTTAAAATCTGGAAGACCCATAACAACAAGAGCAGATCGCACATCAGCCTGGCCAGCTCAGCTGGCCCCAGACGTGACTGAAGCCCATCTCCCGCAGTCTTCAGCTCAGTGGGCAGAGGGTGATACCAGACCCAACAGCAGGCCTGAAGCACTCACGCAAATCCAGACACCCAAAGCAAAGTCAAATGACCCACAGCAGTCACAGCATGCCCCAGGCACCTGCAGCTACTCAAGAGGTTGGCAATCAGGTCACACTGACCAGATCACCTACCCACTCTCAGCCCACCTAGGCCCTGCAGCCTGGGCTGAGCAGGAACTGCAAAAGGAACAGCAATATTTCAAGAGACAGCTGAACTGACCCTGGAAGCTCACCTCCCCAAGATACAACATATTTCACAGCAGGCATGCACCCAGAGCAAGGTCTCCAGCATACAAACCCTCGCCCATCACTGCACAGTGACTCTCCAGCATCCTATGGGCACACTCTCCCCAGACGACAACCGCTCTGCAGTGTTTGCCCCTCAGTGGCTGCAGAAATGCTTTGGTGCTTCAGGAACAACACTTCCTTGGCCACAAGTTTCAGCTACAGAATCATACACAACCTCACAGAACCAGAGATATCTACCAAAGCAACTAACAAATATTTTCAGAGACACTTGCAACCTTCCCTGCAGGAGGCCTGAGCTGCTCATCACACTCAAACCACCCATCTGTTCCCAAGATATTCCTCACACCTTCAGCTGGCACCACTGACTGAACAATTAGTGCTACGCCTTTCACTAGACCAACTTGCTCAAGGCCCCAGCCAACCTGGCCTGGAACACTTACAGAGATGGGGCATCCCAGCTGGCATCCCAAGGCACAGGTTTCTTAGCAGCCCTGTGGCACATATGCCAGCCCCATTATAAGGATGTTCTAGGCTCCCTGGGAAGCCCCAGATGGCTCTAGACACCAAAGTTCGCTGTTCTCAGCAGTTCAGTTCATTTCTTCACCATTCACCAGTCACTAAGATAATTTAGGAACAAAATGCTGGACAGCAGAGTCCCAGGGCAGGACTGCCTACCCTGGACCATGGAAACCAGGCCCTCACCAGTAACTCATTTCCCCCCTTCCAAACAGCCATTTCTTTCACACAGTTTTCCTCTTACATCCACAGCTGCCCAGATTTGGGGGTGTGAGAGGGGGTGAAAAAGGAACTTTGTTTCAACGACCCTATTGCAGGTCCTCTTGAAATCCAGGTGAGTGGTATCAGATATCACCTTTTTCTAGATACTGCTGACAGAACAAAAAAAGCCACACTGAACCCATATCATAGTTCACACTCAACTGCTATTCTGACTTCAAAAAACCCCACCTGACTGCAGAAGTTTGTGGGATTTCAACACAACAGCCAAAGCAATCTTCAAAACCAGCAGCACCACCTCCATTAGTTTGCATAGAAAACAACAGTGAGGCATGGAAGCACAGTTCAAGGAAAAGGAGCACACTGGGGAAAAAGGTTGGTGGGACATAAGGGAAAGAGAAGAGCCAGCAAGGAAGCACATGTCAGCTTGCTAAAGAAGAAGCAAGATTCCTCAGGAGATCTCTACCACTTTCAATTCAGTATTTAGCTGGTTTCATCCCAGTTGGACTTTTATTCATATTTAGGGCTGCAAAGCAAATTAAACCCAATGTACACCATCCCCTTCTCTTGCCAAACATCACTGGTGAACCACTGACCCATGTTCTCTCTCCTTTTTACATGCCTTTTATTGAGGGGACTTCTTCAGCCAAGACAATCCCTGCAAAAGGTGCAACAGGAGTCTGGGAAGGTGGTGGAAACTTCATCCTCAAAGATCCTGGAAACTACATCAGACAAGACTCTGAGCAGGCTTGCTCTAAAAGGAAGCTGGACCAGCCATCCTATGGAATTCCCTTCCAACTTGAATTATTTGATGATTGTGTAACATTTATTGCCATAAAATGCTGTACCAGAACAGTGTGCACACAGAGCCCTAGTGACACAAACAGACAATCCCCTACAGCCTCCAGTGCTCTCATGCATCTGTCATTTCCAAAGAAAAGCATCTGTAAGATATTTCACCCGTTCTCTTCCTGTTTACGAAGTTTCATATTTCCAGAACATTACTATAACCTTGGCTATCAACAAACAACCCAAAATGAAAACATTTGCTGACAGTGTGTGAAAAGAATTCTTATCAGACTTCATTTTCCTTCCTTCCTATCCCCTGCCAGAAACTCCCACATGATGCTCACTCAGACACACTTTTCCAGCAGGCTGAAGACACCATATTGGTAATTCAACATTCCAGTGCAGTCACACTGCTCTTGGCTTTGCTGTGTTAAGTTCTGCTGACAAGGAAGACACTGAAACCCACCACCACAAGAAATAAACTGGTGTCCATGTAGAAACATAAGGAATCATTATGGGTTGACCCTAAACATTAAAATCTAAAAACACTAGGGTTTTTTAACCTGTTTCCAGGCAGTTTTCCCCCACAAGTTCTAAAGGGTTAAACAACTTCTCACCCTATCTACTGCCAGAGAGCAAGCCCAATTACTTTCACATTTTTATTGACCAGCTCCAGGTTTGCTGGATGCAGCAATTATGTTTGCCTCTATTCTCATCCAGCTTCCCTGCATCCCTCCCCCATGTCTGCAATCACTGCTTTCATAACACATAAATGTTTGACCAAACTCATGGAAACAAGTAACAGCTGTTCAGACAGGATTTCTGAACACAAAATGTGACAGCTCTCAGTAGATGGACTGAACAATGCTGCCAAATGTCCTCTACTCTGGAAGCTGCTCAAAATAAATGACAAGAAGTCACATTAGGAGGAGTCTGAGCTAGTGAAACTGCCACGTGTCCCCTCTAGCAATAGCTGGATGCTGCAGTTCCTGCAACACAAACGCCCTCCCCTCCCTGCGGCTGAAGATCAACAACACGCCTTTACTGCATGGACGCTCCTGGAACGAGGGCTGCGCTCCCTTCCAGCCCTTCAGCCGTCCCCATGAACAGCACAGAGCCCGGCAAGCACGGCCCCACCTTGCCCCGCGGCAGCAGCGCGGCCGAGGCCGTGCCCGTGGCCCAGGGCGGCGGCTCGGGGCACCGCCGGGGGCCGGCCCGCCAGCACCCGCGGCAAACTCCTTCGCAAAACAAGACTCTGCTGTCTCCCTGTACCCGAGCCAGCGAGCCAGGGCCCAGCTGCAGCTCTGAGCCCCGTCCCTGCAGCAGCCTCACCTCTGGGCGCCCAGCGCCTTGATCACCGTGGAGAGGAGCCGGCCGTCCTTGGCCGTGACCTGTGTGATGTACTGCGGGCGGCCCATGTCCGACTCCTCCACCGACTTGGAGAGGGCAGCACTTCCCGGACAGTCGCAGAGGGAGCCGGGGAGGTGGCAGCAGTCGCCTGTCGTCATGGCAGCTCTGGGCCCCTCTGTCCCGGGCCCAGCAGCTGGGAGACCTGCAGGAACAGTGCCACAGTCAGAACCCAGAACCCTGGAATCCCCAACCCGTCACCATCCTCCAACCCCACTGGCACTAGGAGCACCCCAGGGCCCCAACACACGCACGTTTTGTGTCTTCTGTCCCCTTTAATAGGCTTTGTGAGGCTGCCTCACCATAAAATTAAGGCTCCAAGCGTTCTACTTACATAACTTACCATCAGAATTGCAAATCTGCCTTTCCCAGAGAGAATTCCTGGTAACCACCCTTTAACCTGATGAAGCCTTTCAAATTCAGTGTGCTGATAAAGAGATGGGGAAGGCAACCAGAAGCCCCACAGGCCTGTGATGTTCTGGCTAGAGCCATCCTGAAAACTTACATACATACTCTCCATAAATACAGCAAAGTTTCACCTGAACAGGGCATCTAAACCAGTTTATGTGGCTGGGTATAGGAGGCCCTTCTCAGCTGCCTTCAGAAGCTTGCTGACCACTTGAAAGACTGTCCAAGCCCAAAAGGCTCTCCCATCCCATCTTTGATGTTTTTTCTCTTTATTTCATTAAACAAATACACATGCTCCTATTTCTATATCCGGTGCGGTACATCCCAACAGTGGATGTGTGGACATGGACATCCTAAAACCACCAAAAATCCTCCTTGGGAAGGGCAGCAGGCCTGCCTGACTCCTTTCCCTTTCAACTGTTCAGACCAATCATGACTTTTACAAGAGCCAATTGCAAACAGCACAGCACACCAGCACATTTTCAACATTCACCCAGCAAAGAGAAGACACGGAACAAACAGCAAATGCAAGAAATGGAGAGAAGGTGCAGAGAAAAGCCCAACACGGCAAACCAGGAGCTGGCTCTGATGAGCCACATGTGGAAAGGAGAGTTCTCTGCCTTTGAGGTAAGGCAGCAGCTCACCCAAGCTGCCAGCAACAGCCATGTTCCTCCCTGGCAGGGGCTATCTCATTCCCAAAATCAGGTATGCTCTGCAGATTTAGAAAAATCCTGGTTTTGCCAATCGCCTTTAACCTGGTCCCTGAGAGGCAGCTGTGCAGAAACAAAGAGCCGAGGTTACAGTGAGTCACACTGAACACAATCCAACAACATTGTACTGCTGGTAAAACCAAAATCCCTGTGTCTGTAAACAGGACTGCCTTATGTAAGGCACACACAGTAATCCCTGTGCACCAGCACTGCTGGGATCAGAGCTGAAATGCTGCCTTATCCTGGTGGCTGGATTTCAAGATGAAATAAATCCATAAAAGAAGTTCAAATGAAAGCAATAAAAAGAAAAAAAGGGGAGGGATAAAAGGAAATAAAACAACCACAACCCCAAATAAGATATATGAAAATAATTAGGTTTGTTACATTTTGGGGGAGTAGGGGGCAATCAGCAATCATTGCCTCCTGGAGGTAGGAGCAAGGAAACAAACCTTCACCATCCCATCCAAGCAAAGGTTTTTGTTTTGAGATCTCGGAGCACAACAGGAGTCAAACATTCTCATGAAACTGCAGTTCTGTCAGGTTCAACTAAGCCAAAATCTAACAAAAATAACTAAAGAAAATATGGGCTTGTTCCTGGTTGGAGGCTTGGCCACACTACAGAGGAAAAAAGCCAAAAAGCCAGTACAAGAACATGATCCTTGTAGCCCTGAAAACACTGATTTGGGTAAACACAAGTGCTTTTTCATGTCTTGGAAATTAGGCAACTCACACAACCAAGCGCTTCATGTGTCAGGACAGCTTCCTTCATGTACATGCGTTCAAGAGGGAGAGAGCCCTTCACTGGTGTCTCAGAACAAGATGCCAACTTTGGTAGCATTCCCTCACTTTACAGAATAGTTTCTGCTTTCTAATAGAAGACTTTCTAATCTCTTTTTCAAAGCTGCTCTTGGTAACTATCTGTACTCCTTCCTTTGCATCTAAGCAGGAATAAGCTTGAGCTTGTGGGCAGGTCAATCCTCTTCAACATGAACTTGAATCTTTTCATCAACGTAAAAATTAACTTGATAAACTCAGCCTCTCTCTCCACCTGTGCAAAAACACACAGAGTTAGAGCTACTTTTCTTATTTCTCCTCCTCAAAAAAAAAAAGGCTACAAACTCTCCAACTGCAAGGAGCAAAAAGTAAGATGATAAATGCTATTGGAATTACTTAAGTCAGCTGTTCTGCAAGTTAAGGAGCTCTTTAAAATTAACAACCTCTTACTGAAACAAGCATGAGAAGATATATGTTTTTATTAAAAAGGTCAGTTCCATTTGTTCGGCCAAAATGTTGTTTATTTTAAAGTTCAGAGGAAAAAGTCCATTCTGCATACTGGAATAAAACTGCCCTCACTGACTGTGTCTTGGGAGTATTTATACTGAGGCTCTTTGTGCTCCACATCTGACAGACACAGGCAGCCCCATGGCCTTGCCCTGGGACCCTGTTGGGGCTGGAAGGGAATAGCCACCCTGCCGTTCTTCAGGAAATGCACAGGTTTCTGTTACGAGTTATTTGGTGTTTCCTGGTCAGGGTCCAGCCCAGGGTGGAACCTGAAGTCACTGCTTTAGTATCTGACTCATACCATTCAGCAAATACGAAGGAAAAGCAGCAAGATTTTCATGGTTAGTAAAGAAGTAACGGAAATCCAAAGACAACATCTGCAGTGCACTCGGGTCCCAGTCCCATACCCAGTGGAACATGAACCATGGTGTACAGCCAAGTCAGTCCCTTTTCCTGATCCCTGAAGGATCAGCTCATCAACACACAGCCTTCCTCTCACAATTGTCAACAGCACATCCAACCCAAACCCAGTGTTCACAGAATCGTTCAGGTTGGAAACAGCCTTTGAGATCATCTAGTCCAACTGCCCCCCCAGCACTGCCAAGCCCACCACGAACCCATGTCCCCAAGTGCCACATCCACAGTTTTTAAATCCCTGCAGGGATGGTGACTCCATCACTGCCCTGGGCAGCCTGTGCCAGTGCCTGACCACCCATTCCATGAAGGAATTTTTTTCAGGCTAAACCTCTCCAGTACAATTTGAGGTTGTTTCCTCTCTTCTTGTCATTTGTTTCCTGACTGACCCCCACCTGGCTGAACTCTCCTTTCAGGGAGTTTTAGTGAGCAAGAAGGTCCCTCCTGAACTTCCTTTTCTGAACAGCCAGCTCCCTCAGTCACTCATCATCAGATTTGTGTTCCAGCCCCTTCACCAGCTCTGTTTACAGCAGAAACATCAAAATCTCAGTGTGAGAAACAAGACCCAAACAGCTGGTTTGAACCACGCACTGGTTTTTTTCTAAGCACCTGTGTTTTCTGAGCCCATTCCTTGGGGATACATTTCTTGCACACATTTTTTTAAAAGTCTCAGAGACACTAGGTTCATTATCAACATCCCCTCTGCTGCCATAGTGAGACATTAGCAAATAAATGGGAAGGATCTTCTCAAAAACATTTTGCATCCTCAGCTTCTGAGCAGATCCAGAACATAAAGGGCTGAGTTTGTAGGTAATTACTCAAACTGAAAAAACCCCAAACTGTCTGTGGAAAGCTGTCTCAGAAGAGTGAATTCTGCACTAGAATTCCAAAACTCTAACATGTGCAGCAAAACGAGCCAGTTCCTTGAAGAGCAGCTTGTGCTCCGTCACTGCCCAAGGCAGAGACCAGGCTGCTGGTGCAAGATCCAGCTCCATGGCTTAAGTGAAACATGCTTGTAAGACACTCTCCCTTGTCAGTCCTCATGCGCTGCAATGAGATAGGTAATCCAGTCTGTATCATCCAAAGAGCAATGAGGTGGGCAAAACCCCCTCAAAAGACTGCAGAGGTCAGGTTGATCCAGTGCTCTCCATGCAGGAGATGTGCCCAGCAGAAGTAAGCAGGAGTCAAGGAGCTAAAAGGTCCCCCTGCTCTGTTCTCCATATTTGGACTTTGAAGATGGACGAAACAGTTATTTCTCCCAGACAGGGAAACCACAGCCCATGAGATGAACATCTGGATCAAAGCCACAAAGAGAAAAGCACAGTCAAGATGATAATGACAACAGGAAAGGCTTTTGCCAAATTATGGCACTAATGAGGACTGCCAGGCGCAGGTTGTGGCCTGTTCACTAATGAATACCCCAACCAGTCTAAAGCCTTGGAGCAATCCTGTGGCTTTGACAGGATCCAGAGCAAACTGGAACCAGAGCCAGCTCCCCCTGCTCTGGGCACAGAGTGTACACACGGGCTCCTGAACAGACTGGCTTCCCTGGGACCTCTCCACCAAAGAACACCCAACAGGTGAGGCTGCCAGAGGCCGGGTCTGTTCCTCTCACTGAGCAACCCATTTCCCTGATTGCTGGAACTGAGACCTGGCCCCTCACCCATGGTATCACAGAGATAACCAAGTCGTGCAGCCAACATAACCCACCCATCTGTACACAAGGACTTTTTTATTTTTAGCAGGTAACCTATTCACTGATGTCAAATCAGAACTCCGACCCCTGCTCACATGAGCTGGCATTTAAGCCTGGGTGCAAAGCTTCCCAGCCTGATTTCCAAAGCCCTTTCAGCCACTTTGGGCACACAGACACTGTTTTCTAATCTTATGATCCTGCAAATGTCACCAGTGAACTGAAGATTTTCAGTTGCTAAATGGCATTTCCTAAGATCAGTGCTTTCTTTTTCCCCACAAAAACTGGATTTCCCAAATCCTGGGCCCTACAACCATCTGAACATCTCTCTCCATCTCAAGGGAGACTGCACAAAGAATTGCTTGCTGCACACTGCTATCACATACCCCACCTCATACAGCTAATGCACATCTTCCCATGGCCCAGGTTCAGTCCCAGCTGTGCAGTACATCCTCCAGCACCACTTCTGCCTACTGAGGCAAGAGCCTCACCAGTGTACCTGTAGCCTCTGTGCTCTGGGTTAGTGGCAGAGTATCCCCTTCTCCACATCTGGCATCTTCACCCTCACACCCAAGTGATCATACACCTAAGGCACTGCCACCAGAGATACACACAGATGGGATCAGTGGCCCCAAGTGTTCCCTGCTACTGTTAAAAGGTTGTGTAAGTGGATTAATCTAAAGAAAAACAAAACAAACCAAACAAAACAAAACCAACCCAACAACAAGAAAAAACAAAACAAAACAAAAAACCCCAAACCATCCCCCTCCACCCCCCAAAGAACCAGTCCCAACTTTGTTTTCAGTTTTGTTTGTTTAAACATACTTTCTGCTGAAGGTTGAAAGCCACAGTATTATTTTGTTCTTTATTAAAAATACACTATTTTATATATCAACTGACTCCCCAAAGTTACCTGGCAGGTCTTCTATGTAACACCTTAAAAGTACTCAAAAAGCCAGCTCAGGATCTGCCCCCAGTTGACCCATCAGCAACTCTTCCCATTGCTCAGGGCCTGGGAAGAAATCTCATTAGTCCTGTGCTCAGAAGTCACCTGAATACAACAGCCCTAAAGTCAGGTTGTAAGGAGCCTTCTCCAGTGAAAAAAGTGACACAGCATTTTATGGCATATGCCTCAATATTCAATAAAAGATCTGATGCCATCTCAAGCAACAGCTTCTAAAACATCTTAACATTTGGTAAATAACACATGGGAAAGCATTTCACTCCCCGGGAGCTTCTCTATTTCTGCCCCGCCCGCAACACTCGGTTGGCAGTTTCAGCTAAAGGAGATGCTGTAAAAACTTCAGCCATAACTTGCTCTTCAGAGGATGCCAATGGAGCAATGCTGTGAGTCAGAGCCAGGGGACGGCCCTGACCCCGGGCTCAAACCAAATCCCAAAAAGCAACGGAAAAAAATAAGTAAGGCACAACATTCTGGGAGCTTGAGAACCTTCTGATAAAACTTCACACCGGGAAACTCCTCCTACACCTCTAACAGCAAAAGCTTTGGGCTGACTCCAGAGGCTCACCTGCCTCATCCCTGGAGCAGAATTTAAAAACAAATGCTCCAAGTCTAACCCTGTAACACTCAGGAGGAGGCCAGAAGCTTAGAGGACATACCTTTTCTGGACTCCTGTGTTTGTCACATCTGTACATGACCACATTTGTACATGACCACTTGCCTGGGCTGTCTCTCCGCTATTTCAAACACACAGCTCAGCAGCAGTCATTGGTAACTCAAGGCTTCACTCACTAGCTGTTGCTGCTGGGGACAAGCAATCATAACTTCTCTATATCCAGAAACTATTTAGATATATTCTAGAAGCTCTCTGAAGTCTTGATTATTTGTATTATGTCAAATGGGTTTGCAGACACAGATGAAGAGATGGTCTTCCACTTCCATTTTTTCCAAGGAGACACATTGCCAGCATCTGAGTTCTATTCCCAAAGCAAAATACTGCAGCAAGCCTTGGTGATCAATAATTGCTGTTTTCCAAAGCCAACATCCACACACATCCCTCCTTTTCAAAACTTCAGTATATTGGATTAACATCTGCAGTAGTTTCACTTCATCTCCATGTCTTGAAGCAACGGAAAACTATTGGCTGGCAAAGATGAAGCTCCTGAGGCACAGCTCCTGTGGGTCTTGGCAGGACTCCCAGCAGATGAGAACCCCAACTTTTAAACAAGGCCAAAGGCATGGGTCTCATGTGGACACACCAGAACTGTGACACAGCAGAGCTGCCTTCATTTCAGGGTACCTGTCATGTTGTTCACCCACTGTTTTTCAAACAAGTTTTCCTCATTGCCTAATAAAGTTACTCAATATTCAAAAAGAAGCAAAAGGTTCAAGCTTAGATTTTGAGAAAAAAAAAAGTATAAAAAGAAGAAGCTTAGAGGATGATTTTTTTCTTGCTGTGCTTGGAAACAATGAGGCTGTATGCTACAGCTGGAATGCCAAAATGAAGAAAGTTATCTCAGCTCTTTTGAGACTTGCTATCTGCCACAAGGCTGTATGAAAGGAAAGTTTACTGCACTTTAATTACCAACATCTGGAAAAACGAATTGCAGCATTAGAAGAAAATTCTTTGCAGAGGGTATCTCCAAACAAAATTCAGTAATTTTAATAACAAGTTTCATAAGGGAACAACCAAAAACCAGCTGGGGCATGAGGAACACCTGTGACTCCTCTGAGGATTCAAAAAACATCAGCTTTTAAAGATCAACAGCAGCACAACTCACTACAGAATGCAACTGCAGTCTCTGCACCCACCTCCCTCTGCATTTTATCACTCTTTCCAGGGAAAGAAAGATGCATTAGAAAGACTTGAACCTGAAACCATGAATCAGGGTGGAAAAAATGTATCCTCATACCTACAAAACAATTCTTGCAGAGTGCTGTCCATCACTGGGGACAACAGCCAGCTCACCAGACACAAGCACAGCCCTGCCCTGCTGAAGGGACCATAGCTGTGTGGCCTCTCACATCTCTCTGCACCCACGTGCTTTACAAAACACCAGCAGCAGACACTTCTGCTTCCCAGCTCCACTGCTTCAGCAAGCTCCTCTTTAAACAGAGGCAGCCTCTGCAGCAAGGTCAAAGCTCAAGTGCTCCCCAGTCCTGCACAGTAACTTGCCAGGCAGTTGCAGTTTGCTCAGAACAAATGGATTTTCCAGCTGTGCGTAATACCTCAGGAAAGAGAATTTTAGTGTAGCACTAACACATGCACCAGATCAAGAGTGCAGCGCCCACACACCACAGAACTGGTCAGTCCCTCAAACGGCACGACTCAGGAGGATGCAACATATTATTTCAGGATTGGGAAGCCCAGGTCAGAAAGAACTTGCATTCTCCCCAGAGTTTTCCTTCTTGATTTATAAAGCATCATTTACACTGCTGTACAAATAACAGCACTCTGCTTGGAGATGAACTGAGCTGGAACAAAGCACCAGCAAAGCCCACCGCAGCCCTGCCTGCCTCGATGCTCAGGGCAGTGCGGCTGGTGCGCAACCACTGCACGAAGCCAGGCAGCACACTCAGATCCCAACAGACATTTGATCTGGAATTTAACTTCACTATTTATATTTTTCAACCTAGACATATCACAAATCTCTTCAGGACGTTCAGCTTTCAAAGAGCTTTCCAGCAAAGGCAGCACCACAAGCAGCCTGTGACTCACCACCCCGCTCTGGAGAGCTCCAGAGCAGACACCCACTGAGAGCATCGCCATGGTCAGCCAGAGAGAAGGAGTCACAGATCCCAGGCAATGGCACCAGTGCCTCCCTTCTGCCCACTCCTTACTGCTACAGATTCCCTCCTCAATCCTCAAGTGAAACTTCGTAATTGGTATCTGTGCTGCAAAACTCTCTCAGTTCAGTTTGCAATGTTTTGCTTAGGCTGCATTTCTAGTTCTTCTGGACACAGGCCTTGTCTGATTTGTCTGCAGGGAAGTACAAGAAAAACTGGGAAGAAATAAATTGAAAACAGTCCAGAATTGAAGTTTACCTTTCCCCTCTCACCACTCTCAAATCTAACCCCAAAATGCTTTCAGCTGAAAAGAACTAAAGCTCTCAAAGCTTCAAACAAAGAAATCCCTGTTCAAGCCAAGACTACACGAGCTTGGTGCATTCTCCTGTTTGCAGAAAAGTGCTTTAGAAGGTAAGTTTGATTTGTTTGTACTTTTATTTCCTGAGCCAGTGCTGCTCCCTGTCCCTTGTTTCCTCTTTTTAGGAACTGGAGGAGAATGTTTCCTTCAGCTTTGATCACTAATTTTGTGACAACTGATTAAAATTGCAACAGCACTTACAGCACTTCTGTCCTTGAGGTTAACTACACACAATCATCCCAGGTTCTATCAGGAATTAAAAAATTTAGTTAGAATTGCTACATAAAATCTGGAATAAAACTTACAGACACCTACCTAATTGAAATAGGGGCAAATGACAGATTCCAAACTGTAACACTGTCCTAGAGAGCCTGGGCAGGAAAGGTATTTTGCAAGGCAGATGGGTAGGAAGAGCTGCAGGTCAGTACAATTCCTGTTGGGCTGCTCCCTTCACTGGAGGATGCACAGGGTTCAGTCCATGCCTCAGGACATGCCAACAGTCCTGCCAGATATGCCAGACAAAATCCTGCTTTCAGGATTTTGTCATTCTGCACTTTACCTTCAGTGCTTAAGGCTCTCACAGGTTGTAACTGCACAGCAAGAGAGGCACATTCCACCCCCAGGAAAGGTATACAAGGCCCTGAGACACTCAGTAGTGACTTGCCTGTTTTCACCCAGCAAGATGAGCCACCAAAAGCTCTCCCAAACCAGCTGCAGTGGGGAACCCCATCTCCCAGCTGAGCTGCATTGCTGCTACAATGAGTTACAGCTGAGCTGGTCTACTTACAAAAAAGATAGCACAAAGACACAGGTTCCAGGGAACAGCTGCTACAGCTGGAGGTGGAGAGAGAGCAAGACCAGGACTGGAGAGGTGGAGATCCTGCTGCTTACATGCATGACATGAACTGTGCTGATAAGCCATGGATGTGATAAGCCACACTTGATAAGCCTCAGCACAGATGAATGCGTCACTTTACCACCCCGAGAACGCTGACGTACAGACTTCATGGAGACCCACTCGCCTACCCTGGCTTGGTGCTGCGCTCATTTCCTTCACAGGAGAGTCCCAGGGCTTAGTTTACCTCATAGCTTGTGTGCCCAGGTGTCACTCACTGAGACATGCCCAGAGTGCTTCCAAGAGGACAAGAGTCAGTAACCGAGACCACTTCTCTATTGTGGGAAAGGATAGAGTTAAGAGCAGGCAGAAGCATAAGTTAACCAGAGTAAATTAGACTGGGAGAGAGAAGAGATACACCAGCTCAAACTTCAGTCTAGAGGGAAAAAAAAATAGTTTGGAAGGAGAAACTCTGAAATCTCCAAATATCCAAAGCTAAGTCAAAGGCAAGCGGAGAAAAAAATAAACTCATCGTGTAGTTTATAGTTCACAATGCTGGATTCCTCCCTTCGTTTCCTAAGAAAAGCTTCTGTGTTCTTAGTGTGAAAAACCAAGATATTTTAAACAAGTCCCCAAATGCCAATTTTGCTTTGTGCCTCTACCTGCAGAAGTACTACAAAGTCCTATCCTGAGGACTTGCAAAGGTCCCTCAGACTCGCAGAGTCTCAGAGCCCATATCCAGGCTCAGCTTGCCATAGATGCATTTTGACTTGATTTTGGTCATGCTGTTTCAAGAAAACAGAGCTTACTTCCTCCTAGGGAAACATGGTGTGCTACACTTGCTTGATGCAGGCCCAGCATCAATCAGCTAGAAGAGGAGAGGCCCTCTCCCAGCATCCAGGAAGGCAAGAACTCTGTGGGAAGCTGCTCACAGTCAGTACACTACAGCTCTGCTCATCTGCATGGGCCTCTTGGCGTCCAGCACAGCATGACCTCACCCTGCAGCCTCTGTGCAATCCACAGCAAAAAAGAGCAAACACATCCAAAACAAGGAATGCTAGTTGCCATTTCTGTTTCCACTTAGGCAGTGGTGCTGATCAGCTAACCCCACACAGACACCCCCAGCTATACAGCTAGTATGGAGTGTCCATGAACTACACATTAGTTCGCCCTTGGCCATTCCCTGTGCCACCTGCTCTGCTCTGGGCACTTTAGAGCTCCCTACTGATGCAGGCTGCCTGCAACGCTCCCCAGTGTGTGCTTGGGGGAACGAGACTTCTGTCCTCAACTGGAATTATTAAATTCACTGTCACGGTGCATGTGACAAAGGCATTTTAGAGTCCCAGCTCCCTTCCCTTTCAGCCTCTGTTTCTGTGGGTGACACACCATCACATCTTCAAACATACCTGAAAAACCAGGGCACTTCCAGCCTCCAAGCACTCCCCTGCATAATCCTTTGGGAATGCAGAAAAGTGTTCAAACACTTTAGCTTTGGAAAGCCAAGACTAAGGTCCAGCTGCTCAAAGGATTATAGTGTGCACATGTGAGTGGCAGCCAAGCAGGGTTTTATGTCCCCACGAGCAGGACCAGCCACAGCCAATGCAGCTGGCTGACCACAGTGATATCACAGGCCATCTCAACAAGAACCTGGAAAAAGGTCAAGAAAGTGCTAGAAACTGCATCAGAAGGGAAAGACACGGAGATAAATGCTTCTTGGAAAGAGAGTCGAGCAAGAGAATGAGACTGCCAAGGAAAATGAAGGGCTGGTAATAGAGAGGGTTAAGAGAGGGACAGAAACAGACCCTTAGGGATGAGCAAATAAAGGACACAAGGTGGGATGGGAATCACATCCCCACTGACAGAGCTTCATCACACAGATCAGGTCAGGGACAGAATACTGAATACAAACAAACAGAATAAAGAACTCGAGCTGCTTTGGATAACCCTGACGCTTCCAGCTCACCATCATCATCCCCAACACACACCACCTCACCTGCCTGCCTGCAAAATTTGAGCTCTGCACAGCTCCTCCAATAGGACAACAGCCTAAACTCTCCTTGGTCCAGCAGCACCATGCAGTGCAGATGTATCACCCCACACCTTGGTGGCACCATTTCTGAGGGCACTACATGCAAGCAACTGCACACTCCAGAAGCCTCCAAGACCACTGCACGGTGCTTTGGTTTGTAATCTTGGTGGTCCCCCACCAGATCTAGATACAACAAGAGCAAGTGTTTGAGACTGCAACAAAAACACCTCCTATGTCGCAATAACCTTCCTGTACAAGAGTCGCAGGCTTGTCCCTTGGATAAATCCCACAAAGCAGCAGTTCTGGCCTGTCACAGTCAGCTCAAAAAACCTGAGTTTAAATGAGACAGCAAGTTAAAGATTGCCATTTTATGAAAAGTCCATCACAAACCCTAGGCTTACACCACAGAGGAAAGCAGCTGCTGCACCAGCACGGGACTGCAGCAACTTCTTCAGCTGTGCTGTGACACCGAGCTCAGTCTCTTGGGAAATCTCTGCACACGAGGCAGCGTGTCTGTGTGCTCGGGAGGCAAAACAGGCACCAGAACGCTCCCAACATGTGGAAAAAAAAAAAAGGAGCCCAGAAGCAAAGGAAACTTTTCCTAATCACTGCTTATACTCAGGGAAGAAGAATCTAATGAAGAAACATTGGTTCCAAAACCTCGGGCACTTCTGTCCCTGGTGATGTTTGTACGCGACAGCCCCGGCGCTCCCGGGGGACAGTGGCAGCCCAGCCCAGCCCGGCCCAGGCCCGCCCAGCCCTGCCCGGCCCGGCCGGGAAGGGCCGCGGCTCAGGCGCGGGGGCCCCGCACAGCGAACACGGCGCAGTCCGTACCGGCGGCAGCGTCTCGCACGGGCCCGTGCGGGTAGCGGGACCGGCGGCAGCCGCTCCGGGGAAGAGGCCCCGAGACCTGCTGCGCGGCTCCGGCTCCCAAGCACGAGCGGCGCCGCACACCGGGGCCACCCCTCGGCGGGGCCACCGGGAGGGCTGTCAGGGCTCCCGGGCCCGCCCGCCTCGGCCCGGCCCGGCCGGGACGCCGCTCCCGCCGCCGCAGCCGCAGCCCCGCGCCGGAGCGCTGCCCGGGCCGGTGGGCGCGGCGCGGGGCCGGCCCGGCCGCCCCCCCGTCCGGTACCTGCGCTCCCGGCGCCCGCGGCCCCTCAGCGCGGCGCGCGCCGCCCCAGCGCCGGCTGCGGCGGCCGCCGGGCCCCGCCCCCCCGCGCCTGCCCTCCAATCCCCGCCCGTACCGCGCTGACGCAGTTCCCGAGCGTCCAATGGACTGCGGGTAACCCGCTAGCGTCACAACGCGACCCCGCTGGCAGCTGCCGACGGCCAATAGCGGCCCTGCGGCAAACCCCGCCCTCCCTCAGCCCCGCCCCGACGGCCGGGCCCCGCCCTTACCTCCTTGCTCCGCCCTCAGCCCAGGGCCCGCCCCCGCGCCGTCCCCGCCCCCAGCCCCGGGGGGCTCGGCCCAGCGCGGCCCCACAGCGGGACAGACGGACACGGCGACCGACGGACACCGCCCGGCGCGGCCCCACAGCGGGACAGAGGGACACGGCGACCGACGGACACCGCCCGGCGCGGCCCCACAGCGGGACAGAGGGACACGGCGACCGACGGACACCGCCCGGCGCGGCCCCACAGCGGGACAGAGGGACACGGCGACCGACGGACACCGCCCGGCGCGGCCCCACAGCGGGACAGACGGACACGGCGACCGACGGACACCGCCCGGCGCGGCAGCCTGCGGCTGTGCAAAAGCCCCGGCGGCAGCGGGAACCCCGTCTTGCCGCTCCCGGGGGCGCTGGCAGGGGCACATATCCCCGCCCCACCCCGGGCTCTCGCTCGGGAGCCACCCCCGATTCTTCTACAGTTGTGTCTGGAACAGAACTTTACGCAGACGGTATGATTTGGCAATCTTTATATCCACAATACATCATAACCATGCACAAAAATCGAGTGGTGTGTTTATTTACAAAGTGAATTGCACTTAACACAGGAACCAGGAATAAAAGTAAATGAAAGGAACCTCTCTTCTGGGTTGCATAAAGGCCCACTACTATTTGTAGCCTACAAAGCCTGATAGTCAACACTACCATGCATTATCTGACCAGTGTAAAATAGGAATTGCTGTTATTTATTGAAACAGTGCAGCCCTGGAGATACGCATTCCATGGAAACATTCCATAAATTACCAACTTCATTTAAGAGTCTGCAAGTAAAGAGAATCTACCCCTTAGCCCCCACTTACTGTGCTTTACTTGAAGGACAGTTAGTATTAACCTCCAATTTTCTGACTTTCCTTAGCTGAAATTCAAGCCCCTACCTTTAACACTGTTCTAGTTTTTTATGGAGGAAAAAAATCTTCCCTAGGTGACTGAGCCACTTCACTGGGATCCTCTTTTCTTCTACGGAGTCCAGAACCTCTAAGCAAGTTCTTCCTTCAGCTTGGAAGGGAAGTGATCACCAAGCCTCGGCCAGACACATCCAGAAACAGATCCCACCCCCACCTTCTGGAGCAATACAGCACACAGGGATCAAAGCACCAGGAGCAAAAATACTTCCAAAAATACAATTTTCCAACAGCTTTTGTTAAGTAACTGATCCAAATAAAGGCTCAGGCCAACCCATACCACGCCCAGCCAAGAGCTCTGTGTTCACACAAGAGGTCAGCAGGGAGTCACAGAACAGCACCCAAATGGGGGCATCTCTGGCCCCACAGAGATGGCCTCCACAGCACACACTACAATCTTTTTAACAAAGTAGCAAGCAGTCACCCATCAACTGGATTTTTACATTTATACAAGCATGGAGCTTTAAAACTTTCCTAGGAACCAAATCTCCTTATCCTGTGCAGGCTCCAGTGAAGATCCCAGACTAACTCCCCTGTCTGTAAGCACTGACTTTGCAGGAAAAGAGGCTGGATTGATCTGATCTACCCAAGGAATTTATTTTACCAATTTGCTGTTTGTGTGCTCAGGACCAAGTCACTTTTATGTATGCATTTTGGCCTTCACCCTCCCCAACAGTAAGAGGAGAAAGAGTGCAACAGACTCCTGCCTAATTCTGCGTTAAAGGAGCTGTTCTAGACAGCAGCAGGAGCCTCTGAGGGTTGTGTTATGACACACGTGGCAGTACTCAAGGCTTTGTAGTGTTTTCAATAGTTAAAGGAAAGTCATCCTCGACATCCAAGTAAAGCAAGCAAAGCACACATTCCTTCTTTCCACAGGCAGCTTTCCTGTTATCAGGAATTTTACAAAAGCCAAACTTAGCCCTCAAATCCCTTGGGGCAGATGGAAGAGAGCTGTAACCTTTTTTTTTTCCTGACAGTAATACTGAGAGACCACACAGCCAGCAAAGCTGTGGGATGAAGCAGTCAAGTTGAGGTTACAGGTAGTCTGTAATTTCCACATCAGGAAAGCATGCCTAAGGAGTCTGGGCTACTGCAGAGCTTCTCTGAATGTCAGACAGCTCTTCAGCATTTCCAGCTTCCTCAGGATTCCTCCAAGTCTTCCCCTCAGTAATAACAGCACAGTAGTGGGCTGCTTTGTGGATGCAGTTTCTAAGGAGCACACAATGCTTCATCAGGACACCAGGAACCCCAGATCACATGCCTTTTTCCATAGTCTGTCCACAGGACAATGGCCTAACCTGACCATTTTCTATGGTTGCAAACAGCCATGTGCTTAGTCTGGGCAGGAGCACCTCACACCCACAGAAGGGCTGTGGCTCTGCCTGGAGAACAGCACAGCAGCCTGGAGAAGAGCCTTGTCTCATAGTGAGGGACTACAGCAGATGAAAACCCCCAGCCCATTCCCAGTGCTCTCAGGAGCTACAGGGGTGCACTTGTGCCCACACCAACTCCCCCTGCGTGCCCCAGCACAGGGCAGGAGGCCCCTCCCTGTCACACAACACAATAGAATGGTCCAAGGTCCACCAGTGCTGAGAGGGCTTTGGACAATGGACTTGTTCAAGAGCTCTTCAATCTCTTCAATACCCATAAATTTAACTGCACTCAAGCCCTAGACACTGACCTTTCACTGAGACTCTGCAGCAAAGTTTAAAGCCTTCCACAAAGGCAAAGACTAAAGAAAATATTCATAGAGACAAGCAAGTGACTGAACTGTTTCTTGGCTTCTTACACCAGGCCAGACTGGTTCTAGAAACTTCATGTTAAGAGCAGGACTTGCAGAGTAAGCATGTTAATACATCACCCTGAACTAATCAGTCTTCTTAACAGTACAATTCCTCCTCATGCTATCCAGCTGATTTCTTTATATAAAGTTTGTTCAAAAATTAAGGAGCCCAGCTCCACTAGTGTCCACTTGTTCTCGAATGAAATATTTTCAGTATTTCAGAATTTTCCATTCTCTCATTGCCAGCTGTCTGAACACTGAATGCACTTCATGTTCTGGTCTTGGACCACCAAAAAGAGATATCCCAGTTCCCACCTTCTCTCAACAAAATGCTAGTGAAGCAAATACCAAGTGTTGAAAGTGCTTCCTGAACTGGAACACCCTTAGGACAGAGCCCTGTGATGCCTACCAAGGAATTCATACCCTCATTCAATGGGATCAGGCTGCAATCATGCACCCTTGAACCTTGAATGTAACCTCTAAACAAAGCTGAAGAAAGTGCAAGGCACCACGTGCAACCTATGCTGTGAGCTGGAGCCCCCTCAGTGCATACAGTACAAAATTAAAGGCATTGGTCTGGAAATCTTATAAAAGAAAAGCCATCAGAGTTAACTGCCCTTATTTTATTACATAACCAGACAGAACAGTTGAGACTGGAATGTCAGATTTCCTCTTCAAGCACAATTCACAGTTTCATATTTGCTTTGTATCAGTAAAGAAAAATCAACTCACTAATATGAAGCTGGGATTCATCCAGTGAGGTACAGGCTCAGAATACAGAGCAAAAACTCACTGCAAATGGCACCACAAGCCTTCAGGGAGCAGCAGGTGGTTTCCAGCTCTTCCTTTAGATCATTTCACCCAGTATTTGCCATCAGAACATTCAGCGGATACCGGAGGGGATACAAGTGTGCAAGAGCTAGTGAGTGATGAAGCCATCAGAGATTTGCACAAGCAAGCAAGAGACTGACTATACAAAGTTGTGGTAACATTCTTCCCGTTCAGCACAATGAAGAATTAGAGTAGTTAGCCCTGCTGATGACAAACCTGTTACATCAGTAAAGTACAATCATTTAAGAATTACAGTCTGCAGTTCAGTAAAACGGTAAGAAGAAAACAACAGATTAGTAATCATTATGTGAAATCCTAATATTATCCATTTTAGTAGAGGTCAATAGTGAAAGATTATGAAGAGAAAGTTCCAGATACTATGGATCTGCAGAAGTTTTACAAAATGTATAAAGTATTGTGTTTCTCTACAACAACCAAAACCCTTACAAGTGCAGGTATATATACGACATGAAAATATTGCCTCACTCACTCAGACAGGGACAGGAGAAATCTAGAGAAAAAGCAGCATGCAAAAAAAAAACCCCTGGAACTAGCGCAGATCCTGCTTTCAGACACTGACCTACAGTACAAAAAGAAGCCTACTTGTACAGGCTGCAAAAGGTTTCTGAAATCAATATGCTGGCACTTACTGTACAATAATGTTAACTGATTAACATAAGCCATGAATAAATATTATGCCACTTCATAAAGCCTGCACAGGCATTCATGGTGGCAGAGAAAGCAATGCAGACATATTTCATTGTTCCCAAATAAAACAAGAATAGAGAAAGATTTCCCAAGCAGGAAACAGTAAACTACACAGCCAGACTAACTGTATTAGGGGTAATTACAGAGTAAGTAATGTTATTTTCAACAGCTTTCTTATGTGTGTGCAGCCACTAAAATCCTCACTGTGAGACTTCATCAGGACAGAAAACAGAGCATTTGGCAGGATAGCTAGTTTAATTTCTCCCCCATGTTTACAGAAACACAAGAAAAAGAGATATCTGGCTATGGGAGGAAAAAACCTTGTCACCTAAATATAGTTATTTCTTCAACTGGTAGAGTCAAGTGCCATTGTTCCCCTCCCAGAAAACAACAACAACAACAACAAAACCAAATAGAAAAAAAAAAACCTAGCAAAACCAAAACAAGCCTATTTGATAAGAGTGTTTCATGGGATAATATCCAGCAGCAGATTCTCCAACACAAACATGTCTATCAGATCAGTGACTACATTTCAAGCCCAGAAGTCACCACATGGAAGGGGTTTCAGAGGCAGGAGGATGTTAGCCCTACAATTAAAGCTCTAATATGAGAGGGGAGATTTGGGAATGGAATAAAGGAGGGAGGAGGGAGTCACTGAATCACAGGAGATAGGAAGTGCACACAAGTTTCTAAATGAAGCACAGACAAAGTGGAGGGCACAAGAGTCATCTAGAGAAGGTCACAGGTTCTGACAGCACTGGAGTTTGTTGGATTTCTGTCCATCAGTGGTTGGCGGGACGCTGATATCAACGACGTTGTTGCCAGGAGACTCATCGTGCGCAGACCGATCGGCGATTTGCTTCTGCGACACGATGCGGTAGATTTCTGAAAGGAGAGCACATGGTAAGAACATGCCAGAACCCAAGAAGGAGAAGATTTTAACTTGAGGGCTCTGAAAGGGAATCTAGGCTAATCAGATGTGGCGTGTAACATCTGGCTGGCATTCCAGTTCTGGAATGAATACATCAGCTCTGTCTGGAAAAGTTATTAAGACAAGAGTCCTCACTGCCTTCTGCAATAGCACTTCCTATCCCGTTCTTTTTCAATGACTCCATGAAAATGGGGATTATTAAAAGGGTTTTTAAATGGGAAAGAAGCAAGAATGCTCATTTCTAAAACAGGGAATCATCATCTTTGTGATAAAAAAAAAAAGTGGGCAGCATGCTCTAGCAACACCAATCACCAGGATGCCAGGAAACCTTTGCAGCAGCAACAAGTTACCCCATGCCCACCTCCAGTCCCAGCAACCTGCTATTACCAAGTAACAGCAATGCTCCTCTCTACAACACATCATTTTTCCTACCTATGACAGTAAAAGCTGCATGGGTCCATAAAGCCCCAGACTTCTCCAAATGAATTTATTTGACTCAAACTAACTTAATGATTGAGAGCACACAGATCCACAAAGCCGTAACCACTGAAGACTAGACTGCCAACTTAAAAGCTTTCACAAACAAACTGTTTCAATTGCATACTTAGCAGAAGTCTTTTAAGTGGAAAGGTTTTTAAGTTAACTTATTTCACTGACTATAAGCCCTTGTTCCAACTTCCCTCCATTGTGAAACAGGAAAAGGGCAAGTACTTCCCTGGAAGTCTGTGGTAAATATTATGGTCACATTCATACAGCCACAACCCCAAAACAGCAACACCCAAAGCCTTTAGTAAGGATTAAAAATCAGAGGACTGTGCAGGGCTTGTTTATGGGGATTTTTGGTTAGGTTTCTTTGGTGGTTTTTCTGGTTTTTGGGGTTTTTTGTTTGTTTGTTTTTTTAAGAATCTGCACATATTTATGTTGTTTAAAACTGAAATCTTTAACTCAAGGCCAGTCTTGTTACCACTGGCTACCTACGGATCTTTGCTAAAGGGAGAAGGATTGTTGTTCAGAGGCTGTCACACCTTTTTCTTTGCTGCTCAGTACTGTATTTGAATTTCAGCTGTTTAGAGTGGTTGCCAAACCCCCTTTGCTTTGGGGTAGCATCTCTTTGGGGTGTTTTGTGGGTTTTTTTTTTTTTTCTTCCAGTCATTAGTGATTCCTCAAAGAAGTGGTCAGTAAGGAAACTCCTGTACTGCTGTTCCCAATCTCTTTCCTCCACCAAGTCCCCTGTGGTGGTTCCCAACTCACTACTCTACACAGCACATTTTCCTAGGTTCCTTCTCTCTTAGAAGGATGATTCTCCCCCAGGTATAATCGCTTTAGGAACAGCCTTTTCAGGACTTCTCAGTCTTATTATCCATGTGCCTATGCTACCTGACCAGACCATCTCAACGCTTTTGGGAGCCCAGGGTGCTGCGAGACAGAGTTCAGTTTGCCTGGGCCTGACCTCAGCTTGAGTTGTTACAGCACTATGGCTCTCCTAGAGTGCCCTCAGGCCAGCATCTCTAACCAGGGTCAGTCTCAGGACAACACTGCAAGGGAAGACAGGATGGATGGTGACCACTGAACTACACTCAGAACACTAAAATAAAAAATACTGTCTCAAAGTGCCAGGGAAGTTGCCTCAAATCCAGCCAAGTGTCCCAGCTCAGCCACAAATCTGCTACACAGTGCGAGACCAGCCCAGCTCCAGCTCTGGGCATTCGGCTCTGCCTCACACTCCAGATGCTTCACTAGTGGCTCTCTAATACCACGGATCTGCTGGGCACCAAATACAACCCCTTCCTCATCTGTCAGGCTTTTACCTATGCAGGCAGCTTGGCTACCCTTTATTCCTCTTCTTGGGCACCTTGGAGACAGAGTTGGGGTTGCTGAGTCTAGAGAAGAAAAGACTCCAGGGAGACCTTAATGCAGACTACCAACATCTACAGTCCCCCAAGAGAGCTGGAGAGGGACTTTGGACAAGGGCCTGGAGGTACAGGATAAGAGGGAATGGCTTCCCACTGCAAGAGGGCAGGGTTAGATGGGATAGTGGTTCGATGGGAAGAAATTCTTGGCTGTGAAGGTGGGGAGGCCCTGGCACAGGTTGCCCAGAGCAGCTGTGGCTGCCCCTGGATCCCTGGAAGTGTCCAAGGCCAGTGGACAAGGCTTGAAGCAACCTGGGATAGTGGGAGGTGTCCCTGCCCATGGCTGACTGTCAACTTGATATCCTTCAGAATCCCAAGGTCCTTCTCTGCAGAAGATGCTGTTGGTGCAGTGCAGTCACCACCCTTGCTATCAGCTGAGAATAAGAGCTCAGTAGTCTGAGAATGGTACCAGCCTGCTTTGGTGCAAGAGAAGCTACTGCAACATTTAACTTCCAGCATGGCTGCAGCTTCACTGCTGAGATTTTATGCAGGCACAGAAGTACAGTTACTAGTCCCTTTACAACAGTGCTATTGCAATAGCTTGAACTCATGGAACATCAGGAGATAGAAACCTCGAGGAGACAGAAACCCCCACCTGCAACAGAAAGGGGTGTATGGGGTGGGAGGCAGAACACAAAGGTGAGATTAGAAAGCTTGCAAACTAACCACTGTTCCCACCACTCATTTCCAAAACATTCCAGAAAACTACAAAATGTGCCCATGAAGAAGATCCACCAACTCAGCTGCTCCTCTGAATCCATAACAAACCATACCTGTAAGGATGTTCTTGAAGGCTTCTTCTACATTTGTAGAGTCCAGAGCAGATGTTTCAATAAAAGATAAGTTATTTTTTTCTGTAATAAATAAGAAGTGAATCAGTTAAAAATTTTAATAACACTTTATTTCACATTTACTTTGAGGTTTTTTTAACTTTTATTTTAGGCCAAACCAGCCAGGACACAGTAATTTTTTTTCTTTTCCTTCTTGTACGAGGAACACCTTGGCGCTGGAGTTCAGCAACATTTCCTTTGCCCAAAGTGCAAGAACATTTTCCCCACTGCAGCCCTTGCTCAGTCAAGCAACACAAGATACCATTCTCTTCTGGCTACAGATCACACCCAGAGGTACCTTGAGCAAGAGCCCCAGTAAAAGCACATCAGCTGCTACAGAGACAATTCTCCTCTGCAACTCCAAGAAGATGAACAGACCTATACTTTCCTAATCAGATCCTACTTCCAAATAACAACGACCCCCTGAAACAGTCTATTTTCTTCTTTCCTCTTACAATGCAATTTTTAAATTATTATTATTAAAGAAGAAAATGATTACCACTCAAATATCATACCTAGAATGGTTCTGTATCACCTGCCCAGGAACAGGCAAATTTCAGTAATGGAGCTTAAACAGCAACAATTAGACCATCACTAGCAATTTAAAACAGCCTTAGGATTAAAACAGCCTTAGTCCAGGGTTAAAAAGTAAGAAGCTGAACAAAGTGACCTAAGTAATAGACTATCTGGGCCATCCACCAACTTGTTTTGCTTCTTCTACATAAATGTCACTTCTCCTCCCTCTGAAAATTTAAAGCGGCTTTGTTACCCTCAGGGTACTTGCTTACCAGCAAACTTCAGAAAGTGTGTATAAGCAAGCCCTGGTAGTATTTCTAGAGATATTTTAGAAGTTGTACATTTACATTCCACCTCCAAGCTTGACAGCCACACAAAAGCTGAATGTCCCCAGGCCTTTCAGGACAAAAGAATATCTGACCAGTGCTCTGCCAGGTAAGGAAGAGAGAAGGAATGCAGTGGCAGCATCTTATATAACTCACTTGACCTCTCCCAACAAATGATAATTCTCAAACCTGATGACCACTGCATTTAAGTGAGACTGGATGACACTACTACATGCATCAGTGCTCTAGAGCAGCAACCACCCCATCTAAGAGAAGGTTCAGCATTCATTTGTAGCTGTCCACATTGATATCTACTCAGCAGAAGCAGGTCTCTAGGAAGGAATATTATATTGTGACATTGTTTTATATTGTGACATTTTTTATTTTGTCACATTTTTTATTTTTAGTGTGACATTTTTTATTTTTATTGTGACATTTTCTCTTCTAAATACTGCTTATTGTTTCTAGCCTTGTTAGAAGAAGTGTTTTTCTTTAGCTCTCAGGCAGCTCAAGGACAGTGTTTCAGAAACACGTACTACCACTAGATTTAAAAAACAGCAGAAAACTGCAGACTAAAAAGGTCAAAGAAAATTCTCAAAAAAAAACCCAAACCAGCCATAATTAATTAAGTCAAGATATTTCAATATAAAAAAACCAAAAAACAAGAAAACACCTTAAATGTCTTTTTTAGGGTTCAAACTAAAACTTGAGGTGGGAGTTGAGCCCTGGACAAAACGGTGTGATCACAGCAGGCACCATCCCCTGGCCCCCGTGCAAACCTGCGAAGGCCCTGGCCTCGTCGGTGGGCACGGCCCGGAGGTGGCGCAGGTCGCTCTTGTTGCCCACGAGCATGATCACGATGTTGTTGTCGGCGTGGTCTCGCAGCTCCTTCAGCCAGCGCTCCACGTTCTCGTAGGTGAGGTGTTTGGCAATGTCATAGACGAGCAGAGCCCCAACAGCACCGCGGTAATATCTGAAAGCATGAGGCACAGCCCCTCAGCGAGAGCTCTGTGCCAGCCACGCCAGCAAACAGGCCATCTAGCTCTTCTTTAATACCTTCCCTTCAGAAAAGTTGTGCTGATGCAGATACTGTTGTTGGAGTGGTTTTGAAGCCTAAGACCAACTTCCAAATGCAGGGTTTTTTTCTAATAGCATTTCTAAAAAAATCCAGTGTGTGTACCAAATTGCTGGAGAGCCTCCAGAAACCAGGACTGAAAATGTCCTGTCTGCTCCAGCTGTGTATAGGAAAACTCAGCACTGCAGAATCGGTACAGCTGGGAGGTTTTTGTGAAGTTACAACCTAACTTTCTACTAGGAAAACAGTGCTTAATAAAATGTCAGTATTTGTTCCTGATCCTTCAAATATCACCTGTCCCTCCTACAAATTGAAGGGGGGACTCTGGACTATATTGTCACTATCTACCAACCTCTAATCCAGGAACAGGGTTTGCCTCCTCAGCGCAGGTTTAGGCCCATTTCAACACAAGCCAAGGGCTCCGCTCAGCACAAGCCAATATGTATCAGCAATCCTGTAACATCCGTATCTCTTTTCCACACAATCCTACCATTTCTCCTCAGTTCTGCCAGCACCTGCCTGACATGTTGTTGAACTGAGTCAGGGCACCAAGTCAGCAGAAATCATTCTCTTTTCCCTGATGTCTGGCATTCTGCTGGCCGAGCAGGCTGAACTGGCTGAGTGATGTGTCGAGCTGCAGTTAGTGCCAGCACAAAGGAGAGGCAGGATCACAGGACTGCAGCTGCACTAGCTCTCAGCAGTAAAACCTGTTGTTGATGACCCAGACTAGACCAGCAGTTTTTACAGCAAGAGCAAGGTTCACAAAAAAATTTCTGAAAAACAGACACTATCAGTTCCAGAAAATATGCAATTTGAAATTGTCACTTACATCAGCTTCTGCATCCCTTTCCCTATAGACTGCTCCCTTTGGGCTTCAGGGCCTCCTGGTTTTCTCCCATCTTGACAAAATTCCCCTTACCTTAAGTTTAATGTCTCAATCTGTACATGACTCAGAAACAAGTTTTTACCTTTGAAAACTGATACATATCTATAACATAAAAAAATCAATTCACTAATCAGAAAATGCTCTGGAGAACCAGGCCTGACCAAAGGATCTGCTTTTTGTCCTCTGCAGGATACTTCTGCTAGCACAGAAACAGGTACACCTCAAACCACTCTGTGGATTAACAAGGTGCCATAGGTGAAAAAGCTTCTCACCTCCAGGGATGCTTCTCACCTCAAGGCCTAAAGTTGCACAGCCAGCACTATCATTGAATGGCCAGAAAGCAGGAAGGCATCAATGTCTGTGCTCATGGACCTAGTTTTCAGGGCCATGACTAATTCAAAGTCATTGTGATTTCAAGGGACTTTGTGGCTGCAGGTTTTCTTAAAAATACCCTCAATCTCAAGACTGAGGAGGCAATTGAGACCAGAAGCCATGGGTGTTACAGTAAGCCACCATACCTAGACCAAAACTTGATACCAACAGTACCCAGCTTCCATCTGAATGACACTCACTCCACATAACAAATGCAGCACATTCAGCACAGACAAAAAAACTAAATCCCAAAACTCAAACAGAATTTTCCACAGTTTTGATTTAAGCTGTCATTTGTTTCTGTAACAGTAACATGAGAATCTAAAAAGTACTTTCATTATATTAATCAAGGGAACACAAAAGTATTTGCTGTCTTATGACTTGGATCCACACTTAAGTCTGTCACAATGACTTTGTCACGTGTGCCAAAAATGTTTCACTCTCTACCCATACAATTATCTGCAGCATCTCTGTAGAATTCTGTTGAGCAGAGTACTCACGCTGAGGTAATGGCGCGGTATCGCTCCTGGCCTGCAGTATCCCAGATCTGGGCTTTTATCGTCTTCCCATCCACCTGGATGCTCCTGGTGGCAAATTCCACGCCAATGGTGCTCTTACTTTCCAGATTGAACTCATTGCGTGTGAAACGTGACAGAAGATTACTTTTCCCAACTCCAGAGTCTCCAATCAACACAACTGAAAGGAGAGACATCATTTTCACAATTAATTTCTTGTACCAGCACTGACTCCACACTGCAGTGTGGCCTGGCAGGCAGCATCCACCAGAAATGCAGATAACACAGGAGAGACAACACAGACAACATCAAAGTCTTTACTATGCACACCTTGCTTCTCCAGCAAGAGCCCCAGGCTGTTTTGTGGTGAGTAGCTGCCTGATCCTCAGAGGTGAAAATGAGAAATTGCTACAGTGGCTCTCGAAGTCAAACAGTGCTTTGGAAGCCCCAGCCACTGCAGCAGGTAGGGGTAAGACATGCCCCTCACACACTCAACCTTTGACACAGTAAGGCTGCAACCCACATTTTAAGAAACACTACAGGCAAGAACATGGCAATAGGCCACCTGTTTGCCCAACAAAAGCCTTTTTACAATGTAAGTGTACTCTGTTTTTATTAAAAAACAAAAAACATGGTAAGTAAACAATTATTTGCAGTCCCTGTTGGAGTCATATAGGGTGTTTTATTTCAATAATTTAATTAATAAATATGTTCACCATAAAAAGGGGAAAACAGGAGACATTTGGTACTACAAAAAAGATACAAAGCAAAGCAGAACTTCATTGAGCAAAACAAGTTGTAGTTGACTCCATGAGAAGTAAGAGATGAGCTAGAAACCTCTGCCTCCACACATGGTGTTGCCATGATAACAGAAAAATGTAAGTGCAGAGAGATCTTCAGCACACAAAACCCAGCTTTTCTGAAAGGAATTGTGAAAACAACGGCACATCTTGTGGCAGGAGGTTCTCTCTACTTTTTTGCTTATAGCTGAGAGCAAGAAACAACTGAGAGAAACACAGCTAAAACAGCTGAGCCAAGCTCCTTTCCTCTCACAAACACTCTTATCACATACCCTTTGGAATTCAAGTGTCCTGGCTCAAGCAAAAGGAAGAAAGGCAGCCAGCCTCTGTGAGCTTCTTTAACCTTGGAAATATTTCCTACTCCAGTTCTAAGTACAGATTTGCTGATCTTCCTCATTCATATGGTCTGCTTTTCCTATGGAAAAGCAAACATGGGCAAAAAAACATTCCCAATTTCCTCTCAGCAAGTACAGAAGAACCTTCTCATTGCACACTTCCAAAATGAGCTCACCAGTGTTTTCCCAGGGCCAAGGATCATACTTGTCTTTTATTGGTGCTACAGCTTTTCTCTGCTCAGGCCATTGTTTGAGGATGGAGCTCTGGCAGCACCCTGCTCCAGCTCGCTGCCATCCCAGCCCTGGAGCACATTCCCAGGCTGGTGCTGGACCCTGGCTCTCCGCTGCGACAGCTCCCAAGCTGCACAGGGGCATTGTTGAAACGCTGGAGAGCCCCTGCGCAGCTCATCTGCCTGAGAGCACAGACAGACAATTGTGCTGGCACAGCTGAACAGGCAAAACACAACACAGGCAGGAACAGGCAGCCAGCACATCGTGGCAAGGCACCACAACTCCCCACCCGGGAGAACCTAAACCAGCTCCTCACAGTGCTCTGCCTTCCCTGGCAAACAGCCTAAACCACTTTTTAGGGTATGAGAACAGATAGATAAAAAAGATTTTATTCCAAGTTCTAACTCTAGGATTTTGTCCGCTTTATTTTCCAGGCAAACAGTTTTTCATCACTAATTCCATGGGACCTTCCAAGAACAGGCAGAGATCACCCATCTTGCACAGGGATCTGCAGGCTGGAATAGGCTCTATCCTACAGCAAAGCCCTGGCCATAAGCAAAAGTAAGAATATCCACCACACAAGCTAGACCAGATTGGAAGACCCCTGAGGCTTCCAACTGTTTCTGAAGGCAGCTATCTTCCCATTATTTTGCAGCTGGAGAAAGCACAGCATTTCCATGTTCTAGCCATCTCCCAGGCTCTGGCATTTTAAAAGTATCAATTTGGGGCATAAACCATGCAAATGGCTCAGGTCATTAACTCCATCTGTCACTGGAAGAAAATTCCAGGGGTCCTATGCTCCTTTGGCTGGTTATTCACAGCCTCCCCTCACCATGCTGCCCCACATTCCAGCAGAGCTTCTAGGAGAGCATTTTTCAGAAGTTAAAGGAAGGCAACCAGATCCCAATTCAATAAAGAGCATTCCTAGAATTTCCATGTGCTTCTTATTAATACCCAATCTTGAGCCTAAAAGGGCATTTTCACTTTCAGGAGTAAGATACCAAGAGTGGGGGCCCCACATGCAGAGAGAAGCCACAAACTCATTTTTCTACAGGAGTTGAGCAAGAAGATACCATCAGCATTCTGGACTAAGTGATTAGATCTTGGGAAAGTTTCTTAATTTGTTAACAGGCCACCACACAGCATTGCCTGTTCAAATTCAGAAGTCATGACAGAAAAGGAAAGAAAGTTCCAAATGATGGCTTAAGAGTCTGAATACTCTCTACACACATCTCACCAGAACCGAGGAACTCACTCTCGAAATGCCCCTAAGGGCTACACTGGTGATGAAAAGATGCACTGGCTTGATCCTGGAAGTGACATGAACCAATAACCAGCACCAGCCACCTTCAGAAGGCTCTAAGCACACAGACAAGCCTTGTGTAAGTGCCCTGTTTATACCCTGAATCCTGCTCCTTCAGTATTTCCTGATTTTCTCTCTCCTCCAGCACACCCTGCCACTGTGTGGGTTATGCATCACCACCACATTACCCCTCCATCAACTTAGTCACCACCCTTACTCTGCTTCCTGTGTCTACAACATCCAGAACTACAGCATGATCCCACTCCATACACCTGCCCTGTACATTGAGATCCTTGTACAAAACAAGCCAAAGTCAGAATGAAAATCCCAGTGCCATACATCACTGGTAAGAAAGGGAAAACAAACAGATCGAGTCTATTACAGAATTGTAAATACACTCATTTATTAATCTGGGAAAAAGAATATATACTTTTGAGTGGTTAAGATTAAGACTCCCTCTAGCAGAGACCATCTAATGAGAGCTTGTGATAAATCTGAAGTACATAAGGTTGCCAGATATTGGTGACTAATAGGATACACATTTGTTTTTAATAACCACAGCCTTAGCTACGCAGAGATTTATCAGAGCAGTCTAAATTCCCACAAAAGTAAAAGAAAGCTCTTTTGCCCTATGGCTGATTTTTCCTGCCTTTTTCATGAGCCAGCACACATCTGCACAACCTCAGATTTAATTTTTAAAATAAACACTGATAATAGCTAATCTTCTTGAAAGCAAAATTAATGTGCAGATCACATTTAATAGGTACAAGGCTTCCAACATTTTTAACAGCTCTTCGAAGGTCACAAATTCAATTCCAAATCAATGCACTCAAAACACATCCTGAGAAGTCCCTTTTTCACCATCCTTGCTACAAAACTAGCTGGGAATAGAGGCCAGAACTGCTGGCTCCACTTGGGTCACATCACTGAGCACAGCCACAAGCTCTTCGCAGCCTCACTACCCCACACAGCCCTGAACACACAGTTTGGCTCCTTCCCCCAAAGGCTGGTTTAGGCACTTTGGTAAAGAGTAATATTTTGTTGTGATCAATAAAATAAGCAGTTCTGTTGGTATGCACACAGAAAAAAAAGGAATTTGGGAACAAAGAAGCACTAGTTCAGCAGACCAGATCTGACTATAATCACTCACAATCCCAGACTGCTCTCAAACCTTAAGTTAGTCATTGCCTGCCACATGCTGTCCTTTGGAAATAGGTGGCAGGGGAAACAGCCAAGCCTTAAATTTAATAAAAAAAAAAACCTTCCCAGACTAAGATCCTTCTACATCATTATTTCTACCTCTGACTACTTACTACACAGCCTGACAGAATAGAGTTCAAAAGTCATCTGAGTAGCTAAGAAGGGGCTAAACCACAAACCAGCCAAAATCCTAGACATCATTATGGCAACTGTCCTTGAGGTTTAATTCTACGATTGACGGAGGCAAAAGGAAAAGGAAAGAGTTGGTCCCACAGCAGAGCCCTCGTCCCACTTGGTCGTATTAATATTATTTTTTGTCTAGTCCCAAAAAGCCTCAGAAGAAGGAAAAGATAAATAATCAAACCCACAAAGAAAACCCTTCTCAAGGACCCCTCCCAAAGGATGCATAGAAAAGGACAATTGTCTCACCTGTTTTTAATTAAGTGCTACAAAGTGTGCCAGCATCACCACAGCACAGATCCTGACCAAATGGCTTTAGGTTGAGTCTCATTCCAAATAACATTAAAAACGCATTTCAAAGCAAGTCTTTTTAAAAGACGAATGCATTCTCCCTAGCTAATTGACTATTCAGAGAAAGAAAAAAAGTACAATTTTTAGGCTTTCAAGTTCCTGGCTATTAAACCACCTGAGAAACAGACTTCAGAAGGAAACTACTTTAGACTCAGACAGTTTAGTATATTTTTACAGGCTGGTTGTCTGCTTTATAGACAGAGAAGAAATAAGGGCTTTTTTTCCCCGTTGTCTTCAAGATTCAACCAACTGTAAAACAAATAAAGCAAAGAGGCAAATACATTTATAAAATATTTCCCACAGATGAGTAACTGCTCTTTTGTTTGCCCCACAAGTTCAGAATCACTGCTGCCCTTGTGAGCGTCCAGGTACAAAGACACTGAATGCCTGGGAAATTGTCACAGCAGCAAATGACCAGAGCCCTCACAGACCACACCGTCAGCGCTGCCCTTCCCAAGACTGAACTCTTGGGATGGAAATCAGGTTTCAGCCACTCTACCAACAGTAGATCTAGTGCATAACAGGCTGGGAAACCAAAGATGAGGGTGCTACACCCACCTGCACTGCTCCTCGGGCCTCACAGGCGGAGCTGTGGCTGCTCCGGGAAATCGGTCAGCTTGAGCCTCTGGACAGGCAGGAGGCCGGCCTGGGGAAACATCCCACGGGACAGAAACCCCGAAGACATCCCACGGGATGACATCCTCGGGCTCCCCCCGGAGCCAGCGCAGGAGGAGCAGCACTGAGCCCTCACAAGAGCCCTGGACAACCCGACATGCCAGAGGAAGGGGCAGGGCAGGCGCGGCAAACACCCATAAGCACAACCAGCTAACACCGCTACGGTCCCAGGCTCCCAGTACCGACGCTCAGCGGGGACCTGCGAAGGAGCCTCCGCCGAAGCTTACGATTTTGCAGCTCCGACTCGGCACCGAGCGAGCTCCAGACAACCACAGGCACCGCCGGGCACAGCCCCGGCCCGGGCCCGCCCGCTCCCCGCCGCGGCTGCAGTCGCCCCGGGAGATCGCAGCCGCCTGGCTGCTGGAGCACAGCCCACGCCGACCGGGACGGGACGGGGCGGAGCGGGCAGGCCCTTGCGGCTCTCCCGTCGCTCCGCCGGGGCTGCCCCGGCTCCAGACCAGGCCGGGGGCCCACAAGGCCGCCCCGCACACCAAGGCCGCGGCGGACGCCTCGGGCCCGCGCGGCCCGCTGGTCCCGGGCGAGACCGGCGCGGTGCGGCGGCCGTGGCCCTGCTGAGCACGTACCTTTGAACAGATAGTCGTACTCGTCGTCGCGGGTGCCCATGGCGATGGCGGCGCCGACCCTCTGCCTGCCCGGCACCGACCGCGGCCCAGCCGGGGAGGGGCGCTCTCCCACGGCCCAATCAGCGCCCGCCAGAGACCGCAGGAGGCGGGCGATGAGCCAGACCCATCAACGACAGCCAATAAATGACGGAAACTCCGCTGACTGGCGGGGAACGCTGCCCAATCGAAGAGAGGCAGCTGGGGAGGGGCGGTGCTTGGGTGCCGAGCTGGGACCCTGAGAGACGGGGCGGGGCCGGGTGGAGGGGCGGGGTTTGTGTGAGGGCTGGGGCGGGGCTCCGGGGCGCGGAGCAGGGGCGGTCTGCTCGGGGCTGCAGCGGGTGGGGGGCGGCCCTCAGGAGGACGGGGAGCCTCCCGGTTTGAGCGGGATCGCTGGGAGAGAGGTTGCGCCCCGTGTGAGAGTGACCCCCGATCGCTGGGGCGTGGTGTCAGCTCTGGGCGGGGGGAAGAGCCGGCCCGGCCCGGGGATCAGCGCAGCAGCGGGGCCGGGGAACGCGGCGGGGGAGGCTTTCAGCAGCGCCCCAGGACACGCGGCTGGCCCCCAGAGCCCCCGCCCCAGCCCCCTTCCTTCCCCTTCGGGCTGCTCCGTGCCCCCCTCAGCCTCCCGGCCCCACCTTCCTGCTCAACGCCAGCTGAAAGGCTGTTCTGGCAAATACATGCCCTCATGGGGACACAATTGCTCAAGGAAAACATTTCCCCTTCTTTTTCCTGGCACGGCTCTAGGCAGTTTCCTGAGCGGAGTAGTGACGAAAGCCAGAGGCTGCGGCCACTCAGACAGTGACTGTGGGACTCCCTCTGCCTCGGCTTTGCGGGCTCCAGGTGGGCCATCCTGCACCTGCCCGACGGCAGTTGCAGCAGTTCATCCTGGGAACGCTGTCCAGGCTGCAGGACCAGCCTCACGAAGCCACTTGGGAGCCCAAGGGTGTCCTGCTGCCCTGGTGGCCCCCTCCTCGTGACCCCATACAACCTATGCACACTTGTGTCCCATCACTGGACTGACACTTTTGGTTATTGTTGGACAAACCCTGGCAGGGAAACTGCCGACTCCCTCTCCCCTCTGTGATATGCAGGGAAGTGGCTCTGCTCATCACATATTTCTCTCTGTGCTGTGCTCCTCGCGACAGGTCTGCCCTACTTCCCTGGAGGAGTGTTTATCCAGCTAAAGGATTAGTGCATCTGCAGTATCACAGAGGGCAGCAGCAACACTGAGACAATGGTGAGGAAAAAGCTCTGGCTTTGGACTTATTTTTGCTGGCTTTGGGTGATGCTCAAAGTGGGAGCAATGTCGGGGTGGGAACAGATTCAGACCCTCCAGGCTCTATGGCTCCGAGCTGCTCTCAGCTTCCCCCAGACGTGTGAACACCTTGGACAGGCAGGACCGTGGTATCCAAGAGGTCCTATTTCCAAAAATAAGTGCTAATAAATTAGTGGGGGGCAGATGAAGAGGCAGCAGCCTCTGTCAGCTTGGCTGGGTGACACCCAGGCTGTCAATGACCCAGGCTCTGAGAATAGGTGAGAACCAACATGCTGCAAGCACATTGTAATCCCACTGCCAAGGTATCTAGGTATCCCTGTTGCATATCAGGCAATTGAAGCAGCAGGGAAGGAAAGCCAAAATGTCACAGAACCTGCAGTCTAGGAAAGATGCAGCTCCAGCCTAGCAAAGGTTTGGGCCAGTTGTTCCTCTGTCACCGGCAGCAATTGTTGAAGGAGTGGGGAGGGAATCTCTTCTTAGGGATTTTGGTGCTCACATGCAGCATGGGGCATCAGACTTTTAATCCTTCTGATGCCAAAGGCAGTTTTAACACCAGGATCTACAGGAAGGTGCTACTACTTTCTCCTGTTGATGCTGTTCCTGTTTCTGCAGGACCCCACTGAAATGCCTTGGTGGGTGTTGACTACAGCACATCCAGGGGTGCTAAGCATCCAGTGATCAACACTTAAATAGCCTCAGGAGGAACAAAGCTGGAACATGTTGGAAGTAGAATCACTTAGGAAAGGCTGTTATCCCATGCTGTTTTTCACTGCTGATAATGCTGCAACCAGTGAGTGGCTATATGTGACAGGAGGGAGAGGAGGGTGGCTCCTTGCTGGTCTGCAGAGGAGGCCTTTACTTCCCTGATTTGCTCTGCACAGTAGAAGTAAAACATATTATTTTCATTATTACAAGTAACTTTTTTAGTTCTGAACTGAACACTTATGGAGGAACGTCTAAAAAACCACCAAAGCTATTTTTTAATCAGTTTGGATGGAAATCGCTTTCTTCTTTTCTTCTACTAATGCCTGGGAGTTCTTGCCATTAGTTCTAAAGAGCAATACGTAATGGTGGTGCCATTCAGCTCCAAAATCCCCTGGGACGGGGTTTTGACATAGGCTGCAGGGAGTGGAGATGATGACTTGGTGTTAGATGAGGGATGCTGTCTTGGGGCTGGGTAGGGTTAAGCATGAGCCAGTAGTCCCCATGTTCTTCACATCCTGGAGTCCCCCCAGCTCGTGGTATGTTTTGCATTGGAGAATCAGTGTCATGTCACCAAAACCAGATGTGTGTCACTGATGGGGTAATCCAATTCCAGAACCTTCCACACGTCATCAAATTGGCCACAGGCCATAAAGCTTCCAGGGCAGTGGCCTGAGGTCCCACCTGGGTCAGCAAACTGGTAAGGAAACTCCCCTTGCCAGACTGTTCAGCTCCTGCTCTGGGGGTCCCACTGGCACCTCCCCAGACTGGCACTGCTGGGATCACAGCCCCTTTGCAGCAGAGGCTCCAGTGACCCCACAGGCCCCGTGTGAGTCCCTGTACACCCCACAGTCCCCCAGTCAGACCAGCTCCACTCACCAGCTCGGCCCCAGGTTTCCCTCAGCACAGTCCCAGTTTGTGGTGCACTGACACAGAACAGCTCGAGCTGGTGCCCTGGGGAGGACCCCGGACAAAGCCCCCCAGGCTGTGCCTATCCTGATGCTGATGTTTAGCCTGAATCCTGTTCCTGGCTCCTGCAGAGTTCCAGAGCCCTCATGTGGCTCCTTTAGGGCCCCAAGCCCTTGGTCAGACAAAGGGTCAGTGCCAGGTCCCAGCCCCTTGCTGGGGACTCTGGCCATTCCCCCCACTCTGAGCACAACCTGCAGCTTGCTTCAGCTCCCTGAGCTGGGCACTGGATTATTCCACAACAGCCCTCCCTTTGTTTTAGTGGAGCACACCTGCTAATAAATTGAAAGGAAAAAGAAAAAAACTTTCAAGACATTTGAGTACTGCCCTTATTTACAATACTATTACAAGTAAAAAACATAACAATTAAGACCAACAGGGTGAAGAACAACATAGACTCCTGTACACAAATACTTCATGAAATCACAAAGGATTCTCAGAAGTCAGTTATTTATCAACCCGTTGATCACAGATTCACAGAATCATTAAGGTTGAATAAGACCTCTGAGATGACCAAGTTTAACCTATGATCAAGCACCACCTTGTCCGCTAGACCAGAGCACTGAGTGCCAGATCCGGTCTTTTCTTAAACACCTTCAGGAACAGTGACTCCAACACCTCTCTGGGCAGCCCATTCCAGTGTCTAATCACCTTTTCTGTGAAGAAATTCTTCCTAATGTCCAACGTAAACTTCTCCTAGTGCAGCTTGAGACTGTCCTCTTGTCCTGTTTCTGGCTGCCAGGTAGAAAAGCCCAACTCCCACCTGGTTCTACCCTCTTGTCAGAAAGCTGTGAAGAGTGACAAGGTCCCCTCTGAGCCTCCTTTTCTCCACCCTGAGCACCCCCAGCCCCCTCAGCTGCTCCTTATCAGACACTTGCTCCAGATCCTTCACTGGCTTTGTTGCTCTTCTCTGGACTCAGCATCAAAATGTCCCTCCTGAATTGAGTGGCCCAGAACTGCAGACAGAATTCAAAGTGCTGCCTCACCAGTACTAAGTTCAGGAGAAGAATCACCTCCCTGGTCCTGCTGGCCACACCTTGGCTGGTACAGGCCAGGTATTGTTGACCTTCTTGGCCTGAATACTCCTGGGCTCATGTTCAGCTGCTGTTGACCAGCACCCCCAGGTCCTTCTCTGCTGGGATCTTTCCAGCCACTCTACCCCAAACCTGCATCACTGCAGGGGATTTTTGTGGCCAAAGTGTAGGACTGGGAATTGGTCTTTTTGAGCCTCATGCTGTTGGTCTTGGCCCATCAATCCAGCCTGTGCACATCCCTCTGCAAGGTCTTCCTACCCTCCAGCAGATCAACACTCCCATTCATCTTGGTGTCATCCGAGAATTTACTCAGGGTGGGCTCAATCCTCTTATTCATATCATCAATAAATATATTGAACAGGACTGGGCTCAACACTGATCACTGGTCACTACTAGTGAAAATAATTGAACAGATCATCAACTGGTTGTTTGATGTGAGAAGAGTGTATCCAATTTTTCTTACCTATAACTTTAACAGCAAAATAGGAACACAGTAAAACAGCACATGACCCCTCCTATCTAAGTCCTAATTTCAATTTTCTAGAGAATACCTTATTTAAAATTCCATCTCCGGGCTGTCTATCATGTACCTGTATTTCGGGAGATTGAGTTGATAACACTGAGCACACTTTGTTCTTTGAACCCTGTCTGAATATATATGACACATTGGGTCAATCTCCATCCAATAAGTGGCCATAGCTGGGATATAAGATCCTGGCATAGCTAAGTGCCTTCCAAAGAGAATTTCTGTTCATGTCAGCCCTATGGCTTATCACAGAGTATTCTGGGTATTCCACAGAGCCAAATTTAAGGCTTTTGGACATTTCAGATTAGTGTACATATTTTCACTATGTTTTCTTTTAATGTTCTGTTAATTCTCTCTACTTCTCCTGAAGACTGTGAATGATGCAGTATAAGTAATTTCCTCTCTCTCCCTAAAAACTTGTACAGCTGATGGATTAAATTTGCCGTAAAATGAGCACCTCAGTCTGTTTCAATAAGCTCTGGAACGCTGAGTATCAGGTATAACTTCCTTTGGCCAGGCATTTACTACTCCTCCCGTGTCAGCCCTTCATGTTGGAAAGGCTTCTGCCCAGCCTGGCAGCTGATCTATCACCCCCAGCAAACTCCTGTCCCCAGCAAGGTGAAGTGTCCGTAGTATCTGTGCAGCCACTGGAAAGGGAAGCAGGCCCATGGTAACCCTCCTACCTCTGAGCTTGCTCTGTTACATGAGAGCTTTGGGCAAGCTGCACAGGTATTAGTAATTTATTTTGCAGCAGCCTAAATTCCTGGAGCTGCTCACACTTTTTGTCCCTCCGTGGGCATCTGACCACAGTTACTAAACATTTCTCTAGCAGACCAGTTTTTCTCCAGTTGACCATATTCCATCATCATTTTGAGTTGCCTCCCACTTTTCCCATCTCTTTCCTTCTGTTGAGAAATCCTTCTAATTGATAGTTTGAAATTCTGTCAATTTGGGCCTTTCACTCTCAACAACCATTAGACAGAGTCACAGCGCCCCGTCATTCCAGAGGCTGCCTAGCTGTGCCTTCACAGCTGCATCAGCTGGGGCATTGCCTCTGCTAACCTCTGTAATGCCTCTAGCGTGGGCTGGGCAAGGCACTCCGGCAGTTTCTGCAGGGCATTGTACAGCTCCTAGCAAACTCTGTATTTCTTCTCCATTGGATACTCTGCTGATGTGAAAAATCCCTGCACTTTCCATAACATTCCTGCTGCATGACAAACACCTAAAGCATAGCAAATATCAAATGTATAGCTGTTAACTCAGTTCCCTCTTCCCAGATGAGCAGCACGAGCCAAGGCTGCTCCCTGTGTGCACCTCCTTGCTAGGAGTGGTTCAGCTTCTGTCAGCTGTCCCTGGCATTCCCACAGGTGATCTACCCAGATGATCACTGTCCTTGCAGGTAGCAAGATGAGCCCAGAACTAGCTCTTAGTTGTGTGAGGGAACATCAGTTAATGGAAATCTTCATCTGTTACTCAGACTGGAGATGTGCTTCTCCACTGTCAGGTAGAGGCATTCCGCTCACTGGATTCAAGGTGTTGCATCTTTTTAAGAGTATCTGCTGTTAGGAAGATTTGTTGTGCTAGGGCTGGGGTTGGATACTGTTTCAACAGTGTCTCCACCTCTTGTGGGACATGGACTCTTGCAGGATATCCCAGGGTGAGGGAGTGGCTTTTCTCTCATGTTGTTGCCGCTGCCACCACCGATTTATGACAGGCTGGTGCTCCCCCTGCAGCTGGGTCCAGATGAACTGAGGAATGTGTGACCAGTCTGGTGGGGTCCCACCTCCTATGTTACTACTCCACTGGCCATTTCTTTATGCCCATGTGCACACACACACACACACACACACACACACACACATGTATATATAACTTTTTTTCAGTAGCAAAAATATTTTCTTTTTCACTGAAGGGGAAATACAAAGCATTAGGCAATGGAACCAGTTTCCTGCTCAGGCAGGATTTTTGCCCACTGACCTGGAAGAAAATGAAAGTTTTCCCAAGTTAATAGAAATAATATTAGTGTCAGAAGGTTTTCTGCTGCTTTGCACATGCCACTAGTCCCAGCTAGAGGTGATGCCCTCCCTTCATGAATAGAACACAGCAGATCTTCAAGAACAGCTACAACAGTTCTCCTTATTCTGAGGGAAGTCTTCAAATATTACTTGTATGTTTATCATCCCTTCACCTAATATAAATGTACATGGAGAAAAAGGTGCTTTTAAAAATGTTCTTTCAGCAATATACAAAAATAGCAACGTTATAAGCAAGTGCATGTCCACAGGGAATCTCATATACATACAAAAATAAAGTGGTGTGTGAGCTGACACACACCTGGAGAACATGTTCCATGGTATTTCTAGTTTACACCCCAACAATCCATTCAAATAGTTACAACTAAATATTCACAAATTCACAAAAATTTTAAGTTTTCCAGGAAAACTGACACAAGCAGCACACTTTTGGAAGCTGAGGTGCCTCTGGATGCGGATCTACCCGAATCTCCCTTTTTGAGGAGGCTCTGTGTGCACAGTGACCCCGAGGTAGCAGCTCCCTCTGTGAATGTTTGTGCCCCAGAGAGACGGCTCTCCTGGGAGCTGGAACAAAAGCTTTCCAGAAGCCCACTTTTTTTTTTTTTTTAATCGACTCTTAGATTAAAATATCTTGAAGGAATCACCAAACCTAAATATTGTTTCTAACACACGTTTTTTACTAGGTTCCCACTGTCTTTTAAAATGCTTCAACCACTCTCCCTCAGCCTTTTTCCTCCGAGCCCAGCTCAGCCCGGCTCACCGAGTGCCCCCAGTCGGGCCCCGGCCGGGCAGGGCTGCGGACGCGGCGCCGGCCCCACCGCGCTGCTGCCGCTCCCGGCGCTGCCGCTGATGCGCCGGCAGCTCCCGCGGGCACCGCTCCCGGCACAGCGGACATTGTTCTGCACAGCCTCGGCCAAGGGAGCCTTCTCGTCCGTGCTTCTTGTCCCGCCTTTTCAAGCACTAAGAGGGACTTGAACCACCTTTTTACACGCTAAAAAGAATATACTTCACCTCCTTCTGTGTGTGCCTCCCGTAGGGCTCCAATCCCCGCAGGAGTGTCACCAAATCTGAACAAAATGATGCCCCAACAGAGGGGCCCGGGTCCACCCTTAGCGTTTATATTGAATGTGCTCAGGGAGTTTGAACAGCCATGCTCAGGCTCCTCCCTGCTCCAAAGATGCAGGTGAACTCACCTGGTAGCGCCATTTGGGAGCTTGGAGAAGGAAGACTCCAAAGGTAGTGGCCCGTGGGTCCCACCTGGATCAACAAACTATTAAGGAAACTTTCATTTCTGACCGGTCTCTTGCCCCTCTGGGCATCCCACTGAGCCACCTGCACTGCCTGTGCTCCTCAACAGCCAGCGGGGGGTCCTGCTAGCCCCAAATATTTGGTTAAACTCTGCTGGGGTCCACACCCTGAAGAGCTGTCAGGTCTATGCAATCTGCTTCTTTTTCAAACATGATAAAAACTTGCTCAAAATGATCACCTGAGATGCTGAAGCTTGTCCTGAGAGCCTCAAACCTTGCAGTGTCCCAGAGACACAGCCACCTGCTTGCTACGTTTGAGCCAGGCCCACCCTCTTAGTGGGATCTGAACCCCTGGGAGTCTGTGAGCACCCTAAAGGAGCTGCCCCAGAACACTCTGCTTGGGAGATGTCTCCGGGAAAGGTGCAGGTGCAAAGCTCTGCTGGGCATGTCCACAAGAAACTCAATTTGTGCTCAGTGCTGCTGAGCTTCAGCAGAAGAGCTGAAGCTACTGGGAGCACTGGGAGACTCCTGGCACCCATGCGTCTGCCAGGCACCCTGAGGCACTGGGAGCCAGGGGATGACTTTGAAAGTGTCACCCTTGCTAGTGGTGGTGAGGCTGAGTGCTGGGCTGGGGGTGCCTGGAGAGTGTTGGTGGGTGGGGAACTTTTGCTTTCAGTTTGCTGTTCCTTGGCTGTGTGGCCGGTTTCTGGTCTCAGTGGGGATTTGCCAATTTGCCTTTTTTGGTTTTGTACCCCTGCTGTGGTGCTACACTGCACCCCTGCCATGGTGGTGGGGGGTTCAGGTGATGCCTGTGGCTTACTCACTCCAACACCTTGGTGCCATGGAGGCAGGGGTTCAGCCTGCCCTTCCAAGCTGGTGCAGCTCTGTGTACACACAAACACCTTCCATTTTTGCCAAAGAACGATTTGGTTTCCACTGAATAATGAAAAAGAGCTTGAGGCTCTGCTGTCATGTCTCTCAATGGCTGTTGTTACTGTTCAGAGGGAGCTCTGTGCAGCAGGCTGAGCCTATCCTCACTTTTTGGGGCCACAAACACAGCTGGCTCGAGATGTTGGTGCCTGATGCAAAACTTCACCTTGATCTAATGATGCTTTGTGAGAATCCCGGGTCAATCTGCTTGTACTGACGGCTCCAAGCTCGGCCCTGAGGGGCAGGCACGTCCCCCATTGGAGCACAGCCCCAGCCTATCCCACAGTGCTGCTGCCCCAAAAACCCCATCCCGCCACGTCCAGACCCTGCAGCCTTGGTCTGACACCATGCCCACCTTCAGAAGCAGCCCTTACACCAGCCCTCGCTGGGGTTGTGCTGGGTGAAGTGCCGGGGGGCACAGCGGGCCCCTGCAGCAAGCACGGCTGGTTCGGGAGCAGCAGCGCTCGGGCAGGACCTGCGCTCGGGCAGCGCCGTGCAGGGGCCGGCGCTGGCGCTGGAGGGAGCCCTGAGGCAGCTCCGAGGCGCTGCCACGAACTGCAGTTGAAGTGGTTGTTAAAAACCAGAGGTGGAGGATTTCAGATGAAACAGACCCAGACCTGGCTTCTGCAGAGGGAGCTTGAGAAGGGGCCCGAGGATGCCACATGCTCCAGTGCGGCACCGCTGGCCCTGGGGCATGGGTGGCACTGACACTGACGGAATGTGGAGACTTGTGCAGCAGAACAGGCGAGACTGAGACACACAGAAAAGCAGAAGCTGTGATCCCTAGGATAGGCAAGATTTAGGGCATTTGGCATTTACCAAACCTGGATGGTGTCTGGTACTGGCTGGCACCATCCACCAGGCATCTCCGGTAGATGCACCACAAAGATTTGAGGAGCAAACCCCAAGTCTGCAAAAAACTCTGGCATTGCAGAAGAGCTCCTTCACCAGCTTCTGTTTGATGCATAAATCCCACGTCAGTCTCATCACTTTAGCATCCAGACTAAAATATGCACTCCAGTATCTGCTGCTGCACTCAAGGACTAAGCAGGTTTTGAATTAAGCAAAGAGAATATTAAAAATGCATTTCTGAATGCAGGAGTGAGCACAGAGCTGGGCATAATGGGCTGTTTGCACAGTTGTGCTTGGAACTATCATTAACCCTGGGATTTCCCCCAGGGAAGCAGGACAGATATGGGAGCTGAGGCCACATTTAGGTACATTAGGTATTTATAGAGCTGTACAGGGGACTAGACCAGTCTCATCTCTTCTTCCTGCAACAAGCAGTTTTTCCTCTTCCTTCTTGTATAGCAAGCAAGCACCTATGATTTTCTCCAGCTCTAGTATGTTGGAGCTGGAGAAAATATATAGATGGGATTGGGAGCACTGCTGGAATTCATCCCCATCACCCTAAAGACCCCTGCTCCATCCCCAGCCCATTTCATTCCTACATCTATAATCACCCCCATAGAAGTTAAAATAAATGCTTTTGGAGATGACTACACAGATGTGTTATGAGCAGCTGAAAGGCTGCTATTTAGCAACACTTGCCCTGATCAGCTGACTTTGTTGGGCCTGGATTATCCAGACTTCAGCCTCTGCTCATTTTCAAAGAGTTGGCACAGGCTTTTCCAGCCACCTCCAAGGATTGCCCCCTCCCTTCAAAGGTCTGCCATCAGGGAATAAGAAAACCCAACACTACAGCACTTAAAAAGTTGCTGCCCCACAGTCTAATTTCCAGGAAGAAAAAAAATTTAGGAGCCCACAAACTTCAAGCAGATTAAAACCTGCTGCTGGTCCTATACCAGCCATTTATCTCAGAGCTTCATAAGGCTACAGCTGAACATGTAGGCCAGAAGGGAGCAGAGTGCTCAGCTCACAATTCCAATAGTTTTCAAATGCAGAGTTATCACAATGCTCCCACACATCTGCCACAGGTAAACCATTAGGAAAATAATCCAGGCAGGACATTTAAAGGCTTGTTTTTATTAAAAGACATCTTCAGAAAAGATATTTAAGTACAAAAGAATGTTTAAAATACACAAACTACACTTGCTTTCCTTTCCAGCATCAACATTTATAAATTACACCACATTGTTATTAACACTGCATTTAAATATCAAAACAAATTGAAACAGAGAATTCATCAACGAGTCCAACATCCTACAAACAACTATGTACAGTATTTAGCAGCTAGGAGCTCTAGCACAGTAGTCAATATGACTTCAATAGGGCAGGATGCTTGGGGAAGCCCCAAGACTGCAGCTTGGCCTGTAAGTTTTCAGGGACCTGTTTTGGCCACCTCTCCCCAGACACCCACCCCAAAGGCAGAGGTGATGCCATACATCACGGTGTATGAAGTGTGGCTCTTGCAGAGAAACCCTGCTGTCCCTTGGCTTTGTAGTACTGGGACACACATGCAGGACAGATCCAGTCACTCTGCAAAGTGTGAGGTGTCTGGTGGAGGAAGGCAGCCCCTACTTCTGGGGGGCTGACAGTGACAGCAATGCTGGTCCCACCCAGGGACAGTCACTGCTCTGCATCTGTGCTGTCCCACTGCTCGTCCTACCCACCCCCAGCAGCACTGGCAGGCAGCAGGCAGAGCTCCCCAGGACCTGGCCCCTCAGGCAACCAGCTGCAGGATCTCACCCAACAACCTTAGAGCTGGAAGCAGTTTTCCCAGCTCCCAGGAAATTCCAGCACAGCCAGAAATACAGGTCTTCAAAGGGAAGGCAAGTGAGCCTGAGGTCCCCCCTTCTGCACAGGTCACCCTCAGCCTTCCCATCAAGCCCTGTAGCTCAGGGGGCAGGGGCTGCACAGATAGAGCTGCCTGAGGCTCACAGGAAGGACGCTCCAGAGTACCTGGGACATCATTTGGGAACGACAGGGAAAGACAGGACATAGCAAGACTCCATACCCAGGGCTGTGGTCCAGAGCAGTGAGACACTTCCCATGCCCCGCCTGCCCCAGGCCCAGCTCATCAACACAGTACAGAAATGTTACGACAGGATAGAAAGCACCAGACAATTTGAACTTCCTGCAGCAGCACATGGCAGGTCAGAAAACCCTTGTGCATGCTCTGGAGGTGGATCTCCCTCCTGGGGCTCCTCTTCACGTTTGGGAGCTCCCATCCAGGGGTTCTGGCAATGTGGAGCTGTTTTACTTTTAGTGAGGAGCAGTGTTGTGCCTCTAAAGGGCTTCTAACCAAGGAAGGGGAGGTTGTTTTCTGTAAACACCGAGTGATGGAGCTCTGGTCCATGCTCCACAGAGAAACTCTCAAGTAGGAACTTTAGGGCTCTGCTTCCAGTGCTGCAGGTTGGATTTTCATGATGGTTGACTTCAGGGGGTAGTACCTGCCCTTCCATGTCTTCCAGAAGATGCCCTGCTTGCGCTCATGCCTCTGCCGAGGGATGGAGCGGAAGTACTTCCCGTTGAGATTGGCATGGCCACAGGTGCTGAACCACCAGCCACCTACAAGGGCAATGAAGGGACAACTTTAACTCAGAGAAATTCCAGACAGAAAAACCTAGGTTAAATGCAGCTGATGCCCCTATTTCCCTCATTTTTCCAGAGCTTCAGGATCTTAAAAGACCACCTCATGTACAGCCAAGGAGTCCCATGCACTGGGGAACATCTCATAGATCTGGCATGACTTCAGGCTGCATCTGCAAATCCAGGCTGCTGCTCCTTGTGTGCAAAACCCCCTCCAACCCTTCAGCAGCCAGGGTGAGGGGGGGCTCTTCTCTGCTTGAAAAGGTTCCATGCAAAGTGGCAGACAGCAAAGCTTGTTATGAGGACAGATGCTTGGGCCAAGACCTGAATCATGAACCCTCCCTCAGCTTCAGCTTCCCTCTTGGTTCCCTGCACAGTTCTTCCCAAAGAAGCAGCCGTCCCAGGGAAGTAGGGGACAAGACCAGCTCAGCAGCAAAGGGGTCTACTGCCACAGGGTCTGGGTCCCATTGGACCACCACCAGACAGTGGAGGGCTGAAAAGGAAGTGCACATACTGGGATAGAAGACCTCAGACTGACCTGAGAGGTGTTTGGCACAGTTTGTGTCAGCTTTAAGGTCATGGTCACGGTCCCGAGTGGAGAAGGGCAGCTGCCTGAATTCCCCAATGGCGTTTTCCAGCTCTCCAGACAGAGGTCCCAGCAGGTTGAGTGTGTAGGCTGTGCTCTCACCACCAAGACTGAAGACAAACTGAACCACCTGGGAATTCCCCTCCCAGTCTTCCAGCTCAATCAGGAGATTGTACTTTCCCTCTTGGACAAGGTGATGTATCTTCTCCAGGCCCAGCCAGAAGTCACCTGAAATAAGACTCATGACTTTGGTTGCAGAGACACAAACATGCCATGGAAAGCAGAGATGTGAACAAGCTCCACAGACAAACAGGGACAACCTAGGATGCTGCAGCGTTTGAATCACTGTCTGGCACCTGCAGGACACATCAGGAAGATCAAGGACCCCTGCTCTGCAAGCACTGTCCCACTCACTCCTTCAGCCTACATCTGTGCTCCAGCACAGAGCACCAGAGACCAGCAAGGGGAATATCTTCCGCTAAGCTTCCCTTATCCCGCAGTGAGAACACAGACACCATCATCCACCTACCACGAAGGTCTCCAAAGCCATTCTTGTAGGCATCCCACAGCTGGTCAAAGTCCACAGAGCCATCCATGCGCCGCTGGATCACTGTCCAGCCACCCTCTGTGGGAAGGGAAAACGCAGTCACCCGGGGTCACCACTGACCAGCCCGCCCTGCCCAGCGCTCGGGAGCTGCACGGCTTTACCTGCGGTCATGTCGCAGTAGACTTTGAAGGGTTGAGATCCCGTGGGCTGTACCTGGAAAATGCCACTGCTCTGCTGCCCAGCCAGGAAGAGTTGGTGGCAACCCTCCGGGAGCTCTGCAGGGGAAGGAAGCAGCACTGAGGAGATGGCCACAAGCCCCACTTCCTCAGCAGGTTGCTCCTACCACAGCCCCGGCATTTGCAGCCCTGGCCACGAGCCCGGCCAGCTGTGCACAGCAGTGGCTGCAGCTCTGGACACGTGCTGGGGACAACGGCCCCTGACTTCAGCATCTTTGAATGTGACCCCACACTGTGACCCCACATCTTCCCTTTTATTCAAACAGAGCTCCTTGGGCTTTCATCCAAGGCAGAAGCCAGGCTTTGGGACAGGTTGGGGTGACCTCAGCTGGAGAGCAGGGCTCCCCATCGAGAAGGGACAGAGGAGTTCCCAGGTCCCTCTACACCCACAGACAGGAGGGGCCCATTTGGGGTGGGGCAATGCCAGGGTCAAGAATCCCCATCCCACACGAGGCTGAAGCAGAGTCAAGGAGCCTCAGAGGCAGAGAGAAAGACAAAGTCCTGACATCAGGAAGGTGGCAGAGCATCCAGCACATGACCTCTTTCTCTCAGCAGCTGTGGTGGCCCCAGACAGACATCCTGCTGGGCAACCTGCCACCAGCAAGCACAGTGCCAGGCTGGGGTGACCCTTTTTCCAAGATACACTGACTGAGGCAAGGAGGAGGAGGGGGGTGGACACTGGGAGCCCCAGTTCATTGCAGGAGTGGGTTGGCCCAGCTGAAGCCACACCCTGCTTCATCCCCCTCCTCCCCAGGGGCTCCCACTGCTCTTCTGCCTCGCAGGGACTCTGCCCAGAGCTGCCAGCGAAGCACCATTTCAACAGCTCTGATAAAAGTCCATCCAGGAACCACCACCCCCAGCACTTGGGAGAGATGAGGCAGGAGGAACCTGTTACAACACCCGAGTCAAAAGGCCACAGGAGGATGTGCAGGGACTTCAGCCCCAGGCTGCTGCACAGTCAAGGGGCTCTTTGTCAGCAGGGACAGGTGCCCCAGTCACCCCCAGACAAAGAGGCCCTGTTCTCCCCAGGCCAGGGCAGATGGGTTGTAGCTTTGGCTACCCTGGCTCACAGCTGCTGCCAGCATGACCTTGAGACAGACAAGAAACCTCAAGACAAGCCCTGGGCTGTGCTGGGTGCTGGCCATGGGGGTCCCCTCACAGTAGCTGCCCCAGGGTCAGGGCTGACACCCTGAGGGGCTGATCCAGAGCAGCAGCAAGAAGGGCTTCCTCCAACAGCCAGGGCTCCCTGGGGGCAGATGGAGGGGGAAAAAAGGGCCTTTGAGCTGCCAGGAGTGAAAGCAGCCCTTGCAGAGCATCACCCCATCCCTTCCTCACTGGGTGCTGGGGAGTCTTGATGCTGCATTGGGGTGAAGAGCAAAGCCCCAGCTGGAGGAAAGGTCGGGGGGACCCAGGGGACAGAAATATGACACCTGCCATCACCTTTCACCCATTTACAACATATTCCTCTTTTGGCCTTCCCCGCCCCCTACAAAATTTCCCCTCCTTGGCAGGGGCAGCCCCTCTCATACAGCCAGAACAGCTGGTGGTCACATCCCTCACACCCCCAGGCAATGCCAGGGCAGGACTGGTGCCACCATCACTGCACCACAGGACAAGCTGTGCCCCAGCCCTACCCTGAACGCATGACACAGGGACTGAGGGCATTGTGCATCAAGGATCAAAACCACACAGAGCCCCCCAGCAATGCAGGGGCTGAGTGCATCCTGAATATCCCCACCTTCTGGGTGGGGAAGGGCAAAGGCCGGGAAGCAAGCCAGGCTCAGAAGAAGGAATGCCACAGCCAGAGGCCCCTGCTTACATTGCCACAGCAGGAAGGTGCTGGGCTTGCCAAGCTCCTCACCTCCTCTCCCTCATTTCTTCACTGCATCTCCCAGCATCAGTGGGATGGTGCCAGGCAGATGTTTAGTGGTCCCAGCATGCACAAGTCAACTCCATCCCTGCCTGTCTCTCATTTCTGGGCTCTGGCTGCACTCCATCCCTGTTCCCCTGGTGCCACAGGGACTCTCCAGCAGCTGAACGAGATGCAGCTGCTTGAACAGCCTCTGCTCAATCTTTTTGTTTGAGGAACATGCTCGTTAGTTCCAGTTCATGTTGCACATCCAAACGGCACCAGCAGAACAAGCCCTCCTGGCTGCTCCTGTGTTTCTTTTTCCCTCCCCCTTTATTTAGCCAAGCAACATAACAAGGCTAGATCTGCCTTAGGCTCCGTGTTCACCCAACAGGATTTCCAGCCACGACACAGGGGAGGTCACTAACCTGGTATAAACACCCATCCTCAGGGATAGCAGGGCATGCCTAGAGCTGCCTGCATTGCCTCCCCCTCTCCCACCCCAGCCCAGCCCCATGATTTTGGCGTCTCAGCGCCACGGGGAGAGCATGAGCAGGGCTCTACCTTTCCCCTACTTGGCTGGCTGCCAGCAAGCACAGGCTCTGCCCAAAGACCTGATCCTCTTTCTGCAAGCTATTAAACCTCTCACTCTCCAGGCAGCTTCGAGCCTTCAACTTTCACATGCTTGGCCCCACGCCAGTTCTGCCCTGAAAAAACTTGTGTTCACTGGATGCAAATAAAAGGGTCTTTCTGCAAGGGCTGCTGGTAGAGTTCATCGCTGCTCCCCAGGGCCACGCCGGCGCAGGGCTCTGCCTGACAACGGCTCAGGAGCCACCAGCACAGCCTCCCCAGCACTGCCTGGCTCTGAAAGCAGCCACGAGTCTCCCTGGGCAGAGGGCACAGGGCCAGCCTGTGTGCTTTAAGAGTTGCCAGAAAACTCCCTTGACGTGATAATGAAAGGAAGCCAATTTGTTTTCTGTCAGTGATACCAACATCAGGGATTAGGCAAGGAAAGGGGAAGCTCACAGCTGGTGGGACAGAAATGGCATGTCCAGGGTCTTTCCATCAGTGACAGAGCAGAACTGGAGGGTGCTGAGCTCACACAGCATCCGTGGGGGCTGTAAGCTCTTGCTGCCTTCCACTATGCATCACAAACATTTCTGTAGCCAGCATCAGCCAGAACGTCCTACATCTGCATTAGCAAGTAGCAAAGGTCCCAGCCCATCTCCCAGCATAACCCAAGAGTGGAATCAAGGGTTATACTAGATAACCCCTAAAGGTCCCTTCCCACCCAAACTATTCTAAGACACACACTACTGCAGGCAAGTCACAAAGCAGAGCTTGGAAAAAAGCAGGAGAGAGAAGTTCTGAGAGAGTTTTCTGGCTCAGAAGTGCTACTCTGAGTAAGGCTGACCCTGTACAGCCCCACTGAACTGCACCCTGGAAGAGTTTGAAGCCCCACATTCCACCTCTCTTCTTGTCCACGTGGAAAAGCCTTTTGTTCTGCCCAACCAGCTTTCAGACACACCAGTGACAGCTCCAGGCTCCACAGATAAGTTGTCATGTGTTTTCCTATAACCATCCCTGCTAGGCCAGGCCCTGAGCAGGAATTCCCCATGCCTCCTCATCCTGCCTGGTTTGTGTTTTGCTCCTGCTGAAGATCCCCAGAGAGCAGCACAGGCAGAGGCAGCACTGTGATCTGGCTGATACAGCATGACAGCAGCTGCTCCTGGCCAGCAAACGCTACAGGGACATCAGGTCCTGTCTGGAGGAAGGCTACAGGACATGGCACAGCTGGGGACACCTGCTCTGCTGCCCTTTGCTCTGCAGGAGCCACTCCAGTCCCACTGCCAGGGCAGAAGATGCTCCAGGCAGAGCCAGGAGCTGCAGCTGGCAGCATCCACTCGCCTGCTCCAGTGCACATTTCCCAGGGCTGTGAGCATCCACTGCAACTCAGCACCTTCAGCCAAGGATAGTATGAGCTGAGACACTTGTGTTTCATGCATGAGCTCTGAATATGAGCCAAAGGAGAGAGATACACAAGCACACAGCTCTGGTCTCAGGCCAGGCCTCCCTAAATCCTACCCTCCTCCCACAGACAGAAAAGACACTTCACCTGCCTGGTGAAGTGTGAGCAGGTGAACAAGAGTTAACTCAAAAGAGCTGAGACCCTCCTCTCCTCACCCCACACCTGCCAGTCCTTTTTGACAAATACCTGGTCTCAGGCTTTGTCTGCTTCCCACTGAATGCCTAACACCAGGCAGCAAAAAGCCTCTTTAATCCTTAAATTCCTGCTGGACTAACACTGGCCCAGAAGACAAGGATTCTGCCTGTGCTCCAGATCCCCTCACTGCAGCCATACTCCCAAGCTCCAGCTTTTCAAGCAAATCTCACATCCTGGCTCAGGACAAATGAACCTTTTGTTTCCAAAAGGTTGCACCTGCCACAGGTTTGCTCTAGCATGGACAAGCAGGGCAGCACAGGCAGATACTCACTCTGTGTCTGCACAGGCTCCCCACTGCCATTCAGATTCTGGTTGGTGAGGTTGAGGCTCTTCTTCAGGTTTATCTTCCACTTTGGAGGCTGTGTTTTGTTGTGGTGTAGGGGAATTAGTAGATTGACCTAAAAAAAAAATAAATGCACAAGTCAGAACAGTTTTATCTCAGCTTGTTTCCCATTCCATTACTCAGGGGAGCAGGTCAGCCTCACAGCAGCCACTCCCTGTGGCCAGAGCTGCGGCCAAACTTGCCTAGAAACCTCGAGGAACAGGAGATACCCAGTCCTGGCAAAGCCAGGAGCGATTGTGGTTTTTCACACCCATGCTAGCTAGTTTATTCTGCAGATGAATGCAAAGGCAGAGCCCAGGGAGGCAGTTCCCACCCACCAGTTCCTGCTATTGCTCCACGCAAACTCTCTGGAAGCGTGCAGGCTGCTACCCTCACGTACTGGTGATACCCTGCAGCACGGGGACCAGAGCCGTGGCTCCTTTGGAGTCCCCAAAGCCAGGGAGCACCAGCACAGCCACCAGAGCTGGCACAGCAGGGGTGTCACACCAGGGTACCCACAGGATGTACAGCCAGGCTGGGGGCTGCAGCACACGACAGGGGCCCACCTTGCTCTGCAGGCTTTTAATCTGCAGGTTCTGCTTGTCCAGCTTGTACTGCTGCTGCTTGATTTTCTGCAGAAGCTCCTCGATCCGCAGGTTCTGAGCATCCATCAGGGACTGCGGGGGAAGAGCCAGGTGAGCCCCATAGCTCCGGGGAGCTCTGGCTACGCGAGGCTCCCGGGAGGGCGCTCCCGGTGCCCCCAGACCCCTCCGCTCTCCTGACGCCGATCCCCTCCCGATGTGCCGGGACAGTCGGGTCTTTCCCGCGGTCATTCCCGGTGTCCCCTAGCCGGTCTGGGGTGTGTGCCCCCACCAGCGTTCCCCGTGCCGGTGCCGGTGGCAGGGACCTGTCAAGTCCTCACCGCCCGGCTGCACCCCCGCGGCTCCGGTGTCCCCGGTGCCCCCGCTCACCTGCAGCGCCCCCAGGTCCCGAGCGCTCTGGTTCCCAGCCGGCCGCGCCTGCAGCGCCAGGCGGACCCGGCCCTCCAGCCGCTCCAGCCGGCCCTGGATCGCGTCCTTATCAGCCGCCACCTCCTCCAGCCGCTGCCGCAGCGCCTCGGAGAGGTTGAGCAGCTGCCGGCCGCGGCCCTCCAGCTCCCGCACGCTGCCCCGCAGCCGCTCGCCGCGCTCCTGCGCCTCCCGCGCCTGCCGCAGCAGCCGCCCCAGGGAGCTGTTGTGGGCGCTCAGCCGCCCGCCCAGCTCCCGCAGCTGTCCCTTGGTGCGCTCCACGTGCTCCTTCAGGCCGTGCCCCAGCTGCAGCAGCCCGTGGGCCAGCACGTTCACCTCGTCCCAGGAGGCGAACTGCGCCCGCCGCTCCCGCCCTGCTCCGGCCACCGCCCGCCGCTCGGCCCCGGCTCCCGGTGCGGGGGCCGCGGCCAGCCCCGCCGCGCACAGCAGCAGCGCTGCGCCGCCGAGCTGCATCGTACCCGCCCCGCTCCGCTCCCCGCGCCGCCGCTGCCGCCCTGCTTTTATGCCCCCGTGGCGGGGAGGGCCCCGCACCGGCCCCTCCCCGCCCACCCGCCCCGCCGCTTTGTTCGCCCTCCCCGACGGCCGTGGCTCAGGCCCCATATCCACCGCCCCCTCCCGGTCTTGTCCGCCCTCACCCGGGGCAGCCTTGGTCCCTGTCGCTGAGTCCTGCCTGCACCAGTCCTCATCTCTGTTCCCATCCTTACCTTAGTCTCCATTCCTGTCCTTGTCCTCATCTCCATCCCTGTCCCCGTTCCCCTCCTAGGGGTCCCCATCCCCGTTCCAATAATCCCTACTCTATGCCTATCCCCTTTCCTATCCCCGTTCCCATCCCTGTCCCCATGCCCATCCCTATCCCATCCCTGCTGACTGTCCTGCTCCTCATCCCTGCCCTGAGGACCCTGACCTGCCCCAAGCCCTGATGCCTGGTCCCCCACTCCCGCGGACGCACCCGTGTCACCTTCCGAGACACGCTGCCCCGGGGCGGGAGGATCTGCGGCACGGAGCTCTGCTGGGGGGCCCTGTGGCACAGGTGGGTGCTGCCAGCCCTGGGGAGGGGACATGCTTAGGGTCTGCTCCTCTGTACACCTGAGGGAAGAAGAATGTTCACTCCTCTTAACGTTCCTGGTCTCCAAGAGCAACAAGGATGAATAGATCCATCTCTCACTACCCTCCCCCCACAGGTGTCAATCACCCCTGTGAAAAATGTGCATCATTTTTATTTGTCAGTGTCTTGGACCCTGGTGTCTGGTTCTTCCTTCTTGTTCTGCCTTTTTCTGCCGGCTTAAAAGGATTTTCAGTTCTCTGCGTTTTCTCTCCGTGAAGGAATTCACACACCGCGATGGAGCTGCTGTCGGCTCTGCTCGGATTGGAGCAGATGGAGCCCTTCTGCTCCTTCCCCGCGGGGCGCTTCCTCCTGCTGCCCCAGCGCTCCATCCCTGCTCTGCACCGCGCAGCCTCGAGCAGGGAACTGCCTCTCCTCCCACTCTGGATTTTGGAGCCAAATCCCTGCTCCCCACCGCTCCCGGCTCTGGCCGACGTGAGCCCCCTGGGCCCGGGGCTGCAGCCCCTGGTTCACGGGCCGAGCTCCTCCACTCAAGCCCTCAGCACTTCTGCCTCCACCCCAGAGCTGCTGCTCAGAGCCCTGAGCTCAGGCATGGCCCCGGGAAAAGGCTTTTCATCTTGTCCGAAAATGCGCGGCAGGAGGAATTCTCTTTCCAGGAGTCCCCGTGCCGTCTCCAAGTATTTCCCAGGCTGGTGCTGTCCGAAGGGTGAGGGAGAGGCCTCAGAGAATGCACTCAGCAGCAACAGCTCAGGGTGGAGCCACAGAGGTTAAAGAGGAATTTCGGAAATTCCAGCAGGCACACACTCCAGAGAGTCCCAAGCCCCGTCCCCAGCCACATTTATTCCATGGTCAGAAGAATTTTTCAAGTGAGAAAGGAGGGAAAAACCCCAGGTATGAAACACTGCAGGAGAAAAAGAAACAATAAAAAGGTGAACTTCTTCTTTCAAATCTTTGTGCTCTCGGGGTGTCCTTCTGTGCTCTCCCTGACACTATTGCCAGACAGGAGCTCGGGACATAGAGGCGGTAGTGATGGGCAGGGGGTTCCATTGTCCCCCTCCAGCAGCCTTCTCTGCTGGGCTGGGGGTCCCTGCAAGGCTCTTTGGGGTGCCTCCGGCTGGCCTGGGCCCCCTCGCTCTCAGGTTATGGCCCCCCTGCCAAGGACAGGTCTGCCACCATACCCACCACCCCTGAGTGCTGTTGAGGCTGCCAAAAATTCCCAGATGGAATCTGAAAAATGAAAATTCTCCTTTTCAGCTTGTATTGCTGGTTTTTGGCATCCCAGGAGGCAGCGAGCTGGCAGGAGTCATGCCTGTGGAGCCTGGGGCTGGAGCCCCTGGCACCCCAAGAACCCTCTGGACTGGAAAACACCAACCCTTGAGTCACTGGGACAAACAGGGAAGCACAGTTTCATGTGTTGGCTGTTGCTGTGGGTTAACGACGTCAGACAAAATGAATCCTGTGTGAGCTCTGCTCCCTCCCACCATTACCCAACGCTGCAGCTTGTCCTGGGAAACCACGGGGTTACTCTGAGTGCTGCAGCAGACATGTTACCACTGGTTCTTTTCTGCAGTGGCAGTAGAGAGGGAATGTGAGAAGCCAAGGCCTGTTGAGAAGCTGCATGATTTATGTGTTTTGCTTTGGCTTTGTTTTCCTATTGCAACTTCTCAAATTTGCCCTGAGAAATGCACATTTTTAAGGTACACAGTGCAAAGCCCTCAGAGGCCATGAGCTGCCTCAGGCTAGGAATGCCCACAGGCTGATGGGAAGGTGCTCTCCACAGAGCCAAGTGCTCTTGAGTTTAAATGGAGCTAAAAACGGCCTGGCCAGCAGAGTGTGAGCTCCTGGGGCATTTCTCCATGCCCTGCTCTGTCCTCTGTGGGAAAGGGCTGTGGTCAAAATCTCTGTAGGGTCCCAACTGCCCAGCTTGGCTTGGGGCCGGGGAAGGATTGAGGTTTGGTCCCAGGGGATGAAGGACTCTGTCCCCTGTGCAGGTCCTCAGGAGAGACCCCATGAGGACACTGCCCCAGCCCAGTGCCTTGGGACCCAGAGCAGCACAGGGACCAGCAGGGCACAACAATGGCTCTCAGGGCTCTCTGTGGGTGTCTGGGGTCAGCCTTGGGCAGGGAACAGCAGACTCCAGAGGAGGTTGTTTTCTGTGGAGGTTCTCTCAGGAACCAAGGGATGCTCCCAATCCCATCCTCCAATCCCTATCCTTATTCCTATCACTATATCCATCCCTGTCCCTTCTTCCAGGCAGTCCCACCAGCTCAGACACCCAGGAAAGGCAGTATCACCAGTACACAAGTAGCTCCTTCAAACAGCCCCCACATACATGATGCCCCCCCATCCCTGTCCCATGCACATCAGGCTGGGAGTGTCTTTGTTCCCTGCCTTTCTCCACCCCGCTCCTTCCCAGGCTGACCTGGCAGGTCACTGTGTGAAAGTTCAGCCCTGTCTGAGCTCACACGAATTCCTGCAGCTGCTCAGCCCCAAATCTCATCACCAGGAGGGATGGCTGGATGATTTACAGGAAGGTTGCTCACAGCGTTGCTTTGTTGTTAGAAATTGCAGACATAAGGGAGACTCCAGAGAGAGGGAGTAGGATGTGTGAAATACATCATCACAGCTTAAAGGATAAATTTAGGTTTTCCAGAGGAACGTAATTCTGATTCAGCAGAGGACGGGAAAAATCCAGCACGGATTTCCTCCTGCCCCCCCGCTCTGGGCGCAGCAGCACGTCTCACCCAGACAGGCACTGGCAGCATTCCCAGGCAGAGGGGTTACCCCATCTCCCTCAGTCTCTGCTCACACCTGGTCCTGCAAGGATTCATCCACTGCTGCCCTGGTCTGGCCCAGCTTGCTAAACCCCCACCCCCGAGCTCACCTAGACCCCTCTCACCAAGCAAGTTTGCTGGCTCAAGCTTTGTCACTCCCCACTGTGGAGAAGGACCAGGTGGCTCCTGCCACCTGCCCAGGCTGGTTGTACCCCAACCCTCACTGCCCCGAGGGGACAGCAGGGTGGCACAGCCTGCCAGAGCGTAGCCTCATCCTTTCCCAGGGCTGGGAACACCCCCTCACCCTGTCAGAGGACACCCAAAACTTCCACTCTCGGCTGCTTCTTGAGCAGAGGTGAATTTCCCAGCGTGGTCAGTCAGAAAGATGGAAAACTGGCCACAGCCATGCACCCCAGGGAGAAGCAGCTCCATAGGGAGCTCAGCCATGTCCCGGGCTCCAGCCCCACCCTGTCTCCCCTGGCTTTCCCTGCCAGCACAGGGCAGCCCTGGGTAAAACACAGGCAGCCCAAGTGAGGCAAGATGTTGTTACCCAGGTTGCCGTGTCTTCAGGGGTCTCCAGAGGATGGGTGAGGGCTGCAGCCACGCTGGGGTTCCTTTTACCTGGGGAAAGTCCTGGGGCCCATTAGCCTAGAGCAGGGAGACCCATTTTCATGTTTGAAAAGCTGACATAAAAGGCCAGCAGTGCTCTCATTCCAAGCAGTCTCCTTATTTTCCTGGCGAGCCTGGATGAATGTTATGCAAGGCTTCACTCCCCTTTATTCTTCCTGCCATCCTGGGCTCTGTGGGGAGCACTGGGGTTACTGTGCAGAAGGTCACACATGCCAGAAGGCAGGAAACCAGAGGGCTTGGGGTAATGTGGGAGGCTTTGCAGCCAGAGAAATCTGACCCTTATTTTTTACAGTCATCTCTTGGTTTAACTACATGCGTTTCACATTAGGGGCTCTGGCTGGCTGAGCTTGCAGCTGAGGGCTCGGGGAACTCCAGGTTCTTGGGGATGAGGCTGTTACAGGTTCCTGGGCATGAAGCTGCCCCTCAGTATACTCAATCTGCTCACAGGCCCATGTGGGAAGGGCTGGACCACAGGGACCAAGACTGGGCTCTGCTCTCCTTGTGTGACAATGGTGGCTTCTATTTTATCAGCAGCCTTTGGCCAGTGACAGACAATGGACTAGGTAGAACCTTTGGTGGGCATGAGGATGACAGGGGATTTCTCCAGTATTTTCTGAACATCCTTTCATTTCATTTGTAGTTTCTGAAAGGAGATGCCCAGAGCCACTGGAAGAAGAGAGCCGCTGTGGCAAGTACAAGCAAAGCCCACAAAGTTTATCCACAGCCCTGTTGTCACTCCTGGCCGCCCATCTCCTCCCCTGTGATGGGGACAGAGGCAGTTCTGGCACTGCTTGGCATTTATCAGGCAGCACCTGCTGGTGGCCATGACCCCTCTGTGCTCTGGCACAGCCCCTCACAGGCTGCGTCTCCTGACGCAACACAAGCGGCTTTTTTTGGCTGTGCTGTGTGAAAACCCGCCCGGTCACTTCTGCTGCCCAGGAAAGGCTTGAGCTGTCCCAGCACATTCAGGATGGGTGCCACAAGAACCCCTGGGGATGTTCCCTCCTGTCCAACACTGTGCTGGGATGGGTAAGAGCTCTGTGGCCTCCTCACCTACAGCCAGCAGCAGCCACATCCACAAGGTCTGTGCTAGATCTCTGCCTTCCCCATGGGGCCACAGCTGCTTTTCCTGCTGGGAAGAGACTTGCAGGAAAGTGCAGCAGAGCTTTATACGGGAGAAGGGCAGGGGACACATTCCTCATGCAGCAGCAATGAGAGAAGCACGCAAATTTTGAGGTACCGTCCTGAAAACCCCAGCTGAGGATCAAACCTCTTCCCACTCGTGTCCCTGCTTGGTTTGTGACTGTGACAAGCTGGTGCTCGGGTTCGTCGTCTGGCTCTGGTGGCCAAAGCTCAGGGAGAGACCGGGCCGTGCCTGCAGGGACCGGGGATGTCTCCCCACCCCCGCCAGCTGCATCCAGCTGCGTGCTCAGCTCCCTAACAGCGTGTCCAGGAACAGCAGCCTCGGGCTGCGGCTGGGAAGTCGGGATATTTCCTGCTGTAAAAGTAAAGGGAAGGGTCTGCAGGGTGGGGACCAAAAAAAGGGATGAAAACGAGGCTTGTCTGTTGCATGCATTTTCCAAACGGAAATATATCTTAATCTTTAGTGAAGATTTTCCTGCATTTTCATGCTCAGATTCTGGATTTTTCTAGGTATTTACACCCCACGTCACAGCATATAGAGGCATTAGGAGGAGAAAAAAACCTGTGAAAACCTCAAAAGAAACCTGAAAATGCCCCAAAGCACCAAGAACCCCAGCAGCCCCTTTCCCACGCCCCCTCCCTGGTGAAACACCGTCAGTGGCTGGGGGAGCTCCAGATCCCCAGCAGGGCTGGGAGAGAAGAGCTGGCCCCATCTCCAGCCGTAGCTCTTTCCCTGCTCTGACAGGGACTTCGGCTGATTCTTGGTTTCCTAAACTGAGCGTTTGGCTGCCCACAGGGTGCATCTGAGCTCTCCCCAGAACAGCTGCACTGTCCCTGCTGCAGGGCTTGGCTTCCCAAGAGGGGCTGCCCAGCGCCAAGTACTCACAGTTACTTCCCCCGAGGCATCCCACAGCCAGAATCCATCACCCAGCACCGAGATACATCCCCTGGGGCATCCTGCACCCAGAGCCTACCACCCCAGCACACAGCACCCACAAACACTTCCCTGGGGCATCCCACACTTGGAACCCAGTACCCAGCACTCACAAGTACCTCTGCAGGGGCATCCTACCCCCAGATTTCCTCATCCTCAGGGCAGAGAGGAGCATGTGCCGTGCAGTGGTTCTGCTGGGACAGGGCAGGGACAGGGCAGCATCTGTTTAGTTTGAGTTTCTTAAAAAAACAAAGGCTGTGTGGTTTCTAACTGGCAGACGGGTGTTTCCATTGCCAGGACTTTGCTTGGCACTGTAAGAAACCTGATGCAGGTCCAAGTCTGTGCCTGAGCTTTGAGCTTGGATGCTGCTGTTGAACCACCTCACTCAGCCAGAGCTGAGCACGTGCCCTTGGGAGGCACCCAGGTTTGATATCTGGTGATCCTCCATGCAAGGAAATTCAAATACCTAGAGAAAAATGTCCTGGTTGACAGGAATGCAGGTACACACTCAAAGGGCCTGGAAATTGTTTCCCCATTGCAAAGTGCAGAGAAAAGGCAAATTCTGAGTCCAAGAAAACCCTCCCATCATAAAAAAGGACTCCAAAATGCAGAGTTTCCTGTCAATCAGAGTGGCTGAGGTTGCCATGATGATGAGCTGGCAGTGATCCCCTGAGACCATGGAGCATCCTGGCTCCAGCATTCCAGCTGGGAAGTGGGATTTGTGTTGTGGAGTGTCCCTTTTAACGGTGGTTTTGTGGTTCCCTCTTGCTAAATGGACATTTCCAAACCCACCAGATCAGTGCTCTTGACTGGGCAGAAACTGTCTTGGGAGAAACCCTCTAGGGAGAGAAAGGTCAGGGTGCAGAGGGCTGGTCCCAGCCTCCCCAGTGCCCTTGCCCATGAGGTGTGAGTGGGCCCGGGCAAGTCCCCCTGGATGCCTTTCCATGCATTTCTGACTTTCATCAAGAGTCCTCCTGGACCAACCACAGAAAGCCCACCAGCAGTTTCTGGTACATGTTCCTTCTCCAGGTGTAAGGCTACCCAGGAACCTCCTGTCACCAGCCTCTCCCCAGACCCTGCAGGAAATGCGGATGTCAACAGCAGAGCGCTACGGCAGCAAGGCTGGACCTTCCTATGGCTCTGGGCTGCCTTCAGCACCCTCCAGCTGGGGCAGTTTGTGGGCTGTGCCAGCAGCTGTGGCATCACCAGCAGCAGGCTCAGTCCTCACAGCTGTTCCCCCACCTCTGCTGGAACTGGGCTGGAGGATCCCAGGTGCTCCCGGCCATGGTGGCACACGGCAGCCTCGCAGGGCTGGGAGCTGCTGGGCTGGGAGCTTGCTGCTCTCCATTCCATGGGTCTCACAGGGATGCTGATGACTTTCTGGGGAAGAGCCTCAGCACAGCCTCAGGGCTTTGGTGAAACCCAGCTGTGCAGCCAGTCCAGGCAGTGCTCGTTTGCACAACCACATCCTGTAAATGTTTGCATCTCCCACTCAGAGCTCCTTGGGATGATTTGATGGGACATCAGCAGGACCAGGTAGAAGGGACACTGTCCTCCTGGCTTCTTCCCCAGGATGGTTTCGTCCTCTCTCCCAAAGCTTTCTAACACTCTTGAGCTGGTGTGAGGGATGGAACTCTGCCTGGCTCTGAATCTTCTTTATCCTTGGACTTCAGGACATTTAGCAAAAATAGCTGTCAGAAAGGGGAAAGTGACCTTTGCCATTTGAATAACTGTTTGCTGTGTCAGCACAGGCACAGAGTGGGGATTTTGTGCAAAGTTCCAGCAGCTCGGAGCCAGGGCCAGGACATTTTTGCCTCTCTGTTTGGCAGCCGTGAATAGCACCGGGAATGTGGCCTCATAATCCCTGCTCAGGGAGACACTTGGGAGAGGAGGAGCCTTCCAGGGAATGTGAGTGCTGACTGTAGGATTCCCTGTGTGTCTCCATGCCAGAAACGCTCCCCTGACTTGTTGACCCACCGTGGAATGGGAAGGGAAAGGCTGCAGCAATGGGAGAGGATAGAATGGGATGGAAGGAATGGAAGGGGTATGCTTCAGGGGTGGGATGGAAAAACTAAGGCTGCAGGAATGGGAATGGGCTTAGGAATGCCACAGGGTGTTTGGGATTTAGTACCAAACCCTCACCCTCAAAGTCTTTTGAATACACAAAACCAAAAGCTGAAAACCTGTCGCACTGCCTTCTTGGTTCAAAGGGCTCAATCTCCTCTGTCATGGGAGCAACCAGTGGGTCTCCTGGGGAGCTGGGAGCCCGTCTGGGGGCCCAGAGAGCCAGGGACAAGGCAGCTGAGCTGGACCCCTGGGTCAGGGACCTTGAGTACCCTCAGAGAGCTGCAGCTGAGGGCCCCAGACCAGAGAGCTGAGCGCTGCCCGCGAGTGACCGGGCCCACACCTGCCCCTGTGGCCTTTCTGCCTGGCTTGGAAACCCAGCTCAGAGAGTGAAATTAGAAGCAATTAAACATTAAGCTTGGTTCAGGCTCAAATCAAACTTTCTACCAATTTTAGCTGCTTGTTGCTCTGGAGACAGCATGCACTGGAGTTCAAGTGACGCAACGCAGAGGGGATTTCTGCTCGCATGGGGCTCTGGGCCAGGAATAGACATGAGGGCTGCCAGTGGCTGGAGCAGAACAAGCTGAGGTTGGAACCAAAGCACAGAGAGGGCAGGACCTGCAGCACCTGATGTCTCACTTGAAAATTTGCATCTTTCTGCTTTTAGATTCATTCTTGCTCAATTAGCTCTTATTCTCTTCCAGAGGCAAAAAAAACAAGCTTTAGACCCAAGGAGAGAAACAAGACATTGATTAAATCTTCCAGCAAAGATCTCCTGACCCTCCAGTGAAGGAGGGATGCCCAGGATTCCCACAGAACCTCTGATGCAGTGTGGGGGCAGGCGGGGGCTGCTGTGGTGGGCTGGGTTTGATGGCCAGGCTGTCACCCTGGCAGTGCCAGGACAGCTTCCACAGCCACCTTGGCCACCTCGAGCACTGACTGACTGATGGGCAGCACAGCTTGGCCCAAAGCAAACAAGGCTGAGGTCAGGAGCAAGGACAGCGGATGGCAGCACTGCTGAGCGGGAGCACCACCCACCAGCCGCCCCTGAGAGGGTGATCCAGGGGCCACGGGCCCCTTGGCAGCACCAGTGGGTGCCAGCTGGCAGCAGCCCTGCAGCCAACCCATCACCACCTTCACTGTGCATGGAAAAGAAGGAAACCATCCCCTTAAAGGCATTTCCCAGCTGGGGGGTGTAGGCAGGTTGAGACCAGGTGATGTCACAGGGGCTCTCCAACTGTCCTGCAAACTGTCCCCAGCTGATCTCAGGGTAACACAGTCCTGGCAGCCTCAGAGAGACCCTGTCCCAGTGCCGTGCTGTGGCACTAAACCCTGCTGGGTGGACAGCAAGTGACCAAGTGAGCCACCAGGCCATCTGTCACCTGAGGGATACCACAGCCAAAAAGAAATTAAGCCCCCAGTTACCCACCACAGCAGCACTTTATTGCAGAGAAGTGGGAGATTTCAGGTTCAAGGCCCATGAGCAGTGACACTGTACTCTCTGATTTCACTTGGAAGGGACATGGAGAAGGCAAGATGCCATCGTGATGGGCAGTGATCTAAGAGCCAGGGACAGCGGGTGGGCTCGGGGCAGATGGCCCAGCTGGGGCACAGCTGCTCACCCCAAACCACACCTTTGAGTGCCCTGTGTGGAGATGGGCACGAGCAGCCACGAGGGACTGAGCCGTGTCCTTGCCCACGGCACCAGCTGGGTCACCCTGCTGTGCACTGAGTGCCTTGGGCCTCAGACATGGCTCCAGCACTTCAGACGGCTGCTGGAGAGGCAACTGCCAGCCCTCATTTATGTTACCCTGACAATATTCCCCATAACTGACTGAACAAATCATGCAGAGCTCCCTAATTAACACAGTTATTATTAGCAATGTCAGGACAGGTTTGAAAAAGGCAAGTTCAGAGTTCCTGTGCCTGAGAGCAAATCCCACATGACAGTGGTGACCTCTCTGTCACTTGGGAGCTCTGACTGCATCTGGGCAGTGGAAGCAAGGACATCCCTGATGGGTTGGATGGGTTGCACAGGTACTGGGCCAGGCATGGGAGCTTTGCACAGGATGAGTGGGGTCGTGTTGTTGCCAGTCTCTCCTCATGAGCCAAGAAACTGCTCTTGGCTCATATCCAGGCAAATCCCAAGGGAATTGGGGCTTTCATTACTCAGGCCAAGATTGCTGGTGATGCCAGCAGCTGGGTGTGGAGGGGGAGCAAGGTGAGAGGGTTCTGCTGGGTGCAGGGAAGTGTGCTGCTCATCCTGCAGTGCTGCCCCTTCCCCAGATCCCAGATTGCCCTGGCTCCTGCCTGGGAGCTGGTGGCTCCAGGGGCTCTTTGCTGTATGTAGGGCAGCCCCGGGGTGCCTGCAGCAGCTTGTTCACTGCTGCTCCTGCTCCCCATGGAGTGCTTGGAGAGGCGCCTAATTCATCCTTTCAGAGCAGAGATAAGATGGATTAAGGCCTGCTGAACGGTTGCCAAAAGAATCGCCATTAGGCCCTGGAGGGCTTAATCTCCACAAGACTAAAAGCAGACAGGCTGCACCCACAGCTAGTCCTGTCTGCCAGGGGATAAACACCCAGTGCAGGATTTCAGGGAAACCTTTGGAGGCTGAAACATATCCCAAAGGGTACATGCTGTCTGGAGTGCCCAAGGCTGGGTGCTGGATCCCACACTTCCCCCAGCTCCCAGGGGAAGTCACTGAGTGAAATGCACAGGACTGTGCTGGACACTGGAGTCTCAGACACCTCTGTGCCTTGACTTTTCCTTTCCATGAGCTTGTCACCAAAGCTCCTCCATCCTGGCAGTGTTATCTCCTGCAGATTAGCTCCCCAAAGCTGTCCTTGCCCATGTGCTTCTCAGCTGACTCACTTTTGTTATTTCCTGTCCCTATCTCTGATTTCCTTTGCTGTCCTCGCACTACCATTCCCCAAGGTCCAGCTCCTCTCCAGGTATCCCTGACCTCACTGCTGACATGTTTCCCAGCCTCCAGGCTGATGTCAGTGTATAATAATGTCCCTTTCCACGGAGCCAGAGCAGGGAGGGAACAGAGCTCCCTCTCTCTTCCCATGGTGACAGACATCCTGAATTTGCCCTCTCGCAGCCTGCCTGGGACACATCCACAGTCCTGTGTGGTCAGCGTTGTGCCCAGTGGGACCATCACAGCTTGGGCAAGGCAGTGCCAGTCTGGGGTCTCATCCTTGCCTGGGAGGAAGTGGTGACACTGGCCAGGGGTTTTGAACCTCTTTGGAAAGCTAGACCAAGCAGGCCAGTGTTTGCATTGTAGTCAAATCTTGGTGGTAAGGACGCTGTGCCAGGTGCCAACTACCACCAGGAATCTGACCCCACTGGCTTTACACCACAACCAACACATCTCAGGGCTAGAGACAGGGAGCATGGGCCCCATCCACCACACCCTGTAGAGATCTCTGCCTCTCTGGCCATCCCATAAAGAGGGATCTTGAGTTCATTTTTCTGCCAGACCCTGGAAAGAGGCAAGGCACGGGCAGCGTGCCAGGGCAGTGCTAGTGACAGCAGCTCTGGGGCTCATCACACCTCTGGCCTGAAAAACACTGACATCCCCAAAGTCATCGTCTCTGGACTGATGTTGACAGAAGAGGTCTCACAGGCATCCCTCAGCCACCAGCCTTGTGTGGGTAAGTCCAGCTGCATTAAAGCACAGCCCCTAAAACCTTCAGCCCCAGCCCTGAGCCCTTCCCTCCAGTGCCTCGGGGTTCCCCTAACACCCAGCTCCTTTCGTACAGGTAAGAAACCCTCCAACTTCACTGCTGTCCCCCCTGCCCTCCCACTGCCATCCCCTGCGCTTCCTTGCATGTCCCCTCCCCTGGCAGTCCCCAGGATGGCACCTGCCTCTGGCCATGGAGCAGATGGAGGCTGGGCACTGCTCTTCCCTCTCCACTGGCATGATGCAACCTGTGCTGGTGGCGGTGACACGCTGTCCCAGGCAAACAAACACGGCTCGGCCGTGGTGCCATTGCAACAGCCTGCGCAGCCAGGACAGCCCCGCCGCGTCTGCCAGAGCCGGGGCTGGCAGTGGCAGCTCCTCTGGTGCAAACACCGTCCCTGCACCCCTCAGGGATAATCTTTGACTGGGCTGTGGCTGCCAAGACCAAGGAAGGACACAAGCGCCCTGCATCCTGAACAGTCTCCATTCCTGACAGCGGGATGAGCTCAGCAGGGGTTCTGTGCTGTCCCTGCATCCTTGCAGCAGGGCAGGGCTGTTGGGGACATCCCCTAGGGGCCTTTTGGTGCTGCCCCTAAACTCCCTGTGGGCACAGCAGGAAAGGGAGTAGGGCCTGAGGCCAAGGTGAAGCCATGGGATCCATGTGGCCCTGGGACTCTCACCAGTCCCCGGATGAGCCGAGGCACCAGCACGGCTCGGAGCAGGAGCCGAGGGCACCGGCTGTCCTCGAGGGTGGCACAGGGACTGCCACAGCTGGAGGCACCTCTGTGGAGCCCAGAGGGAGCCAGCAGTGGCACGGCAGGGGTGAGCAGCGATGGGCAGATGTAGGTGAGGGTTGAGCCGTGCTGGGGACACTGAGCCTTCCCCACGCTCCCTTGATGTAATATTTGTGGGAGCAGTGTGTTCCAGCTGTGCCATAAACACAGAGAAGCAATAAACTTGTCTTTATCTGACTGTGGGGCCTTGGGACCATCTAAATTAGGAAACAAAGGAAGAAACAACAACTCCAAAGGGCTTTTTGCTAGCTGAGCTGAAAATAGAGCAGAAGCCGGGAGGGGGAAGTTCAGCCCAAACAGGGGCATGTGGGAGCTGGGAAAACTCAGCTGGCCCCGGTGCCACCCACACCCTGGCCCAGAGCCAGTCTCTTGCCTGGGAGCACACGCTCAGGCCACTGTCCCTGGGCACAGGAGGGGATGGTGGCCCCGGCATCGCTGCTTTCCCAAGAGTGGCAAAGGATGCTCAGCCAGGCTGCAGGGCTCCAGCATGGGAATGGTGGTGCTGTCTGTATGCCTGTACCTGTGCCCTGCTTTTTGAGCAACCTGCCTGGAGCTGTACCTCCTCTCCTGGACCCCTGAGAGTCCCTTCCTGTCCTGATCCTCCAGCAGGGGAGGGCCGTGGCTGCAGGAGCCACACTTGTGTTACAGCCCCTTCTGTAGGTCACTGACCTCACCCTAGCTTGGCTCAGTGCTGTCCTCACATGGGCAGTAGCTGATCCCCAATGCTCTGAACCTTGGCCCAGCACTTGGTATCTCCTGGGCATGGACAGTGTCAGCTCATGCAAAATTAAGTATTCTCGGTCATCTTCCTCACAGAATACGATGACATTGCAAAAAATGAGGGTCTCACGCAGGGATGATTGTGAAGACAGTTTTGCATTCAGATTTACCCCCAGCCCCTCAGCAGGCTATTACTCCTCTTCTTATCGCCTATGGTGCCCAAACTGTAAAGTTTTATGATACTGTCACCAGCCATCACCAGCCTATTGCCACCCATGACCACCCCCTCACCATCTGTTGCCACCCATCCCCTATCCATCCCCACCCATCCCCACCCATTCCCACCAACACATCACCACCCACCACTGCCCCCCCTCACCAAGGAGCCACCACCCCTCACTAACCCATCCCCAGCCAGCACCATCCACCAAACCATCACTGGCCCTTGCCCAGCCATTGTCAATCAGTGCCACCCACCCTCCCTGGGCAGCAGACACAGCCCCTGTGGGATGGCAAGGGCTGGCCTGACCCTGTGTGGCACTGCATGGGAGGCTGTGGGGACAGTGCCTGTCTGTGAAGGTGAAGCACTGCTGGCAGAGAGCTGTGGGGTCAGCTTTGCCAGCCCCCAGGGCTTTTTGGGCTCTCAGATCACAGCTCGTGTTATGAAAAGCATAAATTATTAATTGCAGCTAAGAAGAGAAAGGCTGTGAGCTGCCGCCTGCTCAGAGCCACTGCTCATCTCTGGGCTCTGCCCGTTTAAAGCAGGTCTCACATTTATATTTCATGAGTGTGTCCCTCAGCAGCAGTTTCACAGTGAAAGGAAGGAGCAATGCACGCTCTGCACCGGGCCCAGCAGCCTCCTCCATCCCAGCCAGAGCCCCAAACTGCTGCACAGGAAAACCCTCCCCAGGCACTGAATCCTGCTTTCTCAGAAAATTGAGGACAGGCCGTTGGGGCTTGCCCTGTGCTTTGGAGGCAGGCTTGCCACAGGCAGGTTGGCACAAGCCATCTCTGTTGAGGTGGGTGCTGAGAGCACACAGAAAGCTCAGCTCCATGGAGGTTGTCTCAGCCTAGAAGGCTTGTCTGGTCCTGAGCCCCAGCTGCTGGCCTGTCAGAGCAAATTCACATCACACCTCATTAAAAATTTGGGGCTTAGTCCAGGCACCCACCCCAGACATATGCAGTGGAGGGAGGGTGAACCTACACAGCCCCAGCATTTGGGGGACACCCTGCAAAGACCTGTCTTGCAAAAACACCTCCTTGGCTCAGAGCTTTGGGCACCTGCCAGGTCCTGGACTGACCTGGAACCTTTGTTTGCTTGCTGCCAGGTGGTTTGGGATCTTGGGATGGTGACCTGGGTACCTGCAATGGACAAGTTGGGTTTGTGCCCCAGGCAGCTTCAAGCAGGAGCGTTCCCCCCTCGACACCCCTGAACTGGCCATCTCCCGTGGGCGGCTGTCAGCTCGGGTTCAGCTCTTCCATCACCTGCTCTGAGGAGCCTCTCTGCTTGTTTGTTCTTGCCTGAACCCATTAATTAACCTGAATTAAAGCATCATTTGAGCTGACAGTGCTGGGCTTCCTTGCGGCAAGGATGTTCATTACGATTACCACCTGGGCAAGGAAATCACAGGAAAATTCCTGCACTGCCAAGGTCTGGGAATGATCCACCAGCAGGACCCACAAACCTGGGATGGGGCTGGGATAATGGCAAAGAGCCTATTCCCATGCAGCTGGCTGGAAACAGGAGCAGATGCAAAATCCCTTGAGCCTCTGGGAGCAAGGGGCTGTGCCAGGGGGATTTAACCCCCATCCAGCCTAGGGATGGTGGGGAGAAACCTGTCTGTGATGCAGTAGCTGCTGCTCATGGGGTTTGGGTGGGACCCACCAAAAATCTCCTTCCCTGGAAGAGATACAGCCCTGGGATGGGCTGCAGAGCCACAGGCTATCTCCATCCTTGCCTGGGGTTTCCAAACCTGTTTGTACAATGCTGTGGCCATCCTGACCTGGTGCTGGGGCTGGCCCTGTCTGACCAGCAGGGACATCCCATGGCCACTGGGCTCACGGGGCTGTGATGGACCCTTCCCTCTCTCTGAACCCACTGTCTCCTGCCCAAGATGTGGTTTTTCTTAAAGGTAAGTGGAAATATAAGGAATCCTTATGGTGGGAGAGAGGAGCATGGCCAGGTCAGGAGCATTGCTTTGAGCCTTTTGCCCCATTAGTAACCAAATGGTGGAGGGTCCTGCATTAGGCAGAGGTCCTGCAGCTCCATCCTCCTTCAAGCAAGAATCCCTGAGGGCTCCCACACCTGGAGCATTGTGGGGGGTGCCAGTGGCAGTCCCTGTGCCCTGGGTCAGGGATTTCCATTGGAGGTGGAAGGAGTGAAAGCTGAGGCATGAGCAGAATCCAGCCTGTGTGCCCCAGCGCTCTGAGCCTGCCATGGGTGCTCCTGTCCCACAGCTGTGCAGCACCTTCCTGTGGCTGTGAGCAGCTGGAACGCTGCTGCTGAAGGGCAGGAAATGCCAGGGAAAGGCCAGCTGAGCCAGATTTTAAAACTAAATTACATCTTGACTTTTTCACCAGCTTTAGCACAAAATGTGATCCCTGTCAGTGAGACTCAGAGGGTTTGGATATGTTCATCTTTGCACTTTTCCCTGCCTCTCTGTAGCCCCTTTCCAATACCTTGGGTATCAGATGCAGTTTCTGTGTTGCATATTCTCACTTGTCCAATGAATAATCAATTTAACTGCCATATGCACTGCTGATCGAGAAAGAAACTGCTTCTGGCTAAAGGTGTGAAAGTAAGTCATGTGTAAAATTAGCTTAGCCCTCAGATGGGGATTGACTCCAAAGCAATGGAACCTGCCCGGGCTCCCAGGAGCTGGACCATTTTCAAACCAGCTACTGTTTCGTAGAAGAGGGGAAATATTTTCCCAAAATATGGGAGGAGGGTTCTGGGGCCTCAGTAATGGCTAGGTGGCAGAGGGAAGAGCAATCACCAGACCCTGAGCTGTGTTCCCAGGCTTTGAAACAGCCAGCCAGGAAGCAAATGTCCCAACAGCGAGAGGGAGCTGAGGGCAGCTGTGCCCAAACAGTGCCCAGCCGTGGGTGGCCTGGGGCTGTGGGTGACCCTGGCCAGCCCCTGGGCTCCTGATCCTACACACTACAGATTGTGTTTCTTTTTGTTTTGAAGAAAAATGAATTTCTAGGGTGGGATTTGCCCCCACTCCAGGGATTTGGACATTAATTTGTAATGGGGATTAAGAGTTCAAATCCCTTAAGCAGCTTTTACAGCCCCATCCCTCATTCCCCTCACTGCCGAGACCCCCGGGCAGCCCCGCTCAGGCATGGACAATGTCTGTGAAACCCCCACGGCAGCAGGGCCCTGGGCACAGTGGCACTGGCATCACACCACCAAGGACACCCCTGGCCTGCAGGAGGCAGGGACACGGCTGCACCCAGCCCCTGCAGGGAAGGCTCCAAGCAGCCTGGCTGGAGGTTTCACTGCCGGCTCCATCCCGACTCTGGACACAGAGCATCTGCTGGGGCTGTGGCAGGGCAGCATGAAGGGCTTTTACCATCCAAGACTGACATGAGCTTTGATAAAGGCTCTGGCACCCCCTTAAACATCTCCAGTTTAGTTGTGCCCCTGGAGTCTCTCTTCCCAAAACCACAGGGCTCAGCCTCTGCTCCAGTGCAGGAGGCCTGCTGGGCATCAGGGTTTAAGGCTGGTCCCCCCAGCATCAGACACTCCTCAGGGCTGAGGGGCAAGTACCATGTTTCCAACTGCAAGACTCTTCTATAAATAGACTGACACCATTTCTCTGCCTCATTACCATGGACTTTAAGGCTATTTTCACTATTTCAGTTTTGCATGTTGTTTTCCTTATGACGTGCCCCTGGGAATATCTGTCAGAGCTCACTGGAAAGCAAGGGACAGCTTCAAGAGCCCAACATTCAGGACAATAAACCCAAGGAGAAGGACTGTCCTCCTGGTTTGAATGGTGGGAAAGACTGGTGGATGTGCTGTTTCCAGCCAAAGACTGCTGGCAGCACGAGGGATGCTGCAGCAGGGAACAGAAACCTGCAGGAGGCAGCTGCCAGGGCTCCCTGTCTGGCAGGACCCTCAGCCCTGGGCTTGGCCTTGGCAGGGGTTAAGGGAGAGCCTGGCCCCAGGTGTGGGGTGCTGGATCCCTGGGATCTTCACCCCTGCCTGGGAAAAGAGCTCCACACCACAGACGTGTGTGGACTCCTTCCTGGATTCCTCCACAAGGTCCTGTCCCCAGTTGGGGGGGAAGAGTGCGAATTTGGGGGTGTCCACCTTGGCCATGCCCTGGTGATGTGGCAGCTCAAGCACAGTGCAAGGGTGCAGTGCCCTCTGTCCCCTGGTGTTACACTCCTTGAGCCACTGGCATCACCCCTCCCTTGCTGAGGGCACAGAGGTGGGGAGGATCCCTGCCTACCCTCAGGGCACCCCTGGGCTCTGGGGATTCCTCTTTCCAAGGGCTTTGGGACATGGGGTGAGGCAGGGGCAGCCCTGAGGCTGCTGCCAGGCACAGCATGGCTTCTGCACTGGGTCACAGTGGGAGGAGGGTGCCCAGGTGCCTGGGAACCCCATCAGCATCTGAGCCCCATTGGTGCCCATCTCCATGGGGATGCTGCTCGGTCATGCCATGGGAAGTCACAGGGGCTGGGGAAAACCAGGGCTGTCTTCATGCCACAGCCCTTCTCCTCTCTGGTATCACTAATCTCACTGCCCACTCCAAGGGTTGTGGCTGCTTTGCTCTCTCCTCCTCCTTCTCTTCACATTTCCAGTCACTCCCAGCAGGGATCCCCCTTTAGCCCAGAGTTTGCTGCTGGTCCCTGAAAAATACTGCAAGACGTTGGCAGCTTGGTGCTTCTCACATGTCTTTGTGTCATCCTGAGCCAGCAGCTCCCACTGCCCCAGCCTCTCCACCTCTGACAGCATTCCATCCCTCTCCCTGAAGGTCCCTGCTGCCCTGAACCACCCACAGCCCCTCAAGAAAAAAAGCTTGGCTTGGGAAGGGAGAGGAGAGCGCTGACCCCCCCAGCCGCATCCCCACCCCCCTGCCAGCCGGGCTGCAGCTCTGCCTGCTGAGCCTCTGCTTCAGAAACTCCCTGGGGCTCTGGGATGGCAGCAGCCACTGAATAAACTGTCAGGTCTTTCACATGGACTGGGGTGGCCAGGGGCCAGCAGGCTGGTGTGGAGCAGAGCCTGGTGAGCGGGGAGGGAATGTGCACCCACTGGGGAGATTTTCTGAGCCAGTGGCCACTGTGAAATGTGCCAAACTTCACATTAACACGGTGATAGATGTCTGCAGGCACATCAAACCAACAAAACCCCTCCTTGGCCCACTGGGAAGCAAAGGCAGCAACTGATTTGGATTTCCTCTGAAATAATGCAACTCCAGACAAGGACACATTTGAAAAACAAGCAGTTCCCAAGGGCTTTTATCAAAAAACCAAGGAATCATTAAGGTTGGAAAAGACCTGTAAGATCATTGAGTTCAACCACTAACTCAGGGCTGTGAGGTTCACCACTAAAGCATGTCCCCAAATGCCACGTTGAGATTTAGGGCCAAAGATAGCACAGTTAAAACCGTGCCCAGCCACCAGCCATCTGGAAACCAGCTCTCACTTTTGTCACACCCAGCGTGTGTCAATGCACTGTAAGGTGGGAACAGCTGTGGTACACTCCAGTCTGACCCAGGGCCATCAGGAGGGGATGGTCAGCACAGAGAAAAGTAGCAACTCCAGCATCCATGGGTGCAGCATCCCATGGCAGTGCTGGGAATGGAATCCCTCAGAAGCCAAACCCTGGGCTCACCAATGAGTTAGCAGCCAAGCAAGCCAGGCACACCAGGCTCTTCCAGCTAAGAAATGTTCCAGATGTTCATATCTCTACTTTGTGTTGTGCTCTGCCAAACCTCCCTCCCTGAGGAATGCATAGGGAGGAGAAATGCAGGTGAGAGCAGCTCTTTGTGGTTTGCATAAGCTTCTACCCCTCTGTCTGGACAGGAAATCGGTGAATTTCAGGAGTTAGGTCAATGGTGCCCAGAGAAATCCTTAGTTTGGTTAGGGGCAGTGAAAATATGCAAAGCTGTCCTCAGCTGGGGTGGCAGCAAGAGGCTGTGCTCAAGGAGGCCTCTGTGAGCTTCCCACAACTTTCCAGGGAGCATCCCCAGCTCCTGCCCCAGCTCCAGCAAAGAGTCAGCATCCTTCACCCTCCTTCCTTCTGCTGTTTGCTGATGAATCACTCCTGGATCCTTAGGACGCTTCCACGAGTCCCAGACGGAGGGCTGGAGTTTCTGCAGCACTTCCCCACTGCTAAGGAAAATCCACATCAAAAAGCTCATGTTGGGGTCAGTTCCTTTCGTCTTGGGAGAGACTCTCCCCTTGGGGCTGTCAGAAAGGGGGTATCCACCGGGGGCAGGGCTGAAGACCCCTCTTCCCACTTGGGATGGCACAAGCAGCTCACACCAGGACAGCAGGGATGCACCAGAGGTGTGTAACACACCTGGTTCTTGGCAAGACATTACTGGAAAGTCCAAGGTAGACAATGCTAAAATGAAGTGTCATTTCCCATAGAACATTCCGGACTGTCCAGGACTCACAGCTGCCTATGGAGGACCTGGATTTTGGGGGTGCATGGAGGAACAGAGCTCCCCACACAGTGCAGGCAGGTCTGGCCAACAGGAGAGCAGGGTGCTGCTGAGGGTTTTGAAAGCACAAGGCATCAGAGCAACCACCAACACCCAGGATCAGCACCCCACAGCCAGGAAGGACCAACACCACATGCTCATCCCTGGTACCAGGATTTAGGATTAATACCCAGTGCCAGCCCTCAGTCCAAGCGCCAGCACCCAGTGCTGACTCTCAGCACAAAAGGGCTGATGTTCAACACCATCCACAGAACAAAGACCCTGCACCAGAGCACGAGGCACTGGTGTCCCAAATTTTGGTCCAATTAAAGCAGTTTAGGGTTTGACCCATTCATGCACAGACTCCCAGTTTGTCATCCCTGACAAAGGAGAAGGAATTCATTAAATCCATAAGGAAGGGGAAGGTGCTGGGGGTGGGCAGGAGCCCTCAGCTGCCTGGGGCTGGGCAGGGCTGGGGCATCTCCTGCACGTGGCACCAAGAGCCCCAGGAGCTGCTCCCCCCAGCCGGCTGAGCACATCCTCCCACGCCTGCGCCGGCTGCTCGGGGTCTCCGGAGGAGCCGAGCTCACGCACAGCCCTTCTTCCAGGCACTCGTGCTGCTGCCTTCAGAGCTTTATGAATATTGTAGCAAGGCCATTCCTTTCATCTCTGCTTCTTTCCAGGGAGCCCCAAACCTTCTGCACATTCATTTCCACCTCACTATTCCTCTTAATTATTTAAACTCGCCTTCCCAAAAGTGGAGCCCTTCCATTATCACTCGTTCCTCTGAAACGCACATGGAATTCGGGGACTTGCAAATCCACTCAACTTGTTCACATTTGTGCAGAGCAGAAGGTTTCCTCAGGCTCCCCCCCGCCCTCCCTTTCAGCCTGGCCCCAGGCCACATTCACAGAGGCCTCAGCCACGGAAACATCAGAGCCAAGGCAGAGCATAGCAGCTTTTTACTGGGGTCCCAAGCGCTGAGGATCTTCCCCACATGCATTTGATCATTTCCACGGCTCTTCGTGGTGGTTCTCCGCAGAGCTGTGTGCAGGGCCAGACGTCCCTGCACTGCGGCTGTACCAATAGGGCTCGAAATGCTCGAAAACTCCCTCGCTGCTCCACGCCCCGCCTCAGCAAAGCTGAAAGCACCTGCGAGACCTCCCTGCAGGGCAGAGCCCCTCGTGGCCTCTAATGAGACAGTCTCAGTTAATTGCCTTTAACACAGGAACCAAGCCCAGCTCTTCAAATACCTAAAGTTAAAACCTGGTGGCCCAAACACTGTTGGAGAAATGCAGTTTTCAGTAAAATAGATGCACATTAGCACCTTCTCTGTCTACTTTTGAAAGCTGGCAGCTGCATTGAGCACTACCACGTGTCTCTTCCTGCTGCTGGGATCCTGCCACAGCTGCAGAGGGAGGGTCTGGTGGAGCTTTGGGGGTGCTGGCAGGACACAGGAGCCAGGGAAAGCGGTGACTCAGCTTTGACAGATCTCGATCTCCTGCCATGCCTGAACCTGCTGGGTGCTCAACAGCCAGGGCTTCGTGCCTGCAGCAGCCCTGCCCACGCTGTGCTGTGCTTGAGTGGGAGCAGTGTGACCAGGATATTTGCTGGAGCAAGGAGACCCTGGCCACTGCTCTTTTTCCCCATCCATATTGATGTGCCAGCCTAACCCTTATCTCATACCCTAAAGGTCTCTTGGTTTGGCTCATCTTCCCTGAGGCCACCGTGGGTGGATTGGGGTTTTCTCACCCCACTGAAGGGGACAGGAGTGGTGAGGAGGTGCAGTGTGGCCCTCATGGACACCTGGTCACCTCCACCAGCCCTGCACTATTCCTGTTACTGTTATTGTTCATGCATTCACTGGTACCCAGCTTCAGACTGGAAATGGGGTGGGGGCTCCAGGGGGACACTGGTGTGAGGGGCTGCCAGACCCCAGCCTCCAGCACCACCACCAGCATCAGCTGAGCAGGGGGACCCCACTCTGAGCAGCTCCCAGCTTCATAACCCTCCAAAATACTCTAACAGAGGGGCAGGCAGCTCCTCTGGGGCTGTGTCAGCAATGTCCTGGCTGGGAATTCTCGCCGTGGCATCACTGACTGATGACCCTGTGGCAGCAGCCCTGAGGAGGCTCATCCCTTCCCAGCCACCCTCACCTGTTGGTGGCTGGTCTCCAGCAGTGGGACCCTCACCCACCGTGGCCAGGCTGGCACTGGCCTCCCTGCACCACTCCCTGAATTAATCATCAGCCTCACTCTGTGCTCGACTCCTCACTTAAAGAGATTTTTACACATTAAAAATTCACAGCACTAAATGATTGATGGCTGAGGCCCCCTGCACCCCGAGGAAGAGCTCAGGCTGCTCCAGCTTCACTTTCCACCAGGACTCCAGCACGTCCTTGTCCCAGCCATCCCCAGTGCTGCACTGGGCGTCATCTTGGGGGAAAAACCAGCATGGCAGTGACCCCCAGAAACGGCACCATTAGCTCTCCAGAGCTGTTAGTGGTGTGCTGAAGGTGTTTTAGGTGCTGGAGCATCTCCAGGGTCCTGGGATGTGCCTGTTGTGGCCAACACCAGGGGGAACAGGACGCTCTACTCCTTCATGGGGTCTTGGGAGGGTCCCAGAGGAGCTGTTTGCCAGCCTGAGCACCATAGAGGAAGGCTGCAGGCTTGAGTGAGAGCTGAAATGGAGGCCTTCTGTTCTCTCCTCCCATCACTCCATCTCTCATCCCAAGACATGGCAGGTGATTGGGAACAGCCATTGGGGGCTGCATAGGTCAGCAGAGACGGGGGGGAAGAAAAAACCTTTGTGCTGACCTGGGCCATGTGGGCTCTTGTCTGTCCTGTCACTGTCCCTAGCAGTAACAAGCTCTTCCCCCACCTCCCCAGAACCTTGCTGCTTCCTACCCCCAGCTGATGCCCACACCTCTGACACCCTCCAGCATACACCCCCAGCACCCACCGCTCAAACCCATCCCCTAAACCCACCCCCAGCCCCTAAACCCATCCCCTAAACTCATCCCCTAAACCCATCCCCTAAACCCATCCCTAAAAACCCATCCCCTAAACTCATCCCCTAAACCCATCCCCGAAACCCATCCCCTAAACCCATCCCTAAACCCATCTCTAAACTCATCCCCTAAACCCATCCTTAAACTCATCCCCTAAACCCATCCCCTAAACTCATCCCCAAACCCATCCCCTAAGCCCATCCCTAAACCCATCCCTAAACCCATCTCTAAACTCACCCCCTAAACCCATCCCTAAGCCCATCTCCTAAACCCATCCCATAAACCCATTCTCTAAACCCGTCCTCTAAACCCATTCTCTACACCCATCCCCTAAACTCATCCCCTACACCCATCCCCTAAACTCATCCCCAAACCCATCCCGGGCGCTCCCCGGTTCCCGGGGCGGGAGCGCCCCCTGCCGGTCAGAGCAGGGCAGGCAGGAGGGGACGCGGCGCAGGGACCGGGCTGGGACTGGGCTGGAACCGAGCTGGGACTGGGCTGGAACCGAGTTGGGACTGGGCTGGAACCGAGCTGGGACTGGGCTGGAACCCAGTTGGGACTGGGCTGGAACCGAGCTGGGACTGGGCTGGAACCGAGTTGGGACTGGGCTGGAACCGAGCTGGGACTGGGCTGGAACCCAGTTGGGACTGGGCTGGAACCGAGCTGGAACCGAGCTGGGACTGGGCTGGAACCGAGCTGGGACTGGGCTGGAACCGAGCTGGGACTGGGCTGAAACCGAGCTGGGACTGGGCTGGAACCGAGCTGGGACTGGGCTGGAACCGAGTTGGGACTGGGCTGGGACGGGGCAGAGGACGGAGCTGCGACGAGGCTGGGACGGGGCTGGCGACCGGGCTGGGACGGAGCTTGGGGAGTGCAGCTCGGGGTCACGGCCACCCAGACACCCCCTCATCCCATCACTCTGTAGTCCCATCACCCTGCCAGTGCCTCACCTTGCCACCCCATCACTGATGTTGTCAATCTGTCACCCCATCACGGCAGCTCCCGCAGGTAGATGGGACTTGCTCCCAAAGTTCCCCCAAAGCCAGCCTCAGAGGTTCACGCTGGGCAGACCCCAACGTGCTGCCCACCTCACCAGCGAGCCCGGCACCTCTTCCTGCTGTCCCCCAGCCCAAGCTGTGCCGTGGTGCCCTGCTCCCCACCCCAGCCACCATTGACTCCACTCCCCTCTGCCCGGTGGGTCTTGGGGTCCTTTGGCCACCCTGCGGCATCACCCTCCTGTTCAGAGCTCGATGGGCTGCACCAGCCACCGCCCAGCTGCCCGGGCTCTGGCTCAGCACCTCCCGGAATCCTCATCTGCCGGCAGGGACGCTTCCTTTTGCACTCCCCCCACACCCTGCCCGACCTCGACACCCAAGGCCTGTGTTGCACCTCTCAAACACACACTGAATCATAAACAATTATCCCTTATTTCAGGTGTCTGTCCTTCTCTCAGAGATGTGTCTGGAGCAGTGCCGGGGGTCGGAGCAGCACTTCTGCCACCCACAGTGCCCCAGATGTCCCCAGGTGCCAGGAGCGCTGCAGGTGCTCCCTGCCGCACGTCCAGCGCCTGGCGGACCGAACCGCGCTGCTCCTCTTCCTTTCTTCCTTGAGGGAGGAGGTGCAGGTGCCACGCCTGGCTGTTCCCCATGGGGCTGTCCCTGTCCCTGCAGTGTAGATGGGCTCAGAAGAGCAAGTTCAGAGCTACCACCTACACTGTGCTGCATCTGCAAGAAAAACTCCCGTAAATCGGACACTTTCCAGCTTCTCTCTGCTCACTGGCAAAGAAGGAACCAGCTGGATGCTGGCACCGGGCCAGCCTGGACACGCTGGGGCTCCTGGACAGAGTCTGAAGGAGGGAGCTCCTGGAAGGGGTGGCGACGGATCCACACTTGGGCAGTGCGTTCCTGTCCTGCAGGTGGAGTGGAAAGCTCCCGGCGGAGATCCGAGAGCGGGAAGCAATGGCAGAAGGGCTGCCCGGAGGAGGATCCAGGCTCCGACCCGCCCCGGAGGCGGGCAGCGGGACAGCCGCTCTGCTTGGCCCCGCTCCACAGCTGCCAGCTCAAAGGGCCGATTGTCTGCCGGCACCAGATGTGCCGCTTCGGGCGGCGGCACAGAGGGGCTTTTCTGCTCTTCTCAAAGACAGATCTGTGCCATTCCCGTCGGGAAGGTCCCGCTGCGCCCCCCGGCCCTTGCCAGATCCCCGGCAGCCGGGAACCCGCGGGGCGCCGGCCGGAGAAGGGCGCTCTGTGTGCCGGGCACCAGTGGCCTTTCCCAGTTCCGCTGGAAATGTCAAAAGGAGCCGGACGCCCTCAGGCAGAGGGCTCTGTGGCGGGGGGAGTGAAGCTGGGGCAGGGAGAGTGGAGACCTGAAAGCAGCTGGAAATAACTCCCCACGGAAAAACTGAGTTTGGCTGTGTAGGGCAGAGAGGCATCTGCTGGGTAGGAAATTCCCTCTTTGTCCAAAGGACTCAGCTGGCAACTTTGCTGGGTGCTAGAGGGCAGAGAGCACAGAAGCAGAAGGGATTTGGGGGCTGGTTTCTGCTCACGGTGTACAGCCAGCCCCATCCTGCTCTGCAGGGTGAAGGGTCGAGCTGGAAATCAGCGTGTGGAGCTGAGACCACATCACCCACCAGGCGATGGCGACATCCTTGTCCCCACGCGGGCCAGTGTCCCTGCCGATCACCAGGGACTGGGGATGTCAGGGCTGCTGCTCCTGAGCATTTTCCACAGAGGACAGGACCTCACCCTACTGCGGGACCGAAGGTACAGGAATTCACAGGGGCAGGTGTCCCCCTTTCCAGGAGTCACCCCTTTTGGGGACAATCAGCTTGGGCACCTATTTTCAAAACCCATTTTACAACCTGCTGGCTACAGGAGAACACGAGGGCCCAGAGCCCGTAAAAGAAAATGGCCATTTTGAAGAAGTGTAGTGTTTCTGCCAAGATTACAGACCTCCAAGGCAACCCAGGCTGCAAATCCTCCATGCACAGCGTGATCCCGGCACTGGAACGTCCCAGGCGCGGGAGCATCCCCCTGCCGGGTCTCGCTGGCCCTTGGGGTGTGTTGGGGCCACACACAGCAGGACTTGCCGCCGCTGGGGCAGCTCCCCCGGGCAGGGCCGGCGGGGCTGGCCCGTGGCCAAAGCAAACCCCAGCTGCAGAAAGCCGGAAAGCCCGCACGGCATTTCCCTCAGCACTGATAAGGCTGAGCTGCAATCGCAGCCACAAAAAAAGCTGTCCCCGCCTTCCCTGCTAGCCGAGTGCCGTGCCAAGTGCCGTGCCAAGAACATCAAGGATTGCCCGAGATAAAAGCCCGCGCCTGCTGTGCCGCACAGGCACACAATGTCACCTGCAGCCGGCTAGATCAGAGGGGACACGGGCTGGCGACAGGAGACGAGAGCACCCTGCCCCTGGACTAGGGTGGGCCTGCAGGGCTGTGCTGGGGACAAGAGGGTGACGTTCCTTAGTGGAAGGTAACAGGAGGTCCCCAGGGAGAGGGTGTCATTGAGGGTGGTCTGTGTTTGGTGCCGGTGCCTCAGCATAGACCTAACCTGGGTTCAAGGGGGTCTCCAGGAGGTGATGGGTGCTGGGAAATGGCAAGGCAGGAGGCTTTTGCCTAGGAGTCTGCGTGGTGGTTGTCCTGCTGTCGGGGTTTGGCTTCCCCTAGTGGCTTCAGCCTTCATGCAAGCCCCTTCTCTGCCAGCTCAGCTGGGTCCGAGCACCATGTGTGCACCCACAGCTCCTCAGGGACCCTTCCCCAGATCCCACACCGCTGGGGAAGTAGCTCCAGCTCCACTCTTGGGCTGTTTGTTTTGCTGCAGCATCTCAGGGAGGAAGGATCTGAGCAGAGAGGTGATGAGAGGAAACAAGCTTTCTGTTCACTCCCAAACCTGCAGGCAGAAAACAAGGACATCCTGCTGGGGTGGCTGGGCAGGGACGCTGTGCCTGTGGGGAGGGCAGCGTGCTGGGCTGGGATATTGCTGGCATTAACACCCTTTCCTACAGGGACTGGGTCAGACAGAGCCTCACGGCTTTTGCCTCTGGTCTCACACCCTGCCCAGCCTGGCCAGCTCGTTCAGGGGGCAGTGGAGGGGGTGGTGGAGCCAGGAGCCAAGCTCAGGCAGGCTTGGTGGAGCTGGAGCAAGCAGAGATGAACTCAGGCAGCCAGGAGATGGCTGGAACACATCTGATCATCTGTTTCCCATGTGTGCCCAGAGCATGCATTGCTGCTCCCTGCCATGGGCCACCACTGGCCAGTCTGGACACCCAGGACCTCAGAGCCCACTGCCTCAGAAAGGATCAAGATGCTTCTGCTGCCTGTGGTGGAGACCAGGGTGCCCAGGGTCAGGATGTCACTGCCCAGGGAACAAACAGAGTCATCCAGAGCTGCAGCGAGTGGAATGGCTCATGCTGCAGCACATGCAGCTTCAGCCCTTTCCCAGCAGCGTTTCTCAGGGTCTCTCCACCCAGGAGCCATCTGAATGACACAGAATGACAGCTAATGCCTGCTTGTAGCCTGCCAAAAGCCTGGACAAGCTTTGTGTGTTTTCTCATATGCCAGCACCACCCAATTCCTGTGCTGTGTGCAGAGGGACAAAGATGCAGCCTGTTCTGTCAGTCTGCAGTCACCTCCAGCTCCTGGGGCTCTGTTCCCAGCACACTGCGGAGAAGCACCAGCTGTGCTGGTGTGAGTCACAACACATGCACACAGGTGCACCCACATTTCCTACTGCTCTGATGGGAAAAGAGGCACGATCACATTCACAGTCCTAGTAGGGACTGACAGAGAGGAAAGGATTGGGATTCACAAGGAAAGCAATTTTTTGAGACCTTCTTCTGAACCAAAAAAAGCTTTTGAGTAGATCTGATTCTATGAAAACTCATCAGCTGCTGGAGCTTTTTGATCAGATGGACACTCTTACGAGAGTCAGGGCTGATTTCAATGGCCATTGTGAAGGAACAGCTGTGCCAGGCCCAAAAATGACACCATGAAAGTCAGCAGAGCCCAGACAGCTGAATGACAACATTCTACCACCAGGAAACCACCGAGGGTTTTTTTGGCAGAACTGCCCCTACAAGAGGAACAGAAGCCTGGCTAGCCCTCCTCACCCCTCCATGCAGGGTTATGGGAGAGATGCTGAATACAAGAGCTTGGCCCCATTCTGTGGAAGCCCCTGGTCCTTACCTGTAGCCTTTCCCAGACTGAGCATCTGCACATCTTCTGCCCACACAGGCACCAGTTCTAACACTCACAACCTCACAGTTACACTTTGGTTAACCCAGACCTTGGCACAGGGGTGGCTGCAGCCTCTGCCATTTGCCTCCAAGCCTGGGTTCAGCTACACGTGCTGGGCAGTGCCAGCCTGGGCCAGCTGCTGCCACAGCCCAGGCAGGTCCTGGCTCGGCGTCGTCCCTGGCGTGGGGTGAAGCTGCCACGCTGGTGGCCAGCCAAGCCTGCAGAATCACTTTGCTCCACGTGATCTGCTCTTGGATGCAGATGGGATTTACACGGGGTGTGAACATCAACCAGCCTAGGTGAGTTCTCTGGCCATGGCCTCATATTTGGGTCCCATGTTGTTTCTGCAGAAAACAATGAATATTAGAAACAAGGGCTGTCCCTTGGGTTTGATTCTTCTCAGTGACCAGAGCTTAAAGCCAGAGGAGTCTGATCCCTGCAGGGAACAATGCCATCCCTCTTGTTCACAGGCTGCTGGTGAGTCTCAGCCTGGAAATATCTCTGCGCTCACACAGTTTTGTGATCCAGCACCACATTCAGGCAGCCCCAGGGCTGTATTTCTTTGGTGATGCTGGGTTGTTTGTAGTCTCCTCACTCTTCCACAGCTCAGCCCTCGTGCTGGGGTGGCAACAGTCACGTGGGGGTCTGGCACCCAGAGATCTGCAGTGACATCACTTTCCTAGGCTCATGTTTCCTCAACTCCTCCTTTGCTGTTTTTTTTCCCTTTGCAGGGAGGAAACTAGAATTGCTGCCTGGAGGTGGGTGACATTTTTATCAGATGTCCAAGAGCAGAAATGAGGGACCTGGATGTGGGCCCATCATGGAACTCTGAGCCAGGATGCAGGGCATGAGCTCCACAGCCCAGCTGGGCACTGCTGGGACCTGGCTCATGGCCCCAGACTTCACCTTTCCTGTCCTGGACAGAGAAGGTAAAGCCACACTGTACAGGGGACCCAAGTGATTTCTTCTCCAAGCAGTCAGTGAATCGGCAAGAGCCATGCTGTTCCAGACCTGCTTTGGAGACTGATTGAGGGCGTGAAATCACCAAGTTCATTACCACAGGATGCTGGGGAGGCCAAGTATGCAAATGAATTGGAGAGGGACGAGGTCTGTCAGTGGAGGTAGATTCATTAGAGCTATTAAGGTACTTCCGTCCGGATGCAAACCCTTTCCCAGGAAGTCCCCAAACTGCCTGCCAGCAGCTGGGAGGGACGTCGGGAAGCACATCTTGTTTCTTCTGCTCTTCCCGTGAGTAGTGTTACAGAAGTGCCAGATATGGAAAAATACCCGTGAAATTCAGAGCTGAAAAGGAAAGAAAAAGAAGCAAGAATCTTTGCTGAGGGTTTCAGCGCTGAAAAGGTCTGCAGCAGTTAGTGAGGGCAAGCTCTAAGGTGGGGGATGGCCGGGGTCCTTACAGGATGGGGGGAGAGCCCAGAGCTCGCGGCTCAGCGAGCAGCACGGGAAGCAGGCGGGGAAGAAAGCTGGCAAGAAAAGGAGACAGACAGCCGCTGCTGGGACAGGGAGGGCTGCCAGGAACCCAGCGGGGCCAGGCCCGGGGAGCCCAGCCAGGCCCAGAGGCACATTGCTCCGGCCCTGGGTGGGACGAGGGCAAGATGTGCGAGGGTGGCTGTGCTGGGGGAGCACGGTGGTGCAGGAGCTGGACCCCAGCCACCCGCCGGGGCCCAGCCAGCAGCGGGATTGAGCTCAGGGCAGAGGGTACCGCAGCATCGGGGCCATATGAGCAGGGGATCCCCCTTTCTGTAGGGTGACCATCCCCGATGCCGACAGGTTAGGGAGAATCCCGTCCCCAGGGTGACTGTAGTAGGCGCACCCCATCCCCAGGGTAATCGGGACAGGGGACCGGGGGGTGACAAGGGTAGGGGACACCCCTCCCCCCAGGTGACAGGAACGGGGCACATCGCACCCCGGGCGGCCACGGGGACAGCGAGATCCCCTCCCCAGGCGGAGAGGGAGCTAGCGGGGATGCCGCGGGGCGAGCGGCCGGGGGCGGTCCCCGTCCCGTCGGGCCCGCGGCCGGTCCCCGCCCGCCCCCGCCCCGCCCCGGCCGCTCCCGCTCCCGCTCCCGCCCGCCCTCGGCCCGGGGCTGCGGCGGGCAGCGCTGCCCGGCGCCGCGGAGCAGCCCGAGAGTCCCGGGCCCGGGGCTGTGTCCAGGCTGCAGCCCAGGAGCTCGGCGGTACGGTGAGGGACGGCGGGGACCGGGCGGGACGGGACGGGCCGGGCGGGCCCGGTGGCGGCGGGGGCTCGTCCCGGTGGCGGCCCCCGCAGGGCCCCGCACCCGCCGCCGCCCGTGGCTCCCGGACGGGCCGCGCCGGAGCGCCGCAGAGGCGGCGGGACCGCGGCGGGATGGGGCGGCCCCGGCATCCGCTGCCCCGGGGGCTCCGCCCGAGCGGCCCCGGCGGCGGGAGCGGGCCCGGGGCCGGGCTGGAACTGCCCCCGTCCGGTGGCGGCGGCGGGGAGACCCCGGGGTCCCCTGGGCTGGGGACGGGCTGTCGCCCCGACGTGCCGGTGTCTGGAATGTGCTGCTGGGTGTCTCCCAGGGCTGCCGGGAACCCCTAAGGTTGGGAATGCTGGTGGACTCCCGGGGAGCTGGGGAACTGCAGGGCTGGGGACTCCCTGGGGTCCTGGGGACCTCCTCAGGCTGGGTGTGCTGTGGGTTCCCCGGGTGGTGGGACATGGCACCCCGGGATGCTGCAGGCCCCTCCGGGGTGCTGGAGGGCGCAGGAGTGCTCGGGGCTCGGGGTGCTCCTGGAGCACATGGAGATCCCACCCCGGGGTTGTGCACGGTGCTGTGTGTGTACCTCACCTGTACCTGGGCTTCCCACGTGTAAATTCAGTTTGATCTCCGAGCCCCTCCTCACAGCAGGACAAGCCCAGGCCATCGCTGCTGATGAAGCCCTGAGGGAATCGGGAGGTGTTGGTGGAAGGTGCTGCTGGGCAGCAAGGGAAGGGGTTGATGTTCTCTGGTGAAGCTGTAGGGAGCCTATAGTGCTGTAGGTGTGAGGGTAGAGCTGATTCCCACGTGGGTAAGTTTGTGTGTGGACTCTACACCTGTTGTGTGTGAGCTCAGGGAGGTCCCCGAGGGGCTGGAGTGGGTGCAGAGCCTGGGCGGCCCCTTTGGCCTCCCAGCCAACCGGGCCATCGATGACGACAACTCCAGAAATAACAGTCCAACCCTGAAATTAGGCTGTTGAGATGATAATTTCCCTTTCTCTCCTTGGGTCAGCACTGTGCACCCACCCACCTGGATCCAGCTCCTCCAGGAGAAGCTCCAGCATAGACAGCTGGCCAGGGTTGCCTGGGCAGATAGGCACAGGCTGTCCCATACAGCCCCTGCAGCAGGGGACAGGGACACCAAGGTGTCGTGAGCCCTGGATACCTATTGCTGCACCCAGCCACAGTGCTGGCAGGTAACACTGCAGGTGACAAGCACGTGTGACAGCTGACTGTGTGAGGAGCCCGAATCCTGGCAGGCTGCTGGCAGTGGAGGAAGCCGTGTGCTTGCTCAGTGGTTTCCCTTTAACTTTGGAACAGCCTCAGTTCCAAGCTTCAGGGCTTATCGCCTGCTCAGCTACGAGGGAAGCATGCCTGGTTGAGATAAATCAAGTTGTGCTGGCCAGGGCTGCTCTGGACTCTGTTCTTCTCACATTCCTCATGACCTCAGTATTTTGGCTCAGGAGGAGAGCCAGGGAGAGCCTTCTCTGTGTCCAGCCAGTGGAGCAGCTCGGGCTGCGCTGCAGCAGGTGGTTGGACCGGGCTGAGGGCTGATACAGCTGTGGCCCCAGGGAGGAAAAGGGCCCAAAGGTTTCAAGCTTTAGGAACCGCTCTCCCAGACCTCTCCTCGGCCAGTCCAGGAGCTTGGGAACCCCAAGGGGAAATTGTCCCATGAGGCCAGGGGTTGCAAGGTGCTTCCTGCAGCTGGGGCTGGGGCATGATGCCTGGGTGGTACCTGGGCTGTGCCAGGGGCCCAGCCTCTCTCATCCCTGACATGACTTCTGATTGTAATCAAGCAGAGCAGCTCCAGTTTGGGCCCCGTGTTTCCCATGTTGGCATTGGTACAACAGCATGAGGGGAAAATACAGGTGTGAGCCCAGGGCAGAACATAGCCCTGCCTATGGTGGTTGGGTGCCTGCGCATCCTCCTCCTCTCCCCCTCACTGCCAAGCCTCTCTACCAGTCCTTTGCTTGTGCCATCGTGCTTTTCTGTTGAAACACCAGTGCTAGAAACAGCACTCATTGCTTCCAAAGAGAGCTGGGATCATGTAAGGGCTCCCCACAGGGGTCCGTGTGCTCAGGCCCTTCAGCAACCTGCACCAGTGCCCAAGGGAGCAGCTGAAGCTGCTGAGAATCAGCCTTTGGCACCAAATGGCTGGGATCATTGGCCCCAGCAAGACTCCAGCCCAGGTGGAGGGCGGCTGCCTGTATGCTGCCATGGTCCAGGTCCAGCTGGTGCTCACAGTGGCTGGGCCATGGGTGTGGGGACTCAACCTGCTGCATATCTGCCCCCACTTGTCCAGTCCAGCCCTACATCTCTTCCCCAGCCCAGGGACAGTTGCACAGCCCGAGGAGCCTGGGGGTTTTTGCTCCTTGCAGGAGGGTTTGAACATCATGGAGTCCCTGGGGCCACTTGGACATGGTTGGTATCTGGCAGGTCCCATCACCATTTTTGGAGCTGAGTGAAGACAGAAACTCGTGCCTAGTCCAGCCCATCCTATCAGACCAAAAGAAATGGGTCTGGAAGCAGTGGGAGGATGTCCCCCACAGTTGGGATGCAGCTGCAGACATTGGCTGAAGGGGCCGTAGGAGGTGGCAGGTGACAAGCAGCCTGTCCCCCAGCTCAGTGGAGGGGACACCAGTGCAGTGCTGGTGCAAAGGGCACCTTTGCTGCTGGAGTGGCGTGGGAGGTCTCCAGGCCTTGGCAGAGGAGGCTTTTCCTGTCCCCAGGCAGGACAATACCCAGGCTGGGCAGCGGAAGGGAGCTGCCGGCCACTTCCCCCTGAGGAAACGCTCCCGCTGGCTCTGGCTCCTGTTGCTCTCTCTTCCACTTTGATTTACAACGTGTGTGGAGCCCAGCAGGAAGTTTGTCCTGGCCCCTGCACTGTTTAATTACCTGCAGCAAGGGCCATGCAGAGGAGGAAGCCCAACTCTTCCCAGGATGGGAGAGACTAGGGGAGGTGGGGGATGTGTGGACCCTCTTGGGCATGAAGCCAGCAACTTGGGAATGGTGGATGCCAGTATGGAGCTGGGATGTTACCAGGGAGGTGGAATGGGTCCCTGCTTGAAGGTGGGATGATTCCAAGGGAGGTGGAATTTGGGATGTGCATTGGCTGTGGGTGGGTTGCCAGAGGAGTGGGAGAGCCCCAGAATCTGTCCTGGTGGCTAGTGGGAAGTGTTTTATCTCTGCCCAGTTGAACTCGGTGCCCAGCCTGAGCCTGGCCTGGTGCTGCCTCAGCTGCTCTGCTCCACGGGGTCAGGGGGGCCAAGGGCTGGTGGCTGCAGCGCTGGGGCTGGGGCATGGCCCTCCAGTGTGAGGGGCAGACATGGGTGTTTCTGTGCAGCCAAGGCCAGATCCTGCGCCGTTCCCTGGGCAGCTCTGAGCTTCAGCTTCCCTGAGGGCTGTGCCCAAGCCACCATTCCTCTGTGGCATTTCTCCTCCCCTGCTTTCTTCTGAAAATAGCCCAGTGCCAAATGCTTTGCTCACCAACAGCTGCTCAGCCCCATGGGCACAGCCATCAGAACTCCAATGCCATGCACAGCAGCAATGGGTGCTCCCAAGGTGCTGTTGTCCCATCCTGCTCCTGCCAGGAGCACTTCACAGCTGGGCTCCAGCATCCAGATGCTGCCAGATGTTGCAGCAGGTCCTAGCTCACAGCTGGTCGCACCTCCAGCCATGAGCTCACTTCTGGACCGTATCCTCTTGGCCCTCCTCCAGTGTGTCCATGCCTGGCTCCTGGGAAAACCAGGCTCCCATTTCATTCCCCTCTGTCTTATCCCACATCATGGAGAAGGGAAAGCAGTCAGGTCCCTCCTGGGGGTCATTGGCCCCTCAGGACACTCCTGAGGCCTTGTGGGGCATTCTGGGTGGCAAGAATGGGCATCACACCCAGCACTGACAGGTGCTGGCTGCTCCTTGCAGTCACGTGCCTTTGTCAAAGCATTGTTTCCCTTTATCCAAAGCAAACTTCACACTGACTATTGCACCTATACAGGTTTCAGCCTCTTTTTTTTCTGGCCTGTTCCCACTGTATGGCCAAGCTCCAACTTGTGACCCTTGGAGCTGGCAGCCTGGCCATCCCAGCTGAGCTGTGGAGCATTCCTTAAATGTACAAAACAATCCTGGCACCACGGGCAGCACCGCACTCGCCCAGCCACCAGCTCCAGCATCAGCCCTGGGCTGGGGGAGACCAGGGACCAGGGGACCTGGCAAATGGCAGGGGGCAGCCACAGGGCTCTCCCTGGGTGGGGGTCAGGTCTGTGTGGTTGCTTGGAGCGCACCAGCCCTGCGCTCACAGGGTTTGGCCAGACGTGGTCTCGTTGCAGGTCGATGGTCTTCTGGTCAGCAGCATTCTGGGAAGAAGATGGCTCAGCCAGCACCCCTGAACCAGAACCTCCCAGGTAAAGAGACCAGGGTTGTTACCAGGTAGTGACAGGGAAAGGGGTGCAAGGGGGGTGGCAGGGCTGAGCTGTCCCATCCCATCCCATCCCGTCCCGTCCCATCCCATCCCATCCCATCCCATCCCATCCCATCCCATCCCATCCCAGTGGAGTTCCTCACTCCAGCACCAACCCTGACATGGACTGTGTGCCCTGTGATACCCTACAGCACTGAGGGTGCTGGAGACAGACACATTGCACATCATGGAGGAGATGGGCCTGCAGGCTGTAAATTCCAGTATAATCCAGTTAGAAAAGCCATCCTGTCTCCACTAACCGTCCCTTCTCCTCTTGCAGATCTTGGGGGCCCGTTCTTGTATCGGGACCAGGACGATGGAGAGAAGAGCTCGTATTCTGTGGAAACCCCTTATGGCTTCCTGCTGGACCTTGATTTCCTGAAATATGTTGATGATATTGAAAGTGGCCAAACACTCAAAAAAGTGCCACTGCCTCGCAGGGTGAAAGGGTCCCGTCCACCGCCCAGCACACTGCGCAGCCCCAGCAGCCACACCAGCGCCTGGACCTCCACCGAGTCACTCACCTCCACGGCCAGCGAGGAGGGCAGGACTGCGCTGCTCCTGTCCCCGCACGGCCGAGCACCCCTGGAGCCTGCGAGCAAGTCAGCCTCCCAGCCCATCTCGCCGCCGCCAGTACGGCTGCTGCCGCCTCCCACCCGCAAGTGCCTCGTGCCAAACTCACGGGTGGAGAAGACCTTGCTGGAGACAAGCAGGAGGCTGGAGCAGGAACAGGGCCGTTTGCAGGATATTGGTGGTCCCTCCCACGTTGGCCTGCCGGGTGCCCTGGGCCAGCCACCCCACTGGGTGCCAGTGGGCACCGAGGGCCAGGCGGGCTGGTGCCGGGTGAGCCCTGGCAGCTCGGGGCGCAGCACGCCAGCTGCAGGGCTCGGCACGGCCCCGCTGCAGCACGTGCGGGAGCAGATGGCTGCAGCCCTGCGGCAGCTCCGGGAGCTGGAGGAGCAGGTGAAAACCATCCCGCTCCTGGAGATGCAGATCTGTGAGTTGAAGAGGGAGAAGGCAAAGTTGCTGGAGAAGCTGTCAGCAGAGCCTGGCGAGGCATTATATCATCCCTCTGGCTCTGAGGCAAGGGCAGAGGGTGAGGAGGGGCCCCGTACAGGGCCAGAGAGCGAAGCAGAGCCGGTGAAGGGACGAACAAGTAAAATTGCAGAGCTGAGGAAGCTGACAGAGAAGCTGGCTGTGCCAGAGCGGAACATCAGGGCTTGGTCAGGCAAGAGGGTGGCTGAGAGGCCATGCCGCTCTGTGGCAGTGGGTGAGGATCGGGCCATGACAGATGCCGTCTTCTACTACCGGTCGCAGCAGGAGAGTGGGGACGCACCAGACAGCGGCGTGCGGGGACGCAGGGATGTGGCTGTCTGGGTGATAGAGTCCTCGCTGGGGCTGGCCACTGAGGCAGAGCGAGAGCTGGAGCTGCTGCAGCAGACGGTAGGGCACCAGAAGGAGGTAATCACCCTGATGGAGGGGCACCTGCAGGAGGCCACGCGGGAGCTGGAGGAGCTGCGGCTGGAGGTGTGCGCCCGCCGGCCCCGCGGGCAGGTGGACAAGGAGGTGATGGCCATGCCGCAGGTGGCCGAGGCACTGGTGGAGGCTGTGGTAGTGACACAGAGCCAGGCAGCTGGTGAGCCCCCAAAGACAGCAGAGGCAGGCGTGGAGTGCTGCCACCCTGACAGGCGGGACATGGCAGTCGGACCCGATTCAGCTGCCAGCTGTGATGACAAGGGCAGCCAGACAGATGTGGGCAGCGTTGTCCTGGCAGGAGAGGAGAAGGAGCCTGGTGTGGGTGAGGTGATGGAGCCTGGCCTGGGTGATGGCCTGAGCAGCCGGGTGCAGGAGCCGGGTGCGGGGATGTGCCCAGCCAGCCAAGGCCCTGGGCCAACTGTGCTGGAGACAACACACAGCAACTGGGACCCAGCCCCAGCACAGGACAGTGGAGCTGCTCCAAGCCCTGCAGCCGGTGAGTGTCACCAGGAATGATGCCAGGATCTGGGTTGGAATGTTCCTGCAGGAAGGGAGAGGATGCCCTTGTTGGGGACAATGCCTGCAGGGCCAATGCTACCCATGCCCCAGCAGTTGCCCATGTCCCTTCCATGCCCGCCCAGGGGTCTAGTGGGTTTGGGGTGCTTGGCTAGCTCCAGAAGTGACTGTTTACACAAGCATGTAGTGACAGGACAAGGGGGAGTGGTTTCAAAATGACAGTAGGTTTAGATTAGATATTAGGAAAAATTCCTTACTGTGAAGTGGTGATGCCCTGACACAGGATACTTAGAGAAGTTGTGGATGTCCCATCCCTGGAAGTGTTTAAGGCCAGGCTGGATGGTGCTCTGAGCAACCTGGTCTAAGGAAAGTGTCCCTGATGAGATGATCTTTAAGGTCTCCTCTAACACAGACCATTCCATGATTCTAAAATTCTATGATTCTTGCTCACTGGCCCTTGGCATCCATCTCTTTCCCTGTAGGAGCCCTGAAGTCCATCATGAAGAAGCGGGACGGTCCTCCCCGGAGTGAGGCCGACGGCAGCAAGAAGAGCCTGCAGTTTGTGGGCGTGCTGAACGGGGAGTACGTGCTCAGGGGCTCCTGCCACCCCTGTGAGCCAATCCTGGTCCCCTGCATCCCTGTCCTGGGCTAGGGCCAGTGGCAGGGCCTGAAGGGGGCCAGACTGGTGCTGTGTTGCCACTGAGCATCCTCCCTCTGTGCAGGTATGAGAGCACATCCAGTGAGGAGGATGAAGAAGGCAACAGCTCCTCTGAGAAGGCTTCAGCCGACAGCTCCAACAGTTCAGAGCAGGGAGACACCGAAACCTCCGAAGAGGAGGCCGGGGAAGGCACATGCGAATCCAGACTGGAGTGCAAGGGGACTGATGTGACCCTGCTGGAGCCCCCTGAGGTGAAGGAAAAGTAAGTGCCAGTGAAGAAGGCTCCCTGCTCCCTGGCCAGCTGGGAGCCATGGCACTGGCCTTGCAGGTCCGGCCATCTGCCCCAATTTCAGTGCTGCCAGTGGGAAAAACCCATTCAGCTGCAGAGACCATTCATCAGGAACAATCCTTCCAGTTTCTTGGGTCTGCTAGGGAAAGGATGAGAGGCCCCAAATGCTTCTTTGCTGGAGAAGATAGTTTAGAGTGGGACAAAAAAAACAACAGCCTTCAATAGCATTTTTGAACAAAAGGAAAAAATGTGGCCTAAGAATGGGTGAATTGTGCCTGAGCACATCCATATAAGGCTCTGTTCTATGGCGGTTTGCAGAGGCTGAAGCAGCCAGGGTGCAGCCACCAGTCTGGAGGCTGCACTCTGGAGACCTTGTGGAGAGTTACAGGCACTGTGGAGCTCACAGGTTTGGTGGGGTGATGCAGCCCCAAACCAGGGACACTCACACTCTCCACAGGTTCGAGCTGAGCCCCAGGATGAGGGAGGCCTGCCTCATTGTCAAGACCCACCTGGGCCACCCGGGTGCTGCCAAGAGCAAAGAGGTGGTGAGTGGCGTGCTGGGGTGGGATGGCTTGCCCAGCCCTTGCCAACATCCCCCAGAGCTGGCCCTACTCAGAGAGCAGCCAGCAAAGCCTGGCTCAGCACCTTCCCCTAAAATTCAGCCCTTTGCTCCAGGTTTTGTCCAGAAACCCCAAAACCCACATGGACTCGGCTCAGGCCATGCCCAGCATGGGTTTGAGCAGTTCAGGGTCCTGCCTTCACCCACCCCCTCTGGAGCAGGGATTCTGCTCCCTGCCACCTGGGCTGGCAGCAGGGGGTGGGTGCCAGGGTGCGGGGGCATGCAGAGGCTTAGGGAGAGCTCAGCCCCTCTCTGCCTACAGCTCGCCAGCAGCAGCCTGGTCCTTCAGGAGTGGTTCCGTCTGTCCAGCCAAAAGTCGTCCATCCCTGACACGGTTGCCAACCACCTCCTGGCCTTTGCTGAGGTCTCACCGGCTCTCCTGGCCCACGTGGTGAACCTGGCAGACGGGAATGGCAACACAGCCCTGCACTACAGTGTCTCCCACTCCAACTTCCACATCGTGTGGCTGCTGCTGGATACGGGTCAGTGCCCCCCAGCCCCAGAAACATCCCCTGGCCACCGTCCCACTGTACCCCAGGTCATGTCCTGGCCCTGTCAGCACAGGGGAAAGGCATTGGCAGCAGAGGGTGAGGAGAGCTACCCTGGTCTGTGTCTGTTCAAAGCTGTGGGGGTCAGAAGTCACCACAGCCCGTTTGGGAGCCCAGATTTTATGGGGGAGTCCCATCAGCAGTTCTGTGCCTGTGGGAAGGTTCACAGCACCCTGGGCAGGACTGTGAGGGGGAGCCAGGCACGTGGCTTGCTCCATGTCTCCCACCAGCCCTGCAGCATCCTGAACCCCCTCTGCCCACTCCCTCAGGGATATGTAACGTGGACCACCAGAACAAAGCTGGGTACACCGCCCTGATGCTGGCAGCACTGGCAGCTGTTGAGCAGGAGGAGGACATGAATGTGGTCAGGAGGCTTTTCAGCATGGGCAACGTCAACGCCAAGGCCAGCCAGGTTGGTGCGGTCTGAGGGCCACCACATCTGGACCCTCCCACCCCAGGCAGACGCCAGAGCCACGCTCAGCTCTTCCAAGGGCAGGACAATGGCTCCAAAACCTGGAGGTGTCAGTGCATGAGGAGGGCACCACCTTAGGAGCTCCTCCTGCCTGGCAGCAGGGCTGTCCCAGCAGTGGTCCTGTGGTGTGGGCACGAGTGGGTAGCACGGGGGGGCGGGGGTGGCCTGGCAGTGTCCCTTCCTTGCAGGCTGGCCAGACGGCGCTGATGTTGGCTGTCAGCCACGGCCGGCAGGAGATGGTGGAAGCCCTGCTCGCCTGCGGGGCCGACGTGAACCTGCAGGACGAGGAGGGCTCCACTGCGCTGATGTGTGCCTGCGAGCACGGCCGCCTGGAGACCGTGAAGCTGCTGCTGGCTCAGCCCACCTGCAACGTCTCCATCGTGGACAGTGTAAGGTTCTGCCATTGGGCCTGGGCAGCCCACGCTGTGTTCTGTCCCCAAAGCCCTTTCTGCATGCTCTCCCTTACTTTCTAGGATGGTAACAATGCTGTTGCCATCGCGCTGGAGGCCGGTCACAGTGACATCGCTGCGCTCCTCTACACCCACCTCAACAGCACGAAGGCGCAGGTACCTGTGAGTACCACACCGCTCCCCACGGGAGGCGAAAGGGCTGAGACACAGACAAGTGTCTCCAGGAAGAGCCTGCAGGAGCAAGAGCAGAGCATTTCAGGTGCCACGTGCTCAGAACAGCCCTGCTGGCCCTGACCAGTCACTGGAGGGGTCTCAGGCGACTACTCTCTTTGCAGCAGGGGACTTCACCGACAGCCACCAAGAGCCCTGGGAGTCCAAAGAAACCAAATTAGAGCGACCTTGGGATCCAGCCAGGGGCCCCCATCAGCACTGGGCTGTGATTCACATCCCCTCCCCTGCCACCTCTGTGCCAAACCGCTCTCTGCAGCTTTAGTCCCGTCACAAGCACCATCCCTGGGCTGCCCTCACCCGTCTCCTCCACTGGATGCAGCCCACACGTGGCCACCTCACCACCAAGTGACCGGACCCAAGTGACCTCAGGGCGGGACATGCAGGGAGCAGAAGCCACCCCATCCCCTCTGCTCCCTGCCATGACCACTGGAGCTGCGCCACCTGTGAGCCCTCAGCAAGGAGGAACAGCAGAGAGCCAACCCAGAAGAAACACACCTGGTTTGTGCTCTCTGGCAGCTCCAAGAAGGCAGCAGTGCCAGTGACATGGAGCCAGGAGGGCAAGTGACAGCTCCTGGCCCTAGCAGGGACACTGTGCTCTGCAGGCACACCCTGTACAGCAATAGGAGAGGGAATGCTGCCTTGGACAGGGCTGGAAGTATTTCCAGACTCATATACTTGCCCTTCTTTTCTGGCATTTCCTTTCCTGGCTGAAATCTGATTTTTTTCCTCTTTTCAAGCACATGCATACAAAGCAAAAAAATTATATTGCTTGGCCAAGGGATGAAGTTCAACATGAAATTACTTGCGATTTGATTTGTGCAATGGGAGCAAAACCTCTGAGCAGTTAGAGTTGCAGCTGTAATGAAAGGGCCTGAGGATGCATTTGGGGACTAAATCTGCCTATCTTATAACCCACAAGGGGAGCAGGTCCTTCTCCCAAGGAAGAGAGACCAATTACCTCCTAAACATTTCCCTAATTAGCCAGTCACACAGACTGTGCAGACAGCCAGAGCCTACAGCAAAGTGCCTCTCTGCCCACTTTCTATCCCAAAAGGGAGAGCAGCTGAAGACACCACCAGGAAAAACACATGGGCCAGAAGAGCTCAGAGAACACACTTGGAGGCTGCAAAGGGGAACATGTATGTCAGAGAACGTGTCTGTGCAAGTGTGTGAGCACCGTGTGGTGTGGGAACAGGGAAAGGACAAGGACCAGAAGAAGGGTTTTGCAAGGCAATGCAGCTCTGCTCTGAGCCCTTCACAAAGGCAGTGTTGTGGCCCACATCCCTGCTCCTTGGCCCAGCCTCCCCACTTCTGCCCCTGCCCAACCTGCTCTGAGCTGGGGAGCCCCACAGCCCTCCGCAGAAACTTGCTGTCAGCTTTGCACTGGAGTTAATATACAGCGCTTGCTGCCACTCCCTAATACACTACTCTGTTTACTGGTATTTTAATACTGATGTTTATTTTGAAGATATAAATAAAATTTAAAGTTATTTTGAAATATTACAGTTACATCTGCTGTCTCCTGCCTTCTTGTCTGGCTCACAACAAACCCTGCAAGAGCTGCAGCAGAGGCACTGCCTGGCACAGCCCCTGACCTGAGCAGGTGACCCCATGTTCCAAGTCATTCACTGCAAGTTTATGCACTGGCTACATCCCTGTCTGGTTTTCTTCCTGCTGAAGTGTCCCAGGCAGCTGCAGCAGTCTTTGCCCATTTCTTACTGCAGCCCTGCACCACCCCTGGTTCTCTGTGGTGCTCATATTACACCGCATCCTTAAAGGGCAATCACCAGACCAAGTGTGAAGATGCAAATTTCCTCTTCACTAGTGGACAGGGACCAGGCTGACTCCACAGGGATATTTCAGAAGCTCTCTAAGCCACTCGGTCCCAGTCACCCAGCACTGAGGGCTGGCAGGGGCCAGAGCAAACACTCTTGGGTCACTGATGAAACTGAAGTGGGGGAATGAACAGCAGCCACAGAACTGAACTCTGAGAGGACTTCTGGCACCCCCAGTTCTGAGTTGTGCTGCACCACATGAGCCAGGGAGCAGAGCCTTGTGCTAATTCTCTGAAACTGAAACCCTCAAAGAATCACAGACTACATCAAGCAACAGCACAAACACAAGGGTTTTCTCCATGGCACAAACTCCTCACCTCATGTTGCCCATGAGCTGCCCAGGGACAGGGACAAATCCCACAGTCTAACATCAGCCCTACAACAAACCTCAGTGCCTGCTCCAGTTCAACATAATGCACATCTGTGCAGTGCTCTGCTCAGCTTTAGGACACCCAAATCCTCAGTCACACCTGCCACCCAACTACCTCAAACTCAGGACTCTGTAGACAAAAACCACTCCTATCAGAGACCATACATGAGAGGCTGGAGATCTGACTGTCCAAACACACCACAAACCTGGACCACTCTATAAGCAGATAAAAAATGCCAATCCTTAAAAACCGGCCCTTGAACCAGCAGCTTTAAGGCTCATTCTAAACTTTTCAGCCCTGCTTTTGATTTATGTAATACCCTAAAACACATCTTGCTATCTGATTTTGTGGTGGAAGGGAAAGCCTAAGAAAGTGAGATGGAGTAGTCAACATGCATGACAAGCACTTGCTCTCTGTGCGTGACTGCAAGGAAGGACAACAAGTGTTATTTATGGCAGCATTCACTGAGCAGTTTACTGAGAACAGACAGACAGAAGCAGCAGGCTGTTTTGAAAGCTGGTTTGAAAGCTGGTACCGAGCTTGACTTCCAACTTGTGATTTAATTCCACCGAGGTTCAGTAAGTTTCCAATGCCACTTCACCATCACATAAAGAAAACTGTTTACCAGGAAAGTCAGGATTAAGACTACTATAATTAAAACAGAATTAGTATTGTTATGACAGGTCAATAAAGATGCAGTAACAGTGATAATACAATGAAGACACTATGTGCAACCCCAGTAACAACCAGGGCATGTTGCTACTGAAACCGAGGAAAGCGGCAGGTGCTCAGGTGTGAGACAAACCAGAGTTGTTGGGCGGCGCTTGATGAGTGAAACCCGGGCAAGGGGCTACTGGAAAAACCCTTTATTGCAGTGACCCGGCCGTCACGCTCCTCCCGACGCGCGCCCCACGGCCGAACGAGCTGCGCCAGGCTCCATCCCCGCCGGACGATCGGCAGCAGGGGGGCCGGGTCCAGCTCAGCGCAGCCGCCGGGCCTCGCGCTCCGACTCCAGCAGGGTGAGAACGTCGCCCTCTCGCACCGGCCCCTTCACGTTGCGGATGATGGAGCGGCTCGTGTCGTCCATAAACTCCACGCGCACCTGCGGGGCGGGCCCGCGTCAGCCTGGCCGGGCCCGGCCCGCGGCACCGCGCCCGCCCGGCCCCGCCCGCTCACCTGAGTGCACTGCCCCTGAGAGCCGGTCCGGCCCAACACCTTGGTGACCTGCGGGGACAGAGTGAACGGTCAGCACGGTCAGCACGGTCAGCGCGGTCTCGCGGCCCAGCGCGGCCCCCCCGGCCCCGTACCCACCCGGGCCAGCTTGATGGGCTGCACGCGGCTCGTGTCCATGGCGGCTCCGGGGCGCGGAAAGGAGTAGCGAAATCCCGCGTCCCCTTATATAGCTCCAAGTCTCGCGAGACCCAGCGTTCCGCGCGCGCTCCCGGCGCCCCCCGCGCCCCTGCCCTTCACCGCGGCCAAGATGGCGACGGCAACTACTCTGATCCAGCGGCTCCGCAACTTCCTGGCGGGGGTAAGAACAACCCCGGGCACGGGGCTCCTCTGCCCCGCGGGACGCTGCGCTGCGCCCCCGGCTCTGCGGAGCCTCCGGCGCAGGGCGGCAGCTCCGCCTGAGCTGCTCCGGCCTTGCCTTGCAGCGGGATCTCCAGGCGAAGCTGCAGCTGCGCTACGAGGAGATCGCTAAGAGGTGCCGGGGCCGGGCCGGGCCGGGCGGCGGGCGGGGCGCTGAGCCGCCCCCACCTCGGCCCCGCCGCTGACGCTCGGGTCGTTCTCTGCCTAGGACCCAGCCGCCGCCGCGGCTCCCGGTGGGCCCCAGCCACAAGCTCGCCGATAACTATTACTGCAGCCGGGACGGGCGCCGGGAGTCGCTGCCGCCCGTGGTGGTGGCGGCGGCGCAGAGAACCCTGCCCGCGGGGGCACAGGCCCGCAGGTAGGTCTTATGCGGGCGGAGCTACGCCGCTGCCACTGTGGAGCGGGGTCAGCCTTGTTCCTGATTTGTACCAGGAACACAGAACGCTCGCAGCAGCAGTAGGAAATTATCCCGATTGGCAGAAGAATGTAGAACTGGTTATTTGGGTCTCTTATTCCCTTGCAAATAAGTGAGGCGGGAGGAAGTTCACTCTGCTTTGGCAATACCCCACCTGGATCATCTGTGTCCAGCTCTGGTGTCTCCAAGAAGGGACCCGTTGCAACGAGTCCAAAGGAAGCCACAAAGATCCTCCGAGGGCTTGAGCCCCTCTGCTCTGGAGCCAGGCTGGGACAGCTGGGGGTGCTCAACTGGACAAGAGAAGGCTCCGGGGACACCTCAGAGCCCCTGCAGGGCCTGAAGGGGATCCAGGAGAGCTGGAGAGGGACTGGGGACAAGGCCTGGAGGGACAGGACACAGGGAATGGCTTCCCACTGTCAGGGCAGGGCTGGATGGGATATTGCAAAGAAACTCCTGGCTGTGAAGGTGGTGAGGTCCTGGGACAGGTTTCCCAGAGAAGCTGTGTCTGCCCCTGGATCCCTGGAAGTGTTCAAGGCTGGATGGAACTTGGAGACACTTGGGATGGTGGAAGGTGTCCCTGCCCAGGGCAGGGGCTAGAATGAGGTGGGCTTTAAAGTCCCACTCAATCCAAACCATTCTGGGATTCTGATTAACAAATACCTCCAGCACTACTTTGCAGCTTGGACTTTTGATGAAATTCAAGTGTGATTTCCAGACTGTTGCTAAAGCCTCTTCTCTCTCTTCCTTTCTCTACCCCAGTTCAGACGCTGCAGTGACAACAACAGGGAAGAAACCAGTGACACCAGGACCACCACTGAAGAAGTGGGAAATTTCCACGGACGAGCCCTACTTGTAAGCAGGGAGCGAGCTGAGGCTGCATGATGGGCACAAGTGGTTCCAGAGCAGCTCTGATGGGGAGGCTGTGCTAGATGTGGCTCCATGCCGCTGGAAGGTGCTGATGTCTGATTAATAAATGTATATAAAGCTGTGATCACTACCCCCCATTCTGTGTATTTTATTTGATTTATTCAAGTTACTGCTGTTTAATACTAGTGTATTTGGTTGGTTGGAATAGTGACACAGGACAGGGGCATTTATAACTGTAGGCAGTCAATGAAGAGCAGAGCTGAGTAAAACACAGCCTCACTCACAGGGCTCCCCCCGGGCCCAGGTTCTGCGAGAAAAGTTCAGCAGCGTGGGGCAGTGGCCCCCCGCCGCCAGTGCTGCTCTCCTGCCGTGACCGCACCTTGCTCGGTCCGGTAGGTCCATGCCGATCGCGGTGCTGAGGGATTTCCAGGGAGCTGCGGGAGGGCCCGGCTGTTTCTGGAGCTGGGAAGGGGCTCGGCGGGCGCTGGCTGGCACGGGCCCGGTGCGGGGCCGCTCCGGTGCCGCGGAAGCGCCGCTCGGCATGGGCGGGCCCCGCCCCCAAGGGCACGGGAGGTGGGAGGGGCTTCCTCAAGGGCGCGCATCCGCGCCCCGCCCTCCCGAGCACCCCATTGGTGGAAGTCGGGGTTGAGCGCACGCGCTTTTCCTGCACATTGCGTTTGTAGCGGCGGGACGACCCCAGTGAGTCCCTGCGGTGCGGGCCCGCGGCATGGCTGGGCCGCGACTGCTGCCGCCAGGGCTCCCGGTGCTGCTGCCGCTGCTGGTGGCGCTGCCGGTGCTGCCTCTCCCCGCAGGCAACGGTGAGCTGGGGGAGCGGCCTGGCGGGCGGTGCCCATTGGTTCTCCGCGCACGCCCTTCGCTCTCATTGGTTGGAGTCTCGGGCGCTCCGCGCGCGGGGTCCCCCCGTTGCGGGGCGCGGGGGGGGCTCTCCCCGCTGGGCCCCCCCGCCTCCCCTCACGCTCCCGTTCCCCGCAGCCGCCCCGTCCCGCTGCCTCCCGGACCAGTTCCAGTGCGCGCCCGGCACGATCTGCTTCCCCCAGGACTGGCGCTGCGACGGCCACCCCGACTGTGAGGACGGCGAGGACGAGTGGAGCTGCGGGACCGCGACCGCGGCGGAGCCGAGTCCCAGCAGCCTCGCGGTGACCCCGCCGAGGACCTCGGCGGTGCCACCCACCGGCAGCGCAGGTACGGGGCCCCGGGGTGCGGGTGGTGGCGGCAAGCTGGACCGAAGCCTTCCCCGCCGTCTCTGGCCGATCCGGGCAGCTGCGGTCACCGCGGGTGACTGAGTGGAGGAAGCGCTGTGGGGGACGCGAGCCTTCAGCTTCCTTTGGAACGGCAGTGACGCCCCTCAGGGCTCCCTCGGGAAGGGCCTCTGAAGTACATCCTTCCTTCTTCCAGAACATGCAATTCCCAGCAGCTGCTTCGAGAAGGCACTGAAATCTCTCCACCTCCCGAGCTCCTCTGATCTCTGGGGAATGGGCAGGCCGAAGGGAAGAGGATGAGGGGGAAGTCTGGGCCATCAGGGCTGGCCAGGAGCTGCAGACACAGTGTCTGGACTTGTGTCCGGTTGTGCCTGCACCCCAGTACTGTCGATACCAGAGCCCTGGAGCATCTTTTGTCAGAGCCATTGGCTGTCTGGGGTGCTTGGGAAGGCACTTCTGGCTTCCCTCACCCAGGGGTTTCTGAGGGTGTGGAGAGGAGGGGGATTACTGTAGGTGCTAGAGACTGGGTTTGTGTTTGATGTCTGCACCTGTTCAATTGGCAGGTGAGGTGAAGAGCTGCATTTTGGTTGTACCTGTGGCTTCTCAGTGCCACAAGAATAGGCTGGGATGCTGCAGTTCCAGCTCCAGATGGGAAATTTCCCACCTTTCCCTGCTATGCATTTCCAGTAGAACTTTTTTCCTCTGGTAGTGGCAGATAAGGTTTTGCTTGAATTGAAAAAAGCCTTTTGGTGCTCTTGAGGTGACCTGGGAACTCAGCCAGGTGTAGATTGGAGACTGCTTTGAGTGCTGACCATAAGGCGAGTTGAAAGCCTCATGGACTTGTTTCTCTTTCCTCACAGAGCCTACAGCTGCACTTGAGGCCTCTGTGCCATCGAGGAGTCAAAGTTACATGTGGATCTTGATTGTTGCAGGTATGTGAGACTCAAGAATGCTGCACATGGTCTTGGACCTACCTACCTTGGGCTATAAATTGAGTATCCTGATGGGATCAATTCCAGACCTCTATCAGGAGCTGCTTTTGCTGCACTGGGAGGACTAAGGGAGGCCTGACACCACAGCTTAACTATTGTTCTGCCTTGGGTGTGTTGTGTCCTTGGAAAGGCCATTCCATGCAATTTGGCACTAGCTTACCTCGTTTCTGTCTTTCCCTTGCCCTTGAGGGACACTGCTCATCTCTGGTTGTTGGCTCAAGGTGTTGAGCAGCAGTGCCCTGTCCCAACACCAGAGCAGTGAGTGGGTTTCTGCTTGTGCACTCTCCTCTCTAGGGCTCCTGATTATCCTGGTAGTGGCAGGTTCTGTTGCTGTGTGGGGTCTGTCCAAAGCAAAACGCAGATCTGACACCTCCAGTCTTGAAAAAGCCTCCAGGGAACAGCTGATGCCTGGCAAGGTCCAGAAAGGCTCCTTGCCCTGAAAGGGTAAGTGTTTTGCATCCCACTTGCTCCGAGTGCCTGAGGGAGAAATTCATTCTTGCCTTGTGCTTCTGGCTTCTAGAGCTTTACCCTTTGGGGGTAGGTTTTCCCAGCTTCCCTGATGCTTGCCAACCCAGGGGCATGGGGTTTTGGTCTGCCCTGCAGCAGCAGAACTCTCCCCTTTCCTCCCTGCTGCCAAGGACATGGAGCAGTCCTGCTGAGATACTGATCTTCTGGTGTGGGACTTTTTCCTCTACTTTGCATAAATTGAAGTCAAACTAGGTTTCTTCCCAAAGAACTGTTAATAACCAGGTGTTTTTCTGGCTTTGTAACAGGGATCCTTATCCCAAGGTGATAAGGTGAGACTAGCCTGGTCTGTCTCCTGCTCACCATAGAGCCTGACTGAATTGGACATCAGCTCTCAAATCTGGATTGTTACACTGGAATACCAAGAGGATGCTCCCTTTGTAAATTGGTCTTAGATTGTAGGACTGCCTTGCCTCCAGAAATAGCACAGGACCTTCCCTGGCACTGTTACATCAGCCCTCCCAAAGGTAGAAATGCCTTCATTATTCTGCATGACAGTCGTTCCTGCTGATGTCCACCACTGTGGCCTTGGACTCGAAGATGTTTTTCTTCTTGAGATGCCAGGTGCTGTTCAACTATCTCCTTCCACTTCCAGCCAAGAGCCTTTTTTCATCTGTCCCATTCTTCCCCCTGGATTTTGTCAAGGAACAGGAGCTTTCTCACCTATTTCCAAAAGCACTCACTGCCTTCACAGGTCAGACAAATACTCCATGTTTGCACTACTGTTTGATGCTGCTCAGTCCCATGCACGAGAGGCTTTTACTGACAGTGCCACTGTGGGGGTGACAGTTGCTCTAGCATTGCTGTGCAGTCACCTGAGCCCATGTGGGGCAAGGAGCTCCTTGGCCCTGGGCCGGCAGCTCCTTTCACACTCCCTTCCACAACATCTCCATTCTTGGCAGACCTGCTCTGCCCACCCCAATGCTGAATGCTGCATGGGGCTCCTCTTAACACTCTTAATGGCGTCTTCCTTACAACTGTTCTGACATGAGTGGTCCCTCGAGGGTCTGTACTGGGAGCAGTGCTATTCTGTGTTTTCATCAGTGCATAGAGTGAGATCAGATGGACTCTCAGCCAATATGAGGATGAGACCAGGCTGAGGAGTGCAGTTGTGGAGGGGGATGTCATCCGGAGGGACCTTCAGGCCTGCAGGAACCTCATGAACTTTGATAAGGTCCTGCACTTTTGTTAGGGCAAACCCTGGAGAAGAGATGGCTCAGGGAGCCTTGTTGTGTCTTGTCCATGTCTAAAGGGGGATTGTAAGAAAGATGGAAAGGGGCTTTTCACCAAGGCCTGTAAGGACAAGGGGCAACAGGTACAAACTGACAGAGGGTGGGCTTAGGTAGGACACAAAGGAGGGTTTATGGTGAGGCCCTGGCTCAGGTTGTCCAGAGCAGATGCAACTGCCTCATCCCTGGGACCAAGCTGGACAGGGCTGTGAGCATCTTGGTCTAGTGGAGGTGTCCCTGGAAATAAGTCATGTCTTTGGGCAGGGCTCCACGTGCCACTTAGACAGTGTCTGACCCAAGAACTGAATGCTGTGTACCTCTCAGAACTGACTGTGCAGGGGCAGATTAGTGCCCAGTGCCTCTGGTTCAGTGTTGGCCACGTGCACCTTGCACAAGTGATCACTAAGTGCGCCAAGCTGCTGCCTTGGCTGCTGACCTCTGTGCCTTGAAGGTGGGAACTTGGCTTGCCAAGCAGACACCAGTCATCAGCCTTGGAGTAGGAGTCTTCCGCTCCTGGATAGCGTGTGAGTGCTGCCATACCCCCTGGGAGTAACTTCTATATGTGGTATGGAGGCCTGAGTTATTCCAGGGCTGCTATTTTTAGTACCAAGGAGTCATTTGCAAGGACACACATAACCTTCTGTTTCCATAGGGACAGACAGAGATAGCTGTGGTGACTGACACAGGAGAATAAAGAATGTGAAATTAACAACTTCTGGAGTTTTTATTTTTCCTGGATATGTGCATTTGCATGGATTCTGTATTTGGGAGGCCAGGGGCTGCATGACCTTTGGATTGTCACATCCTGAGAAAGAGGACTTGGGGTGGGTGGGCTGGCATGGGGCGCTGTGGGGAAGCCAGTGCTGCTGTGCCTGCCTGGGACAGATGTGACTCCAGCACACACCAGCTGTAGCAGAGAAAATGAAATACAGGAATAAAGCAAACAGAGAGGGTGGGGTCAGGAAGAACAGATGCCACAGTATCACCTCTGCTGCTACTGCTGAACCATGGACAAGGGGGGAGCTCAGCCAAAAACAAGGTGAAAAAAATGCCCAAACTTGTCCCTTCTTTGCTAGAGCAGAACATGAAGCACTGCGGGGCGGGAAGGGCTCCAGGAGTCCTGGCAGGACAGGGCTGAGCTGGGGTCAGTTGAAGCGCTGGTGCTGGCAGGGCCATGTGGCCAAGGTCAGCTGTCGCCAGGCGGTCCCAGATCACGCTCTGAGGTGCAGCTGCCGAGCCCAGCCGGCTGTTCTGTGGTACAAGGCAGAGTGCTTCCTCCCTGCGATGGGGGAGTGAGGCCCTCGGGCAAACTCACAAAACATTGCAGGTTTTGCTTTCTGTTCCCTGAGCTGAGTGCTTCAGGGTTGAAAGAAACACATTTTATGGATCTTGTGCCAAAACTCGGGGCTGTGTTTCTGATAGCAATTTCCCTTCCTGGAATTGTTTTTGTTGCTCTAATCCCCAGGCTCAGAGACTTCAATTGTAGTGGAGCCTGAGGTGTTTTTTAGGCCAGGAGCATCTTTGTGCTCCATGTCTCTGTATTTAATTAGACCAGTTCATGGAGATCAATGTGATGTTTTCATGTTGAAGTAGGATCATGTTCCAGGATAAGATCTCAAAGATCAGCCTGTTTAATTTTGGTTCCCCTTTTACTTGTAAATCCAAAGGATTATTTCCTCCTTTTCAGTTCCAATATTTCAGAGGAACTTCTACTGCCTACTTGCATTTCCAGTGTCCTGTTCCCTGTTCCTGTCCCTGCCTGGGTGAGTCGTGGGGCTGAAGGCTGATGTGACGGCACAGGGCAGGGGCACAGGGCAGCTTGTCCCTCAGGGGATCTTCTTGGACACTGTGGAGGTGGTGTCTTCACCTCATCCCCTCTAAATCTGCACGATGGGACTCGAGGTCATGACCATCTCCCTTCCCTGTGACAGCTGACAGCCAGGGCAGCTGCATTAGCCTTTAACAAAGGTCTGGTGCCAAGAGCAGCATCTGGTGTGGGGATACAAAGCCAGTATAAAACCTGCATGTCTGCACCTTCCTGTCCCATCAACAGAGGATAAATTGAGGCAAGTTTGTGCTGTTTCCACTTTGCTGTCATGAATGTCCTTCCAGGAAACAGCATCCAGCAAATGCAAACAGCTAATAAGAACAGAATAAGGGAAAAGAGAAGTGCAGAGCTAGAAATAGTTCCTTACATAAAGGACTAGTGCCTCAATCTCATTAGTGTCTTAAGGAGCGGGCACTTGGCCGCCTCCGACCGCTACGATGCAAACCCCAATCTGATCAGCAATCGGCTTTGGGACCCCGGCAGGTGCCACGTGGCACTGGGACACAGCTGTGTCTCTCGGGCAGCCACTCCACTGCCCCAGCACTCGTCCCAGTCAGCGTGTGGCCAGTGGGAGCATTCCCATGAAGGCAGAGCTGCTGTCCTGAGGCCGGTAACAGGAGTCACTGCTTTGGGAGGCCGGGCACCATGAGGCAGCAGCAGATCAGGCGCGCGAGTCTCTCGGCCAGCCTGAAGATAGGGGATCACCGGGGCCGCTGCCGGACCCCGGAGGAAGAGGAATCCTATATCCCATTTGCACAGGATAGCCTGGTAAGGCAATGGAACTCCATGCAGAACGTGGCAGATGGTAACCAGGAGAAGAGCCAGACTCCCATCCAAAGGAACAAGTATCTGCTCAACATTAATGTGGGTGGCAAATTGTTCCAGATAGCTTACAAGGTACTTGCCCAGTATCCCATCACCCGGCTTGGGAAGCTGGCGCTTTATACAGACCCCGTGAAGAAGCTGCAGCTCTGCGATGACTACTTGGTGCAGAAGAATGAGTACTTCTTTGATAGAGATCCTTCAATTTTCCACTACATCTTCCACTTCTACCGCAGTGGGGTCCTGTGGGTGATGGATGAGATGTGCCCCAGTAACTTTGTGGAGGAAATCGAGTACTGGGGAATCCATTTGAAATACTCCCAACGTTGCTGCCGGATCCTGTTAGAGGAAAAGCGAGATGAACTCAGTGAGTACCTGAAAATAGAGAAGGAACTAGAGGCAGAACTAGAGCCCCTGGAGTCAGGGACGCAGTTTGATGGCAAGTTTCTGGGTCGGTTTCGGAAGATGGTCTGGAACCTCATTGAGAACCCCTACTCTTCTGTCCCAGCCAAGATCATCGCTGTCATGTCGAGCTTCTTTGTGCTTATCTCCATTGTGGGCATGACACTGAGCACAGTGGAGGAGATGAAAAACAAGACAGGGAAAATGTGGATGGAGCAGATGGAGATGATCTGTGCCATCTTCTTCACCTCTGAATACCTCATGCGGCTCATATCCTCCTCCAGCTTCAAGAACTTTCTGCGGGCAGCGTTTAATGCTATAGATCTGGTGGCCATCCTGCCCTTCTACATCCAGATCCTCTTTGAAAATCTGGATGATGGAGACATGCAATACCACGAGGAGCTGCACAAGGTGGAGAATGTGAGCAAGCTGGGCAAAGTCCTCAAGCTCATCAAGCTCATGAGGATCTTCCGCATCCTCAAGCTGGCACGTCACTCTACTGGCCTCCGGGCCTTCAGCTTCACCATGCGCCAGTGCTACCAGCAGGTTTGCTGCCTCCTCCTCTTCATTGCCATGGGGGTCTTCACCTTCTCTGCTCTCATACACTCGGTGGAACATGATGTCCCTGGCACTGACTTCACCAGTATCCCCTGCGCGTGGTGGTGGGCAGCGGTAAGGTGTGAGCAGCTTCTTGCAGAGGAGGGTGGGGGAGGCTCTGTGGATAGGGACTGCCCCCGTGCTCAGGGGATTCACCACTGCTGCTGGGCAGGAGGCAGGAAGGGCCCAGCTCAGTAATGGTGGGAGTGACCTGCGTGCTCTGAGAAAAGGAGTCAGAGGTTTGGACTGAGCCCAGAGGCTCAAAAGCTGGTGCTGGGGTGGGATGGTGGGACAGAGGTGGTGGCTTGGGAACCTCCAGGCCTGAGTTGAACAAGCGGGAGGTGACTCAGCTTTATCTGTCATGGGACCCAAGTGTTGCATGGATGCAGCCTGTGGGTATGGGGACAGCCACCCTGGACAGCCTAAGGCCTGGGCAGCATTGCAGCCCTGCTGAGCTCAAGGGGCACAAGAGCTTGTGGGTCTGTGATGGGGAACCCATAGCCACACTGTGACTATGGCTGCATGTGGCACCCACAGTCACACTGTGCCTCAGCTCGTGTCATGAGAGCGGACACAGACTGGGCTGTGCTGCCCATTCACTGCCCTGCTTGGGGCAGGAGCTGGCAGCTCTGCAGAGCTGAGCACTGTAATAAACCTGGCATTACCTCCAAGATGGGGAGCAGCTAAAGCACTTGAGAGTCACAGGTTATGAGGACATTTTGATTTACAGATGAAATGATCCTACAGATCACTTCTGCTCTTATAATCCCCTTTAGCTACTGAAGGCTATCTGCTTCAAATCCATCCCTCCTCGAGGAAGGGCAAAATCACTCAGCAACATCAGCAGGTTCAAGCATTTCAACATCCCAGGCTAAGCCTTTCCCTGGGAGCACAGCTCCCTGCCAAGCCCACAACTCTCTGGCCTCAGATCTCACCCTAGCCCTGCTCCCCATTTACTAAACATGGTTCATTCCCAGGCAATGCTTCTGTTTCCCCTGGAGGGAGGCTCCGGGAAGCTTTGTTTGTCTGGGGCCAGGCAGCTCACAGCCAGGAAGCTCTGGAGCCATGGCTCTGAGGGGGAAGGAAGCTCCTGCAGATGCTGACTGCTGGGGAAGGCTCAGCTCAGGGGTCTCCAGCTGCCTTTGAAGAGACACACACAAAAGCAGTGAGGGAGCAGGGTGTGGCCTCCAATCTGCGTTTCTGGGCTCAGCCAGCCCTTTCTTTCATCTCTCTAGGCCTGGACAGTGGAGCCCTGGCCACGCAGGTTCTGGAGAGGGTTCAGCTCAGCTGGCTGCCATCAGGGTCAGGGTCTGGCACTGGTCACAGGGGACAGGTGGCTCCACAGAGGGGCAGGAGGGAGTGAGTTTCAGCACCGGCTGGTGGGGTCTGCTGGGCTTGTTCCCATGGGAATTTATCCTTTTCTGTCCCTGCACAGGTCAGCCTCTCCACTGTGGGCTACGGAGACACTGTGCCTGACACAATACTCGGCAGGATGGTGGCATTTGTCTGCATCTCCTTTGGCATCATCCTCAATGGAATGCCCATCTCCATCCTCTACAACAAATTTTCTGACTACTATGCCAAGCTGAAGGCCCATGAGATGAGCCAGTCACTTCAGCTTTCCAGGAGGATCCGGCTGAAGGAGCGAGTCCTGCGGAAGTTCTCAGAGTGCTGGAGCGCTGACCCCCGCTATTACCGCTGACCACAGGCTCCCCACCCCCAGACATCCCCTGTCCTGGCCATCCTCCCTGTAGGTCCTGTCCCCCGGGGAGGCTCCGAGCTATGGGCAGAGTCACAACAGTGCTGGGGCTCTGCTGCTGCACAGGGGCTGCTCCCAGCTGGGACCTCTCTCACTGCTGCTGCTGGGCAATGCTGTCCTGCAGAGCAGTCAGTCAGGGCTGTACGGACAGGGCAGGATCTTTGTCTGCCCTGGGCTGAGGCAAGGGGCACCCTGACAACACAGGGAGTGAGGATGGGACTGAACTGTCACCTGTGTGAGGCAGGTAGCCTGGTGTGACTCATGTAGGTGCTGCTCCACTCCCCACTGAGTGGGACACACACAGGCTCCCCCTGCCCAGGGCCCTGTGACTCCCTCCCAGCCAAGCAGCCCAGGCCTATTCCAGTGTGGGGATTTGAGTGAAGGCTCAGAGGAAAGGCCTTACAGCCATGCATCCTTCCAGCCAAATCTGCTCTTCTTCCCACTGCCCTAGAGTTTGGGTCCTGACTTGGGGTGCTGCTGTGATGGGACCCAGAAGCACTATAGGCACACAGAGCTTGTAGCCAGAGCACCCCCAGGAACAGGATTTATTAAACCAGGCCCAAACCTTCATTGTCATGGATTCTTTTCCAGCCACTATGTGTGATTCAGTAAACTGCTCATCATTTGGGGTGAGGAGGGGAGATCTCCCCAGGACTCACAAGTCCATCAGTGCGTGGACAGGGCTCTCAGGGATGCAGATGAGCCTGTCCATACATTAGTTTTGGAATGAGGTGCCTGGGTGCATTGGAACTGGAGCTGGGAGTGCGTATGATCAGGACACACCAGTTGGCTCTGCTCTGTATTCACATCATGGGAGGCAGTGGGGAGCATGTCTGGGGGGCACAGGGCAAGGATTTGCCCTCCACTGAACCATGTCCAGTGAAAGGACCTCCTGAAGGGGTATACCCTTCCCTTGCGGGAGATGGAGAGAGGGACCTCGGGCTGCAGGGAGGGTTGGCATGGGGAAGGGCCAAGAGCTGCTGGCGCTGCTTCCAGGTGAGCAGGGGGATAAAACTAGTGCTAGCCAGGCCAGGGTACAATTCACTCACTAGTGAGCTGGAGATGCAGAGGTGCCAGGGGACTCCTGGTGTCAGCCTGGGACTGTGGCTAAGCTGCTGATGTTGCAAACTTCAAAAGAGACTTGGAGGAGCTGAGTGCTCTGGCAGGGACAGCCACACTCCTACTGAGAGCTGGACTGCAGGGAACAAGGGGGCTGTGCCACCAGGTGTGAGGGGGCCCCTGCGCTGACCACCAACACCTTTACCCACTTCCCGGTAACCCACATTGACACCCACCCTCTGTACACCTCCCCAGCACTGACCTGACCCCACAGCCCTGGGCAGCTCTGGTTTCCACCCCACTTCTCTTCCATGAGGAACATTCTCTCTGGGCACAGCAGTTTCTTCTGACCATCTTCCCCCAGAGCTCTCCTGCCCCACTGTCCTGGTTTCAGCTGCAATAGAGTTCATTTTCTTCCCAGTGGCTGGTACAATGCTGTATTTTAGATTCAGGGTGTGAATATTCTTGATCACACACTGATCTCTCAGCAGCCAGTTGCTGCTAGGAGACAGGCTGGGCACAGATCAGTGGCTGCTGAGCAACTGGGTATTGGGCATCATTTGTCTGTCTTGGAGTTTATGACTCCCTCCTTCTGGTGTCCCCCTTTTCATTATAAATATTATTAAATATTACCATATTTTATTTTATTTCCATTATTGAACTTTCCATATCCCAACACACACATTTTTCCTTTTCTTTTGATTCTCCTCCCCATCCCACCAGGGTGGAGGGGGAGGCCAGTGGCTGCATGGTGCTTAGTTGCCATCTGGGGTTAAGCCTCAGCAGCTACCACTCACCCGCCCCAGCAGCATCATCTCCAGGCACTTCTACAGACACCCCTATCCCACCCCAGACCCATCACCACATTCCCCCAAGCACTCCCATCACCTGCTCATCTCCCTGCACCCCCAGGTGCAGGCTGATGGGTCCTGAGATCATTCAGCTTTCAAGGAATAGGGCACACCCACCTCGTCCCCTTGCCCCTGGACACTGCGCTGCAGCTGGATCTTCATCCCTCCATGTGCGCTCCCTTCCCTGTGCCTGTGAGATGTCTGCTTGCCCTCTTCCTAACAGCAGTTCAAAGTTCACAGGCAGCCTTTGGAGAACGGCACTTTTAAATAGTTGCTCTGAATTAATTTTACAAGTCACAGCAATGCAGGAATGTACAGACATTTACAGGACATTGTACAGGCAGTTTCTGTCATATATTAGTGCTCTTGCTATATACATATAGTACAGTCTGCAGGAGCCTCTGCATGGGCAGAGACACCCATGCCCCTGCACAGGGCACCCCAAAATGAGCTGCTGCCCTGCGGCTGCTGGTTCACATGGGCTCCTTCGGATTGGCTTAATCAGAGCTCAGCCCTGAGCCTTCCTTGGCTGGCCCTGTCAGGGGGTGACACCATCCTGGGCAGACCCAGCACCCCCTTGCTTTGCTCGTCCCAGTCTCTTTTAGAGGGTTTGTGGGACAGAGACCCCACTGATGCTCTGGAGGGAGTGGGTGCAGCCCCACTGCAGCCCCTGCAGGTGTTTCCAGGCCCCTGCTCCTCCTGCCTCAGTGGCAGCCGCAGCTCCCGGCCACCATGTCATCGTACTGCTTGAGGACCACATTCTCGTCATCGTCGAAGTAGAGGAGGTTGATGGAGAAGAGCTTGTCGGGCACACAGCAGGGGCTGCTGACACCCTCGCTCAGCTTCAGGGCATTGATGATGGACTGCACTGTGGCGTGGTTTGTCGGCCGCATGTTCTCGCCCAGAGGGAAGGGGCAGGAGCCTTTGCAGTGGAAGGCGTTGTACCCCCGTGGTGAGATGATCCAGCCAGACCAGCCAATCTCCTCAAAGTCCACGGACAAGGGATGCCTCTGGCAGGGCTGGAACCGGTGCAGCGAGCGTGTGCTGCGTGATCTGCCCAGCTTGGGCACCAGCATCTTGGCAGGTAGATCGGGAGCCTGAGGCTTTAAATCTGTCAGAAAGGAGCATCCGATGTCATTGGCCACTGCGTGACCCTGGGTGGAGGGAGAAGATATTGCAGCCCCCCCAGCCACCCCACCCCACAGGTTTTGTCTGCAACCCTCTGGCCTCAGCCCGTCACCCGCCCAGACAGAGCCACCAGGTGGTGACAGCCTCAGTCTCCTGGCCAAACTCAAATCCAGCTTCACATCTGCAAGCAGGCAACACCTCTGAGCAGGCTACACCAGAAAGGAGAGAGCCTCTCCCACCAGCCAGGGGAGGAGGTTTGGATTTGAGGAGCCCACATGTGGGGAGTAGCTCCTGAGAAAGGTATGTTGGCACCGAAGGAGTCGTGCCAGGTGTGTGGGACCCACCTGGGAAACCGGCTGTGGGCAGCGATGCTCCGCGGCGCCCATCGTCTGTGAAAAGGACCAACATGGGCTTCTTGCTCTCGTGGTGGCCCCGGCCAGATGCAAACTGCAGTGGTGGGCGGTCGAGTGGGCTCCCGCCCAGGCTCTGGACTGTCACCAGCAAACCCTGGTTGCTGCTTTCATCTTCAGTCCAGTCGCGAACCTGGGGAACCAAACCAGTGTCACCATGGACCGGGACAGGCACTGCACCGGTGTCCCCACAGGCAAGTCCCAGGCCAGCAGCAGGACGTCGTGAACCGGGACCCCTTGAGGCCACACTCTGTGTGCCATGGGAAGGGATTGCTCCGGGGCTGCAGCACAGGGGACACTGTGGCAGGAGCCAGCACCAGCACACCCTGTGGAGCAGTGGAGACAAGTTCAGGGAAGGAGATGAAGCAGCCCCGGGGCTCTTGGCAGGAATATTTCCTCCCCCTCCCAGAGGATGTATTCCCCCCATGTCACTGCAGAGACTGAAGACAGGAAACTACACTGGAGCCTGAAAGGTGAAAACAGAGGAAAAGTGACTCACAGCTGGCGTGATGGCAAAGACCTCCCAGCCCGAGGTTTGCAGTGAGACAAGCCGTGCTGCCAGCAGCTTCTTCCCTCCAGGGGCATCTGGCTTGTCTTTCTCCAGCACCTGGTACACACTGACCTGGGGAAGGCAAAAGGTGGTCACCCCGGTGTATTCTGCCCGAGGGGCTGACCCTGGACAGAGGTGTGGGGGGAGATGGGGAGTTGTCAGCATGGATTTGTAACAACCCTGGTGTGCCTTTGCTGATGTTTGCACAAGGCAGAAGGATATTTAAGAACCTGCCACAGTTAAATCATCATGATGCTCTGTGAAATATCTGTTCATGTGATCCTAGAGCCGGGCTGTGTTCCCACTGCAGGCAAATGACCACAGTGTGCCAGTGGTACCCCTGGGCACAGGCTGGGGCACAGCTCTGCCCCCATCCCATCTCATCCCCGTCCCTGTCCCCATCCCCGTCCCCGTCCCTCTCCTCACCTGGCAGAAGTGGTGCCTTTTGGGCCCATCTGTGACCCTCGGCCAGAGGCGGAAGAGGTGCAGCTCTGCCGTCAGGATCTTCTCGTTCTTGGCCACGCTGGAGAGGACGAACAGGAACCGCATCTCCTCGCTGTGAGCTGGAGAGAAGGATGTGCTGAGGAGAGCAAAACCAGGGGCGGCACCGGCACCGGCCACGTTCAGCCCCTCCCCACAGACGCATCCCAGCACCGCGGGGATGACCCCCGCCCTTACTTTTCTCCAGGAAGCTGCGGACGGTGTTGCCCTCCAGGATGTCAGGGTTCTTAGTGACACCATCCGCATTGGCCACAGTGTTGAATAGATCCACCATGTACTGGGGCGGCTGCTTGAAGTGAGTTGGGGGGGCCGGCGGGTCTTCCATGCCAAAGACTTCCAGGAGTTTTTTCAGCGCCTCAGCCCGCCGGCTCTCCACGCTGGCCGGGCTCGGGCACGCCGTCTTGGCCAGGGCCAGCAGCAGCAGGACAGTCCGCAGCATGGCTCTGCCCTCGCTGTCCCCGCACAACTCCCCCGGCTTCCGCAGTGCTGCATTTATAACTCACTGGAAAGCTGGACTGGAGTGAAATATGCACAGGAGCAATCAGGAGGGTAAAGAGAGCTAATTGCCATGCTAACAAGGTGAGAAGCCCGGCTCCCGGGCCCCCTGCATCAATTAGCCCCAGTACACAAGCGGGAGGCAGGACGGCTCACCAGGCGCTCCCAGGGCGGGCAGGGGAAACGGGGCTCTGGGGCCAGCAGGGCCTTGGCGGGGCTGCATTTGCTCTCCGTAGGAGACTAACTGGATTTTAATGATGGCACTAATGGGACAAATCGGAGGACCTTTGTGTGGAGGAATGCAGCCCATCAAGATGAGCATCCCCTGCCCGGGCCGGTCCTGCCCCTCTCGCAGCCGGGCTGAGAGCGAGGATCGTGGCGGGGGCTCAGTGTCACCCTGGTGTCCCCACACCGTGTCCCTGTCAGTGTGCAGGGTGGGGTGCCCGGGTCCCCTCTCTCGGTGGGGGCAGCCCAGGCTGTGTGTCCCGCCAGGGAGCCGGGGCCACGGGGCAGAGCAGGCTCCAGCAGAGGAGCGGGCGGTGCTGCGGCCCGGCCTGTGGGGTCACACCGCAGCAGCAGCAGCAGCATCCTAAGCCAGCTTTATTTTTTCCTTTCTTTTTCTTTTTCTTTTTCTTTTTCTTTTTCTTTTTCTTTTTCTTTTTCTTTTTCTTTTTCTTTTTCTTTTTCTTTTTCTTTTCTTTTTTTTTTTTTTTTAAGGCTATTGGCTTCCGGGGAATTAAAAAGCATTTCCTGCTAATTCCTAAATATTTGAACTTTACGAAATATCTGGGTAGTGGGATAAAAGTGAATTCTTTAGGTCTTATTCCCCAATCACACAGAGAAACTAAGCTGGTGCAGGTGGACATGACACGCTGTACAGCTGCCATGGGAATGAACGGAAAAAATTAGCATTAATTAACTAATTCATCAACCGACTGAAGCCCTGCTAGGACCACCTGATGGGAGACAAGGTGAAGGATAATGTCCAGCGATGCCCACAGTTTATTCCAACCCAGAGGGCTGTTAATTATGCAAAATAGGTACGGCGGCACCGACTGGCTGGAGTTAATGGTGAGAGGAAACTATTTGTACCCCTGAGATCCTTTCCCTCCCCAGCTCACCAGCAGCATGTCCCACAGGATATATGGGGGTGCCTGCAGAGGAGACAGCTCTGCCCCGACATGCTCAGCTCCTGGTTCCCTCTTCTGTCTCCTGCTCCACAATTTGCAACGGGGAGCAGCCAACTCGTGTACCCCCAGCCCGTGCCAGACAGCCGCATCCTCCTGGGATGCTGGATGCGGAGGGGCCGTGGAGTTGCACAGCAGAGCCCCAAGGACCTGCAAATTGCCCACGATGTTTATTTTACAAGCTGCAAAACCTTTTGTAGAGGGTTCATTTATACCCGCTGGTTAAAGTAGCTTTTATTCAAAAAAATAACCTTATCTCATTTACATATCCTACAGACAGTCTGGCGGGGTCTCCAGGAGCCCCACCCGCAGCTTCCAGCCCCGCTCCCCGGCACTCCCGGATGGCAGCGACGGTGAGGACTTGGTCCCGGCGGCTGCAGAACCTGAGCCTGTCAGAGCCGCGAGGGGCACAGCGTCTCGGGGCTGCTTGTGCCCAAACCAGGCATTCCTCTCTGTTTTGTAACTCCCTGCAGTTAGAGAAAAACAGTACAACCCCAGTGCATCCTCAGTACAGCCCCAGTGCATCCCCAGTGCATCCCCAGTGCATTCCCAGTACAGCCCCAGTACAGCGCCAGTGCATCCCCAGTGCATCCCCAGTACAGCCCCAGTACAGCCCCAGTACAGCCCCAGTACAGCCCCAGTGCATCCCCAGTACAGCCCCAGTACAGCCCCAGTACAGCCCCAGTGCATCCCCAGTACAGCCCCAGTGCATCCCCAGTGCATCCCCAGTACAGCCCCAGTACAGCCCCAGTACAGCGCCAGTGCATCCCCAGTGCATCCCCAGTGCATCCCCAGTACAGCCCCAGTACAGCCCCAGTGCATCCCCAGTACAGCCCCAGTGCATCCCCAGTACAGCCCCAGCATAACCCCAGTACAGCCCCAGTACAGCCCCAGTACAGCTCCAGTACTGCCCCAGTATAACCCCAGTACAGCCCCAGTACAGCCCCAGTATATCCCCAGTACAGCCCCAGCATAACCCCAGTACAGCCCCAGTACTGCTCCAGTATAACCCCAGTACAGCCCCAGTATATCCCCAGTACAGCCCCAGTGCAGCCCCAGTGCAGCCCCAGTATAACCCCAGTACAGCCCCAGTACAGCCCCAGTATAACCCCAGTACAGCCCCAGTACAGCCCCAGTATAACCCCAGTACAGCCCCAGTATATCCCCAGTATATCCCCAGTACAGCCCCAGTATAACCCCAGTACAGCCCCAGTATATCCCCAGTACAGCCCCAGTACAGCCCCAGGACACCAGCAGCCCCCCATGTCCTGGGCTTTCTGTTCATACTCAGAGGAAGGGCAGATGCTCTGGAGTAGGATGAGGGAGAAGGGAGGCAGCTTTTTTCCTGCAGCATCTCTTCCTTACTCCTGGAGTAACTCCACTGTCACCTTCCCCTGGCTGAGCAGAGCAGCTCTTTCTTCCTGCATGGTTTGATTTGCTTCCTTTTGCATGCAAAGAATCCCAGAATGGTTTGGGTTGGAAGGGACCTCAAAGCCCTTAAAGCCCATCTCATCCCAGCTCCTGCCATGGCAGGGACACCTTCCATCACCCCAGGCTGCTCCCAGCCCTGTCCAGCCTGGCCTTGGGCACTGCCAGGGATCCAGGGGCAGCCACAGCTGCTCTGGGCACCCTGTGCCAGGGCCTGCCCACCCTGCCAGGGAACAATTCCTGCCCAAGATCCCATCCAGCCCTGCCCTCTGGCACTGGCAGCCATTCCCTGTGTCCTGTCCCTCCAGGCCTTGTCCCCAGTCCCTCTCCAGCTCTCCTGGAGCCCCTTCAGGCCCTGCCAGGGGTTCTGAGGTGTTCCTGGAGCCTTCTCTTGTCCAGGTGAGCAGCCCCAGCTCTGCCAGCCTGGCTCCAGAGCAGAGGGGCTCCAGCCTTCAAAACATCTCCGTGGCCTCCAACTTGTCCATGTCCTTCCTGTGCTGGGGACACATATTTTTATGTCTACAATCAACACATAGTCCTGCCCCTTCAGCCTGAAACACCTGCCTGGACCCACCCTGCCCCAGCAACCCCCTGCTCTTCCTGCCCCACAGCTTTGCCAGCAGGTGAGGGACACGAGTGGCACATTCCAGGCTGCAGCAGCTACTGTCAGGATCTGTGTCTGCTGTCCCGGGACACCACAGGCTCTGCAGCCACCTGCCCAATTCAGCCCCTCGAGGCAGATCCAGCTCTCCCGCCGGCACAGCACAGCACAGCACAGCGTGCTGGGTGAGCTGGGGGTGCTCCCCAAACCCTGCTCCGTGTTCCCCCACCTGGGAACCGCAGATGCGTTGGGTGAGAGGAGCGGGGGCAGCTCCCACCTGGACCGGGGTGCGGATGTGCGGGAGGAGAGCGGATGGAGCCGGGCAGCTGTGCTTACCTAAGCAAGCAGGGATCCCCCGAGGAGCAGCTGCCCAAGCACCGTCCCACATCGATTTCCTGCAAAGATTTGCAAAACAAAGGCACAAAAATCCCCTGGAGCACCTCAGCAGGGACACCTCAGGACCCTCCACCCTCCCTCCAGCCTCAGGCTCTGCATTCATCCCCAAGGAAGGGCAGCAGCAAGGCACAGCTGGCAAGAAGTATTTTGGGGGCATAGCAGTGGTTTTTGAGTCAGAAACCCCTGTGCTCAAAGGTGTACTGAACTAGACAGTCGAGTCTCTGTTAAACTGAAGGCATACCTAACAACTAAAGATTTTTAAAAATAAATATCATTATTCCTTAATTATTTTTTTTAATAAATCCTCACTCCAAGGAAAGAGCCATTTGTTCCTTTATGGCCCTGATACATGCACAAATTAGTGGCAGCAAAATACATTCTATAGCACAAGCAAATACAAATGTGAGGTTTTTACCACTCTAGTTTGACGCTAGCAGGAAGCTGCCGATGTTAGAGCATCCACCTAGCAGCTCAAACCTCACATGAGGGCCCAGCTGAACCCACCAGAGAGGAACCAAATCCACCTTGAGCCGCTCCTCCCTGTGTCCTGCAGAGCTCCAGACAATTTCACAGTACTCCCCCTGAGAGACACAATAGCATTTTTCCTTCATTTCACAGTTCTCCAGGGTCTGAACCATCTCCCCACCACGTGGGTTTTTGACCACAGCAGTGCTGAATTTTCTGGGCACACAGAAAAATCCATCTGCAAGGAAACAAGATGGAAAATGAACCTGGAGCTGCATCCGAGTTTCCTGCAGCAGCAGCAGCACAGAGCACCCCTGGCTTTAGGCATGCAGCGGCCACTGGGTGCCAAAAGGCCATTCTGTGTGTCAGGGTCCCAGCTGGGAGTTTGGGGCTCATTCTTTCACCAGCTCAGGGCCTTAGTGGTAGGTTTTGTTCCTCCATGCCAGTTTCAGACCATGAGGAAAGGGAGGCTGTTGTGGGTGCAAGTTGTCACTGCTGTCCATGACCCTGTGAAAGCCCCAGCTGTGGGAAGTCAGCACATGTTATCTCTGAGAAAAACTGTATTTGAACACAAAATATTGACGGCAACACTTTTCTCAGAGCCACACTCTCACACCAGGGAGGGAGGAATGTGATTTAGCATTAACTCATTCAGCATTTCCCTCTGGATTTGCCAGGGACTGCGCCCTAAATGGGCTTCTCAGATGCTGGAGCCAGTGTTAGGGGCTCTCCTGGAGATACATTCCCCAGGCACCTCCACAGGTGTGCTCTGAATGGGCTCCCCACAGGAGCACCAGGTGTGGCATCTGCCACTGTGGGGTGGGGAAAGGGGAAGGGAAGGGAAGGGAAGGGAAGGGAAGGGAAGGGAAGGGAAGGGAAGGGAAGGGAAGGGAAGAGAAGAGAAGAGAAGAGAAGAGAAGAGAAGAGAAGAGAAGAGAAGAGAAGAGAAGAGAAGAGAAGAGAAGAGAAGAGAAGAGAAGAGAAGAGAAGAGAAGAGAAGAGAAGAGAAGAGAAGAGAAGAGAAGAGAAGAGAAGAGAAGAGAAGAGAAGAGAAGAGAATGCTCAAGTTCTGGGGTGTGGGATAAAGGAAGGCTGGTATCAGAGGCTTGGAAGGGGGAGGTGGACAATGACCCCAGCTCTGGGGGTGCAGAACAAAATCCTGCTTTGCCTTTTCTTTCCCTATTCCAGCTTTAACTCAATGAAAAACTCCCAGGGCACAAAGCAGTTCTGTCTGGATTTGACATTCCCGGTTTAGTTGCAGACAGCTGGGGGAGGAGGGGGGGAGGGGGCTCTGGGTGGACGCACCAACAGCCACATCCCTGCTGCTGTGTCACCACCACACCAGGACATGCCACCGTGGCAGTGTGGCTCAGGCAGGGGCTCAGCAACTGAAGAGAAGGGACAAGGGTCCTCCAGCTGTACGACATCTCCTTGGAAGGGCAGAGGCACAGACTGTCCTGCGTGGCTCAGCCTGAGCTGATGTTCTGTGCAGAAACATTATTTCTGTGCTAAATCTCCTGAGTTTTCTCCCTTCACAAAGTAAATTAGGGTTAAAAATCTGCATTCCATGAGCTAGAGGAGGGGAAGAAGGATGGCTGAGCTGACGGCCAAGTGGGTTTGGGCTCTATCTAGGACCTGCTCCTGCCCTGCCCCAGCCCTTGGGTGTACATCCTTCGGGGTTTGTTTGGCCTCTGGGTTTGAACGGGTTTTGAGAGTTTCCTGCCCCCTCACAACTACTTCAGCAGCTGCTGGAGGAGATTTCTTTGTTCCAGGATGGAGCTGTTTCCAGGGGAAGGAAAAGTGATTTCTGAAAGCAAGTATCTCTGGGATGCCTTAAGGGTGGGACACAAAATGACTACGGATTTCTGGACGTCAGTGATTCTGGGTGAGATTTTAACATCCTCCTCCAGCCTCAGCCCCGTCCGCCGACCCCCCCTCCCCCGCCCGTTCCCCCTCACCTCCCTGCCCCGTTCCTCTGATGATTCCAAATTTTTACCATGACACTGAAAGTATCAGCCCGACTTAATGCGGGAAGATGCAGAAGGAAAGTGCAGAGACCTGCCCTAGGGCAGAGGCAAAGCTGGCGGCGAGTCCACATTTGCCAGCCCTGGGCTATTACTGTGACTGAGATTCTCCCTCCCCACTCCATTAATTTCCCTCCCCGGGGCAACAGAATTGTCCAGCACCTTCCACTAACACGTCTGGGAAGTAAATGCTGATTCTCCCAGCTCTGGAAGAAAGCACTTCACGCTGCCTAATTGCCTTTTCCCTTGCAGCTGGATAACGAGCTGCTGCTGCAGCTGTGCCGCCCCCGGCCGCGGGCAGAGCCCTCGGGCCTCCGCCGCCCGCCCCCGGCCCCTCCGGCTGCCGGAACCGTGGAGAATTCCCGGTCCCTGCGCTGCCCTCCGGGCTCAGCTCTGCGCTGCCGCGGTCTCTGTCCCTCTCTAGCGGCGGTGCCGCAGCAGCTGCCGGGAGCTTTGAACGGATTGGCTTTTAGAAATGCCAAAAAAATTACATCAGCAAATTCCAGGACAATGGAATTTGTCAAACAGTTGCGGTAAATCATTTCAACACCACTTCAATTCTGATAAAATCAGTTCATCTCCACTGACGTCTTGAGTTATTTTACGAGTGAACTCACGAGACAGCTCACCAGTTCACAATGAATGAGTTCAGCTTTGTCCCAGTGGGAGGTTTTGACCCATCTGAAATGATTTCGTTTGTAGTTTCCATTTCCAAGTGATTTTTGAACCAGCAGTGTAGTTCACTGGTACTAAAAGGGCATTTTAGAGTGTCAGTATGGAAATTGAATTTTCCAGTGCTCTATTTCCAGCAGAGCTTTTATCATCAGGTTGGTTTCCTTGCTTTGATTGGGAGGGTTGGAGCAGAGACCCCCGAGGTCCCCCCCAGCCTGGGTTACTCTGATTCCATGCTCTCTGGCTAGAGGACATTTCCCTGTGTATGAGGTGCCTGTATCTCCATACTCACCCATGCACACAGCAGAGATTATCCCTGTGCTTGCAGACCTGTGTGGTAAAGGCCCAGCAAAAGGAAACTCAACCCCAAAACACAATCCCAATACTCCCAAAGACAGAGGCTCTGCTCAGCAGACTGGGTGCCCTGAGCTTGGACATTTGTGCTGGTCACACAAGAGGGCTTGCTCCCATATTCCCAGAGGGAGGGAGAGATGCTCTCCCTGCACTGTGAGTTGGGTCAGAGCATTTCCCCATATTAATTGTGACCTCCCAAGGAGAGTCTGGAAAGGTTTTCAGGGCCAGGAGCCAAAGCCATCCCTCAGGGCAGGTGCTGCAGGGGCAGACCTCTACCACCCCTACCTCCCTCAGGCCTCCGAGGAGCAGGAGCCACCCCAGGCGCAGCTGGGCCGGCTCACAGCACCCCCGGGGAGGAAGGCAGGGCAGGGCCAGGGGATACACCCACCTCAAAACACTGCTTGCACACCTTCTATGACAAGTTGACCCACGTGGTTGACCCAGAAAAGCCAGTTGATGTAATCTTTTTGAATTTCAGGAAAGTTTTTGATACTGTCTCTCCCAGGATCCTTCTGGACAAACTGTCCATCCCAGAGCCGGATAAACACATCATGGGATGGGTGAGCAGTGGGCTCATGGGTCAGGCACGAAGGGTGACAGTGACTGGGGTGACATCAGGCTGGCACAAGTCACCAGTGAGGTTCTGCAGGGCTCCATCCTCGGCCCTGTGCTCTTCAACAGCTTCATAAATGTCTTGGATGCAGGACTGGAAGGGACACTGAGCATGTTGACAGATGATGCAAAACTGGGAGGAGCTGCTGACTCCCTCAAAGGCAGGGAGACACTGCAGAGAGACCTCAGGAAAACAGAGGGCTGGATCATCACCAGCCATATGCAGTTCAACAAGGAAAAATGCCACAGCCTGCAACTGGGATGGGGCAGCCCTGGATGCAGGGACAGACTGGGAATGAGAGGCTGGAGAGCAGCACCATGGGAAGGGCCATGGGGGTCCTGGTCAGTGGCAAGTTGGATCTGAGTCACTGCTGGGTCCTGGCAGCCCAAAGGGCCACCCTGTCCTGGGGGCACCAGGCCCAGGGAGGGATTGTCCCACTCTGCTCTGCCCTGGGGCAGCCTCACCTCCAGTGCTGGGGGCACTTTGGGTACCACAGGATCAGAAGGATCCAGAGCTGGTGGAGAATGTCCAAAGGAGAGCAACAAAGATGGTGAAGGGCTTGAGGAGGAGCCATTTGAGGAGCAGCTGAGGGCACTTGGTCTGTTCAGCCTGCAGGAGACTGGAGACCTCATTGTAGCTACACCTTCCTTGTGAGGGGAAGAGGAGGGGCAGCCACTGATCTCTCCTGTGTGGTGACAGTGACAGGACCCAATGGAATGGGCTGAAGTCACGTTGGGGAGGTTGGGGCTGGGTATTATAAAAAGGTTCCTCCTCCAGATGGTGGTCAGGCACTGCAACAGGGAATGGTCACAGCACCAAACCTGACAGAGCCCCAGGAGCACTTGGACAATGTTCTGGGCACATGATGTGACTCTTGGGGATGTGCCTCTGTGCTGGGCAGGGAGTTGGACTTGATGATCTTTGTGGGTCCCTTCCAACTCAGCATATTCTGTGATCCTGTGATTATATTTTCATCATTATTTATTCTTCTAAAGTTGGTGTCTCTGGAGCTGAGAAGCTTGTAACAGCTGTCACTGCTTGTAACAGCTCTTAATTTGGATAATTTTATCATTCCTACTGTACACAAGAAGCTGGTATTTGGCAAACACTAAAGGTTAAATGTGTACAAGTGCTGCTCTCGTGCACTGAAAAATCCTAAGAAACCTCAGACAGTAAAGCAGTTGTGTCCTTACAACCACTGCAAAGGGGAACAGGGCCCACAGACTGTTCCTGAAGGCTACAGACTTTTTTTCTGATGAACAAATGGAGCTACTTCCTACTTCATCTGCTTTCTCTATTTTCACAGGGCAGCTTGTTGTTTACCTACTGATAGCACTTACAAGATCAATCCTGGGAAGCAAAAGCCTGCAGTTGCCCTGAACTTATGCAGCAATAAACAGGGAATTCAAACACAGGATCAACCATGGTGCAGCTCAGGTCCAGGGAACTGAGCTCCTTTGTGCAAAGGAACAGACCCAGGGGTCAGGCTACTCATCAATTCCTGTGCTACAAAAGATGTTTAAGTAGTGGATTATCTGGGCAACAGGTCCCCAGCACATTTCTGTCTTTAATCCCTCAAGGGAAAAGTCACTTGGAAAACTTCAACATAAAAAAAACCAGCCAAGGGATGGCAGGGTGTGAGTGTGGAAGCACCAAGAATCTTGGTTTCAGGAGGGTGAAATGCAACTCAGAGGAGCTGTGGCTGTCCCATCCCTGGCAGTGTTCAAGGCCAGGTTGGACAGGGCTTGGAACAACCTGGGATAGCAGAAGGTATCCCTGCCTTTAACAGGGGTGGAACAAGATGAGCTTTAAGGTCCCTATCAATCCAAACAATTCCATGATTCTGTGAACTCACTGTGCCCAACGTGGAGGAAATGGCTCTGCCTCCTGCAGCAGCCCATCTCTGCAGATTCCCACGCTCCCCCACTCTGCTGACAGCTCCTGCAAATGCAGTCACAAACCACCGAGCCCAGCACTACCCCAGGTACAATTCCCCCCCACCTTTTCTGCCTGAGCTGGGATGAGGCACTGAGTGCCCAGCACAGCTCCAGCTGCTCCCTATCCTGAGCTAAATGGCTCCAGCATAAAGAAGAGATTTTGTTACAGATGGACATGACACATCTGACCCTGGCCAGGTGGGCTGAACACCCTGTTTAGGTACTCCAGGAAAACACTCTGGCACTGTTTCTCTCACTATTTATCTGCTCTCTTTATTTCTACCTTACTGCAGACCTGGGTGAAAGGAGTCCCCTCCCACAGCACAAAGGAGCTCATGGGCCCTAAAAGCCCCAAACTCCTGCACAGCAACTTCTTCTGACACAAACCCCACTCTGCCTGCCAAGTGCAGACACTGCTCCGTGCTGTTCACTGTGGAAAGCACACACCAACCACAGCAGCATCCTATGAGAGCAGAGCCCAGCACAGCCCCACACCACACCCCTGCCCTCGCAGCCAGAGGCCAAAGCAAAGCCACGGCCAAGAAGGGACAAGGAACTTACAGGCAAAGATGGGAGCCTGCCAGAGCCCTGGAGGAAGACCACAGCTCGTGGGTCCTGCAGTGCTCACCCTGGGAAGCACAGGAAAGTCTCCAGTCCCTCTGACACTTATACCTGCCCTCCCTGGCAGGTGAGAAGGTGAACAGCTCCGAGCCACACAGGCTCACATATCCTGGCAAATGTGCCAGCTGTGATCTGAACAAACACCTCAGCCCTGGGAAATGAGCATCTCTCCCACATGATCAGGATTACGCTCCCAGCATGATCAGGCTTGGATCAGGCTCTTAGCAAACTTCTAAGTGTTTCCTGAGAGCCACTGGACTTGCTGACAGCCTGGGGAAGCTCCCTTGAGGGGTCCTTGTTCTTATCACCACTTCCAAACTAATTTAAGTTTGTGGTGACTGGGAGCCACTCTCAAATACCCTCATTTGAAAGAACATGGATCCTTCATCCTTCTTCATCCCATTCAATGGTTTTATCTGAGGACAACCCACACCAAGTGGAGTCAGAGCTGGCACTTGGATAACGTTGGGAACACGGCAGGACATGTCACAGCAGTGATGGCAGCATGCTCCCCACAGCCACACAGTTCTGCTGTTAACTCCAGCTAGGAAGAGCTCTAGTTAAAGTGGAAAAGCTCCAGTAACCAGAGTCCTGGCAGCAGCAGAGGCAGTGCTGGTGCCCGTGTGCTGCCAGGGCCTCTCAGACAGGGCTGGTGGCAGCAGCTCCTGAACAAGGACGGACCCAGCTCCTCACCAAGAACTCAGGCTCTCTGCTCCAACTCCTCCGGGGCACAGGGCAGGGAACAGATCCAGGTCCCAGGGAAAACGTTTTGCCAGATTCAGGAGTGAGAGCACACAAGAGAACAGTGATGGCAGCATGGGCACTCCCCTGGCATTCAAAATGAGCTTTGGGGGGTTGGGTTTTTTTCCCTACAATTACTTACAAGTGCAACAGTCACAGACACTGAGAGAAGCTGCACCGCCCTCAGGCCAAGCCGAGCTCCCCTGGAGCTCATCCCCAGTTCCTGGAGGACAGCTGGGTTTCTCTGGAATAGATGCCTTGAGAAAACAGTTAGCAAAACCAAAATGCTAGAGAAGGCATCTATCAAAACTACACTATTTCCCACCATGCTACAGGAACCCCAGCCCAGAGCAGGAATCAGCACAATTGCTCAACAGCAACAACAACAATTTAATTGTGTTAAGAGACAAACATATTAACAAAATCCACATTTCCATAAAAAAAATTCCTTGTGCCTGGGCACCTGAGCCAAGCCACTCTCTGTTCACAGCTCTGTAGAGCTGCAGAGTATCCAGAGAGGCTGGGACTGCTACTGGGAATAACTGCTGTGTAACCTGGCCAGAGCAGAGAGCTGCATGGCAGCCACACGGGAAGGGACATACAAAATAGTTATGAAAAAATATGTATTTTAAATAAAGAACTTACAACAACTTCAACTTTATACAAAATATCGTGGTTGCCATGTCTCAATTTCAGCATCTCAATTTTAGGAATTATTTTTGAACTCTCAGCATCCTGTTTCCCATCTCACACCACCTCTGCAGTCCCTCCAGAGAGCTCTGTCTCTGTCCAGCTCAGTCCAAAGTACCTGAAAATGAAAAAACACATTATAGCCTCACAAATCAGAAGTTCAGTTCTGTGAACCAATAAATCTCATTTACAAACTGGCAAAAGAAAATGCAGTAACTTTAAAGTTTAAGCAAATCACACATGAGTAAAACCAAATCTAGCAAAAAAACCCACAACTACTACACGTGCCTCAGGGTCCAGCTGAGCCATTCCAGTGCTCAGAGAGGTACTGAAAGCCACACTAGGAATTACTGAGGATGTGGAAAGAGAGAGCTTTGCAAATGATTCAGTTCTTTCTCTTCTAAGTAGGTTATTACACAAAATACTGAAATCAAGTAGAAACTCACCTTCTAAAAAAGCAAATTCATCAATAGCTTCAATGGCATTATCTGAAAAACAAATTGAGAACAATTAAAATAGATAAACCAACTCCATATTTGCATCTGTTTCAAACTGCAGCATTTGAAACTACATCAGAGCACAGTCACCACTTTCAAAGTGATTTATTTGTTTTGGAGATGGTGTGTGAAATTATTAGTGTAGTCTTTGGTAGACGTTTTTCTCTCCCATCTTCAGGGAAAGAAAGAATAAATCCATAATTACTTCAGCACCTCCAGACAGGTGGAAAAATCCCCCATCAGAGCAACCCTTTGCTAAGAACTGCACAGAACATGCTCCCATACCCAGGTCTTTTCTTTGCAGGGTTTTCCTTTTTCCTTGCTGGGCATACACGTAAGCATCTTTGGCTATGGTTTCAACAAACAGCTCCTGCAAAGCAAAACAGGACAGGTTCACACAGCAGAGGAGAGAATATCCTGAGGAAAAAGAAAGGTCCTACAAGGCTTCAGGATTAGATCAGAATCTTCATCCTAACATTACCTGTTCCTAGTAAACAGGTCTGAAAATACCAAAGGAAGTGGCTGGACAGTGATGCACAGGACAAGCAGTGAGGGAGAAAGCTGGGAATGCAGGTTCCTCGAAACCCACATTCTCTGGGAGATCCACTCCAGACCAGGGGCGCCCAGGGCACCTTCTGAAGGGGGAAAGATGTCCTGTGCTCAGGAGATGAATCATGAAATCCTTCAGATGGAGAAATACCTCTATGATCATTGTGTCCAACCATCAGCCCAGCACCACCTCCACGTTCACGCCCTTCCCATGTCCCCAGTGCTACATTTTTTGAACAGTTCCAGAAATGGTGATTGCCCCGGGAAGCCTGTGCCAGAGCTTGACAACTCTCTCCTTGGAGGAATTTTCCCAATATCTTAAACCTCCCCCGGCACAGCCTGGCGCCATTTCCTCTTGTCCTGTGCCTTCCTGCCTGGGGGAAGCGACCGACCGCCCCGGCCGTCCCCTCCTGTCCGGAGCTGTGCAGAGCCACAAGGGCCCCCCTGAGCCTCCTCTTCTGCAGGCTGAGCCCCTTCCCAGCTCCCTCAGCCTCTCCTGGTGCTCCAGACCCTTCCCCAGCTCGGGCCGGCCGCAACCGCCCCGCGGGTCCGTGAGAGAAGGAAAAACCTCCCGGGCAAGATCGAGCAGCATCCCCCAGCGATGCGGGCCCAGGACCCGCGGGGCCGCCGCTCACCGTGGCCCGCGCCAGCACGAACACGGCCTCCTGGCTGGCCAGGGTGACGTCCGGGTCCGCCTTCACCAGCGCCTTCACCCGCGCCAGCGGCAGCCGGGCCAGGCGGGCCGGACCCGGGCCCTGCGGCCCCGCCGCCTCCTCCCCGGGCGCCGCCGCCTCCGCGGGCCCCGGGCCCGGCACGGCCGCCGCCGCTGCCATCCCGCCCGAGCGCTGCGCCTGCGCGGGGCCGCGGGGCCGGGCCGGGCCCGGCGGGGCCGCGCTGCATCCTCGGCCGGGCCCCGCGGCGCTCACGGCCCCGAGCACGGCTCTTCCTCCTCCCCTTCAGGCCAGCGCCACACACGGCAGCTCATCTTCCCCTCCATCCCATCCCCAAACACGGCCCCTCGTCCTCCCCTTCGCCGTGTCCCCTAACACAGCCCCCGCAGCCCCATCCCGGTCCTTCCCACAGATGCCCCTCAGTGCTCCGCGCGGCTCTCGGGCCTCCCTCCGCACAGACCGGGACGTGCCCTCCCCGTTGCAGCGGCAGGAGCAGCGGGGCAGGTGGCGGGTGGCCGTCACTGCTGTCTGTCCGTCCTGTACCCCAGTCAGTTCCCCGTGGTGCCCTGTGGGACCTCCCAGCACCCTCTCTCCATCCCATCTCCAGCTGCTGGGATCAAGCCCTCCAATGCCCCCCAGGGCACCCACCACCCTCCACAGGACCCCCAGGACCACCTCCCTTGGCCAATAGGTGCCTGCCCAGCCTTCCCCCGTCCTCAATCTCTGTCTTATCCTCAAACCATCTGCAGGCAGGAGCCACCTCGGGCGCTGCTGGTGGGACACTGTCCCAAAGGGGACAGTGCAGGGACACACAGATCCTGGAGCAGGGACACCAGCACCAACCAGCAGTCCAGAGCACCGCTGCCAGGGTGTCAGACCATTCCTGCCTCAGAGGCATTAAACAGTGACACCAGGACAGTTAGACACTGTGATGGCCCAACACGGCACCCTGCAGCGCACAGCTTCCCCCCGCTTCCCAGAGGAATTAGGCTTTTCAGCAGAGCTCATGTCCTGCATGAAGAGCCTAATTCCAGGAAGCCACAGGCCCTCACCCAGCTTTTCTGTGCTCCCGCAGAGCTCAGCTGTGCACCCTCTGCACCTCCCTGACCTGCAGAGGAGTCCTGGCCTCCATCGGACAAGGACACTGCCCACCCTCCTGCTCCCATCCCCTCGCATCCCGCAGTCAGATCCCAAAACTGGGGCTCTCCTCTTATGGCCAGCGGACTTGCTGGGCTGCTAGTGTCAAACAGCAGCAGAGCCAAACTAGCATTGTACCAGGAGCTGCTCCTCCTCCTCTTTCTCCTCCTCCTTGTGCGGTCTCACCAGGTCTCATCAGGCAAAAGCAACTTCCTGGCATTGCACACAGCTCCTCAGCAGCTGTTAGAAAAGAGCTGCTGTTTTCAAGGGAGGGCGCCTCAGAGAGGCTGGATCAGAATGCTTCAGGTGGTCTTCAGCAAGAAGGTGAGCGCACAGGAAAGCATCCACTGATGGAAGATGGTGAGTAACAACCAGACCTACAGTGGACATGGGGATGGGACTCTGGAAGCCATACATCCTGGTTGGAAGGGTGTCCTTGTTGGGGATGTCCTTGTGAGGGGCTGGATCTGGCCAACAACCTCACTCCTCCTGAAAGGCAAAGTCCTTCTGTACATCTGAGCTGGATGGAGCTTCAAAGGTCTCTGACCAGTTTCTGGGCTCGGAGGAAGGTTTGCTGGGTGAACTTTGCTGAATATAATCATCTGTGAAAGGAGGAGGCCACACTCCCACCGAGTCCAGGAGAGCCTCCACCAGCACAAAATGGATTGGAAAACCTGGAACTGATCACAGTGATGGCAGTGCTGTACATCCAAGGGCTCCAAGCAAGTCCCAGCTCATGGAACAGGCCCAAAAATTATCATTACAAACAACCAACCAAATCATTCAGGTGTCAAAAATCCAACTGCATGTTTGGGAATCTGGAAAACATTGCTTTTTTCACTAATTTGAGTGAAAGCCCCAGTGCTTGTATACAGGAAATGGCACATTCATGCTGCTTCAGCACTGCTATACCAAGTGCTGCATTTGAGGGTTTGCCAGGAAAACTGGAGTGTTTGCCTGGGGAACTTGCACTTTTGTAAATCTGTACATATACATTTGATCAGTTATGTCTAAAAATATTGCATCAGCTTCTCTCCATATCAGTCTTTCCCTTTTGTGAAAATAAAAATTATGCAATCACAAACCCAGACTGAAATCCCAGAAGGATAAAAACTCCAAAATCAAAGTGTACAGCTCCAGTGAAGCAGCCAGCTCCGGTGCAAAGGGACACTGTGGTCTGGGGACAGGCGCATGGGAGAAAGATGGGGAGGGTAAGGTCATGCCTCCCCTCTCACAAGGTCCATCTGAGAAGATTAGGAAAATTGTAGCCCCATCCTGTTGCTTTGTGCCATACCTCCAACCTAGCAGTCTTTTTGCAAGAGCTGTTCACAGCCTCCTCTGGGCAGTATTTCTCTAGAGGCTCGAGAGTAAGGTGGCTTTTGGTCACTGAGGAAGCTAAAGGCAGCTCTGTGCTAGAGCAGATGTGTCCTGGTTTGTGTGTGCACAGTGTGAACCACACAGGAAAGACACATGTCAGAAAAGTAGGGCAGTGTGCTGCCTCTTGGCCATTTTTATTCTGCATTAAGGCTTTGGTGGGATGAGTCTCAGCAGTGCCATCCCCACTTTTCCTCCAGGGAGGGATCTAGTGGCCCTGTGCAGTCTCTCCCACCCACTCATCATGGGAAACAGGACCAGGGTAAGGCAGGTTGCTCCCATCTGATCCCTGGGAATCTCTGGATCTCAGATTCTGCCCTCAGGAGCTTTGCTACTACCACCCAGTCCTGTGGTATTGTTACCATAGGGAGGGGAAGGGTTAACAGTACAGAGATCAATTGACAAATCCCTTCAGGTGAACAATCTTCCTAACACATTCCACATGTGTAAAAACAACAGGAGCAAAAAGTTGAGACAAGAATTGTTTTCTCTTCTTCTCTCTGTGCTTCTCCAGGAAAAAAAACCTAAGAGAGAGAATTATCTCTCTCTCTGTTCAGAGAATGTGAGTGCCACACAGTCCCTCTGATTTGATGGTCCTTGGAAGTGGACAGAGGTGGATCAGACCAAAAGAAAGGTGTCCTGGATGCCCTCATGGTTGGGTAACGTGGTCCCAGTTTGGTGCAGCCCCATGTTGTTTACTCAGATATATTCAGGACATTTTTGAGCAGAGACCTCATTTTGTGAAGAAGACTTAGTGTGAGACCATGTTGAAGGAATACCACATTCCCCAGGGGGAATTTTGACTCATTTTCCTCCATGGTGTTTCAACTGGAACTGTTTTTCTTAATGGTTGCAGATGCCTCTGGAGGGGAGAGACGCCGTGGTGAGGCACCTTCGGGCAAAGTTCCAACAGAACAGGAAAGAACCTCCCAAAGTGGGTGGCTGGCCAGAGAGTCACCCTGCAGCCTCTCAAGGACCAGAGCCAGGACAGACCTCTGCCATGGCCTACAAGGGTGATCCTCCTCAGGAGGCCCCCTGGAGCAGGAGGGACTGCAGCAGGGCCTCTCCACCTCACAGTACAGGTCAGAGCTTGGGACAGCGTTCACCTCATTCTGCCTGCGGGACCCCAGCACGAATGGTGTGTCAGAAGAAGGGCATGGCTCCAGGTGCCAACTTCCACCCAAAGTTGGTGCCTGCGAAGCTGGGAGGAGATGTGTTGAACAAGAAGATGGAAGCCAGCTCTGATCCTCCCCACAGGAAGGCAGCCCAGCAGACCCGGCCACCTGCCAAAGACAAGGGGGCTCTTGCCAAAGGCGCAGCTGCTGCAGCCCCCCTGCTCGCTGTGGGAAGCCCCCAAAGGATGGAGCAGCCAGCTCTGCCCCGGAGGAAGCCTTTGCCACATGTCAGGGCACTGGGAGTGAAGCCAGGCAAGCCCCGGCGCCCTCCTGATGTGGATTTGGCAAAGTTCAGAGCAGCTGCACATCCTGGGACATCCATCTGTCCTGCCACAGAACCACCAAGGAGTCATCAGCTGGGTATGGCCAGGCACAGGAAAGTCCCTCAGGAATGGGACTGCTCATTCAGGAAGGAAAATCTCCCCAGTTAGAGCTGCAGCTCTTGGGAGAGGGAAATACTGGGAGGGCTTATGGAGACGTGGGGGTTTTTATTACCCAAGGAGCTTTTATAGGCAATAGCACGAGGATGAGAATGAAAGAGAGGAAGGGCAGGTGAAGAAACAAAGTGTCCTGTCCCTGGCTGGGCACAAGTTCCATCTCTGGAGTCTTTGTAGGAAGTAAAGCTGAAGTAACATGAGAGATATTGTCAAATTGGAGTGAGCCCAAGATGGCTGGGGACTGGAGCACATGGAGAAAGAAGGGCTGAGACCCAGGCTTGTTCAGCTGGGAGTAGAGGGAAGAGGGGGAGATCTCACTGCCCACAGCTACCTAACAGGGAGAAAGTGGGGCCAGACTCTTCCCAGAGATGCCCAGGGGCAGGCCTGGGGTGATGGACATGAGCAGTAGGGGAGGTGCCAGTCAGACACTGCCCCACCATGCTCCACAGTGGCCTTCCAGAGCCAGGCTGCTGTGCTGGTTTCCCACAGTTGCTGTTCTGCTAATCTGCACTACAGGTGATGAAAGCTGTTTCAAATACCATTTCTTGCTCAGTTTCTCTAGCCATGAGAGTAGACTTCCCTTCCTTTCCTTAAGAGAACTGAAAAATCAAGCTGGTCTATATTATAATTAAAAGGTGGTATCAGGGTTGGCCATGCTGTTGTGCTGGGAGAGTCTCACATGACTGGCTACAAGTATTTATTTGTCTCATGGGTCCTGAGGCAAGCTGCAACATCTAGAATCACACCTTGATTTGATCATTTTTGTTAATTTTTAGGGCAATCTTATGATTTTTAGGGCCAAGTATCTGATTGTGTATTACTTGGTACTGTAAACCAGCAGAGATTTGATGTTCTATTCAGGTCTTTCTGCCCATTTTTGGTTGGTCTGGTTGACCAGGCTGGAGACAGGGCTTGTGATACAAATAAGGGCTTGTTAGCAGGTGTGTAGTCATGCTGGCAATCCTAAAAGGGGCAACAGTATGTTCTGACTGATGATGCTCCTGAGCATGTGGACATATCCAGGACTTGCCCTGACTCTGGTACATATCTGAAATTTAGGGGTTTTCCACATTCATTATACCTGTTTTGGCCTCTTCCCCTCTCCTTCCATCATTTGTCCAGGAAGAAAGTAACATTAGAAATATACAAATGGGAAAATACATATTCAGGGTCCTCAGTGAGGAACCTGATGAGCTGTGCACTGGTGTGCTGGAAGAAAATCCCTGGATGGGCTGTGGAGTAAAAACCTCCTTGCTCTATCAAGATGTCTAGTCAGTTTTATCTCCCCACCTCCTCCTGCACTAAATCCAGCCCAGAGTGGCTGCGACCTCAGGGTGGAGCTGAGGACAAAATATGAAATAATCCCTCCCTGCTCCCCCCTGTTGTGTTGTTTGTCACAGGTCACCTGCAACCAGGCTGTGCTGCATCAGTGCCTGCACGGTTCCCACTGCAGGATGCTCCAAGTGGCACGGGGTAAGGACTGAGGCAGCACTGCTGTTCCAGGCTGTGCCAACCCACTGGGAAGGGCACAAGATGTGACAGCAAGAGGATGTTTGGGTTTTCCTGCCTGCTGCTGGAGCCCAGGGTGTGGGAGCAGTTCTCACCGTGTGAAGTATGGCCATCCCTTGGGGCTGTGTTACCTCATTGTGGCCATTGCACCCCGGCTGCCCATCCACATCCAGCTGTGTGAGGAGCTGCAGGCACAGGGCACAGTGCTGCTGTCCACCTCTGGCCCAGAGCCAGGGCTGGTCCATGGCCAGCCCACCCTCCTCCTGGCAGCCCTGATTCTGCCCTCAGCCCCCACTGCAGCAGCACCTCCTAACCGTGCTCTGCCTCGCCACAGGGATGGAGATGAGATATACGATGATGTTGAGCCTGTTGAGCTGGCCAGGAGAAGCCCAGGCCTTCTGCTGCCTTCTGTGTCCCAGCTGCCAGTGTGTCCCTGCCCCAGAGGAGGTGAGTACAGGAGGGGCTTGGATGCTGTTTGGGGTGAGACCTGCAGCTCCGAGAGCCACGAGGCCCCAGTGAGCCGTGGGCAGCAGCAGGGCCTGTGCTAAGCCTCCCAGGAGGGGAGTGGGTTCCTCTTGTAAATGGGCACAGGAAGCCCTGATCCCCCCACACTTGGGGGCAAACTCAGGATTTGGTCTCAGGAGGAGAGAGCTCTTGCTGCTCTTTGTATCCTGTTTTGGCAAGTGTTTACACCTCACAGCAGCCTCATGGCAGCACCTCTCACGGGGTTTGGTTTTACAGGTGGAAATGCTGGCCGGGCGTCTAACAGGGTTACCTTGCTGGCTGCTACACAGAGGTAATGGGGCTTTTTTATTCTTTCTAAGGTTCCTAAAATGGCCAGGACTCCTTGCTGCTCTGACAAAGCTGCTGCTTTAATGGTCTGCTGGGCTTGCAATAGGAACGTCTGTGGTGAAGAGCACAAGCTGCAGGCTGTACACCTTGTCCCGAGAGCCTCCACAGCCCCAGGGCTGGTGCAGGGAAATGCTGTGGGGAGCAGCCAGCAGGGAGAAGGGGATGGGAGGGAGCAGAGCATGGGGGGGTGGGGTTATCTGAACCTTCCCATGGCTTTCAATGGCTGCAGAGAATCCCAGGTCTCCCAGAAGATGAAGACCATGACACTCAAGGCATGCAAGAAGGAAGAGAAGATGGACAGGGAGTTTCAGAAGAAATTCAAGGTGAGCAGCAACGAGTGGATCACTTTTCCCTTTGAGCTTCTTCTCCCCTTCTGGGAAGGGTGCAGTGCAATGGCAGAAAGGAGCTGTGCTCCTCAGGGACCAGTGACACCCAGATCACAGCCTGCCTTGTTCCCCAGGTCACACCTGCCCCACTCCCCACGATCAGACCATTTGGCCAGAGAGGAATCTGTTCTTTTGAAAGGAGGGAGAGTGGTCAGACCTGCCTGACTCACCTTCCCACGGGCACTGCTGTTTGTGTTTCAGTTCGAAGGCAGCATCAAGGTCCTGACTCAGATGATGGTCGACCCTGCAGCGACAGAGAAGAGGGGCGGAGCGAAGAACCTGCCACTGAGACCGGGAGAAATCCTTGATGTCATTCAGTTTACAAATCAGGAGCAAATCCTCTGCCGGAACAGCCAGAGGAGATGTAAGTCTGGAGGGGGATGGGGCTCGCCCACAGCAGGGAGCACAGCACAGTTTTGGGAAGAAGCTTCTTTGTGCAAACATCCCTGACACACCTCCTGACAGATCTCTTCCACCTGTTAGACAGATCTGACAGGTACCCTGCTACCCTGAGAAGGTTCCTGCTTTTCTCTGTACAAACGTCCTGCTCTTCCTTCCACTCAGCAGCAGGATTTCTGCTGTGAGCCGGGCTTGTCCTTTCCCTCTGCTAAAAGCTTTTGCAGTCCTTGAAGCCTCCAGGTGGAATGGGCTGGAGATCGCTCAGGCAGAGGGAAGGGTTCAGGCTGCCATTCAGCCTGGCAGGCTCCTTCCTGACACTGCCCAGAGCAGGTTCCTCCTAAGGGTCCAGCTGGGCTGCCCAGAGCTGGATTCCTCCTTGTCCCAGCCCTTTCTGGGAACGTGAGGTGTTGTTAAACCCTGGGCAGGGGCAGCTGCTGGGGTGATTCCCATTCATGCCCTGGCTCCCAGCACAACCTGACATGTTTTTCTTCACTCTGTTGCAGATGGCTATGTGCCTCGGGCTGTGATGCTTCCTCTGTGAGTACCCTTTCCCAGCCCCTTCATCTCCACTCCATAAGCTACAACAACTGCTTCATGAGTGGTCAGTACCAAACTAATTCTGGCTGACAACTCAAAACTATCCAGCTCAGACTGTGACCATAAGCCTAACACCAGCAGGTTCCCCTGGGGTGGAATCTGCCATTTCTGGTGTCAGGAGAGATTCTGTCACTGGGACACTGGAAGCGCTCCCCAGGCTGTGGTCCCTTGTGTGGGACCTGCCCAGACACTGCTCAGAGGCTGCTGCTGGGACAGGATGAGGGTGCAGCCCCTCTGCAGAGCCAGGTCTGTGTTTCCTGGCAGCCTGGGATGAGGCCACCATCCTGAGAGGGGCCAGAGTCATCTTAACCCCACTCCAGATGGTCGCAGCCATGCAGGGAGAGCACAGCACTGGGAGGGGGAAACAGGGCTGCAGGTGGACACCAGAGTCCACAGACAGGTCAGGAGGAGCTGGGACAGACAGGGCAGCAGGAGCTGGCCCTTGCTTCGGGGTTGGGAGGTGGTGGAACATGGGAAACCACACTGCCCACAGCACCCCATCTTTGTCCTTGCAGGGACACTGACATCTATGATGACGTTGAGATTTATGGTACGTGTACAGAACTGCTGCCATACCCCTTCACTGGCCACAGTTACCACCACACCAAGCACTAGGATTCCCCTCCTCCTGACCCTTTGCTGTTTTGCTGCCTTCCCTCTCTCTCTTCCCTCTGTGAAATTCCTCTTCCTCTTCCTGAGGTATCCTTTACTTACTCAGTTCCCTAAAAGTCTTCATGTTCTTCTGTTCCAAATTATTTGGACTTCTCTGCACCCTGTTCTCAGCTTGCTCCCTCCACTTGCTGCCAGCCCCAGGGCCCCTTCAATGTCCTTTCAGGTGTCCCTGATCCCCCAGACAATTCAGACTTCCCTTTCCCAAGCAGTTACTCTCTCCTGACATGCAAACTCCATCCCTGGCTGGCAGTTGGCTCTGAAGATGGAGCTGAATAGAGACAACTGTATTTCAGCTCTGCTCACAAGCACACACTTTACCTAATTCTGGCAGGCTGAGCCAACCACGCTGAGGCCAAAGGCACAAGACAGCACCACAGAGACCCCCCAAGGGCTGAAACACGAACAGCACCAGACACCAGGCTCCTTTTGTGAAGGAGCTCTGCTTCCTCTGAGACAGACTGCAAAACCACCGTGTCCCTGCCAGGACGGAACAGGAGCATGGCTGCTAGGCCTGTGGGGCTGCACAGATCCTGTCCCATGGGGAAGGGGGCCCCAGATCCTCAAGTCACACCATCACTGCAGCTCTCTTCACTGCAGCTCTCTTTTTGTCTGTGTAAAATATAGCAATGGTTCAAGGGGGTTTTATGGCCCTTGTTTTTGGGGAGGATGGGGGGCGGGGGGGGGGGGGTAAAATCAGGCCCATAAAGGTTTTAATATTCTCCCATTCCCAGAGCATCTTCAGCCTGGGCCCCACCTGCCCTTTTGTTCTGCACCACACTCTGGCCCCAGTGGCACTCATGGCCTGAACCAGAAGCAAACTGGACAGAGAAATACTCTAAAATATTATGAATTATGGAACTGGTGCTCCAGCAGCATCTCATGGCCATGGAGCAGCTTCCCTGGAGAGCTGGCAGGAGGTTGGATCTGTTGGGACAGATATTTGTGTGGGAATGTTCAGCAGCAGCTGTTGGTGTCTTGGGCTGTGTCTGCAGATGCCACGGGAAGTTTTCTCATTCACTGAGGAAGTTTCCCTTTGCAGACCCTGCCCTCATGAAGCCCTCACAGATGGGGGAAGGATGGGGGTGCACTCACAGCCAGTAGGGAGCACAAATCTAGTGCAGGACCCAGATAAGGTGGATCCTTTTGGATCAGGAACAGTGAGAAGTTCTGGGGCTGGATCCCTGCTCTCAGTCTGCCCACTGGCCCCCCATGCCAGGGGCTGGAGGGTTAAACTGGGAGGGTTCAGCACCTCACGGCGGGATGCCAAGCCCAGATTAACCAGTTGAATACGTCACTTTCCATTATGGGAAAGGCTCCCAAATATCCCTGCAGCTTTTGGTTCTGGGGATTAACCAGCAGCACACTCAGCTCCCAGCACAGAGCAGGGGTCCGTTGGTGCTGTGGGACCCGTGGCCATGAGCGGGGCTGGGAGCTGCTCACAGGGGCAGCATCTGGGCGGCTGAGGGCCACCATGTGGGAGTGGGTCAGAAGAGCTGTGCTGCACTCGCTGTCCACGGCCCTCCTGCGCCTCTGCAAGTGGCTTCGGGCTTTCTGGTACAAAAATGGCCTCTTGACTCTCTCCATGCTGTCGGTTGTCACCGGATGCCTCCTGGGGTTTCTGCTGCGGGCGCTGGAGCTGACAGACCTGGTGAGCCTGGCTGGGGTGGTGATGGGACTGAGGGGGATGGAGTGGGGCAGGGGCAAGCCCTGGTTCCAGTAGGGGTCCCAGATGGACACAGCCCCAAAAGCAAGGGCACCTGCCCAAGAAAACCACCTCAAGGCAGATTTCTGCCCATGGCTTTTTTCTCTTTTCTTTTTTCCAAGAAGGTGCCAACAAATGCCCAAGCTATAGGATAAATCCTGCCTCCCTCTGATGAGTGGGGAGCTCTGGGTTGGACCTCATGGGGCTGCACGAGCTCGAGGTGGGATGAGGATGGGAAAGGGGGGAATGTTTACTCAGATGCTCGGTAAACAGGCTCCCCCCAACACCACCAGCAGCGCTGGGATCTGAGGGATGGGGTCTGAGGGATGGGGTTTGAGGGATGGGGTCCTCCCATTACTCTCCCCAGTTGTGTGAAATCAAAGCACATTTCCATGCTCTGGAGAGGACCCAGCAAATAAATAGAGGTCTGGTGGGGAGCCTGTAGGGCTTTGAGGAGTCACCTTCCTTTGAGGAGCCTTGGAGACAAATGCCTTGGAGAAAACACACGAGAAAGGCACCATTGGTTCAGCCCCTTCCAGGAGCATCGCGCTGTGAAACAGCTCTGAGCTGAGAGCTGTGTTCTGGGGCAGCTGGGCCACGGCTCAGCCCTGATCCTGGGCCAGGCTGCTGAGCCCAGGAGGGGGAATGCTGCTCCGGGAGAGCTCGGCTGATGCTGGAACGTCCCTGTGTTGCCCACTAGGATTTAGCAAAGTCTTGTCATTTCAATTAGGCCCTTCAGCATCAGCGCAGCAGGGATGATCTCGTTACTTAATTGAAGCTGGGTGTAATCTCCCTGCTTCCCAGTGCACACACCCGTGAGAGCCCAGCAGCCACCCGTGCTGGGCATGAGGCTGGCAGAGTCTTGGGGCTCCAGCCCCTCGTCCTGCCATGTTTATCCATCAAGTTTATCCATCCTCTGCTCCAGCCCATCCTGCCCTGTTGGCACAGCTCTGCTGTTGGCCTGGCAGCCACTAGGGACTGTCACCAGTAAAGACTTTTGTCACAAAGTCTGGAGGAGAGCTGGAGAGGTGGCTTTCCTCCCTGCGATGGGAAAGTGTCACAAAGCTGAGAGATGCCCTGGCAAAGAGATGCTGTTCATTTCTGGCATTACCCCTTGCATTCAGCTGGGCCCATCACAGCTCTGCTCTGCCTGAGCTCCCTGGGGACATCAGCCACATCCTGGTCACACACTGGGACAGTGCAGGGACAGCACAGGGGAGCAATTGAACAGCTGTCTTGGCACCCCTCAAAGTCCCAGCATGAGGTGGTAGCTACTTTGTGGTAACCAAAAGTACCTGAGGCCAACTCAGATCCCTCCCTGACACCTCTACAGTGGCACAGCGAAATAGGGGGATCAGGGATGGTTGGATGATGGATGGATGATGGATGGATGGATGGATGGATGGATGGATGGATGGATGGATGGATGGATGGATTGATGGATGGATGGATGGATGGATGGATAGGGGATGGATGAATGAAGGGATGGAGGTATGCATGGATGGAGGGATGGATGGTGGGTAGAGATAGGGATAGAGGGAAGGAAGGATGCTGGCCAGGCTGCTGGTCCCACAGACCCCTCACTCTCCCCTTGGTCATGGCTGTGGGATCCAGACTTTGGGGGATGTCTCTGCAGCCCTTCCCCATGTCCATGTGAGGGGTGTAGGGGGTGGAGAGATGCCATGGCACCAAAGTTGGCCCATGGATGGGCCAGACACCTGGGCTCTCCCTGAGCTCGTCTTTTCCACCTGCTCCATGAGGAGCCATCCCACCTTTTGTTGCTGCCAACAGCTTTGGGGCACTTTTGCCCCAAATCAGATGCAGCCAAGCCTCTGCTCCTTGATGAGTGCAATGACTTTTGGGAGGAGCCAGTGGTGGGGCCATGTGGACCATTCCCTAGAAGGCTACAGAATCAAGAATGTTTTTGGGAGGGGACCACCCTCCACATGCTCCTCCCTTGTTTATAGCCCGGTTTGCCATGTGGCCAGTATTCCCCGTCCCTGAGCCAACTCCCAGTAAGGGACAGCAGAGAAATGGCCTTATGGAGTGCCTCAAGGAGGGGCTGCCAGTTCAGAACCAAGCTCAGAGCTGGGTCTGGTTGGGAAAAAGGCAAATTGATCAAGTTTGAGCCCATAATAATTTACCTGACACATACTCTGCTCTATGTGCAGGAGAAGCAGTATTTTTCCTTTCCTGGAGAGCTCCTCATGAGGATGCTGAAGATGCTGATCCTGCCCTTGATCACCTCCAGGTAAGACATCATCTTCTGCTCTAAGCACCATCTTTCCATCCTGTTGAAAAGATCACCCTGCCACCCCCCAGTGAGGAGATTACCCAAAAACTGCATGGGGTGAGAATAATCCTGGCTCCAAGCAGCTGGCAGTCAAGCAGATGGCTTGGTGTCCATCAAACCCCATGATTTCCCAGCAGCAGTCTGGGACAAATCCTCACCTGGATTTGGTAGGCACTTGCATCCATCTCAGATACCTGCACTGGCTGGGGTGTTTCCCTTCTTTTGGGCAGCTGGTGATGCCAGGAGCATCCGTGGGCAGTTATGATGGGCTGTTTAACCTCAAAGCAGATTCTCTTAGAGGGATTTGAGAAAGTTCAGGTAAAAAATCATAAGTATTCCTCAGTGCTGTGTCTTTCTTTGCAAATTCCCATTTTATTGGCCCAGACAGACCTAGAAATAAGGAACAGAGGCAGCACTCCTACTGGGGTCTAAGCAAGGTCTTGAAAATCTTGTATGGATTAACATATTGCAAACAATATGTTGGCATGTGCTCATCAGACACACACAAATGATCAAGTCCTTGTTTCCTTGAGGATGTGTCTTTTCTCTATTGTTTGTCAGAGTTTGCTTGTTGTCCCATTTGCCTCTGGTTCATTTCTGTGAACAGAGTGCTCTCTGTCCTGGCCACATTTCACCTGTTCAGTACCAGCCCTTGTAGAGAGGTCTGTACCTCACATCCCTCCCTGAGGTGCCTGAGGGTTTTCCTTTGCTCTCAGCCCTCCCTGCAGCTCAGTTGCTGAGTGGTCTCCTCTGATCACTCTCTTGTCTGGGGTTGCAAGGTCTGCAGAGGCCTCCTGGGAGTTTTCTTTCATGTTGGATTGAACCAGGGATTTTTCTATGATTACTGAATGATGGTGGTGTCTTCCCTCCATCCACACATCATCCCAGAGGGGACTGAATGTGCTCTGGGGATGGAGCTCTGGAGATCCCCAAGCCCCAGGATGGAAAGCACAACCTATGCCAGGGTTGCTTTCCTGGACTCTCTTGAGTTTCCAAGGCCCTTCTCCTCCTGGATGTGTGGCTGCTGAATGGGATCCATGGACTGTGTGCCCCCAGGGTTGGCACTGACCCTTGCAGCCTTTGATTATGTCCTGCCTCAGGGTCAGGGCTTGGCTGGGTTCTGCAGGGGCTCAGTGTGGGTCTGTGCATGGGGGGCACACTGCAGCCCCCAAACACTCACATTTCATAGAATCCTGGAATATCCTGAGCTGGAAGGGACCCTCAGGGATCACCCCTGTCCCTGCACAGCCACCCCAACACCCCCACCCTGAGCAGCCCTGAGAGCTCCTGCAGCTCTGGCAGCCTTGGCACCATTCCCTGGGGAGCCTGGGCAGTGCCCAGCAGCCTCGGGGGGAAGAACCTTTCCCTGAGCTCCATGCCAAGCCCTGGCACAGCTCCAGCCCTTCCTGGCCCCCTGTCCCTGTCCCAGAGCAGAGCTCAGCCCCTGCCCCTGTGCCTGCCCTGGGCAGGAGCTGCAGCCCCCGAGGAGCCTCCCCTCAGTCTCCTGTGCTCCAGCTGAACCAGCCAAGTGCCCTCAGCTGCTCCTCAGCCCCTTCCCCAGCTCCGTGTCCCTCCTTTGGGCACTCTCCACCAGCTCTGGATCCTTCTGATCCTGTGGTGCCCAAAGTGCCCCCAGCACTGGAGGTGAGGCTGCCCCAGGGCAGAGCAGAGTGGGACAATCCCTCCCTGGGCCTGGTGACCCCAGGACAGGGTGGCCCTTTGGGCTGCCAGGACACAGCAGTGACTCAGGTCCAACTTGCCACTGACCAGGACCCCCATGGCCCTTCCCATGGTGCTGCTCTCCAGCCTCTCATTCCCAGTCTGTCCCTGCATCCAGGGCTGCTCCATCCCTGGGCGGGATCCAACACTTGCCCTGTTAAACATCACTCAGCTGGGGATTTCCCAGTCCTCACATTTGTCAGGGTCTCTCTGTGTGGCCTCTCTGCCCTTAAGAATGTCAGCAGTTCCTCCCAAGTGAGTGGCCTCAGCAAACCCAGTCCTGCAGCCAACTTGTCCCCACCACCAGCACCGCTCTCCCTGCTGGGGCAGCCTGTAATGTCCTCTCTATTTTTAGCCCAGTTTTGCTGAGAAGTAGCTTATGGGTTACTTCTTAGGAAAGCATATGTGTGCATGAAATCTGAACCTGCAGGTCTCTCCTAGGGGCATGGGGTCCATCTCCAGCAGGATTTTATGAATTTTGCTGCTACCTTCCTTTGCTCTTCACAATGACACACAGCAGTGGCACAAGGCAATGGAGATATAAGATAACAGTATCTCATGAAAAAGGAGCAAGAGAAACATCAGTAATTCAACATAAAAATAAGAACAACTAAGAACATAAACTTCTTAACCCTTACAGAAAACACAGCCGGACCCTGAGTAGGGGCCTGGAGGTGTCTCCTGCCCTTCACAGCTCAGCTTGGGTTGTCACAAGCTCATCCTGAGTGTGAGATCCTGTGGGTGCTGGCACAGGAATGTGCAAGAGCACAGTGATGCCTTTAGGCTTTGGTTTAAAAAAACCTACAGAAACCCCTCTCACCTTGAAGATTTTGCCCATCAGGTGCATCTTGTGCAGTTTGGGGAGCAGACAGTGACCACTCTGTTCTGTGCTGCAGCCTCATGTCTGGGCTGGCCACCATGGACTCCAAGGCCTGCGGGAAGATGGGGGTGATCACCATCACCTACTACCTTTGGACAACCTTCATGGCAGTGACCGTGGGGATCATCCTCGTGGTCAGCATCCATCCTGGTGCAGCTGCCCAGAAGGACAACTACTCTGTGGGGAAAGTGGTGCTCAGCTCCGCCGACGCGTTACTGGATTTAATCAGGTGTGTCACAGGAATTCAGCAGAGCCAAGGTTGTGATAACAAAATCTTCCCAGAAGGTTCTGAGTTCCTAGAAGATGCTGAGATCTCAAGGGGAAGGTTCTGGTACCTCCAAGCCCAGCAACAGGGGGTTCATTTTCCCCACCCATGCCCCTCTGGCCACTCTTTCATTGGCACTGCTCTCCCAAAGCCATCAGCAAGGAGATGCCCTGCAGCAGAGATCAGACAGACTCGTGTTCCCAGCAAGGTTTGGATTCTCCTCTGCAGCCCATCTGGGACATGCCAAGCCCAGAGCTGGGTTAAGGCAGTGGATGGGGTTACCTGGGGAGGGGTTGCAGCAAATACCCAGGGGCTGGGGGAGAATCTCCATTTCTGGGGGTATTGGATGGACTGGACCAAGCTCTGAGCAGGGGGCTGCAGATGGCACATGTCCATCCCAGGCTCAGGCTCTCCACCAAACCCATTTACTCACAGTTCTCAGTCCTGCTTTGCATTCACCTTCCAGCCTTTCTTTGCTCTCAGCTTGCACAGCTGTCATAAGCTGTTGTTGGCTTTCGTGTCCCCATCTGGACATCGTGCCCACCAGAAGTGCTTCCCAGGATGCTCCCTGTGCTCTCATAACACACTTTAGCCCTGTGTCATTGGTCTCTTACAGAAACATGTTTCCTTCTAACCTGGTTGAAGCTTCATTCCAGCAGGTGAGTTCCCCCGACCCCTCTGCACGCTCAGCTCCACACGGGGCTGCCTCTTTGCCCACCCACAGCCTGGACAGGAGCCCCTTCCCTTCCCTGAACTTCCCTTCCTTTCCTCTGCGCCCCCCACACTCACCCAGGACACCTGAAGGTAGGAGGGTGCCGGGGGGGCACAGGATCACAGGGACCCCGTGCCTGCCCTCTGCCTGTGAGGCTCTCCAAGGAAGCAGAACACACCCCTCACACCCTGCTCCTGTGCAGGGGCGGCCGTGGAGCGGGCAGCAGGCAGGGAAGGGGACACAAAGAAGGGACACAAAGAAGGGATGCCTGAGGGAAGGTAGGGTGGTCAAAGGGGACAGCCAGAGTGGCCAGGTAGGCTGGAGGGACAGGGAAAACAAACAAACTCCTGGCATTGGGAAAGCACGGGTAAAGGTCCCAGGAGGAGGGATGGAGGGACAGAGGGACCCCAGCGCTGTGCTGGCATCCCACAGGGACCCGGCTCACCAACAGCACCAGTCTGCCCTGCAGCCTCAGCTGAGGACGGTCTGAAGCCAACAGCCACAGCTCCCCCTGCCTGACTCTCACTCCTTGTTTCCACCAGCCTTTCACTGCCTGGAAAGCAAACCTTTACCCTCCAGGAGCACCCAGCCTAGGGCTGGCTTGGCCTTCTGAGAGGGGTTGAGAGCAGGGGCTCATGCCAGCAGCACACTAACCTCCCTCCTTTGCTTCTCTTCCAGTACCGAACTGTTCTTGTCCCGGTGGTGAAGTCGCCTGGTTTTCCAAAGATCCCAGGAAAACCTGTCAATTTTATTTACTTTGCACCTGATGACAAAAACCCTGAAATCCATCGGCCTGTGTTCCTTGAGCTGACACCATCACCTGAGATGACCTACAGGACCCTGGCTGGGACCAGCAATGAGATGAATGTCCTGGGCATTGTCATCTTCTCAGCAACCATAGGTACCTGCTCCTCCACGGGCCAGGGCAGCCCAGGGTGCCCCTGCTGCATCACCACACTTTACAGAGCAAAAGATGTGGTGGGACAAGGTTCTTTTAGCTTCAACTGCCCCAGTCCCTGGGAACCGGGCCCAGCACAGAGCTCATCCCAAGGCCCCTGCCAGCAGCACCTGTGCTGGAGCTCACTAAAGCTGTAGGCATGGGGAAGGAGGGTTTTACCCCATACTTCCCTCACAGCCCACGTGCAGGTCCTGAGGGTTTTCAAACCATTATATAAGCTAGGGATTCCTTTTAATGAAGTCTGAAGTGAGGTGTCATTTTGCAAAGGCTGCCTGGGACACAACTCACCACAAAGTCCCAAACCCTTCATGCTGAGTGTTCAGACCCTGAGCATGCAGGATGTCACAGCGGGGTCAGATGTGGTGCTGTTATGAGGATTCCCAGCAGGATTTTCTGAAGGAGGTAGGGCAGCATCCTGCATTGAACAGCTTGCAGTTCTGTGTGGAAAAAGTGCTTGGCAGCAATTCTGGGAAGGAAGAAGGAGCAGGGATTGTGGAGAGACACGTGCAAGACAGGAGATTTAAAGGGGAGAAAGTCATTGAAAGGAGGAACTTGAAGCTGCCTCAAAGCGTAAGAGGACACAGGTACAAGGCTGAGGGAGAAAGGGAGGAAGGAGAGATCAGAAAGGAAAAAGAGTAGGAGGCAGTGAGATGAGCATGGTGGCAGGATTATATGTAGATTAAGAGGTGAGGGCAAGGAGCCTGACCTTTGTGTATAAGGAACCAAAAAGCCAATTAGAGGATTTGAGGTGTGGAGGCAGCAGAGCCAGCACAGCGTCGGAGTGCGCTGGACTGCAGTCAGAGCCTCGGGGAGCAGCCAGCTCCAACTGTGAGACCTCAGAGGACGTGGCCACAGTGAAACTGGCAAGAGCCAGAGCCACTGACAGATCCCTACAGCCAGAAGGTGCCTCTGGCAATCTCCTGTCCCAGCAACCAACAGCCTCTGCACACCCTGGACACGCAGGAAAGCTGCTGTGAGCTCCTGCCCACAGGACACGTGCCCCCTCCAGCCCTGCCAAACCTGCAAGGAGAAGCTGCTTTTCTCTTCTAAGATGACACTCCACAACCCCTCCAGCGTGGGAGTGGGATCAGCCAGAGTTAGGAGGCAGTGGGAGATCACCTGAGCCAGCCCCAGCCACCACCTGCACTGTCCATGTTTTGCCCAGGATTAGAGCTCCACAAAGCCACAGACTGGCACAGCATCACCTGCACCAGACACAGGCAGCCTGATAAAGGGCATTCATACACCCACAGCGGGCTTTCCTTATGAGGAGAGGCTGAACTGAGTTTGCCTGGCAGAAAACAGGAGAGGGACAGGCAGGGCACCACAGCCCCATGCCTCGGGAAACAGGGATCACCTCCATGCAGCACGGTGGGGGCAGGTGGAAGCTGGTTGAGCTCTCAGCAAAGTGTATTTGTGTCCAACACAAAACTAAGCAGCTTGTGGGGCTGAGACCAAGGCATCCATGCAGCACCCACTAGGTACCCAGAGTGCCTTTGCTCTGAGGGGTGACCCCACACAGCTACCCCAGCTCTGACAGTTCTTCACTGTCACTGAGGGCCTCTCTATTGCTTTTGAAACTCCTGAGAGGGCAGAGCTTTCAAGATCCTTATCTGTCTGTTTACTTGGACCATGTTTTCCAAATCAGCTCTGTAGGACCTGAAGAGAAATTACTTTCTTCCAAAGCAGCTGTTGTGGCTACCAAATACTGGATGAATGTCCACAAAGCTGAGATTTAAACACGCCAAGCCTTGTCTCATTTCTGGCAAATGTGACCCCACCTCATCTTTCTTTTGAGCAAGGCAAGAGATCCAACCACCAACCAAGGGCCTCTTAGAGTCCTCAACCCTGAAGACTGAAGAGGGATAAGCAGGACAAGATCCTGTCTATATTCTTCTTTTCCAAGATAAAACAGACACCTGCACAGTGCTTCAAAATTAATTTTAGCCAACACAGGAAGAAGGACTTGCACCAAGCTGGAAACAAGATGGGCAAATGCTCAAAGGTTTCTTTTCCCTTTGCTCGATGGGTTCCTGGAAAGCCTCCCAGGCAGTGAAAGCAATGGGGTTTAGCACTGGCAGACAGGACAGCACCATATCCCTTCCAACCACTCAAACCATAGCCTGTATTTCTGCCCTAGTATTCCTTCAACAGAAAATTAGGCTGGATTAGGTTAATGAAACAACATCAAAGGAAAAAAAACAGATTTAGGAGAGAAGGCTTAATGCCTGTATCTAAGCAACTCACTCAGATCCTTCCTGACATCACACTCTACAGCCACATGTGTTTCACCACCATGGCACAGCCTGTGAGCCACCAGCCCATGAGAGAACCAGGCACAGGGCCTGAGCACTGCTCAGTCCCTGTGGCAGCTGGGGCCCCTTTCACTCCACAGCAGGGCAGGGATGCAGCACAGCATCACATCCTCAGCTACAGAGAGCCCTACCATACCTTATCCTTAAAAGAATTCCATTTTTATTTCCAAAGGTCATTATTCTTGTATTACTAAATAGCAATCCAGATATCCACCTAATCCAGCTAATCCACAGTTTATCCACCCTAGGAAATTACTCTTCCAGCATTGAGCAGCAGTGAAGTTTATCTGTTTTCTGTGCAAGGAAGAGTCCAAATCCTGGATTTGGGTCTGGTGGGGCTTTGTGAGAAAAGGCCAGATGCTTGTGTTTGCTTGGAACAGAGAATGGCTCTGACTCCTAAGAGCACACAGCAACCAGTACTAATTCAGGTTTTGCCTGGTGACCCCCATTCTGTGGCCACCAGTCCCTCAAGACACTTGGCCTGTCAGGTGCTGCTCCATGGTGCTCCCAAGTAAAGTAACCTGCTGTGCTTGCTTGCAGGACTTCTTCTGGGGAAAATGGGCGAGCGAGGAGCCCCGCTGGTTAACGTGTGCCAGTGTCTGAATGAAGCAGTTATGAAAATTGTCTCAATGGCTGTTTGGTAAATCTGCTTTTGATTCATTGATTGATTTCTTTTCTTTCCTTCTATCTGATGGCAGTGCCAGTCACACGTCTGCAAGTGTCTGTTGTGAGCACTGAATTTGTTTTGCTACAACGGTACTGCACACTACCAAACACTGCCATGTCTGTCTGCAGTGCTACAGTGATTGCTGCATCCTCATAATTTTTTATGCTTCTTTTTTGCAGGTACTTCCCCTTTGGCATTGTATTTCTCATAGCTGGAAAGATCTTGGAGATGGAAGATCCATCGGTTATTGGACAGAAGCTGGGACTGTATGTCATTACAGTAGTGTCAGGGCTTGCCTTGCATGGAATCATTCTCTTACCTCTGCTTTTTCTGCTCATCACCAAGAAAAACCCCTTTGCTTTCATTCAGGGGATACTGCAAGCCTTGCTGATCGCCTTAGCTACATCCTCCAGGTAGGAAAACGTGGCTGAAACCTGTGGATACTGCAGAGCAGGGATGTGCTTTAGCCAGGGAGATATGGCTGTGTCTGGCCAGGTGAGCTCTGGAGGGACAGGGGTAACTCAAAAGAAAATTATGCTCCAGCACTGTTTGAAATTGGAATGTTCCTGCTTTTAGGGGAAGCAGATGCTTGGCCCTGCCCTGGTCGGCCAACCTGGGCAGCTCCTGGTGCTCTTCCACTCACCCTTTCCCACGGTTTCCCCAGGGCAAACCAGCAATGTTTTTGTGTGTGTGTGCACGCTTCATTCGATTGCTGCAGCTTTCTTTCCATTAATTTAAACCAGGACTGTTGTAGGTGCTTTATAAACTGCATGGGGCTATGATCCTGGAGTTTAATTGAAAACACCAAAAGCTCTTCTGAACACTTTACTGACAATCTAAAATCAACTACAGTGTTCAAGTTCATCCACAGAAAAATCTTGCCTACTTTCAGAAGATTTTAGTCATTTTAGATTATATTTACCTATTCTATTTTCACTGGAATACATTCCTTACAACAATGAAAAAAACTTCACACTTAGCATCCTTTCCAGGAGACACAAATTCAAACATTTTCCTGGAGCACATTTGACCAGGCAAAGGGTTTTTCTGGCCTCTCTGTTGCTTCTCCACACAATCCCAGTAAAACCACCTGGACTGTGCCTCCTTTCCCCAATGCCCACTGCTGCAACTGTTGCTTCTGCAACTCTTAATAACCTGGTCTCATCCTGAACCTGGATCTCCATCTCTGTCTCCATCAGGCTTTTCCTCCCTCTGCTCTGCAGCCAGCTAAGGGAGGGAGAACTGTCACAGAGAGAACACCCTGCTCCATGTCCCAGCCCCATGGTCTGTGCGTTGGGGCCATTGCTCTGCATCCAGAGCCCTTCCCAAATGCAGTCCCTGCCTCCCAGAGTCTGTTGCAATCCCATGGACTTCTTTTCTGTGGTTCCCTTTCTTCAACGTGTTCTTCTTCTTCCATTCCTCATCCCAGTTCCTGTGGGACAGTTGTCATCTTCACGCTAGACAGAAACAAGAGAGAGAGGTCAGGGTTGCAGAAGCTGAGGCAGGCATCCCTCATGGAGGAGACAGGTGAGGACGACGGGGGTCTGGCTGGACCCCAACCCAGCCAGTGCTAGCACACAGTGTCTCACGCTCCAGGAGGTGCTGCAGGATTAACATGGGCACCAGGGATGGTCAGGAGAGCGGCAGTCATGGCACAGAGGTGGTTAAAGTGGTGCCTTCAGCCACTGAAATGACATTCTGACATTTTCTCTCAGCCTGCAGCTCACTTTGCTGATAATGTCTATTCCCCAGGTGGTGAGAGCTGAAGAGACTTTCATTGCTACAGCAATTTGTGCGACACTGCGGCATCCACCCCCCAGGAGGGCTGGTATTTCTGTCCCAGCACCCTGACTCCAACTTATAAAGCTCAATACAAACAGCAATTACTGCTCATTTCTTGTCCTGCAGCTCAGCCACCCTGCCCATCACCCTCAAGTGTCTCCTGGAGAACAATGGCATTGACAGACGCGTGGCACGCTTCGTGCTCCCCGTGGGGGCCACCATCAACATGGACGGCACCGCGCTCTACGAGGCCGTCGCTGCCATCTTCATCGCCCAGGTCAATGAGTATGAACTGGATCTGGGACAAATTATAACTATCAGGTACAAGATTCTCTGCAGCAGCCAGATTGTTTCTCTCTCTTCTTATTTCTGGATATCAGGACAACCTCTTACATTTTTCCTGTTTGCAGAGCTCTTGTTAATGCACAGTGACCTTTGCTGGGAAGCTGAGCAGCGGCAGGAGGGGGAGCAGCATGTCCCAGTCCCTATGCTGTGTGCCAGGGAAAGCTGGGTTGGCTCTGTGCCCCCAGATCTGCTCCAAGTCAAGGACTTTGCCCGTAGGGAAAAGCCTAGCTGCCCAGACATGTGGCTGGAGCAGGTCAGCACTGCAGGGCTGAGCACAGAAGGATTTGTGCAGGTGTCATAAACCGCCTTTCAGGAATGGGATATTCTCATTTTATAAGCAGGGAAATAAAGCATGTAACTAAATAATAATTGAGTACATTTGAATATATTTAGTAATTTTAATGAGGACATCCCTACCCTGAAGGCCAGGAGGAGCACAGAGCCAGGGCACCCGCTGCCAGCCCCTGTTATGTGCAGGGGAATTAGTGATAGCACCCGGGAGCAGGAAGGTGGAGGAAGTCAGATCCAATCCAGTCCTTCCACACAGCAATAACTTACTCTGCTACGCAAACACGCTAGTTTGAGTTGCACAGCCACCTTCTCTTTGCAGCATCACGGCCTCAGCAGCCAGCATTGGGGCCGCTGGGATCCCACAGTCCGGGCTCGTCACCATGGTCATCGTGCTCACCTCCGTGGGGCTGCCCACCGAGGACATCACCCTCATCATCGCCGTCGACTGGGCTCTGTAAGTGCTCTCCAGGCCACTGCTGTGGGCAGTGCCCCGTGTCAGTTCATGGTGCTGTATCTTCATCTTGCTGGATGAAACCAGACTCCTCTCAAGACAGAAACTGATGCTGGATTGCAGTTGTCACAGACAAACTCACAGCTTGTGAAATGTGCCATTCTAAAGTACTCAGATAAAAACAAAGTGAGTCACTAGGTGAGGAACCACAGAGCAGATGCTGAGTTAGGGAAGTGAAACAGGGGTGGCTGGTTTGTACTTTCCAGTCTCCCAGGGAAAAGAGGGAACAGTGCCAAGTATCAAGGCTGCTTTTCTCTTTCGCTCCCCCTTTTCTCTTTCCCCCAACAAAGGAAGGTTAACACACCACCAGTTCAACCTTTCAGCATCACAAGGTACCCAGCACCGCTGGCACCTTCTACTAATGAGAGGTGCCTGGGTAGACAAGAGAGGACCAGTAGCTGCATCTACAGGATTTCTCCTCGAGAGGCATCTCAAGGAGTTTTATGACTTGCTGAGGCAGCTCTCCCTGCACTTAGCACAACAGTGCCTGTCCCAGTTTGGGAGGTGGCACTGGCAGGTCCCTGCACTGCTCACACAGGCTGGGTCAGACAGATGCTGCTCGAGCACGGGGCTCACATAGGGACAATCTTCTCTCTGCATCTCCAAAACCAACACAGCACTTGGCAACACCAGAGGGAGGGACATTCAGGATGGGGGCTGACATGTCCAAAAGCCATCAACAGCCCGGGCACACTGGCTGTGGCCACCCCCTGCATCTTGGTGCTGTCTCCCCGCAGGGACCGCCTGCGAACAATGACCAACGTGCTGGGGGACGCCCTGGCTGCCGGCATCATAGCTCACGTCTGCGAGAAGGACTTTGCCCCAAAGCCCCCCCCGGTACGTGCAGCACGGTGGGAGGGCAGGGGCTCATGGCACATGGCAGGACAGGCACAAGGCACCTGCTCACTCCAGAAATTAAAACTCTGCTCTTTGCTTTTTGCAGCAAAACCCAGTGAGCAACACAGACAAGTTTCCTTCTGCAGAGACCTCACAGCTGCATCCCAAAGACAAGGGGATTGGAATGACAGAAGAAACCCTGTTGGATCAGACAGGAGTTCACTATAACATCTGCCAGGTGTAGATAACAGCATTCCTGCACCCAGAAATGGCATCTTGGTGCTAAACACTGACATTGTGGATGCTCTGCAAGATAAAGGCCTTACTTGGCACAAAAAGTGGGAAAATCCTCTCTTACCCTTTGAAGGCCGTGGAATCCCCAGCAGGCACCCAAAAGAGCATGGCTCTGCCACTGGGGCAGGGAGCCAGCTCCTCCCTGCTACTGAGGACACAGCTGGGAGCTTGCTGCCCTGTCTTAAATGGCTGGGTTTGAAGGATTTGTAACTCACATTTTTCAAGCTCACCTATTTTTGAAAGCTAGGGAGGTGAGCAGGTATCAGTAGACTGGATTTGGTGAGAATGCAATAGCGAAATAGGGATGGGACATAACACTGAACCCTCTGGCCAGCAGCTCTTCCCTGGAGGCCAGGCTGTGCTCCTGAAGCTTTTGTTTTCCTTATTATAGAGATTATTTTTTTTAATCAATGCTTTTGATTTTACTCCTGGGTTCTGACATAAAAACTAAGATTAAGTGAATTTTTCTCTAGAGCTCAAAATCCACGTTAGACATAACTGGATTTCCCAGCTGTCAGGTTACAGACAGGATGGCTGAGCTGTTGCACTCAGGGACAGTGGGATCCACTGGCAGGCAGGCAGGCAGGAAGGAAGGAAGGAAAGAAGGCAAGAAGGAAGGCAGGAAGGAAGGCAGGAAGGCCCAGCTGTACACCTGTTTCTACAGCTGTTTTATTACAGAGAACTAATTAACCAGGCCCAATTGCAACTGTGTTGATTTTCCCAGCTAAGGATCTGTCCCCAAGTTCAAATTCCAATTACAGCCTTAAATTCCAGGCTTCCCAGGGCAGCCTTCTACACAAAAGCCTTTTATACCAACAATTCATGTCAGTGAATTAATTTGTCTCTCAAAATGTCAACTATCCCTTTTCTCCTTCTTGATCTTTCCTGACATAGAATTGGGAATCCTAACACAGCTGATACCCCCACTCACATCATTGAACTCTTCTCCAACTGTACATAAAGAAAACATTTTCTGTGCAGAATTCTTTCCAGCTGAATTCAGAGGTTGTAAAAAAATTTCTAATTTAGAAGAAATATTCATTCCAGTTTTGCCAAATGAAAAGGAGAAACTATTAAATATCATAAAACAGCTTTTGCACAAAAATTGTCTTCTTTTAACTTATGAAAGCCTTCACATAATTAGAATCCTGGGAAACACAATCTTGAGACACTGCTGCTAACTTTGGCCTTTTTCACACTTTCTCCTTGGTGAGGTTAATAATACCTTCTTAAACATTACAGCCCAACTGCTCTTCAAGGAGCAGTCACATCATTTGCAAACCCAAACTAATCACATTTCAAATGAATCTGCAGCTTCCCCAGACATCCCTCCCTCCTTCCCATATCATTTATAATTACCTCGATACATCACACGCTGGCTCAGCATCACTGGCTCTGAAGGGCTTTGTGGTTGTTCCTCTATAGCAGGAGTGAGCTCACCCACCCAAACCCCCCTGGGAGATGCTGGTGAACACTGGGGAGGCTCCCGAGCGTCCTGTCCATCTGCAAGATACCCACACCCCACAGACACAGCTGGACAGACACCTCCAGTGCTCCAACACAGCAATTAGAACAGGCAAGATTTATGAGACCTGTCTGGTCAGTCACTGGCACAAGGGAGCGCCCACATCCCTCACGGGATGAGTCCAGGCCAGCCAGCACAGACATCAGCACTGGCAGCAGAGATGAGCCCCACTTTCACATCCATTCTCCTCTCATTACTGAGCCCTGGATATTACAGCACACAATTAACCCTACAACAAAAGACAAGATGCAACATCCACAGCAAAGGTCCTTGAGCGAGTGCTGGGGCTGTAGGATGAGTCTCTGGCAGTCACTCCCATCACTGGGCTCTGGCTGCTGCAGACCAGACCACCTTATCCCCTGCCCCAGAAACTAAAACATACTAAAACAACTGAAACAGCACATCCTTGAGCTCACTGCAACAAAGAAAAAATTATTACTGAAAAAAACTGAATCCAAAGTGAAGCCAATCCCACCCTGTACAACTCACCCCAGGAGCTGCAAGTCCTGTGCTTTATCAATCCCACAATGCCTGGATTGGAAAGGAACTTAAAGCTCATCTCCCACGGGCAGGGACACCATCCACTAGACCAGGCTGCTCCAAGCAGCTCCAAGCCCTGTTCAACCTGGCCCTGAAAGTGTTGGTAACATCTCTTACTATCTGGTGAGACTGACATTAGCAGAGATGTTTTGATTTTGGAAATCAGCAGGAAGTATTTTGGTACTAGTAAGGTAAAGTGTCATGCTGGAGTCCACATAGCCTTGTCCTTGTGACAAATACAGCAAGGGAGACCTTTCGGTCCAGCAGCCTCAAAACTGGGCTGTCATCACTGTGCCCCTCTAACAAGATAAAATGAGGGGAAAAAATAATTTGTGTGCTTCTGAAAATCTCTTGGTGGTCTCGTATAGAGGGAAGGCATCGTTATGGATGGGGAAAACCCAAAGGCAGCAACTTCAGCACTGCACACAGGCACAGGAGAGGCACCTGAACACCCTTAAGAGGGTGGAAATTGCAGAAGAGTAAATGATGCAGATTTATGGGATGGCCCAGCTAGTGAGGGGCCCACTGTCCCAGACTATGCCTTTGGCATGGCACCATCCCAACCCCACCCGTGCTTTCAATAATCTGGTGCTGGGGAAACACTGACACCAGTGTTTATCTGGTGCTCAGGGGGGAACAGCAGCCTACCTGTGCCAGCCCTGAGAGCTGGTGGCACTCATGGAACCCCAGAATGCCAGCAGGGCTTTTGTAGAGAGCAACACAAACTCATCAGGGGCAAGGAACAAGAGATTTCTAGAAGAGGAGAAAGTAGCAGAGTCTGGACAAAGTCACTGGGCACCACCTGGAGGAGTTTTATTCTGTACCAACCGTATTCAGGAGACCAGGACGGGAGGGAGGTGAAGTTCCACATGTCCCACATCAGGAAACCTGAGGTGTCTTGCTTGGCAAACTGAAACCCATCTGTACAGCCTCAAAAAAAGTAAAAACAAGGGAGTTGGGGAACTGCCCAGGCTCCCCAGGGAATGGTGCCAAGGCTGCCAGAGCTGCAGGAGCTCTCAGGGCTGCTCAGGGTAGGGGTGGTGGGGTGGCTGTGCAGGGACAGGGACTGCACTGGTGACCCCTGAGGGTCCCTTCCAGCTCAGGATATTCTGTGGCTCCATAATTAAATTCTACTGACTGACACACTGGTGAACACTGGGGAGGCTCCCGAGCGTCCTGTCCATCTGCAAGATACCCACACCCCACAGACACAGCTGGACAGACACCTCCAGTGCTCCAACACAGCAATTAGAACAGGCAAGATTTATGAGACCTGTCTGGTCAGTCACTGGCACAAGAGAGCGCCCACATCCCCACTGCACCTTCAAAGTCTTGTAAACTATTTTCCTGGCACCTGTAAGAAGAAGAGGTGCCTCTCTCTGTTCTAGCACTGAAAATCTAACTCTGTGTTATTTCCATGCAATTAGAGAAGTACAGGCAGTGTGAGGCAAACACCCTACAGCACAGAAATCTAGCGTACAGAAAGCACACAAGCTCAAACCTGTATTTCTTCCTTGGAAATCCTTGTTTTCCTTACAAACAAAAATCTCAGCTGCTATGGTAATATAGGGGATCCCTGGGTTATGGCTGCTGTGTATAATATTGTAATAAAGTTGGAGAGCAATTGGGTGAAGGAATTTGGCTGTTATACAAGTGTTATTTTACTGGAAAAAAAACTGAAGAAAAAAAACATTGAAGGAAAGCTACTTTGGTGAACTAAAATCCATGTGGATGATATTTATGGGGTCTGTGGTTATTAAGCAAAAGGAAAAGTTGAAGCAGCCCTTGGCTTTGGGGCACATCCCAGACAGAGGGACAGAAAATCCACCTGTTGGCCACATGAGCCTTGACTAGGGAATGACATTTCTGCAATGGTATTTGGGAATTTGAGGATGTGACAGGCCATAAACATTAAGCTTAAGTGAATTTTCATGGAACAGAATGAGTCGAGTGTACACTTTATTCAAAAGACATTGGCTCCTACAAGCCCATGGATAAGTTACCTCAGTCCTACACACTGGTTCTTTTCTGTGCATCAGCTGTTTTCCAGAGAACAAATTATTTTTACATATCTGAATTTATAAAATGATGAGTTTTGATCAGAGACTTTCGCTTTTATATTATTTTCACACCTTTTTAGGATGTATAAATGGAGTTGGAAGGGCCCTGTCAGCAGAGCACTGCTGACATCCTTCCTTTGGATCTCAATGTGCTTTGGTTTGTGTTTTACTAAAAGTGAAAAAAAATAACAAAATAACTCAATGCTGTAGCATGTGGCAAAACAGAATCCAAACAACAGATGTGAAAACCAGCCCAAAGCTCTCTTTTAATTTCAAATATTACCCACTTCAAAATTAGTCTGCAAGTTTTCTAGAACAGTTTTGAAAAGTCTCTTCCACAAAATTTTTTGAAGGCAATTATTTAAATCTATTAAAACCCCATGTTCCCCCGTAAACTAAAGCAAAGATTTCCAAAGCATCTCTGAAGGACAGATATGGCTCAAGTAGGTTTTTTTTTTTGACAATCACACCATATAACCTCTATTAAATGTTCCCCTAAGGATTGAGTGCCTCCCTGGGGATGTGTTATCTGCCTCTCCTTTTCCAATTCACTGTATGCATTTATTTCCTTGAGGAACTCCTAATTTTGTCTGATGTGATAATAAAACTTTCTAGAGGATCTGAATGAATTAACTCAGTCCCTCTGCAGGCAGGTGCAGCTCAGTCCATCACCCAGGGTTCCACACACCACAGCCCAGGGCAGCGCAGAACGCGGCGCTCTGAGAGCACAGTGAGGCACATCAGGGCCTGTGTTCATGGGACCATTTGCAAACTGTACAAGAGTTAACAGTTCAGATCTAGCTCATAAACTGCCATTCAATGCTCACATGCAAAAAATCTCATCCCACCCCCTGCCATGGCAGGGACACCTTCCACTACCCCAGACTGCTCCAAGCCCCCTCCAGCCTGGCCTCGGACACTTCCAGGGATCCAGGGGTAGCCACAGCTGCTCTGGGCACCCTGTGCCAGGGCCTGCCCACCTAACAGCCAAGAATTTCTTTCCACAATCCCATCTAACCCAGCCCTCTGGCAGTGGTAAGCCATTGTCCCTTCTCCTGGCACTCCAGGCCCTTGTCTCCAGTCCCTCTCTGGGTCTCTTGCAGGTTCTCCATAAGTTGCATCTGCACCTTTGCTGGGCCCTTAGGGCTTGTGTTTAGACACCCCCCCCAGCCCCCCAGTGCCCTGCAGACCCCATCAGCCCCCAGCCATGCACAGCACAGGGTGCTGAGGTGCCCCATGGACTCTTTACCTTGGGCCTCCTCCACCAGCCTGGGCAATTCTGCAGCGCGTCCCACCTCACCGTGCTGGATGTTCTCCAGATCCAAACTTCACAGGATTCAGTGTGGGGAGGAAGCTGTAACATCCTTCTGTAAGATGCTCCAAAATCCAGGTCAGGAGTAGCAGGTGCAGAGGTCCTGGCACCCAGGTGTGCAATGTACACTTACCTTTGTTTTCTGGAAGCTTTGTGTCTCATTTAAACTACACAGAGGAAGTGTCCTGTAGCCAACAGTGAGAGCCAGGCACCTTTCTGAGCAGTACATCTCAGGCTTTAGGAGTAGATGTCTTCAGAAGGCTCTTACTGACGGGTTTGGACTGGGCGCTAAGACTTTAATAGTTTGAGTCAGTAGGTGAATCCCACCCTAAATTACATGTCTGAGCAAGAGACCTATTTTTAGAATCCTGAGCCTTCAAACTCTAAAAGGCCATACTGTAGTTTTCCCTCTGAGCCATGGACTTAGGCAAATCACAGCTCAACACAGACAGGAAAGAACAGTAAGGCTGAAACATTGCACCCAACCCAAAACTTGCTGCTCCACTTACTTGGCCATTTCACCTCAGAGATCTTCTACGCACTGTCCTTCCTGGAAACACGACAAAATGGGTATTTGGCCATTCTCCTCCTTCTTTCCCTTTCAATATTCCTGGAGTCTTCAACCACCTGCAAAGCAGGATTTTCAACCAGATTCTGGTGCTAAAACATTGAGAAGAGCAGCATCATAACTCCAACTTCAGAACACTGCGTTGTCTTCTACCCATCTCACTCCATTTCTCTGCCTTGCTTTCTGTACCCCCAGCAGTTACTTTGACAGGCTGCGTCACTAGAGACAGACAAAGCACATGCTCTTTGCACTTACAGCCTGGCAGAGATCTGCAGGTGGTGTCTCAGCTCAAGCCAGGCTAATTTCCTCACAATTCTCCTCCTAATGCCAACAAAATGCGAATCCTGACCTTTAATTGCTGGGTTTTACTGCTCATGTATCAAGTGATTCTTCCCCACAGGATGCAGCATCCACCCAGTTGCTATTCAGAGTTATGAGCTGCTTTTCCCAACCATGCTTCCCTCTAACCTGAGCACCAACCTGCATTTCCTAGACACGAAGCCTTAAGTAGGAAATAAAACATTCATATCTATCCTTCCAGAGCAGCAATTACCCACTTGCTCACAACTAGTTATCAAAGCAGAACTCTGTTCTAATTCACCCTCTCACCTTTCCAACCAGGTGCAAACCAAACACACAGGGAAGTGCTCAGGCTCTGGGTTCACCTATGGACCTGAATTATTTCACCTTTTGAAGACACAATCATAAAACCTGCCTTTCCCCTCGTGATCCAGCAAAGGCAGGAGCCAAGGCAGGTCTCAGCAGTGACACAGCCAAGCAGCAGAGAACAGGAACCACCTGGTGAGTCCCACTGCTCAGGGTGAACACCACGCGTCCCCCCAACAGCTCTACTGGGGCATTAAACCCCCCAATATTGGCAGATATAGAACAACCAGAGACACAAGAACCCTGCAAATGGGCAGATATGAACAATCAGGACTCCTCTTCTGTTTTCCATCACACCCTCAAGCACTCAAACACAGCTGAAAAGAAAAAGCACCCACCAGGAACATCCACTGCTGCCAGCGCCAACAGCCACATGATTTCACCTGCTCTGAGTCGGGCTGGGGACAGGGACCACCACATCCTGGTGCCCAAAGAACGGCCAGGTAACAACACCCTGTTTCACAAGGAAGAACCCAGGGCTGGGTGTCTGTACCAGGAGAGCCAGGGTAGAGCCAATCCCCTCCTGTGTGCACAGCTCATGGGGCCACCCTGGCTGTACTGATGCTCCTGGCAGCCACACACAGCAGGTAAGCTCTGCCCTCCTCACCAAACCACCCCTCAGCTCGATTTCCCCTGAGACCATCAGGAACACACTGCTTTAACCCAGGATTGCAAAGATTGCTCTGAGGAGGATTTGATTCAGTGACAAGCTCCAAAAGTCCTTGGCTGGCTCTGGACAGCAAACAGCCGTGTCCATCATCACCGCAGAGCCAGCACTGACTTCACCTGAGAAACGTGTTGAGCTGGTCAAAGTTGTCAACAGCAGGTTCTGGTGTGCACAATTCATCCTCATCACTGCATCGCCACCCTACATAACACACTCACTTCCCTCATCTCCCACCCTCATGAGGAAAACCACCAAATTGCTCAGCTGGTTCCCTGTCACAATAAGCAAGGCAAGATGGCTCAGTTCAGCACAAACACATATCACAAGGTTTGGGCCTCTCCATCTATTTCCTCATAAGCAAAAAGAGCACAACAGCAGCGCCACATGCTGTACCTGGGAATGGAACATCCAAAAAGCTTCTCTACTTCAGTTTCTTTGGGAGAAAGAATTCACTCTCTGCTCTTTCTGAGCATCCTACGTCACCTGTGCCACCAACTCCTGAACAAGAGATGCATCGAGATTTTGAACTTCCCATCAACAGCCTTCCACTGCATTTTCATAAACAAACAAGTGACAATATTGCCAGTAGACTGCCAGATCCTGTCCTGGAAGGATTTCCCCACTCCTAGCATCTCCCAGCCAAAGGATACAGACTGGTAGCACACACAGATGTAAATGAACTACCCCAGCAAGAAGCTCTTCTGGAGAGCTCCAGTGCTGTGTCACAAGTTGCTACAAAGCACATGACTGAGCCTACAGCACTCACATGGACTCTCCTACTCCCACAGGCCATGAACAATTTACAACCAGTGCTCCCTCCCACAGCTGTGTCCCACATCCCTGTTACCCCTGTCGTAGCTCCTGGCTCCTGAACTTGTCTGTGCACTCTGCATCACACCCAACCCATGCTCTGGGCCAGAGCATTTACACTCCTTCTGCCTCTCCAAAACCTCTCCTCATACAGGAGCGTGAGAATGTGGAAGTCAGGAAAGAGCTACAGCATCCCTCCACAATTTCTAGCAGAGGATGCCATAGCACATACATGATACTTCAACACAGGTAAATGCTGAAAATGCATCCCAAAGATCTGGGAAATTAGCACTATCCCACCAGCTGAAAACCTCCTGCTAACCCTTCCTTGCTGCCTTTCTTCTTTAAACCAACTCTCACCCTAAATTTCCTGTATTTGTAACTACCAAAATTTATTTAGTGGTATGCAATACCATGTGAAATGCTTTACAAAAGTCCACGTAAATGGGAGTTACTGAATTTTAAAAATCTATTTACTTACTATTCTCAAAGTAACTTAGCAAATTAATTCTTCTGTGACAAAATGTATTTGAACATTTTAATTTAGCTCTGTATCTTTAAATTCTGTTATTCAGAATTTGAAGCATATGGCTTTAAAGGAGTTTTTTGACAATGCCTTGGTGGGATGGAGCCTCCTCAGTTCAGAGCCCCTTGGAAGAGGCTGCCACAGCCTTCATTCCCTACTTCAGCACTTAGCAGGGGTGTCCTGTCTATGGAAACACATGGTGCAGCACAGGGATCAGTTTAACAGGGGTGTACCGGCCCATGCCATACACTCCTAGTACACATTCGTCTGTGATGTGTGATTTTCTACACATGAGACACTGTCAGGAGGGACAAGTTAATGTACTTGCTGCCTGCTCAAGATCACATCTCTCCTGGCTTTAGCATGGCCAATACCTTGCAGGTCCTTGTACCTCCACTGCCCAACCTTCTGTAACCAACCAACACACCACAACCTCCCTTTGGCTGAACATGGAGCTGCTTCCTTCCCCACTTCACAGCTTACAAATAGCTCATCTCCTTCCTGACCTTTGACAAGTACCTTTGGTTTCCCACCAGTCCTCCACTACTCCATTTACTGTGATTTGGATTGGATTTTTGCCAGTGCAGGTTTTTTGCCTTTTGCCAGGTAGTCAGACTGATGATTGCACCAGCAGTTTTAACTAAGAAGTGACTCCAAGGACTGTCCTTCACATCCACAGTCCACACTCTAGTCTAGCTGGCTTTTCAGAATAATTAATTCTTACCGCTTTCTTGAGCCCCCAGCTGACCCCAAGCACAATCCAGTGCACTTTTTGATTAAAGTGCCACATTACACAGCCTGATCCCAACCCTTTAATTGCCCCTTTAGCATGGCTGAAACGGGGACTACAGGGGAACCAGATCCAAGAACTGATCCAGGTTTAAAGGAACCACTGGCAAGACTTATGTTTCTTTTAACTAAAGAAATGCCTACCAAGTTTTATCAGCACGAGTAAGATGACGGTGGAAGGTTGGTGTAAGATGCTGGACACTGGAGCAACACCAGCACCTAAAACATATCCAGAGCTCACCTCTGGAGCCCTATTTACACCTTCAAAGACATTTGATAATTATTATTCTGATTATGGGGTTTTTTTAGGACCTCAATATCTGAAATCTTCTAATACAAAAACATTTATGAAGCTGTACCATGTAACATTATTTTAATAACGTATTAAGCTTTCACACAGGAGGGAAATGCACCCATTGCAAGGAATTCCTCCTCCATCTCCAGCAAGGAACAGCAGATGGACAGCACCCAGCTGACACCTCAGTCAGCAGCACTGCCCCACAGGCCCCACTGCCTCCCAGGTGTAGGACCAAATGCCAAAGTATTTCTGAGCAAAATCACTTCATCCTTGTCCATGTTAAGACATCACACCTCTTTCCCTCCTTTTGTTTGCGCAGCAAGTTAAGCAAACCTTCTGTTAGGACTTGATGCTGTTCACCATCCTCACTGAGCAAAGGGCTGACACAGTTCCTATCAATCAATTCCCTACCCTGTGCTGACCCCAGTGCTCCCAACAGGGATCCTTCCTGTCACGTTTCACAAATTGCACCAGGCTGCCTTGATCTCACCAATTCAACAAGTCTGTCCTTTTTCTGTTTTATTCCTCCTTGGATACAAGCAGCTCTCATTATTCCCTCACTCAATCCCAGAGTGGATAATGACAAAGAAGCTGGACATCCAATTCCACGGAGTGGACATTAGAGATGTTCTTGTGTAATATGAAGATTTGTCATATGAACATGGAAAGACTAAAATAAGGGCAAATATTCCATTGCAAACATTCATTCTTCGCAGTCCAACAGGACATGAGGCTCTCATATGTCCAGCCAAGCACAGAGCACCAAGATCGGAACAGAAGCACAAAGCTTCTCAACCAGTTTCCATCATACAGCTCTTGTTCTGCCTTTGAGCATCACTATGCTGAAGTAAGATAAAAGGCAAATCAGGGCAGCCAGAATGTTCCAGCAACTATTACAGTGTTAGAGGCACCACTACCCTGGAATAAAACACCTGGTGCAAGTCTTTATGAGCTACCTGAGTGACTAAACAAGGCACAGACATCACAGTGAGTCAAACCTCAAACCTGAACTTTGTGTTGTTCAGAAAAGCAGCTCTGAACACACTGGAACAAAGCTTTGCCATGTTTTATCTAAAAAAGCATGAGCAGCCCCGATGTCCCTCCAGGAATCCAGTGATGGGGGCAGGGGGCCTGGCCATGCAGCCCAGGCTGTCGTGCTGTGCCGTGGCATGCGCAGTTCAGCCACTGCCATCTCTCTAGAACCACAGTCCTCCTTGCAGCTGAACTGTCTTCCTTCCATCATTCCTGCAGTAAGAAAAGATTAAAACATTAAGACCCATGGAATATAGTAAAAACAGAAAGGGGGAAAATACAGAGTAAAGGTAGCTTAAAACAAAATCACTGATTTCTGAAGTCACTGCCTCCCACAGAGTGACAGCACTGTATCTCACAGGGAGAAGGGAATGAGGTGCTCCCTGAGCAGCAGCGATATGGTACAATACAGGACCACTGCTGAGAAACACTGAGACACAACATACGGATAGGGCAGTTTTCCAGAGTTAGAAAAATGTGGATATTAAATTCTAAGAGGGGCATTAATTTTCTTAAACGTCCATAGCTTGCTCCTCACATCACTGTAGAGTTGTGACCAATGCCTTAGAAAGCTTCACATAATCTTGTATTTTCAAAGCCGTACATCTCTGCACTGAGCAAGATGTGGGACAGCGCAGATGTGCCATTCCACATGTGCTATAAATAGCACCTATACAGCAGAGACAGTAACACACAGCTGACAGCTATGTGTACCTACTCTAAATGTATAATTCCAGTCTACACATGTTTTATTACACACAGGCATTACATGTGTGTGTACACACACATACAAATGTAGATGCACTCTATGTCTCTTGAAAGATGAAAAGAAGAAGGAACAAGCTGGGACAGAAAGGTAAAGCAGGATACATGGTCACAAAAGTGTTTAATCACAAATTCTGCAAGTCTGGTTAGACCAAGACCAAACCCCTCTGTGCAAGGACTGAGAAGCACAAGCTACTTACCACAGCTGTTCACAGGCTGCAAGACAGCCTTGGAGTCCTGCCAGTGCCTCCTCCCATGAGAGCAGAGCTGGAGCCCATGGCAGGAAGCAGCTCAGCACTGCTCACACTGCCCCAACTCTGCTCCCAAGCCAAAGCACTCCTGCTCTGCTCTCCTCTACGAGCCTTCTCTTGGGGCAGAATCTGTTCCAACACATTCAAACAGTAGGTTTAACAGGTTTGTTAAAGTAGGTCTAACAGCTCCTCTGATCCCTACGCTGAGAACACAGGAAGCCTCAAACTTATTTTTATTAAACTCAGTTCTTTGTAAGCTCTAGTTTGAGCACATGCTCCTTTGTAAGCATGGAGCTCCAGCCCTGCAGGGAGAAGTCAATTCATTCTGGAAAGGTCAACCTTCAGAATGTTATAAACCACACTTAAAAGTCAAATAAAGTCAGTCTGTATTTTAACTCTGCCAAATTTGGTTTAAATTAATTTTGATGCAATGACGCATTATTTGCTAATGAGATGTTAGCACAAGTTATGTTCTGACAAACTAGGTTCAGAGTCCCATTTTGCTCATCACTGTTTCTACATATAAACATTAAAAAAAAAAAAAAAGACAAAAAAAGGAAATGTGTCACAGTGCAAAGAGCGAAACACTGTGATTTATTCACCTTCATTCAGCTGCTCAGATAACACCCATGTGTTAAACCACTCCCAAATGCTCCACTTCCTCTTTCTGCCCTCAGTACAGGATGAAGCACAAGACAGTTTAGGGAAAAGAAAGGCAGTTTCAAAAACCAGGATTCTAAAGAAGAGGAGGTATTTAGGGCCCCCCTAACACTGAGCTGAGGAAGCACAAGGGAAGGAGAATGAAGGAGGGGGGGAAGGCAGCCAGGCTTTCCTTACATAGCTTTCCTTGCTCACTGCCACTGCCGGGACAGAATCCGGAGCACGCGTACTGTCATGTCAGCATGACCCAGGACACTTCTCACACTCATAGTCTTCCCTTTATTTTTAAGGATAGTAAATACAGAGAAAAGGGTTCAGTCATCCTTCTCTGACATATCAGTTTAACACCTTTTTTTCTCCCCGCCTCCTTCTTTCATTGTTCTGGAAACGAAGGAGGTGAAGTTTGGAAGCAGGATACCACAAGAGCACAGCAAGGAAGGGGAACAGTCAAAAGCCAGGGAGTCTGCTGGGAATTTTGCAAAAACCAGAGTCCCTGTCTGGGTGTTAATGAGTCTACACAAACTTTTTTGGTTTGATTTTAAAAAATGTGCCATTTCTGACAGGCTAGAACTTCACATGGCCATGTCTGTTATTAAGCTTTTTGGAATTTAATATATTTTTTCCCTCATGATTTTTCATAGAAGAAAAACATGGAAAATACCATAGTGGTCAAAATAAACATGAGCAAAGTGAACCACATAGGATGAACTCTGGTGGGAGCAAAAATGGAGAAGGTGTTCCAGCTCCATGCAAAGGAAAACCCAGGAAAGGTCTAAATCCTGATGAAGCATTCCTGAATACACCAGAGGCTGCACATTCAACAATCCACTGATATAATGGCAGGAACAGAAATTCTCAATTCTGCTCTTTACCAATTTAGCTTAACAAATAATTCCATATGGTGAACAGTGCTGAACTGAGAAATTCCCATCACAGAAAAAGTAACTGCAAATCTAAAAACTCCTGAGTTGGAAGAGATCCTGAGCTGAGGCAGCACTGCCACATGTTCCATGACATCATACATAAAACACTATCTATATCTGTTACTTTACATCACTTTTCTCAGTAAGTCTTTAAGAGAAAAATCAGAGGCAATGTGTCAAAGATACAACAATTAGCCTAGCTCTCAGAGCTATTTCTGTGACTAAAGGACAGGAGGCACCTGCTGAAACCCAGCAGGACAGATTTCAGCTCACCAAAACTAAAAGTTTGTTTTGGTGAAGAAAGGACTAAGACTGGAAGCCAGTGTGTGCAGAGCCAGCAGGATTACATGTGATCGTTCAGCCAAAAGGACGTGCTCCCAGAAGCATTTCTGGAAAACTCCCCTTACAGAAGCTCCCCCAGGGTTTGACCTGGGTTGTCTGTCCTGCCCCAGCCTAACCCAAGGAACCAGGGAGCCTGACCTGCACTGATGGTTCCTCCCCATGGAATCACAGCTGTTAAGTTGGAAAAACCCTCAAAGGCAATCAAGCCTAACCACCGAGCTGGCAGCACCACCGTGTTCACCACTGGCCCGTGACCCCACGCCACAGCCAAGCGGTTCTGGAACACTTCCAGGGATGGGGACACTTCCCTGGGCAGCCTGTGCCAGGGCTCGACAACCTGGCACAACCTGCAGAAAATCTTCATCCAGTCTGAACCTCCAAGGGGCCAACGTGAGGCGTATCCCCAGGAGCTCCTGAAGAAGTTTCACACACATCTCTAAATAACAGTATAGCTGGGCTTTGGGTTTGGTTTAATCAGGAAGAAAAATGTAAGATAAAGACAACATTTTTTTCCCCTGAAAAATAAAAACGAAACAAAGCCCCTTCTTTTAATTCCATCTTTCTAACAAGGCCACAAGTTACAAAATCTTTAGTGGAGAAACCTTGATTGGCCTATTCCTGAACACAGTTCAGATTCTTCTGAAAACATGTCAAATTCCAAACTGCACAATAATAATCCAATTCCTGCAGGGAAAAAAAGACAAAATATGAACAATTAAGTAAAAGCCTAATTCTATTTTGAAGTACACCACCCTTCAACAGGGCTCAAGTAAGATTATCCCAAGTATGTTCCAAACAAGTGCTCAACAAAACCAGCCATGAACATGTGGCAAAAGTACAAAAACTCCTTTGCACTATTAACACAGATGATGTCATTTAAGTCTTAACACCGGTGTAAAATATCTAAGAGTTGTTTCATTTAATTTTGAAAATCCATATAGAAAACAATGTTCATAACTCCATCCACAGGATTCTACAAAACTGCTGCTTCATCAACAAATCTTTGAACTGTTTCAATATGAAAACTCAATTTTTTTCAAACTGCTCAAAAATCATTGCAGAGAATTTCCAAGCACTTGAATTGAAGCACAACCAAAGTATGAACTCGGTACATTTTTGCAGTTATTTCTAAAATAAGTTAATTTACATAAATCATCTCAAAATAACACAATGGGATTCAACTTCATTTTAGACATTTGGAAAGCAGTGTCATACTTTATTTAAAGTAAACCCATGTAAAAACAAAGTTTAAATGAAAATGGTACCTGAAAAATAAATTATTTGATATAAAACAAATCAATAACTTAAAAACACACTAAATATACAAAATGTGTAACCATATACTGTACAGTATGGAAAGCAATTGATAAAACCTTCTGTCTCACAAACAGATTAATTTATAAACAAAAGATTACATAAGTTAAAGGAAAGGAAATCAATAAAAAGACTAGAAGTACAGTATTATTCAAATTACTCATCAAATAAAGGCTTATCCCAACTTATGTTTCAAATGTCTCAAGTAATTTTCTTCTCAATGACCAAGTGAAAAAGTTCATCCATACTACTAAAAACTTGCTCAAAAATGTTTAGAAATAAGGAACAACAGTAGGAGAATATTGAGATTCTAAAATGTGAACACAGAAGCAATTTTCCAAGGTTTCAGGTGGCAGTTCTACCATTACTGTTTTCCCATCATTAGCAACAAAAGAGAATTTTAGTGCTGAAAACTCCACTCAACAGAAAAATATTTCTAAACCTTTGTTGCTGTTGGATCAAGTGTGATCTAGAAGGAATCTCCAGATTTAAATGTCAAACCCACCCATGGGGTGATGAGTTATGCTTTAGAGATCATAAAGACTTGGACTGGTTTTAAATCATGCAGGATGAGAAAGCAACAGTGAGTTTGGTTTTGTCTGACTACATGAGACTACTACAAACAGCAAGCACTGAAATGATGCCGTACCTGATCAACCTACGAGCGGCTGCTCAGAAAGGAGCGGTGACTTTCAATCCACTGGTTGGCATGGAGGCACCGCCTCTTCCGAGCGAGAGGGAGGGAACTGAGACCCTTCTTATGAACTCCACATTTTTTCATTTTTTATATTAGTAAGGAGAAACCCAGTAATAATAAATACAATAATCAGAGAAAATAACCACTGGCCTCTTGAGCTCTGGTTTTATCCATTCTACTGTGCTGAGCAGCCAATCTTGAGAAGTGCAGAGCTACATTAGAGGAACTTGCCGAAGGCACAAAAAGACTCTCCTGCTTCCAAATAGAGAATAAAATACCTCAGGTGACAAATTCATCTCTTGGAAAATAAAAACAAAATGAGAAAAAGCCAAAACACAAGTGCAGCTCCTCTCAGAGAGCTCAAGGGGTTGGTGTTTCTTTATGCTAAAGGTGAATTTGGTCCCTTCCCTCTAAAGCTATTTGTAGATGCCTAAATGTAAATATGTAACAATAAGGTGCTTCATCGACAGAGTTATAAAGGACACACTTCTTCATTATGGAAATAAAAAATATGGTGACCTTCTGGTAAAGGCAGCCTCCAGACAAACTGCTCCATGTCTATTTGATTGAACCAGGCTACCAGCAGCTCACAAGAGCTGTGTGTTAGAAACCTCCCACAAACTCTAACCTTCTGCAGGCAGAGCTATCAGAGGAGCTACTTTGAATAAACAGTTTATCATATGACCTGTATATTGATTTAGATAAGTAAATGTGGGGACATTCTCCAAGTCTGTTTTTTTAAAGCATATATGTAATGATAAACTATCCAAAAAGAAAATTGTGTTATTGCCATTTAAAATGCACTGAAAAAAAAAAATCTTTCCTGAAATATTGGAAGAATTTCTACTTTCTTGACCTTACCCAGAACATTAAAGCAGCATAGAATTCTAACAAATGCTGAAGGACTTTAAGGACTATTCATTTTCCAAACTCAGCCTTAAAATAATGGATCACCTTTACAGTTAGTTCACCATTTTGGTTTTGACTGCTGGATATTCTTTCTATAAATGATACCAAGTTTTTTTTTAAACTTTTTTAAAAAAGATTTTTAACTGCTTTGTATAAATAACATTACTGCAATGCTCAATTCCCCTATAAAAATAGGTGTCCTCTCCATGCAAACACCCTTTGGTCATCTGGACAAGGGCAAGTGACCACACACTGACCAAGCAGTGTTCACTGCAGTGACAATTTATCCTGCTCCAGTGACTTGTCTCTGGATTTTCCATGGTTTTCATACTCACATGATACAGATGTACAAAAAACATATCCAAGCAAATGGAAGGAAAAGCTGTGTGGCCACACACACCACGGTGGTGATGTGACTTCTCCCCTCACCCTAAGAGCTGGATCCTGAAGCCTTTCCCAGTCCCAGAGCCAGAGCAGATGCAGGGACTGGCAGAGGAAGGCTCAGGAGGCAACAGTAACTCCACTGGCCAGTCTCTGACAGGAGAGCGGAGCAGCTCAGGTAAACCAAATTTTATGATAATGCAGCTTGAAAAATAAAATAAAATAAATCCAACACTTCAGTGCACAGACACCACCTAACAGGGAATCACTGAGAACCGAACACACCGAGCTGCTCCGATTCTGTTCACGCCTGGATTTCTGGTGTTGCCATCCCCTCACCTGAAGGATCCGCATGTGCCTTTGCCAGCTCACACCAAGCACATACAGAGATTCCTCTTCCATATTTATGTGGGATTTCCCTATCTGCTAATGGTTAACAGGAGGTTCACAGGTGATGAGGCTCATGGCCAGCGTTCTGCATGGGGTGAATTCCATTCATGTGGACATCTGGGAAGCAAATGCAGTGACTCTCCTCAGCATCTATACGTGAGACCCTGAGACAGCAGCACGAACAACTCTGTTTTCAGCAGAAATTACACCTGGTCCTTCAGAACCTACACCAGGAGCTGTCCCAGGAGACTCTTAACCTACTCTAAAGGACCCCAAAACACTCCCATCTCAGCTGTTCCTGTAGCACATCTCACCAAAAAGTACGGACCAAAAAATTCAGGTCTCCAGAATCTGATTATCACATTCTCGTCCAGCAATGAAGACTTTCCAGAACTCTCTACCTCAATGAGACCACTGAATCTCATGAGCAATGTGAGACCTCTGCTTTGAGACAGCCTTAGGTTCTACAAAGATCCTGTAAGTGCTTACTGATAGAAGCACCACTTGACAGAAACACCTGGCTTCCATCAAATGGATGGATGAAAAAGCAGAGCACTCTTGGAGAATTAAGAGGCCAAAAACTCTCTTGAAACAGGTCTGTTCAAGTGAGAGCTTCAAAGCAGTGTGAAGCGGAAACCAGTTGCTCCTATCTTTTGGGCAGAAAAACTCCTGGTAGATGTCTTGGTAGAATTTAGTTTCCACCCCCAGAAGCTTCCTTTTGGTCTTTACTAGTAGGATGCGCAAGCGTTTTGGTTTAGGACCAAAAGCATGAAGGATACATACACAATTTTTTCTGGACTTCAGCTATTTATGCCAAGATTTTATTGACTGTTAGAATAGCACAGATCATACACTACTTCTGGTATCAGCTCTGGATATTAGCAGGAGTTTTTCCTCTTTTCCTGACTTGAGCAGCAGTGCTTTGCTCATACCAATTGCCTGAAAATTATTATCCAAGCAACTATCAACGAAAGCTGGAATCAGACCTTTCCTAAAAGAAATTGTTGTAGTAGCGGTACAAAACCATGTCCTGCATTTCCTTCTTACTTAGCAAAGAATGAGAGATGGAAAAACAGGGAAGCAGCGGAAAAAGAAAGGAACAGTGATGCCAGAAAGCATTCAAGAGAAGGGGTTTTTCAAAAGTGGCAGAACAGCAATGGGCTACTGCCACGGCCAGCGTGCTTGGAACCAGTACTGAAAAAGTCATGTTTAGGGGTCACTCGCTGGAAGTCTGAGCCCTCGCTAAATATCGTGATAAACCAGCAACTCCCATTTTAGTTTAGCAGCAAATTTATCTTAAATGGAATAAAGGAAGAGAGAATGACAGGAACTGGGAATGACTACAGCCCACTCCTGTGGAACAGGACAGTGCAGGGCTCAACAATGACGGGACATGTAAGAGAACTGCTCTGTACTACACAGCTTTAGCTTGGGAGGACGCCCAGAACGCTTCCGAAGCTCTCCGCGTACGCAGAAAGGAAATAATCACAGATGTGATAAATGGGTGGTGATGAACTGGTGGAAGGAAACCTCTGACAGCCAAGAGCAGCTTTGGGGGGTGGCAGTGGCCTGGTTGCTGGGTCACAGTCCCTGTTCCACCGAGCACTGAGCATCTCAAGAGATGGGCAGGGAACAGACGGGCAGGAGAGGCAAGGTTGGACGCTTTAACAGGAAAAATCCCACCTGCATTCACTGTACACAAGCTCAAAGTCAGCAGAAGGCTGCTCGCTGGGCCAAGGCCTATCTGTAGGGTTTCGATATGTCCTGGGCAGGTCCAGGAACATCAGCAGCTCCCACAGGTCCTCCCTGGAGCTGGGCACCAGCTCAGCCACATGTGGAGGCTGAGGGAGCCCTCAGGCTGTGCAGATCCCATGGCAGGGAAAGGACAAGGAGAGGACAAACGGCGGCAAGCACAAGGCAAGGTCAGCTGGGGATGGAGTGAGACGAGCAGGCAGCATGGACTGGCCTCTCGAGTTTGGAAATGAACTCTGGGGCTGGTAGAGATTCAGGCAAAACAAGGAGACACTGCATTAAACTGCCACAGACCTCATTTCCACACCTGCCCTACCTACACAAACACCAGAGCCAAGTCTCTAGTTGTGCACAGCAGCTCACACACCTGTACAGGCATGGTCAGCCTTCCCAGTTTTCCTACCCAAGCACACCTGAGGGTTCCATCAGTCTGTGACACTCATTTCTATGTGACAGTTTATTGTGGTGCTTGTTTCAAAACTCTTTTCTTCTACTCATCTGTCAAAGCAGTAAATTAAAATTCTCTTAAAGCAGAGCTACAGTTCCTTAAACAGCACTCTGAAAGCTGGACATTTTGTGCAATACTTAGCAAAAAAAAGAACAGAAAATAAAAAACAAAACAAAATTTGAGCAAAACAAAATCAAATTTAATGTTCTTAAATGCAAAAGTAAAAACAAACAAAAAACACAAAAAAGCAAAAGAAAATTAACAGAAACAGAACAACTCAAAGTTTCAAGGCAGTCTGCAGAAAACCTGGGGGATTAATCTTTAAATCTACAAATCAAAGGGGTTTTTTGGTTAATATCTAACTTGCAAGTTGTAAGTACTTTTCTGCTGAGTGTTCAGTAAGTAAAGCTAGTTGTCAAAACAAAATCCTATTAAAATAGAAAAACTAGCACTCATTAGAAGGGATGCGAGAAATACAATGCTCAAATGTTTATAACTGGTTTTTCTTTACAAAATAGAACTGCCAAAGGAATTCCAACTACAATGATCTTGGAAAATGAGTAAGTATCTTGCTGCATTATAATGTACCAGTAAGTAGTGCACCATGCATTAAATATTTGGACAGAAGAGATTCAGTCTGATAAAGTAGCAACATATATTCACACTCGCTTTTTTGGAGTTTCATTTTGACTCTGAAATCTTCCCGGAGTTTCTTTGAAACTCTTTGGTCCATTCCTCTCAAAGTGGGTTTTAAAAGTCACGTTTCTAAAACCTGTGAATTGGACAGCTTGGCCACTGTTCAGTGTGCAACTTACCTCCTCAATGGTGTTAAAGTTAGGCTGGCATGCTACTACTTACAAGACCTTGACTTTAAAAAGCCTGATCCTCAACTAGACACAGAGTAATGAATATTAATTTATCAAACAATTTACTGTCAACTAAAACATTAGTATTTCTCAACTTTTCTTCCATACTACTGAAACTGAGGGGGAACAAAAGGACAGGGGGATGGGTAGGAAGAACAACATAAAACCAAAGAAAATCAATGAATTCAGCCTGATATTTTTCAGAAAATTCCAGTTTTTGCAGACAACATTCAATGAAACAAATGTTAGTCTCATAAGTGAAAGCATGCTTCAATTTTACCACCATCCAGAGGGTCTAGTTAATGCAATCTACTTAAGATTTCAGGGGACTTTTAACATGTTTTAAATGAAATAACTTAAAGGAACTTAAAATTGGTCTAACATTGTGGGATTTCAAACATTTGAACATGTCAGTTGCATCCCAGAATATAAAACCTTTTCACTTCTCATTTAGACTAAGACAAACACTTGTGAAAATTGGCGCAAAATGAGTTTTACACTAACAAAAATGTTTCAACTTCTGTCACTCCATTATCTATTCCATACAAAAAGCACGAGCAAGTTATTTGTGGGACTTGTTGGTTTTGAAGGAAACCTGTAAGATTTTGTCCCCCAGGCGGTAGCCATTAAGACTTGCTATGGCCATTGCAGCTTCTTCATAGTTTGTCATGGTCACAAAACCAAAACCTTTGCACTTGTTGGTGTTGAAATCTCGAATAACTTTCACATTGGTAACCGCACCAAAGGGGCCAAACATCTGCCAGAGGATTCCCTCATCAGCATCTTGACCAAGGTTGTAGATGAAGATACACCAGCCAGAAGATGCGTTTCCTGGAACATTTACACCAGAAAGCCCACTCATGTGATCTACACCCATAGGAGAGAACCTAGCAAATAAAAAGCACAATATTTCATGTTCAATTAAGCAAATTAACTTGAATGGGAAGCAACTGAGAATGAATATTTTATACATGGCACATCAAAACCGCCACATAAATGTTTCCCCATTCAAATTGACAATCAAATTGACAGCTGCCAGAAAAAAAAAAAAGTTAAGTATTCCAACTGCTTTACCAACAGGGAACTATCCTTAGAAATAGGCAAGGGACAAGCAAGGCAAGATTACATGATCACCTTCCCAGGGGACCTGGATGGATGCCTGAACTCAGCCAGGCTGCTCCGAGTGTCCAGGGCATTGCTGCAGAACTGCTTGAGTTCGGGGGCACAGGCAGCACCTCCCCAGAGGCCCCAGACACTCCCAGGCATCTCCCACTTATTTCACAGAAGGAGATTTTCTTTCACCCCATGCTCCTTTGCTTGCCTCTAAAAGAACATGTTGGGAAACTCTTTTAAGTCAAAGAGTTTCTTTGGGTTTGCTGGGGCAGGGGACGAGTGTTCTGGGTTCTTAGGAGCAGAGATTGTATGTATTAATTTCTTCTTCTGTGAAGCAGAACAAAACCTACTCCCTTTCCACCCAAAGGCAGCAGGTGCAGGCAAACACTCACAACATGAGCAGGCTCAGTGCAGTTTTATTATTCCAGTGTGTATGGATGGTTTTAATAATTTTTCCAGGAAAACTCAGATCTGACTTTATTGAACTGGATTTTTAAAGTCACCTACCCATTCTTCCTGAATCCTGCCTCCTTCACAATACCTCAGCAGGATTCATGCATAACAAAAAGTAAAAATCTTCTCCTTTTTATGTCTTGTTTTGTATTATTTTCTTTCCCCTAAAACCCACATTTCTAGTTCCCCTTTATTCTATTTCTGGCCTACACTCCAGAAAATCAAAGCTTCTGAATATTTTAGTGCAATATTAGGGTTGCACAGCTAAGCACTCAAAGGCCAGGAAATGTGAAAGTTAAGGTCAAAAACTCACTTTGAACCCTTGTGCTTATTTATTATTTAAAAATATGAGGTCATGTGATCATAGAAATATAATGATACTATACCAGGGGTTCCCAAATTGAGGTGTACCACTGGTGATTTGCAAACCCCTTAAAAGCGGTACACGAGCTGCTCTCTGCCAAGAGCAGGGCGGTGGCAGATCCTGATTCTCTGCTGACCTGGAGGAAACAGGGAAGGGATGTCTGGGCAGTGAATGCTGCAAAGTGCCAAATGCTTCCCCTCTGACTCTATCTTGCCATGCATCAAGGAGCTGCTGCTGCCTTTCTTGAGAAGGGAGGGCTCAAGGAGTATGGGGAGGGAGGGCAGCAGAGGGATGGCAGTGCACACTCACACTCACACACACACACTGTGCACTCACACACGAGAACCACTCAGTGCCCATCTCCCCCAGGCTCTCTGGTGCCCAGAGCTCCCTGCCTTGGAGACACCTGAGCTCCTGGACTCTCCTGTCCCCAGAGCAAGTGTCACTCCATCCCTCCCTCGCTGCTGCTCTGCAGCCCCGGGAGCTCCCAGAGCACAGTGGGACACTGCTGAGCTGCAGTAGCTCACAGCCAGCCAGCCCCAAGAAAAAATAAATTTGGGAAGCCTTGTACTACAGCCAAACTGAAAAAGCAGTTAGAAGTACCACAAGGTGAATGAGACATACCAACCCGTATGATCTGATGAAGAGGTGACACATCTGGTATTTCTTTTGGCTTTGTATAAAAACGATCCTGTGCTTGCATGCTTGATACACTTACTTGTTCTGGGCAGGTCTGTAGCTTCTTTCCAAGTGAGTAATAATCTGGTAGGATGAATTTATCTTAATATCTGTCAAGTTTCTATCTCAACAGATCACCAGTCCTGAATCCCTTCTCAAACCACTGAGCTCAGAATTGCCTGACGTTGGTTCCAGCAGTCAGTATAGCTCTGTCCCTGCCTGCTCCAAAGGCTCAGGCTCTGCCCAGGAGCCCAGGTAACACCGTATCATGATATTGCATATCCCATGCAATCAGTTGTAGAAGAGCAACTGGTGTTAAATGCAAGAAAACAAATCTAAATGCTTGTTACAGACAAAATAATTTAAAAAAGAAGCAAGTACCTCTGCTCTTTGGATACACTTATCTTCAAACAGATTGTCCTCTCTTCCTGCTTTGTCTCACAGAAATGTTACAGGTTTATTCAAATACTCAAAACAAACAAAACAGGGTAAAACCAAAGAAGCCCCCCAAAAGATTAGAAAAGTAATTAAAAAAAAAACAACCAAGCCCAATCTGTAGGAAATACTATTCAGCTGTTCTGATGAATGTATCTTCTCACTTGGCACAAGAGGGACCCCAGCTCTCACACACCTCAGGGTAACAGCCTGCAATGAGCAGGGCCAGAGCAGCTGACACACAGATCTCTGTCCTACCAGGACAGATTTTTGTGGCCACGCCAATTTAAGATGACCTTTAGGAAGTTACACTTACTAAGGATGTTTAAAAGAACACCCTACTATGGCAAACACAAAGGCCAGCAGAGATCCAGGACGTTTCAGACAAAGTGGTTTTAAAATTCCTTTAATATTGTAATTTGAATGATCTCAGTCAGCACTCTTACAGCTGGTGTCCTCATTCCTGTTGAAATTATTTTTATACTGTCTCCTCCACGCTGCTTTTTCAACTCTCCTGAAGAGCCTGTAGCTGGTGTTATTTGTGGATGGTTCTTTCCAGCCACGCTAACCTAATATGCCAACATCTTGGGGCATTAGGTATAAACAACAGTGTATTTTCCATCATAACTCTTTTTCATTTTATAAGCTTCTCCTTTCTATTAATGACCTTTTGCTCCCTCTGCCATTAAACAGACAGCCTGCTTCATTTAACAGATCCTGAGATTAGATTAACTCACTGGAGGATGTAATCTCAGAAATGACACTCCTAAATGAAAGCAGTTTCTTTTTAGTCTCTGCAAGTCCTATAAATTCTTTTCATAGAACCACAGGATCTCCTGAGCTGGAAGGCACCCTCAGGGATCATTGATCCCAGTCCCCGTCCCTGCACAGCCACCCCAACACCCCCACCCTGAGCAGCCCTGAGAGCTCCTGCAGCTCTGGCAGCCTTGGCACCATTCCCTGGGGACCTGGGCAGTGCCCAGCAGCCTCGGGGGGAAGAACCTTTCCCTAAAATCCAACCTAAACTTCCCCTAACATAGCTTTGTGCTGGTTTTGCTGAACTCTTTTGCCTGCATTCTGAGGACAGTTCCATACAGCACCACAGGTGGGATGCCAATAAGCAGGAACATTAGTTTTAATCCCAGCTTCTGTTGCCTTTGCACTTGAGCTTGGCAGCTTTTTATTTTTCAATAGTTCCACAAAGAGAAGGAGCTCAGCTACACTGGCAACGTCCTTCTGACAATCAACTTTTTCTGCTGTCTTTGACAGAAAGATCTGTCAGAAAAGATCTGCTGTGGCCAACAAAATTCTTGTTGAGAACTCAGTGACACAAGCTCTAAGCCTGAAAAAAATCAGGGTGTTGGGTCAAACACATAAGGAATGACAGAAGCAACTGGGGTTTCACTCCCATATTCTTCCAGAACTTTGATGAAATACTACTCTGGATGAAATGGTTTCTACTCAATACACACAGCTTGCATCCAAATTATAAATTGGTCTAAAAACGGAAAATTTAAACAATTTCACTGGAGTGCTACCAAGCAGGTGTACAGGAGCTGTCTGAGCAACCGTATCACTGACAGGGTTAAACAGTCTTCTTGCATTTCCCCTTGGATCAAAGAACAATCAGAAATGGCTCTCCTTCAGGCATTCAGGGCAGAACTCATGGGCTGATACTGGTAACGCCATGCCCATTACAGGAACTAGAAACTGGCTCCAACCCTGAACAAGTCTGAAAGCAATATCAGCTGAACTGGCAATAATTGAGGTTTGAAAGAATGTTGTCCTATATAAAGCTCTGGTGAGCTGCAAAAGCATAGGACTTCCAGGGGCCCTGAGAAGCTTCCTCATGCTACAGGAGCTAAACCCCTCCATTTCATCACAGTTCAGCACCTGGAGATCTGCTATTTTCTTTAAGTAAACAAATCTTACACTCTAAAGAAACCCCCACCCCAGATGTTTATCTGTCCTCCAGATACAACCTCATTCTGTGGCATCATTCCCTCTGGATGGAAGCAGAGAGCCTGGGTCTTTGAATTAGTCCAGAACCCAGTGGGACACAGAACTAAGATCAGTTCCTGATGTGAGCCATAAACACCATAGGAACTCAAAAAGATTAAAAGAACATTAAACAAAGGGTTGGAGAAATATCTGTAGGAAATTAATAATTACAAATTAGACACTAAAGGCTTAATCCTGGATTTACAGGGATTAGGATGAAACAAGATGAAATGTAATCAAAATATCAGGCTACGTATTCAACCTCTGTGGAGCCGAGATCACAACTTTAATTTATACAGACTTCAGGCTCTGTGGAAGCTGCTTATCCATTCATCATGTCTTGTTCACTACCAAAACAAACAAGACTCAGACCAAACTCAGGTTCCTGAGCTTAACCACAGCATGAGTAATCACAACTCCTTCAGTTCAGCACCCTTCAAGGAAGACAGACCCACTAGAAGAACTTGCAGCTAACACTAAAAAAAAATACAAAGGGTTGTGGGAGAGACTTGATGATGCTGGAGGTCTTTTCCAGCCTTAATTCCATGACCCCGTGGTGTAAGTGTTGTGCATACATGTATAGATGTGCCTGCACGAGTGACTGAGGGAAGGAAGCTTTGTAGTAAGTGTTGGAGCTCTCTTAAGTCTGTGACAAGACAGAGGTGCAGAGCTTGTGTCTGCAAGTCAACTGGGGGCTCTTGTGTCCACAGTGTCTTCCTGAAAGCACAGCCTTACCTCAACTGCTCTACTCCCACCTCTGCCAGGCTGTGGGACCCCAGAATCTTCAGCTCTTTCCCCACCAGCAGGTCTGCCACAGGGAGCAGCAGCTGGCCAACATGCGCTGACAGACACGCACTGGGCACAGACAGCCAGCAGGACACAGCTCCCAGGGCAGCAGGAATGGAACAGAGACACAACATTTTCTTCCTCTTAACCCCCACTGTGCCAGCCCAAGCCTAGAGAAACACTCTGTGTGTCTGCCCCATCCCTGAAAGTGTTGCAGGCCACGTTGCACAGGGCTTGGAACACCCTGGGATAGTGGAAGATGTCCCTGCCCATGGTAGGGGTAGGACAAGATGAGCTTTAAGGTCCCTTCCAACCCAAACCAGTTTGTGATTCAATGAAATGCACACAATTGACATTAATGCTGCTCTAAATGGTACATTAAGAGAATAATGAACAAAATGGTTATTAAAATTTCGTTTCACCAGCAACTCTTCATATAAATACATTAATAATTTTTATTGTTCCTGAGTGATTATTACAGGATTGAATTAAAAGTATTTGGTCTCTTAATTATGGATGTGAATATTATTTGCACTCCTTATTCTGATGCATTTTGATCCTGGCATAAATTTTAGGGGGAAGAACAATGATGAAAATGTCCAAGTAAATTAAGAATGTTAGGAATGAAAAAGATTTGAGCAGGATCCGGACACACTGAAGCCCTGGCTGAGACAAAGGGCAGATATGTTGATTTTTTAATAATTCACCTAAATGCAAACAATGCAGAATTTCATTCCTTGGCGTGGCTCAGAAAGTCTGGTGTGCAGATCTGGGTGACTGTTCAGGGAAACGAGGAGCAGCCTGAGCTGACTTCCCTGGGCTACAGCTGACGAGAGCTGGGGAACAACTGAGGCTGGCAGGAACCTTTGGAAATCCTCTAATAAACCTCCTGCTCAAAGCAAGGCACCTGGAGCAGGTTGCTTGGGCTCATCCTCTCACCAAAATTCACCAAAAACTGGTCAAATAAAACTCCTTAACGCCAATGTAGTGTTCAGAAGGGCATTCATTATTCATTACAGGCCTGGTAGCACAGGGGATAACTCCACCTTGTGTGCACGTGATCTTCTACAAGTGTGTTGCTTATATACAGTCACCATTCCCAGGTTCAGTCCTTGTTTTGGCTGTGCCTGCATCCCTAAGCCAGATGTCTTTCCCTTATCTTCCAACCGTCCTTGCTGAGAAAGCAGATCCCACATACTCTGTTTCCTGCTACACAGGCACAGTAGAAATTAGATGAACCCTCTTAGTATCAATTCTAGCCAGGTTTCAGCATCTCTAAGGACAGAAACTTCACTGTCTTCTTGGGCAAACTGTTCAACCACTCTCAATATAAAACCACAACTGACTACAAAGTACAAATTTTCTCTGGAGACCCATTACACAGAGCTGTGCTCAAAATGCTGAGCTACAGCACTGTGAACAGGAAACAGCAACAATGGAACAGCAGCACAGCTAAAAGGTGGCTGAGATTTTAGTCCAATTTTACTGAGCTCACTGGATCCCTTACAGTAGAACATAAAACAAAAAAAAGGAGTAAATTCTCAACAGGGAACCACTACTCTCAGAAACATGTAGCATCTCAAAGCCTATTGCTTCTCTACAAGACAGTCAATACATTGCATCTTCCAGAGCACCCTCCAACCATCAGCTTCCTTTAAAAATACCCAAGGCACTTCCAATTCAAGCAATTGATATTCAAAGCAACCAAAGCAATTTTCTATGGCAAAGCACAGTGTCTTCTATAGCCCTGGAAGCAGACAGGAAGCTGCAACTGCTCAATATTCTCATCAGTAAACTCTTGAGGCCTCGAGGGAAGGCAGAACCCTGCACAGGTTGCAATGCAGGCAGGAATCCCACAGAACCTCCTCATCAGAAATAAGGTTTTCCTCTCTTATTGTAACACCTCCCTGCTGGAACCAACCATTCAGAGCTTTAATTAAGTTGCCAAATTCTATTTGTGTTCAGATATATAAACCACAGAACGGGGATCTGTTGAGACAGGCACCTACCAACACCCACCTGGAACCTGCTGTTGTCCCCTCACTGTAATCCAGTAGTGGAAACAGACACCAGAGTGCAGGTTTTTTACATACTAACTTCAATATAAATTTTACAAGTAAGATTTTTCTTTAATCATATTTTAATGCAACAGTTTCTTTACATAACACTGAGGACACATAGTGCACTATGGATTCATTCACACATGCTGCAGTGAAGGTATCACTGCCCAGCTGTGGGGGCACAGCTCCCCACACAACCACAGAACAGGAGCACAGCCTTAAATGCATTTATTCCTCCTAACCTACCTGAATCTCTGTGCCTGGTGATGCACTGGCCCTCCAAACCGTCTAGCTGGTGAATGACACAGCTGCGACAACAGTGCCACATTTTTGTTCTGGTTAGGGTTGGCTGCAAACTTCACTGTAATGGGCTCGGAGGAACCTGGGGGTTTGTGACCATTGAAATTTGTAATTGCCTCTTCTGCTTCTGACCTTTTGTCAAACCGGATAAATGCGACCCCTCTGGACAAACCTTGTAACCAAACCAATAAAAAAACAAACAAACAAACAAACAAACAAAAAAAATTGAAGTTCAGGATAAACTCAAAATAACTTTGAAAACAAAACCCAAAAAAGGTCAGTATTTCTATGGTCACAGCTTTCAAGTTCTCTACATTTATATTTCTTCAGCAGCTGGAGGATAAAATACAAAATTAAGAAACCAAAGACAAATTAGCATACTCATTTCAGCTATAACAACCACAGTGACTAAACACTTAAAAAAATATGTGGTAGAATTCCATGATATTCATCACCCAACTGACATTTTCATTCACAAAAAACTCCTAAACATTTTAAATTAAGAAAAAAATAAAAGAATTAACTCCAGATGGTTAAAAACAAAACCAGACCCTCAGTTTCAATTATTTTATCACTAAAGAGCATCTGCAAACACAGAATTTATACATTTTTGCAAATGTTTTCATTTTTCCATGCTAGAAACACACTCAGGTCCAGAGATGAGGGAACAAACGTCTGACTATAATAAAGGACTTCCACCTTTTTTAATGGAGAGATCAGAATTTCACCTTCCCAACATATGATATTTCCAGCTGGCACATAGATTATTTTTATTAATTAAAATCAATGAAGAATTATCTCTTGGTAGCTGTACTGAGCCAATATCGTAGCTGTTAAAAATATGTTTATTTTTTTCCTAGTTCCAGCCCCTGGATGCTGTTTCCTTCTGACTGAGGTGCAAGTTATGCCTTGTGAGCTCTCCTCTCCTCCCCTTGCTTCTCATATGTGACTTGACCATGAGCTGAAAACACAGTTTATCACAGTGAAGCTAAAGGGGCAGAGTTTGTTTAAATGCCATTCCAAAGGAGGTACAGTGACCAGACCAAATGTAAGACCTCATTAGCTCTGTTTCAGAAAGGGACAGATCAGATACTTTGTTTTCTTCATATTCACCCAGGACCATCTTCAAAGCCAGATACAGAACTTAGTTTATCATAAACCACAAAATCATAAACTGTTGTTGGTAACAGTTGAGGATCATTTTCTCTATTTATTTCACAGAAGGAAATGCAACGTGTCAAGACCTGGGCCTGAAGCAAACAAGGTGTGATTGCCTTTTGATAAATAACAACACCTGGTCTCAGCAGAGTAGAGCTGACAGCCCTGTATGCTCAGGTCCCACTGAGATCAGCCTCCGTGCCAGGGGGAAGGGTATGGCCCACTCTGGCAAGGCCCAGGGCAGCAGCATCACTCAGAACCCAGCAAGGCCAATCCCAGAGCTCAGCTTACTGTGACTCCTCCCCTTTCATGCTGCTCACCCTAACGCTTCTCAAAGCATTCATTTAAAACATAAATATTTTAGAAAGTGTATTTTTAAACAGAATAATTTTCAAGAGCTGGAGTACCATCTCTGTGAGAAGGTACAGCTAAGTACAAATTAAAACGTGTCTTAAGTGGGAGCAGATCAAGATATGAAAGGGAGGCTTAAAGCCAAGGCATAGCTACATTCCTGGTGGGATGGCAAGCCCAGGCTCTGCAGGCATTAACTGTGAGATGTAACAGAACCCACTCTTCAGTCAATGCATTATTAAGGCTGTGGGAAAGCAGGTGGTGTGTTCTGAGCTGAATTACACAGCATCAGGCCTCAGCACACCCAGGAAAACGATATTATTTTTGGGGAGATTTTATTTGTATGACTTCTGTCATCTCATTTTACAGCTCTGTCAAATCCAGATGCTCTCCAGACCCCACGGATTCCCAGGGAGGGATGACCAGTTTTGAGACTTGCATTACTAAGTTTGCTGTGCTCCACAAGTCTTTTTCTTGCTTCTCATTACAGCTAAATCCTAGATAACCAGCTCTAGGGACAGGGCCATGCAGGTATCAGAGTTGGGCAAAACAACTAATATTCTCCAGGCAGGATGGGATGTTCCTCACTCAGCCATGGAGTGTGCTCCATGTCAGTCCCCAGATCTCACCAAGCCACCTCAGGTTTCTCTGTTGCACAGTCACATTTGCAGCACCACCTGACCAAACACCTGCAAGTGCTGTCTGGAGCAGGAGCTGGCTCTGATGGGGACACAGCCCTGCAGACCTCAGCCTGCACTCACACTGAGCCCACAAGGAGCTGCTGATGGCCCACTCTGAACTACAGCAGATTCCTCACAGAGCAGAAAGCTGCTTCTGAACTGAAGTGCATAAATGCACATCCCAATTATAAATGTTAAATGTGGAATTGCTAGAATTAGATTGTCTTCTATTCCAATACACCAGATGCATAATCAATGAAAAAGTCTATTTGTAAAAGCTCTCTCCAGATAAATACAGGACATATGGGCTACTAGTAAAACCACAGAACAGCTGGGTGACAGGATAAGCCAGACAGTTACACTGTCTGAAATAACAGGGTAAGAAAACTCTAAAAACACAGAATTGCCATCACAAAGAAAACCTTAACTTTGGTCTCCCCTGAGCCAAATGCCTAAGTGACTTCTCCCTTTTCACCCCTTTTTTTTTCTTTTTTTATCTTTTTTACTACACAAAATACATTTAGAACTTTCAGGGCTAAGCGTATGAAATTAATTCCTTTGCTTAGCAGTAACCACAGAGGCCTGTAAGTCATCTCACATGGTTTAAAATATAAGAAAATTGAGCGAGTGCGTTCCAGGCTAGTACAAAGGACGAAACACAGTTTTGTTTTGCTTTAAATCTCTAACTATGGCCTGGAATTGACCAGTGGATAAGAGCTGCACATGTGTAAAGCAAAGGTAAGGTCAGCACTCCAGGTTACACACAAGGCCCAGAAACATAGTGCACTGCAGTGCCAGCAAGCATTAGAGCAAGAAAGCACTGACTGGCAAATCAGTAGCAGATAAAAATGACAATAATCCTGTTTTAATACAGTCTGAGGTTTGGGCTGTAAGCTGGAAAAGGCAGTGTGAGTCATTCTGTGTTTAAAAAAAAAAATCACTGAACATGGATATCCTGTCAAAATTCTACCACCGATTGACAGCAGATGTCAAGATCAGCTTGTGGAAGCCTAGTTTGAAATTTAGGTACTGCCAGTCTCAGAAAACCCCAAACACATGCTGCACACTCCAGTTTTCCACAGCCAAGGTCCCAGAACTCACCTGTGGTTTGATCCACAAGCACACGTGAGTTGATGATGCGCCCAAAACGGGAAAACATATCTTCTACATCCTTCTGTGTCATTGAGCGGGGCAGGCCACTGATGTATAAATTAGCATCCTTGATCACTTCAGAACTTGGGCGGGCATAGGAAACCTGTAAAAGAAATAAAAACAGATGTTCAGGGCATTAACAGGGAAGATCAATTTATTGTCATAAGCTAATTTAATTAATTCCCCCATTACCAACACACACATTTTTACTGGAATTCTAAAAAATGGAACCAAGAGAGTAGGGGAAAATCAACCAAACAACAGGAGAAAGGGCATGTCCCTACATAATGCCATTCATTTTGGGCTAACCCAAGAGATAACAACTATATTAGCACTGCTGTAAGGAGACAGCAACAGAACAATACCAATGCTCCCAGAAAACACTTTTGCCACGTGAAGAATCCTGAGATCTGACTCAGCCACTGGACCTGCCACAGCTCACATCAGGAACTTGTTTTGTCAGTATATTTTCTAAAGCTTCATATGGCATGAGTAGCATGCAGTTTTCTGTCCTAATTTCTACTACTGGAGAAAGCTGCATAAATCACCTAAGCAGGAGAGAGTCCCACACATAGAGCACAGGCTGTTGTTTTGGATAAGGAAAGGAGTGCACATGTACTAACAAGATTTACAATAAATATTATGAAGCATCCAAGATGTGCATGAGTTAAACGCCTGGCAACCATCTCTAATGGTCCCTCTCCTGCTGTAAAAATGGTGGGAATGTAAAAAAAGGGAACCTTCAAATACTAAGCTGTTTCAAAACACTTCACTACTCTCCTCCCAGATTCATGTTTGCTGCAGCTGGGAGCACACAAACTTTACCATCAGAATAAAGTTTATTACAATGCTGTTTTCACAGACAACCGAAGAGCTCCTACCTTGATAGTTTTTGACTGCAGTCTGAGGCCATTCAGTGTGTTTATTGCTCTTTCAGCATCTTTTGCAGTTACGTAGTTCACGAAGCCGTAGCCTAAGCTGTGTCCTAAAGGGAAGAACATTTTTTAAAAATTAATCCTAACAAAATTGTTATCACTACTAATTTGAAAGGAAATGCAAACAAGAAGTGAACTTAACATACACAATGCACACAGCAAATATTTCAGTAAGCCAAGGAGGTTTCCCAAGGCTAGCACACATCATGAGTAATTCGGAGGTCTTTTACTTCCATTGTGGACACCCCTCTGCCTTCACAGACAGCAGGCACTGGACTGAGCACCCTTTAACAGGAAGAAATTTAGGGCTAAAACACCAACTCTGACCAGTCTTGCAAACTTCATGGGTGTGGAACAAAGGCAGTGACTTAACCGAGTTCATCAGTACGAAGTCTTGTGGATAGAGAGCAGAAAGTGAGAAAATGTCAACAGATGAACTGTCAGGTATGAAATGAAGACCGCTTTGGCTACTCCAACCTCTACCCCTGGAGACAAGAAGGAGAAAGAAGTTTCCAATCCTTCATTAATACAGCTAATAAGCAGCCAGTTTCCCAAACACAGCATCATAGTGAAGAGTGAAAAATTCTCTTTAAGGCAGACAATTCATGCACTGTTACCTTATTTAAGTTTACTCTTAAAGGAATAATTTGATATTAATAATGAAAATCCTTAAAATATTTAAGGAAAAGCATATTTATTTGGATACTTACATGCTCTGCTTCCACCTCCAATCTCCACAATTGCTACTATCAATTATAACATTACATACTAAGATCATTTTGGGTTGCAATTTCCCAACAATTACAGGTTCTTAACAGTGTAGGCCTAAAAATAACTAAAATACTTTCAAGACTGTCTCAGAGCAATAAAAAAGCTGCAATTCAACCCAAGACACACCTCTTTCAGCCAACTTCTCCTTGTCTCTGTCAGATCTGTGGGATTTTCTAAAGAAAATTGTAAGCATGCATAGGAAAATGTGCTATTTTCCTCTAACAATGAACTACATTGAAGCTTAAGGACACTAGAAGACAAAGCTAATTGTTATGGTAAAGGATTCTGTGGTGAAATAGCCCTTTTTAATCACACTGCTTGGCTCTGCAATGGTCTTAGCTGACAAGGAAGTTTCCTTATGCTTTCCTGACATTTCAGAACACCAAATACAGACACAGTCGTCCAGTGAGGATATTGTGGCACAAATGTCAGAGGAAATGAAGAAAAGGGCTGCAAGAGAACTCTAGATTAACTCCAGATACAGAAAAAAGGATGCCCAGTCTGCTGAGACGTCAAGATTGCAAGTGTAAAATCCACAAGGGAATGGAAGGAAGGCCCAAATAACCCTCAGTGTTTTCATGCCAACAGACTGACTGCAGAGCTGCACCAGCTCCTGGCATGGCCTCTGCCCTTGGCTGCTTCCTTGTGAAACCTAATCCAGCAGTAACTCAGCTGAACCCACACAATGTCAGAGCCTGCTGTCTAATACACCCTTTGTATAAACACTCACAGGTAATTTCTGCCTTCTGCTAAAACTCTTAGAGAAGCCAGATCCCTCCCCTGTGTTCAGGCCTCACACGGAAACAACATTCTGTTCCCTTAGAGACCTGGTGTTAAAGCAGCTCCAAATCAGCCTCTCGTGACACCAGGCACAGAACACAACTAACAGCAAAGCACTCTGTGCCAGCCAAGTAGGATTTAACTCCATCCTCTGGAGACCTACAGACAACACCTGCAAAATTCTGATCGATGTTTCTAACATGTACCCCACAGCATGGTTGTTCTGATTCCTTTATACCATTCCTTCTGTTTTATTAGTCAAAGATGGTCAGTCATTGAGATCAAACACAGTTGGTTCCCACTCACTTACCTCCTGAGATAATTTACCTCTGATTGAGAAAATGACTAACTGAACAATTAGAAAAATGTTGAGCACCTGGACCCTACCTTATTTCTCCAGACTAAGAAAACAAAAGTAAGCTTAAGAGGGAAAAATACCAGGTGGACAGTTGGCAATGACTTTTGTAAGGTTGGGAAGGATCCAACATCTCTCACAGGTCCAGCCCTGCTCTGAAGGCTCAGAGCATCAGCTGCTTTATGGATATTTTCAGTCTGTCCCAAAAGTCACATAAACATGAATATTCCAGCAAACTACCGAACAGAACCAGGTCCTAATAAAAATTATGGAAATGGGCTCTTAAAGACCAGGGAAACATACCCCAAACAAGACTAATTCCTCCAAGTGACCCACAGTGAGCCCTGGAGGCCTCTCACTGCATGGATGGATGCTGCACTGGGGAGGACTGGGGAACTATTCTCCTGAGAGGTGAAGAAGAGCAGAATTCCACTCATAAATTTATTATGCTGTCCTCAGTACACAGAGTATCCTTCCCTTGCAACAAGTTCCCAGAGAACAGAGCAGGCATAGAATTGGAAATCATGGCATGGTCTGGGTTTGAAAGGACCTTAAACACAATTTCATTCCATCTCCTGCCACGGGCAGGGTCACCTTCCACTATCCCAGGGTGCTCCCAGCCCTGCCCAGCCTGGCCTTGGGCACTGCCAGGGATCCAGGGGCAGCCCCAGCTGCTCTGGGCACCCTGTGCCAGGGCCTGCCCACCCTGCCAGGGAACAATTCCTGCCCAAGATCCCATCCAGCCCTGCCCTCTGGCACTGGCAGCCATTCCCTGTGTCCTGTCCCTCCATCCTTGTCCCCAGTCCCTCTCCAGCTCTCCTGGAGCCCCTTCAGGCCCTGCCAGGGGCTCTGAGGTATCCCTGGAGCCTTCTCTTGTCCAGGTGAGCAGCCCCAGCTCTCCCAGCCTGGCTCCAGAGCAGAGGGGCTCCAGCCCTTGCAGCATCTCCATGGCCTCCTCTGATCTCACTCCACAGGTCCATGTCTTTCTTGTGCTGGGGTCTCCAGAGCTGCAGACAGCTCTGCAGATGGGGTCTCACCAGAGTGGAGCAGAGGAACAGAATCCCCCCTCTCCCCTACTGCCCACACTCCTTTGTTTCCTTCCAAAGCATCACACAAGTTATTTGTTTATGTACTGTTTGAGATCAGTGACAAGGAATTTTAAGTTACTTATATACAGGATAAAACCAGGCCTGAGTTGCAACACCCATGTACACCCAGGAGTAAAAGGCACCAGGTGACCTGGGCCCAGTCCCTGAAATCAGAAACTGTGCCCTAACACACACACACAAGCCCACATTAAAAGCAGTCTGCCAGGCACTCTGAAAGCACATTCTACAGCCTGCAGCCAAAGCCTTCCTTTTACAAACTCAGGTGTACATATTCTGTGTCCACTTGTTCCTGTACAAGTCCTATCCTGGACTTCACACACATCTTCCCAAGTGTCTGTCCCCAAAGTACCATCACACAGTGACTGTACAATTTTTTATTGTTTTTGTCTGGCCTTCTTTACTGTTTCTGTCAGACCAAAATTCTGCATCTTTTTCACTTCCAGTTTTATATAGGTTCCTCAGTGAATATTCCTTATCCAACAATTTAATTGTCCTGGGAAGTCAGGAGCAGGAACATAGCACTGCTTACCCAAACAAACACTGACTAAAAAAAGAAGTCTCTCAAAGTGGCAGAATCTCAAAGGTTCATTCTCATATTCCCTCTAGGAATCTGACAGTAAGTTTGTACTGAATCCCAATATTACAGCCCTATTAGCTTTTACCTGACAATAAGTAAGAAACTATCAATCAGCTGCATTTCTCTACAATAATCTAAAATGCAGACCATCCCTTTTAATCTGTACTTAACTACCATCTTTAAACTACAGTAGTATAACACGAGCTTATAGTCCTTAAATGACAGAAAAACCCAATCCATGCAAAACTGGCAACATATGTTAACTTATCTTGCTTTAAAATACCCAATAGCATCAGCCTCAGCCATCTCCTCCCACTCAGTGCCCAGTGTTCATCTCTAACAGGCTGGGCCAAGACACAACAGTCCTGTTACTGCAGGAGACATTTCCACCTCACAGATGCCTGTGCAGGAATGCTCTTTGCTTCACCATTTAACTCCAAAACAGTAAAATCTACCTATCTGCTAAGGATGACAGGAAATATTTAAGGAATTAGCATTTACACAATATTATGACTGCTGTCAAGTGTTTACACCCCAGGCAAGGAGAGAAGTTTGTTTGCTTTCTCCTGATGTTCCCCACCTGCTATAGAAACCTGCAGCACAAAAGAAATTGGTGCTGTAACAGTTTTCAAAATATTTTAGTGGATAGGAATTTAAATATATTTTTTAAAGTTTGCATAAACATAAATATAAATTTACTCAAGAGACAAAACTAAAAAAGAGCAACAAGTAGGTCCTTATCTGTACAAATAATTAACAAAGTAACTACAAATCCTAGTTTTAAGCAAAATATTACACTCCTTCAGCAGAAAGAATCAAGTTTTGTTTCCATGATAAAAGGCCCTTTCAGGAGAGAGGGCACTGCTTTTCTTTCCGTGCATCACTTGGGTTTCTGTCCGTGTCTCTGCTTCCTTTCCCAGCTCCTGAGACACACAGCTTCAGTCACCAGCTTCTTCCTTATTCCCAGCCCAGTGCTGACAACTCCAGCTTCACTGAGGAGTCTGACACACACCAGAGCACTTCACTGAGAGCAGCTAACTCTGATCCTCCCCCTCCTGTCCTCCACAAGAAACCCCAAAATCAAACCTAGCTCGTTTTGTCAGTGCACCTCAGCATGATGGCAACTTAGTTCAGAACTTGTTTTCTGAAATGGGAATCAGTTTTTGAAGGACGTGAGCTGGGTTTGAATTTTTTGTTTGACTTCAAAAACCCTGCCATGAGTGATAACCAGAGAGCCTAAACAGGTGTGAATGCATCGAGAAATACCACAAAAATACCAGGCATCAGCGGAATTCAAAGCAGTGGCTGTAGCTTCTGAGGATAAGAACAGATTAAAGTGCTCAGATGTGCCTTATGTGGGCTTCTTTAGCACAGTGACACTGTTGTACAACCAGGGCTCCACAATCACATCAGCCCACAACCATCCTGCATCAAACTTCCTGACAAGTGCTATGACAGGGGAGAAGTGCAGCAAGGCAGGAGTGGCAGAGCAGGTGACAAAGAGCCTGCACCCCCACTGCTGAGCAAGTCCCAGCACACATACAGCATCCTCTGTTTCCTAACAGCCAGGAAGACACACAGATGTGGGAGCAGAGCAGCCTGGCTGAGCAGGGAGCTGTGGCAGAGCTCCAAGGGAAACAGAGAGCACAGGACATAGGAGTAGTAACAGCTACAACAGGAGGAATCTGGAAACACTGTCCACTGTGTCTGAGGAATGGCAGAGCTCAAATGCAGTTCAGACTTGAGAAGAATGGAAAGAAACAAAAGAATAATATCAAGGGTAAAAAGAAAATATTCTGTTGCTGTCCCAGCAGCACAAGGCTGGAAGTATGACAGCAGATTTAATATGTGAGCTGAACAGAGGGGCACGGGATGCTTTCTGAGCCTCACCAGCAGAGTCTAACAGAGTCTAACAGGTTCTTCACTTTGGAAAGAGCTCCCAGAGAAAGGCCAGTGGATGAACACTGAGCCAGGGACTGACTGGTTGAGTGAACGGGTCACAGTCAAACCCATGGGGGGATGAAATGGGCTCTATGTAAGGGTGATGAGGCACCAGGGTCATGTCCCTGCCAAAACTGCTTCATCTTTCAATGATCAGGAAATTGGAAGAAGGAAGGTAAGCAACACATCTATCTTCAAAAGAAAACAAAAAAAAACCCTGCCCCAAACTGTATGCCTTGAGCTAGTGGAGTTTGCAGGGTCTCTCCTGGGACCTGCAGCTTACCTTGTGATCCACGATGTGCAGGAGGTGATGGGAACATGCTCTCACCAATACCAGAGATCCCACCAGGTTGGGAGGAACCTGTCACAGACTAAAGGGTCAGGCTGCCAAGAGGACAGGCCATGAGCACCTCGTGGAATGCAGCAAGGACAGATGCAGAGCCCTGATCATGGGGAGAAAGACACCCCGGCAACAACAGACTGGACACTTACTGGCTGGAGACTGTTCTAGGGAAAACGAGCTGGGATCAGGGTACAGAGCAGGAGCTAGCAGTGCCCCAAGGGAGAGGGGTAAGAGCATCCTGTACAGGCACAAGACAGAACACTTGGCTCTGGAGACAAGGACCTGCTATTTTGTACATCCTTAGCAGGTTTTGTTTTCATACTGCAAGGTGTCCTTACCTCAAAAAGAAAGGAGCCTTATGAAGGATTTCTGTCAAAACATATTTCTGCATTTGTACACAGACATCTGAAGTATTTAATGACATATTTTCAAAACTAACAATTAAGGGCATGATTTTCCATTCCATGTCTATGTTGATCAAATTCCATCATCACAACATAGACAGTAATAAATAGAATAACTTCTAGCATATAATTCATAGTATGGTTTTTAAAATACAGGGAATTATGAAATTATGGAATGGTTTGGGCTGGGAGGGACAATTAGAGACAATTCCATTCCAACTCCTGCCATGAGCAGTAACACCTTCCACTATCACAGGGTGCTCCAAGCCACATCCAGCCTGGCCTTGGGCACTGCCAGGGATCCAGGGGCAGCCACAGCTGCTCTAGGCACCCTGTGCCAGGGCCTGCCCACCTCACAGCCAAGAATTTTTTTCCCCACTTTCCCATCTAACCCTGCCCTCCGGCAGGGAAACCATTCCCTGTGTCTTGTCCTCCACAGTCCCTCTCCAGCTCTCCTGGAGCTCCTTCAGGCCCTGCCAGGGGCTCTGAGCTCTCCCTGGAGCCTTCTCTTGTCCAGGTGAGCACCCCCAGCTCTGCCAGCCTGGCTCCAGAGCAGAGATGCTCCAGCCTTGGACTCAATCCTTCATTAATGGTATAGATTATGCATCTCAGCTACTCTGGAAACACATGAAGCTGTAGCTAGAACCCATAGCTTGAACCAAAAATTTTCTCTTATCCAGTCCCCTAGCCCATAGTTCAGGGATGTCCTCTCATCTGCCCCACCACTAAGCAGCTGCTGTTTCTGAGACAACCATTTGTGCTGTGGTGACCACAGTGAGCTCCAGAAAACACACTACTAGAGACAGAACTGAGTACAGAAGCTTCAGTGAAGGCACTAAGCAGTTAAAAGTAAATTTCACTTTTACTTTGCCTACCAAAAATATTCTGCCAAATGGAAGCAAATAATTTTGTTTACCCAAAGAATTTGTTGAAGCAACAATTAATCATTCTGAAATACTTTCATCTGCCTCATCTCCAGTTAAGTCATAAATGCTGCCCAAAACTATAATTTAGTATAACTTTGGCTACTTTTAATGAAGGGATGGGACCATTGTCAGGCTAAGAGCGATTTATTGCTCAGATGAACATCAGTCTCAAAGGCTGAGATTTTAGAGGAGCAGGCAGTTGGCCATAACTCAAAGTAGTCACAAGTTCTTTGTTACAAGACAATATACAACTTTTTAAACCAATAGACAGGTGTCACAGGGTTTATTTTGCTTTTCTAACCTATCACCTTTACTTACTTCTGCTGCACTGTGGATACTTTTAGCCAGTGGGCTATTATCACACATATACACATACGCTTCTATTATACCTCCTAAACTCAGCTTACTCTAGACAACCACACCCCTACATTATAAATCCTTCACTACCTTACCCAGTACAGTTTCTCACTCAAGGCATATTCTTACTTACAACTATAGAAACATAAGTTTATGGTTTTTCTGCTTTATGTCTGTGCATTGTACTTTTACATCAATCCAAGTTTCTCCCAAGGCCGCAGATCAAATCTTTCAGTGTCTGTGGAAGTTTCTGTTTCTACAATTCCCTGAAACACCAAGACAGCACCAGAAACCCCCCAGAGTCCTGTCTGTGTCAGGCTGGGGGCAAAGCCCAGGGCTGTGCCGGACCCAGCACCGTGCTCCTGTAGGGCTGGGCCAGTCACACCAACACCTTGCAGGCAATTACTGCGCCTGCCCCACCTACACAGAGCACAGAGCTTAAAGTTTAGGCTTTTATTTCAGCATTTCCATGATTTTTCACCCTTTCCTGTTAGTCTGTGCAGCAGTTCAGGATCTTCCTTCTACAAGACCTGAACCCAGCTTTGTGGCAGTTCCTGTGACTGAGACCCAGACTGCACACTAAGCCAATTCCCACTTCTGCTCAAAACTTCAATCCAGCACATCTTACTGAACACACACTTGATGGCAACAGAAAGGAACTATAAAGGAAACAAAGAAAATATCTAGTTATATTGATAATGACTTTCCAATCCAGAATGTGTCCCCACTGCTTCCCCTGGCTTTAGGACACAATCTCTGTTTCAGGTCACAGCTCAACAATGAAGAGTCTCATTCATAGAAGTTTAAGGGCAAAAGCACATTGAGCTGGTTTGGAAAGCCTGACCTTCAAACGACTCAGAAAAACATTACAAATTACAAATAAAGCTGCCTCTCCTTCTTATGTAAAATCAGTGATATTTGCCTTGAAACAAAGATGAATACAAACAACTCAGATGCCTCCTTTGGGAAAAAGTCAACAGCTACAAAGCTAACTTGACAAAAGTCTGTTGTCAACCCTGGTTCAGAGAGCTCACAGGGATCTCGCCATCTCCACAATACTACAAAAATTCAACCATAAGAGTAACAGCTTTAAATCCTGAAAACAAAAGGGTGGGGGCGTTTTCGTAATTAATTTTATTTCACAAAGCCTCTCTGCATAATTATCATTTCTATATGTTCTTTTTTGGTTTTTTTCCTTTCTCTCAGTTCCAGAACATTTCTCTACTGAGATTTAATTTCAGTTGCTCCAGGGCTCCTTTTCCAGATGAACCACCAGCATCCAAGATTCTGTGAAGTGAAAAAGATTTGTAAAGTGAACACAGAACACACCAGGCCAACACCAGGCCCAAAACTGTACAGAAATACCACAGGCTTGTTTTTTGGAGGGAGTCTGGGAGGAAAATACCTGCCCACTTACTGCAAGATCTCATTTCTTTAAACAGGACCAAATTTGTTCACCTGTTGTTGGAACAAAAAATCTGACTGTTCAAGATGCTGAGGGCTCAAAAAATTCACTTCCTCCTTCTCTTGAGGAAGAAACTGCAACTTTCAAATAACAACACTTCTTTAGCTGCAAACATTACAGTACAAAATCCTCAGCAAGTGCTCAGTCACAGGCTGACCTGAACCCAACTTTTGCACTGCAGAAACGCAGCTGCTCCTTTGGAAGAGAATGAAAGTATTCTAAGATGTAGAAAAATAACTCCCACTAAAAACATGCTGAAAAATATTAGAACACAACCAAAGATGTTGCTACATAGTTCATTTGTATGGCTTCCTACAGGAAAAAAAAAAAAGCAAAGGAAGCAGAGCCATGGAATGGCCTGTACAGTTCTCTTGGTCTTTTTGACTTGTACGGTAACGAGGGTTGTATTTAACCCTCTCAGTGTATCCAGACAGACTGGAAGGACACCCACGACCCCAAACCAGCAGGGAGTCAGTGCCTGTTGTGCCAGCCCTGCCTCAAAGCTTTCAGAGAACACTCTCAGGGTCCCTCTGAGTGGGAGCACCACCACTACCTGGTGACCAGCCCCATTCCCAGTCTGGCATCGCTGTGCACACCCAGTGTGCACACAGTCAGAACCCTCAGCCAACTGACCAACATTTCTAACAGATTTGGCCCTGATGTCAAACCTTTGGGTACTTCACTGGGGGTTCCCTCCAGCTGCTGATGAACCCCAAACTCAAGGACTGGTTTTCAACACGCTCACAGGCCCTTCATCTGGTGACAAAGGTCCTCCTCACAAAGAACTCATCTGCTCAGCCTGAGCGAGAGGCCCCAGGCACTCCCTGGACAGCTCCACCATCCTTTTCAGTAAATGAAGGTTTTCTTTTGCCAAGGCCTCTTGCCAAGGCTGTTCCAGGAATAGGTGCTGCCACAACTGCTGGAGACCCCAGCACACCTGAGTCACCAGCCCTGAGTGCGCAAGGGCTAAACACAGCAGAGTGCCCAGTCCCTGCCCTGCTCTGCCTGCTCACAGTGCTCTGGAGTGCCCTAGGCCAGACTGGTGCACAGACCTGACTTCAGCAACAGCTAAACAAGTGCTTGACTGTCCCCAAGCAAGGGTCAACCAGAACAAAAATGTCAACCTCCTTTTGGTCAAGTACACCTGACAAAGCTCAGAGCAACCTGCTCCAAGTCCAGGTGCTCTGTCCCATCCTGACAGCAGCCAGCACTCTGGGTCATAAGAGGGGCACCAGAAATCCACTGAAAACCCGAGATATGACCCAAATATTGAGAAGCAGAGCCCAAGAACTGCTGCTAGAGCTGTTGCATCTACTGGCTGTGCTCTGATCCCCCTAAAGGAGCCCAGGCAAGCTTTAGGGCTAGAAAGATGGGGAAGGGACTGGAGGGGAAGGGGCTGAGGAGCAGCTGAGGGCACTTGGCTGGTTCAGCTGGAGCACAGGAGACTGAGGGGAGGCTCCTCGGGGGCTGCAGCTCCTGCCCAGGGCAGGCACAGGGGCAGGGGCTGAGCTCTGCTCTGGGACAGGGACAGGGGGCCAGGAAGGGCTGGAGCTGTGCCAGGGCTTGGCATGGAGCTCAGGGAAAGGTTCTTCCCCCCGAGGCTGCTGGGCACTGCCCAGGCTCCCCAGGGAATGGTGCCAAGGCTGCCAGAGCTGCAGGAGCTCTCAGGGTGGGTGCCTTCTAGCTCAGGATATTCCAGAATTCTCTAATTTAGGTTAACTATATTCCTATACCCTTGAGAGAACTCAGTTACTAACTCTGAGGCAGTTTATGTGGCCACCTTTATGACAAAGGGAATTAAGTGGAGCTGGCAAAGCTGGTGTTCACATTTTCAGTATTTGGGCAATTTGTCGGCAAACCATTTGCACTTCTCATTAAGTTAACCATTGCCACAAGGCATTCTTGAATGCACATTTAAAGAAATCACATACCACCAAATGTGATTAAAGAGCTAGAAAAAAAAAAATCCAGAGGTAATGATGCATTCCAATTCCACAGTTAACAGCAAACCTGCATGAAAAATTTCATGGGTGTTTTGCATGCAAAAGGAAACTATTTCAGTCAAAGAGAATATTTAAGTATTTTCCACAAACAAGAACACTTCAGAATTCCATTTCTAAACTGAGTTCACTGCACTGGTGAAATGAGTAGCTGCCCTGTCACATGAACTTGAGCCACTCACCACCCTGCAGGACCTGACAGCTGGGCAGTAAAATCCTCCTCCCTTTTCTGCGTGAAAAGCTCACATGGACAAGGGCACTCATTTCTGCAATTTCTGAGAATGAGTCTTCCAGAGAAGACATGAAAAGAAAAAGGCAGGGAAAGGGTAAAGCTTTATGTCCATTCCTGAGGAATTGCAACTATATGAAAGTGACTTATTTTGGTCCTGTAAGCAACATGTCCCAGGCACACCTGCAGAGAGTGAGTCATCACTACAGCAATGTTTGAGATGGACCCCAAATTCCTGCATAAAACAAGTCACCTCACAATGTCCTTTCTGCTCCACACTTGCCAGCAGCAGTGGAGAGATCCCTTTGCCTCGACAGCTGCTGATCACCTTAGCGACCTCCATCAGAGCTCACACTGACACAGCAAATGCAGAGAGCGCAGAGGAAGCCCACGTCTCCCTCCCAGCCTCTGCACAGAGGGGGCCAGGTCTGGGGAGCTGGCAGGTACAGACAGAGCCTTTGGAGCAGTGTGAAGGATCATATCCTACACTTCTAGAGCAGACTGTCGGGAGTACCAGAGGGAAAACAATCCCTGCTCAAGCAATACAGAAGATGTACTGGAAGGAACAGGAAACCTCAGGAAGTTGGATGCCTCCTTCCCAAAATCAATCACTGTCAGAAGGAACCCTCACAGAATGAGGTGTGCACAGCAACCTGTCACCAGGGACCCTGAGCGGGGATATGGTGTCAGGAGCAATAAATAGACCCCAAAGAAGTCTGAGACCATAAACACATGGGGAAAAAGGTTCACAGAATCCTAGAATAGAACCCTAGAATATTCTCAGTTGGATTGATGGTCCTTGTGGGGCCCTTCCAGCCCCTGTCCCTGCACAGCCACCCCAACACCCCCACCCTGAGCAGCCCTGAGAGCACCGTCCCAACGCTCCTGGAGTCTCTGGGGAGCCTGGGCAGTGCCCACCACCCTCAGGGGGAAGAATCTCTTCCTAATATCCATTTTAAACTCTCCCAACACAGCTTTGTGGTAGTTTTGATGAATTCTTTCCCCTTGCACTCTGAAGACAGTTACATACAGTATCACTGGTGGGAGCACCCCACAGCCCACATAATTATCCAATAAGGAATATAATTTTTAATATTATCATGTGCTGCCATAGCACATGAGTTTGGCAGCTTTTTGGTTTTAAAAATTCCACAAAAAAGCAGTTTACCTTTTCAGAGCTTTAGGACAGTCAGGTTTAAAAGTACCAATACTTCAGCAGAGTAAGGGGAAAACAGAGAAACTAAAACACACATGAATTTCAGCTTCAGCATTTGGTCCAGAAGGACTAACAGTCTATGTACAGCTGCATGGACAGCAGGCTAAAGATGACCAGAATCTCTTGGAAAATTTAGAGCTATTGAGCAAAGCATCTGTGCTGTACAATGTCAGACATCCTGACACAATAAGCCATCAGCATCTGTGCTGCAAGAAACTGATCATCCCCAGAGGCCTGTATTTCTACATTAACAGGTACTAAAGGAGAAATGTTTTTTAAAAACTCACCTGTTAGAGGAGTCCAGCCCAGCACAATGGCTGGAAACCCAGACCCCAGAACCTGGATGCTGCAGCAAAGTCAAACACTGACCATGCAAAATACAGCACCAGACAGATTTCTTCTGTTGGATCATCTCCAGCATGAGGCAGTTGCTCCAAGGAAGTGGACATTTAACATCATACACATCCCTGGAGAGGGAATCAGTGCAGAGTACAAGTCTGGCCCTGCTGTGTCTGCAGTCAATGCTGCAGGGCTACTGGACCAACCCCAGACTTCTTGCTCTCAGCCTCATGAGCCAGAGCTTCAGGAAGAGAGGATTTAATTGATGGAATCAGGTCAATGGCTACTCACAGACCTCAGCAATCATCATGACAGGCCAGGAGATGCACTAGTGAAAAATTACACTGCAGGCTGGACACTGTGCCATACTATATTGGGAAGTGGGAATCAGCCTTCTAACATTTCCCTAGGGTTCAAAGCCCCGAGGCATGGCTGGTGCTCAATTAAGATCTGACAGAAAGAACAGTGTCCAGTGAATGCTATAATTCTCTTATGAAAATCCTGGCTGTCCCAGACATACTCGCCATAAACACAAGTACAGCGAGCAGCACTGCAACAATCCAGTGTTTGCCTGCTGACCCCCAGTACTGATTCACTCATCACAGGTCAAGCAAAGCCACGTCTGGAAGTGCTGAGGAGTGCACTACACCAACTGGGGAATGTAACGCCCAGCTTTCCCTCCAGTATGATCAGGAGGAGCCCTGCATCCTTCTAATGCTCATCTACTGTGCACAAGTTTCTCTGTACAGGTACTGAAAAAAAGGAAAAAAAAAAACAAACAGAAAAAGAAGCTATGACATCTCAAACAACAAACCAAACACACAGTCACACCTTTATCAATGGTTATAGCTCATATGTACACAAACCCAAAAGCTCCTGGTAAGGAATGTGAACTGACACTATGGTTTGCTGCTACTTTCCCCTTCCTGTAATGCTCACCAGTAGTGACATAAAGGGTAAGCAGTCTGGAGGCTTCAAGGAGCTTCTCTACATTTTATAACCACAACCTAACACATGGAACACAGACTGTTCAATACTCTGCTGCATTTGAAGCAAAATGCAACAACATATGTAATGAGCATAGAAAATATTTTGCTCAAACAAACAAAAACTTTGGCTTTCAAATCAGTTCTTAAATCCCAGTAAATCAGTCTCCAGACAGCTTATGCAAGTTCAATAAGTCATGAAAAACTGCATTCCAACTAGAAGTATTTTTTGCCCCATGTTCCATTAACAGACAATAAACTGAGAAGAAATCATTCAGTGTTTTACAAAAAGCAAGCATTATCAACTAAACGTTGATTTTAACTCTGCAAACAAAAACAATAAAGGAAGCTTCAAAGACAAAATACTCTGATTATTAAAACTTTATCGCGGCACAAAAGCTGTGACTTCATTGAAAAGAACTGAACTGATCCAAAAAGTCTAACTCAAACAAAAGCAAAAGGTTTCTCTCCCTCCTGCCCAGGCCACTCAACCCGCTCTATCTCACATGCCAATATTATGACTTATCTGACCAGAAACCAAGGTCAGGGAGCTGAACAGGTTTTTCTGCAGCTCCAGTTTCCTGCTGTCTGCCACAGGGTCAGAGTAATGCAAGTGGAGGCACACGAAAAGCAGAACTCTGCCACAGGATTTTTCTGTTCAGGAACTGCTGTACACCCATGTGTTTAACAGACAGTTCGAGAATAAAGAATATAATGTGAACATTAAGGGGCAGAAACAAAAGCAAGAGGAAGAAAAAATGCTCCGAAGGAGCCAGTTCTTTGGCACTGATATTCCAGAGCTATCAGTAAGCATGGAGATGACGGGTAACTGCTCCTAATAGTGTTGCAAGCAAGTGAAAAATTAGGTAGCAACAAAATTCAGTGGCATGACCACAGCAGCCACACAGAATCCAGCACCTGCAACCACTTTAGAGAAAAGACAGTGTTCTGTCCACAGGCACTCTGCAACAATAACAGCAATTTTACTTTTCATTCTTGAGGTTAAGAACAATCTTCAGCACACTAGTGTATGTTTTGGACTTTAAACTACCCAGCACTGTCAAGTTCCAAGTGAAAGTTAACCAGACTTTACAAGTGTTTGATACTACAGGTACCTGTGAAACAGGGTCTCATCTTCAGAGACTGATTAAGTCTCTTGCTTCCCACTGAAAATATCTTCCCTCCTACGTAGGTCATCCTGTGCTTATTTTACAGTCTAAGGTGTGGGTCAGCCATGACCTGCTATCATTAAGCAAGGGGTCTTATTCCTTGCAAAACCAGCCTTCAGAGTAACCCTCAACTTCTGAGTGCCACAAAGCACATGACAACATCTGGGACAAACACTCACCGACCAAAACATTCAAAGAAATCAGTATTTATGTAACTATTTTACCATGACTGAACATACTATATCCCTTAAGTAGAGACACAGACAGAGACATCAGAAGCTACTTCATCTGTAAGATATCAGGAAAGCCAGAGGCATGGAAATCAGAGAGGCTACTCAGAAGGGAAATGCTGAAGTTTTTAATTATTCAGTTCTCATGGGTATTCTCAAGCAAATAAAGCACTAAAGATGACGCACAAAGCGCTCTCATGCATTCCACTAGCCCCATGCAGCTTTTCCAGACTGGGGAGCAGTCTCCGTTAGGGATTAGATAACAATCAGTATCACTGGGTTCTGAAATACAACACTGAGCATGCGCAGCAGAGAATTCCATAAGCACTGAGCTGCAGGCTGGCAACAAACACCAGTGCACAGCTAGTTAACAGCAAACACCAGTGCACAGCTAGTTAACAGCAAACACCAGTGCACAGCTAGTTAACAACGCTTTTTTTTTCCCCTCCAGAAACAACCAAATGCCCTCACTGAATCCAAGATTCTGCAAATTCTGAACAAGAATAACCAAAACTTGCAAATGGAGTATTTTAACAGTGCAAGGATTAAAATCTCTTCAGAGAGCAGCTAAAACCTCAAACCTCCTGCAACTAAATAGAAATGGAAGCAGTTGCTCTGTCAGCATTTGTTTTGCTTCAAGGAAACTTTAGGTTTCACAAGTCAGAACAATTCATTCCTCTCATATTTTAAAGCTACTACTACCAATCCTATTTAAGGAACTTAAAAGTTAAATTCTGCAACAGTGATAAGACATACAGCCACTTCAGAACTCCAGCACACCTTTATTTTACTAATCAAAATCAGAACAAAAGGTTTGTTTGTATATTCAGAGCTCTGGTGGAGTCAAAAACACTCAGACTGTAGGAAGAATAAATCAGCCAGGGACTAAATTTAAACCAGTTTAAGACCTGTCTATTAATGTTCAAATTTGGGAACTGTACTCAGAATTCTCAGCCATACACACAACAGTCATTAACTTAGCCTTGAGCATTCCATCCTCCCAATACCCAATCCTGGCACTACTGGAGCTCCAGGCAAATATGTCAATAGTTTGATTACACACACAAATATTTAGTATTTCTAGATTAAATTGTATTCAATCAAGTATTTGCTTGCGCAGTCTAGCACAAGGTGACAGTTTTAAAACACTAAATCATACCTGCAACTTTGTCCCGAATAAGTTTTGCAGATTCCACTTCGCCGATGCTGCTGAACAGACTCCGTAATTCATCCTGCGTCATGTTCTGAGGAAGGTAGTTCACAATTAAATTTGTCCTACCAATATCATCCCTGCAATCTTCAGCCATGTGATCTTCATAACCATTGGACATTTTACAATATATCTGCAAAGTGAAAAAAACCTCAGTGAGGCTTAGATCTTCATATTTCCATAAACCAAACTTCCTCCACCTGAAATAAGTTTGAATGTTTATTTTAAAAACTAAGAACAAGCCACTGCTTCAGCAATGCATTTTTTTCAACTCAGAAAACAAAACACTATTTGTTGAAAATTCCAGGACAATTCATTCTTTCAAAAGCACAAAGACGACATTTTACAGAACTATGTACCATTAAAGAATTCTTCAGGATTTCTATTTTTTTACATTAATAAAAAGCATCAAGACAGATTTTGAAGACATTCCTGTAAACACCAAAGTATTCCCAACAGCCAAGGTAAAAATCAGGTCCCCTGTGTCCAGTTATTTGAACAGCCACAACCAAACTGCCACCTCAACCTGAATTCCAACCTTAAACCTTATGCTCAGAACTTTTTCAGACAGAGAGACAAGAAGCAGCAAGATCTGATCCAGTTCAGTGTTTCAACTGGAGACTATTAATTTTCTGAACGTTTTCCCCTGCAAAGGTCCATCCTGCACCTCAAGGCCTGTTCCTGTTCAGTGCTGCCTTTGGTGCTGCTTTACTGCATGTATGAAACCGGGGAGTCTGTGCTGCACACTGGCTTGGGGGCATATTGAGTATTTGACTCAGTTTCTATTTTTGCAGCTTTTTGAAGAAAGCCTTGAGAAAACATACAGAATTCCTATCACAGGAAGATACTCTCTGCCTCAGTCCACCATCAGGGACTGAATCCTGATGTTTTAGTTGACCTACAACTAAAACTCACACCAGACTTAAGCTGCCCATGGCTTGCCAGAATCCTAGTTTTTAAAGCACTTCAACTACTTTGAAATAGTCAAAACCAAGATAACTAAATCTTGTTTCTGCAACAGGATCTACAGATCTGGATCTGCTAAAGGATAAGCCTTTCCAGAGACTGCATTATGACTGACAGCCAGAAGTTGAATAATAGAAGTCAGAAACAGCAACCAGAAATCCACAGTCTAGAAAGGGAATGCTCCCTGCATGAAGGGACTTCTAGGCCCCTCACCAGCAGCTGCTGTTAATTCGTGTCTGACAGTGAAGGTCAAATTTTTAAAGAAATATCTGAGCACATGACCATAGAATACCATGAGAAGATTTATGCTAATTTGAGATTTAACACAGCATGGAATTGAACTGAATCTTTATCTTTTCAGTATGTGTTGAAGCATTTGCTCCCCTTCACCCACGGATCAGGTTCTACCCTCATTTTTGTGTTTTGAGTGTCAATATGATCCTATTCCAGCACCCTCTGCCCATGGGATAACCAATCTGTACTGTGAAAGCAATGGAAAACCACACAGGAGGGAAGACCTTTTTGTTGTGTCAGCAGTTTTAATCTGCTTTCCTTGCAGCAAGATAAGTACCAGTTAATGCCACAGGATAGCCAAGCAGGGGGAGGCACTGCAAAGCTGGAAGCAGGGGAAGAGACTCCCCACAGCAGACTATTTTTATGCTGCCAGGTAATCTCAGCTGTACCACAAATTCTGCCATTAAATATGTGTTCCCTCCTGGCTCTGTCAGAATTTGCTGAGTACAATCTCAAAGAAGTTTCCTGTTCTGGTAAACAACACTCAAACAGCTGAACTGTCTGTGGTCACCATGTCTAAGTTATAAAACCACGTAACACACACTTTCAGAATTATTTGAATAGAAGGTAACTTTGCTTGCCTTTGCACTCCACAAAATTCAAGCCCTACAAGCAAAACACACCAATGTGTTGATGAGTGCAAGTTGCATGGCACATCTACAGTATTTAGTAAGCAAAGGAAGAAATGTTGACATTTTTACACCTGTAAGTGGAAAAAGTTAAAATTTCCTTTGTTTTAATCAACTTTGCCCTTTATTGCCATTTATTTATTATATAAATCCTTCCTGCTCCTGAGATTAAGAAAGTGCTATAAATTCTACTGATTTCAAGAACAGATACTTAAAAGATTGGGGTTTTGGTTTTTTTTTAACTCTCCAGGGTGTATCTGATGCCTGAAAAAGAGGCACCACAGTCAGATACAAAGCAGAGAAAACTTCCCAGCACACCAGGAGGGCAAGTTACCACACTTATATCTGTCATAAAGCAGAATTGCCAAGAGTTGGGCAAGTGGCTGCTGACTTTCCATCATTGTCCCTCATCCTCTAACCTGTCTGCAATACTTACAGTCTGCACCTCTCAGGATACTCAAGCAGTGCCTGGGGCAGTGCTGATTCAGAGCCATTAGAAGGTGGGAAGGAAGCTTCCACCTGCTTTTCTTCAGGCTTTTAGAAAGCAAACATAGGAAGCCCTTGCATTCAGGCCTGGCAAAGGTTTCCACGGGATACCAGGAACCAAGCATGCAGGAGCAATAAAGGCACAGTGAAGAGTTAGAGGAGCAGGGAGCTGAGAGAGATGCTTCTTTCTTCCTAATCTCTTGCTGAGCACTTAGACCATCTGCTGCAGGACTAACGCTGTCCAGGCAGCCTGGAAGTTAGTGGGCACCACTTCCTCTGCTGGTGAGGTGTTAAGGAAACCCCCACAGTTCATCCGTCTGATGCCACTCTGGGGGTCCCACTGGCACCCCCCGAGACTGGCACTGCTGGGATCACAGCCCCTTTGCAGCAGAGGCTCCAGTGACCCCACAGGCCCCGTGTGAGTCCCTGTACACCCCACAGTCCCCCAGTCAGACCAGCTCCTCTCACCAGCTCAGCCCCAGGTTTCCCTCAGCACAGTCCCAGTTTGTGGTGCACTGACACAGAACAGCTCCCCCCGGGCTGTGCCTATCCTGATGCTGATGTTTAGTCCAGGGACTTCTCAATGTGTCAGGGGAGGTTTAGGTTGGATATTAGGAAAAGGTTCTGGAAGAGGCTCCACAGGGAAATCGTCATGGCCCCAAGTGTGTCAGAGTTGAAGAACCCCCTCCCAGAACAACCTGCAGCTCACACTGCTGCTACCAACCTGCACCATGTGTATTCCTCAACAGGTGAACAGTTCTCATGCTACCAAAGTTTAAAAGAGCCCCTGAAGAACTGTAACCTCTGCATACTGAAAAGATTTCCAAAAAGAAAAGGTGCTATAAGATAGGATGGATGAAACAAGCAATGCTACACTAAAAAACAAGCTTTTATTCTGCTCTCACTGAAATATGCTGAGGCGATGTCCTGATCTTTCTCTACCAAAGAGATAACAATCCATTTCTATCAGTAAATATTCCAGATTTGAGAACCAGGCCTATACACTTATTTGCAAGTGAGAACTTTGTTAACTGATGCCTGTCGATCCACAATGACATAAATCAAAGACTGAATGCATTTATATTCCCAGTGGACAGGTCAATGATGGCAAGAAGGCCCAACAGCTCCACGTGGGAAGGCTGACTGAAAAGAGACAGGTAGTTTGCAACCCTTCCAAAAGAGGCCTTCATTTTTATGTCTCAAAAAACTAAAACTTGAATAGTAGGTTCTACTGCACTGCACTTCCTAAAATTACTTTTTTTTTTTTTTAAAATAACCAAATGCTGCAGAAGCTTGTTTGAAAAGGCAGCAGCCACCTTCTTCCTTGGGTAAGATGCCCCAAAATTAAAATGCCAAGGGTGCACAGAGCAACAAAGGGAATCATAAGTGCTATGCCTGAATCTTCCACTAATTCTGGAGGTGCTTGAATCTATAAAGCCTAACACTTCACCACCTGTGGCCAACGACTGCTCAGACATCCCCAGCTAGGCCAGCATTCCCAGGACTGGATTAAAAAGCTCTCATGAGCATTATTTGCAGAAATGTTGCACTGACCATGACAATCACCTTCTCACAAAAGCACACCAAATTCCACAGGTTTAATGGTTCTGGCAACAGACCAATAAACGTTTTTTCCCAATGACACTCTGTACCTCCATCCAGAATTCTAGGAATCACTGCTATTAATTATTTCACTGCAAGATGATTGCTAAGCAGGGAGACTGTATGGAACTGTGGAGATCATGTGAACTGAGAACACTGGCAAGAACTGCCCACCTTCAACATCAGGCAAGAGGCTTTGTCTACCTTCACCTTGTTCACAGGACTAAAAAGGCACCAGACCACTACTGAGGTCACAAATTCATATGTCGACACCTAAACAGATGCTCACAGAATCCCAGGATAGCTGGACTGGAAGCAACTTTAGCGACCATTTAATTCCATCCCCTGCCATGGGCAGGGACACCTTCCACCATCCCAGGCTGCTCCAAGCCCTGTCCAGCCTGGCCTTGGGCACTGCCAGGGATCCAGGGGCAGCCACAGCTGCTCTCTTATTCTTGAGCTCTGCCTGTGGACTTAGGAATCTAAATTGGGTGCTTCAAGCAGAACCTCAAGGTACTAGAGCACTTCTGCTTCTCCAGCACACGGATATTTGTTGACAGGCCTCCCCCCAAGAGTCATGGCTGACTACAAGGCAGCAATCTTGTCTTAAGCTGCTGAGCTGTTTCTTGGAGACCACACCTGAAACAGAACAAAAAGAACACTACTACATTCAGGCAAGTGCCAAACCAATCCAGAAGGCAGGTGCAGAAGTGCTGAGATGTCCAGGCTGGAACACATCTCAAAACCAATGCCACACAGGCAGAAGGGCCTGAAGAGCCTCTATTTTCAAGAACTATCCAACACAGTATTGTCATGCAAAAACTTGCTCTGCAGGCAGCTGTCATACCAAGATTGAGAAGCAAGAGTTTAATCACAACAGAGTAGGACAAACACTGGGGGACGAAAAAGCAACATACTGTCTTCTCTGAAATTGCTGAAAGGAACAGAATAGGTTTCACCTGAATAGCCACACCAGCAGAAAACCCTCCCCTAAGCCTACCTGCCTGCCAAGGAAAAAAAAAATTTTCCTAGTGCTCCACAGTCAGAACACATCTCTCTCCATTACTTAATCCAGACCTCTACATCACAGAGCCTTTCCCCATAATCTACAAGAAAACACCTTTTATTCTTTACACAGACTCTTTTCATGACACCAACAGCTCTGCATATTGCACCCCAAAAGCACAGACTTCTCCATGAACACACAGATCATGGGACAAGGACAGTTCAGTGCAAGCCCTGCTGGTATTTGATTCACCACATACTCATGCACTATTCCTTCAAATTCCCCTCAAATCTTGACCAAACATCAAAAGCCATTTGGGAGGAGGGAGAAATCACAAAATCCAGATTGCCTTTTAAATTCAAGAACAGCATATATACAGTGTATGAGGGGAAAAAAGCAAACCCTTTCTACTTGCCTACCCTTGGGGTTTTCCAGAGGTAACAGATCTCATCTCTTTGATTCTTTTCCCCTTTGCACACCTGAAATGAGGACACTACCCTTGTTCTCCTCAGCTTGACTGCACCTAAGATTCCAACACTTTTGCCAATAAAAATAGCTCAGCACCAGAAGCGGCCATTACTAAAATCTGCTGCTGCATCTCCACAAATTCTATTTCCAAATGCTGAATCACTCATTTCAGTACAACATATTTCAAGCTTTTTTTTTTTAATGTTGTTTTAAAAACACTGGGCATAAACTTAGTTTTGAGCACATTTTTGGTCTAACAAATCTCAATTGTCATAATTTTAATATTTCAGCAAAGTAGTTTTAGCAATCAGATTTCTCTGGAAGGGTTTTAAATGCCTCCCTTACTCCTTTTTACTCATGTTCATATAATAATATCATCAAGGAGTTTTTGTCAATGCTTATATTGCCATTCAGAGACAAAAGCATTTGAGGCCAAAAAATAAGCTGCATTCTTCAGAGCAATGACCTTACTTTACCAGTCCAATGAACTGCACTCAATTCCTAGGAACAAAATTAATCATCATTGGGATGCTTGTAGAAATCAGATACAGACTGGCCATAATTACCATCCACTGCTGGTCCAACACCAGGCAGGCACTGGGGCTCCTCTCAGCCTGAGCCATAGGAGCAAGGACAATCAGAAAGCTGTGGCTGAGACACTGAACATCTGCTGCCAGATCCACATTTCCCCATCTTCCCAGGTTAACAGCCAGCCCTGACAGATAGAGGATACCAGGCTCTGCTCAGAGTTTCACATCACAATGCACTTCTCAGCACAGGAAAGACATGGACCTGCTGGAGCCAGGCCAGAGGAGCCACGGAGATGCTGCAAGGGCTGGAGCCCCTCTGCTCTGGAGCCAGGCTGGCAGAGCTGGGGGTGCTCACCTGGACAAGAGAAGGACACAGGGACACCTCAGAGCACCTGGCAGGGCCTGAAGGGGCTCCAGGAGAGCTGGAGAGGGACTGGGGACAAGGCCTGGAGGGACAGGACACAGGGAATGGCTCCCAGTGCCAGAGGGCAGGGCTGGATGGGATCTTGGGCAGGAATTGTTCCCTGGCAGGGTGGGCAGGCCCTGGCACAGGGTGCCCAGAGCAGCTGTGGCTGCCCCTGGATCCCTGGCAGTGCCCAAGGCCAGGCTGGACAGGGCTGGGAGCAGTCTGGGATGGTGGAAGGTGTCCCTGCCCATGGCAGGGAGTGGAATGAAATGGTCTCTAAGGTCCCTCCCAACTCCAGCCATTCTGGCATTCTGTGATTCCACAGCTGTTGCTCCTGGGTCAAAGATGCTGCCAGTTAACACCAGCAAGTTCCTAAGCAGGGAAGAGACAGCGAAGAAGCGAAGAACATTGCACAGCCTGGACTGTCTCACCTTCTGCACTGGGATTTAAAAAAAAACAGATTTATGATAAACAGAGCTTTAAAAAAAGGAAATAATTTATTATCTTCCTTTTTCTAGACAGTATAAGTTTGTCCATAAATTGTCTTTGGCTATTTTTCACCTACACAAAAGACATCTGGAGACAACTGTGCTGCGAGGGAATGATTCCTTTCTGAGGGAGAGGGCAGGACATGAGAAGCAGCGGACATAAGAACTATAGATTCCAGACACTTTCTGACAACAGCTGCTCCACACATTGATCCAACCTTGGATAACACTGACCCATCTTCAGATACTTTCACCTTGATGGGGCAGGAAGGCAAGTGAATAGCAGGAAGACAGCATCCAATTTGTTCACCAGCACAAAACAGCTAGCTAGAAATCCATCTCTGAGGGTCTGTTTGCTGCTGTGTTCCTACATGGAGGCCATGGAAGCAGTAGAAGATAGGAAAATTATAACTTTATAGTACTATACTGCTGCTATTAATTTTAAAAACAAACAAAAAAACCCAAAGGCAGTAAACCCCCACATATGAAAAACATCTCTGCCTTCTCAGTACAGCTTATTTCCACCCTATCTCCTCAGAAAAAAAAAATATTAGAATCTATTTTTGCATACATCACCTACATATAATGAGGTTGTATACTCAAATGGATCATTTAGGCCAGCAGTTTGAAGCTTGCAGGTGCCTGAATACAGAACTGCACAAGAGACAGAAATGCCCTGATCATTTTCAGCACAAGTCAAAATTTATCACCTCTCCTGTCATTCTCCCTAAATGCCTTCCAGGCTCCTTCTAAAGTACCTGGAAGTGCAGAAAGAACAGCTTCTCTGAACTTCTTCTTGAAGTCTAAAAACATAGCAAGTTTGAGCTTTCTAAACTTGGTGACTAAAAGTCTACCAACTTCACAGGCAGCTTATCTACATGTGGTCAGAGTGACAGCCAGTAACTGAGGGAATCAATTCAGAGAGCTCACAACAAATAAGCAAGAAACAAGACAGAGACCAAAGCTTCAAGAGAGAAAGTAGGCTGGTACAACAGCTGAAAGAGATGGATTCTGAAAGTAAAATGGCATGTCTCAGGTCAAGACAAGGATGGCTTTTTCCAAAAGAAAAAAAACAAGTGATATAACATGCAAGAAACAGAAAGAAAATAGTGCTTGAATTCAGAGCACAGAGCACATTTCCCATTAAGTTCATGTCAGCACCAAACACAGATAAGTAAGCTGCTACACACCATATTCACGTTTCCATTCAGACTGTGCTTACTGCTGCTGCTGCTTTCACAAAGTTGGTACCACACAAGACAACTCCCTAAGGAGTTCATCTGGTCCTGCAGAACCACCCACAGCAGGGCTATAAACTCACTGCACAACACTTTTAACAATCATACCAGCTTAAGATGTTCCTGTTCATATTCCAGTCAGGCCTGGAAAGAGCTACTGCAACCACAGCTGTAACTGCGGACCGCTGAACACCTTGAATCATGGAAACCACAGGAGCACTGGGATCATTATATACACAGTTACTCTGCTCCAGAACAAAACACAGGACACTCACAGTAACATCTCATGCAGCACAGACTTACAGGCTCAGAACTCTTGATTTTATTATTCATCACACATATAGACATAACCCAGGACTCAACAGGAATCTAAGAAATCCCATCAACTCTACTGGTTTGATAAAGACTATGGAACATGTGCATCATCCTAGTTGTAATGTAACAATCACAGAACAGTTCACACAGCCCCAGAAAAAAAAGTGGTTAAAACAGGAGTACAGGGAAGCAACAACTTGTAAAGAGGTGAGAACCGAGCAACATGAGTAGTCAATACCCACCACCAGGGAGTAAAATGAACAAAACTAGAAAGACCTCAAAAAGTGATCAAACATAACAACAACAGGTGGAAACAAAAGGAATTAATCCCTACCCTTCCCAACTCTTTCCTTTTTTGTTTTCCACAGATGCCTCATTAAGAGATCATAGGATCCCAGCGCATGTCCTCATGAAACAAACCGCGCTTCATTTCCCAGCAAGTCTCGGATACAACTCTGTGCCCAACAAACGCTCCTGCACTCCCAGCAGTGCAGAACCCGGCAGGAGCACGGCTCCCCACGGCTGTCCCACGCCAGCCCTCATACGTACTGCCGTGAAAGTGCGCCCAGGACAGTCCTGCCTCCTCCAGCCGCTGAAACTGAGCAAACGCTCTGCACTGAATCGCTCCCACGGGCACAAACAGCAGTGGCTGCTGCTTTAGCCCTGATTCCTGCGGCCCCAAGCACTCGCCACACCAGCAGCGGACCCGCTGCCAGCACTGATGCCACCCGGCACTGACCGCGCTGGCATGGACCCTCGGGTACCGCCAGTCAACAACGCCGCGCCAGTCCTCCCCAACGTGGGAAATTCAAAAGCTCTGTCCGCACAGACACGGCAAAAATAAACATGAAACATGAGGCCATTAACCGCACGGAGAAAGGCCCTGAGACGCGGCGCGGACCCGCCGCGCATCGCGGCACCGCGACCCGCGGCCTTCCCGCCGCAAGCACGGCGGCCTCGGGACCCGCTCCCCGCCCGTCCCCATCCGGCCCCCGCGGGCCCCGCAGGCCGCGACCCCGCCGCCCGCCCGCCGCCCCGGGCCCGCGCTGCCCTGCGGCCCCTCCCCCCACAGGCCGGGCTACCCTGCCAGGCCCAGGCCTCGGCCCGGCCGCCCGCTCCCCGTCGGCCGCTCCTTCCCGCGCCGGCCCCGCGGGTGCCGCCGGAGCTGTTCAGGCGCGGCGCCGCGGCCCCGCGCGCGGCCTCACCTGCGGCGGCGGCGGCCGGACCCGGGCAGCGGGAGGCGATCGGTCCGCAGCGCACAACGAGCCGCTCCAGCGCCACGGCCCCGCCCCCGCGCCGCCCGCCGACACCCATTGGCTGCCGCGCGCACGTGCCCCGGGCGCCATTGGCTCCTCCGCCCGTCCGTCAAGTGCCGGCCGGAGGCGGAGCCTACCGCGCGCCGGGGGGAGGGGGCCGGGGCCGGGGGCCGGGGCCGAAGGGCCCGACAACGTAACCGAGCGATCTCCTCAGGGCGGCCCGGGGCTGCGGGAACGGCCGGTGCGCTCCGGCCGCGGGTCCGGCTGCTCTGTGGAAAGGAGCTCGGAGGAGAAAGTGCCTCCTGCGGTCGGCCGGGCTCTTGGAGCAGGAGGAACGCGAGCGGTGCCCTGTGCCAGGGAGCCAGGCTCGGGTGGGAGATGGAGCACGGCAGCCCTGGGCCCGGCGGCTGCGGGCAGCGCTCCCGGTAGCCGAGCCTCTCCTCGGCTGAGGACCAGGGTCAGCCGGAGCCCGGGCACAGGGAATCTCCACGGGCACACCCCACGGGAATGCTGGTGACTGGTTAGGAGATTAAATGCTTTCTGTGTAAATGAGATGCAAATGATGAGATGTCAGAGAAACTGGTGGCCAGCGCTTCGCTGTGCTCTGAGAAATTTGCAGTGCCCCGAAGGGACCAGCTGCCCAAGAGTTTTCCCTCTTCCGTTTCCACTTTTCGTAGCCAAGGGCATCCCTTTGTATCTGCACCTATTTTCCCTGCACAGGAGACATCTGTGAGAGTAAAATTCCACATTCTACAGAAAAAGAAGTCTTTTTGTCATTGCCAACAGTTCTCTGCAAAAATACCCCGGTACAAAGCAGCATGTGTGTGACATGTAAGTTTCAGGTCTGTAAATCCTGTGTTAAGGTGCTCATCTTCGGGGAAGAAAAATCAGAATACTTCTGCATTACAATGAATGATGTTCCTTTTCATTCACAGACAACTCATCATTTGAGTTTTACTTAGTTGAGTGACATACCTGAAAATCAAATTTCTCCTTCTCTAGCTCCTTTCTTGAGTCTAGAAAAGTGAGAATCTCACCCGAAGGATGGGAATTGCAGCAAGATGGGAGTTTGTGTTCTTTGGTATTTCTGTCTACTGGAATATGAGGCACATTACTCAGTGAAAATACAATTATCTTTCTCTGCCTATCCTGATGTGGCTTCTAGCAAGACCTTGTCTGGTAAATTCCCAACATGGTTGCACTGATGTTTTTTGGTTTAAGTGCCCAGAAACCCTGCCAAGTGGCCCTGTTACATTGGGCCATGTCCTGATCTTCCACAGCCAGGGACAGCCCAGCCTCTGCCATATGCAACGGGCACAGTGTGACAGAGATACTAATGTTCAGCTCCATGAAGAGCCTACTGAGGATGTTAGATTAAGTCCGATGTTAAAAACACTGCCATTTTCTTTTCCTCTCTACAATAGCTCTCAGTGCCAGATGGGGAATCCTCACATGAAAATTCCAAGCCTGACAGGTTTGGAAATATCCTTCAAGGCCTCATAAAACATTAAAGACGTTTGTGCATCTGTTAGTTGCTCATCCTGCCAGCCCCAAAATCACAATATTGTCATTCACATCAGTGGGAGCTTTCTTTTACTGTAAATTCGATGTTTTCCTTGCATCATCCAGGTTTTAATTAACAATCCCATTCTTGGACATGAGGTTGGTCTCAAATCTTCAAAAATTGAGGCCATGAGCACAACACTGCACAGAGTGTTGATGCCTTTATCTTTTGACAGCGTAATCTCATAATTTCATCTATCACCATAAACTCTTATTTAAGATGTGCTGGCAATTAAAAGGTGTCCTTTGAAACAGTGTGTCAGTTTTTAAAGGACTTATCTCTTTCTGCTATTATGTTATATTCTGCTATATATTAATGGTCTGTTATAGTGTTTCAGTTCAATATGAAAACATCAGCCTGAAGGTTTCATGGTTATGTGGAACTCTAGCAAGGTAAAGCCAAGTATCATGTCTGAAATCATCTCAAGATAATGCAACATGAATGTCACAGGTATTTTTGGTCATGTCATTTCTTGGGATATCTTGAAACATGAAAAAAGCTCAGTGAAAACAGGGTGACCCAGGAAGCCCTTGGTGAACGTGGTTCTGACACAGGAGGAAAATGTGCAGTGGGAATTGACGGATGGAAGCAGCAGCATAAGGACAAATGGTTGTACCTGCCTGTGAATAAACATAGAATCATAAAATCCCAATTTCCTGGATTGGAAGGGACCCTCAGGGATCATTGATCCCAGCCCCTGTCCCTGCACAGGCACCCCAACACCCCCACCCTGAGCAGCCCTGAGAGCTCCTGCAGCTCTGGCAGCCTTGGCACCATTCCCTGGGGAGCCTGGGCAGTGCCCAGCAGCCTCGGGGGGAAGAACCTTTCCCTGAGCTCCATGCCAAGCCCTGGCACAGCTCCAGCCCTTCCTGGCCCCCTGTCCCTGTCCCAGAGCAGAGCTCAGCCCCTGCCCCTGTGCCTGCCCTGGGCAGGAGCCTCCCTTCAGTCTCCTGTGCTCCAGCTGAACTAGCCAAGTGCCCTCATCTGGGCACTCCGGGTTACAGAAGGCGAGGATGGACGGGCGGACGGACGGACGGACGGATGGATTCCTAACAGCGCAGACGCCACGCAGAACAGCAGGGAGGCTCCAGAAGTCGCCCTATCTCGGCTGCACTCTCCCGGTTACAGCCGTGAGCGGCAGCCCCCGCACACGCTCGTAGGGGGCAGTGCCGGCTCCGTAGCAGCTGAGGCCCCAGGCTCCGGTGGCTGTGAAAGCTGCGAAGCTCCGGAGAGCAGCGCCGGTACCCCGCGGTGGGGTCGTTACCCCCTCCGGCGGCGCCGTTCGGCCGCTGCAGGACAACACGGCCCGCCACCCCGGCGCGCCTCTGAAATGGCGGCCGGCGGAGGGGGCGGGGTCTGTCATGGCCCCGCCCATGCCAGTCCCGCTTCCCCCGAGCCCTCATGAGTGAAATGGCGGCACCGGCTGGCCCGGCCGTGGAATTTTTTGGGTGCTTTTTGTTTGGCCCCTAATGGGCTGCTGACCTCAGGACACAGGGGTACTGCGGGTGCTGGAGCGTCCTGGGCAGCTGCCAATGCCCTGATCTCCTGCCCTTATTCAACATGAGACAGCTGGGGATGTTCAGCATGGAGAAGAGGAGAGACCTCAGAGTCCCTTCCAGTGCCTAAGGGGGCTCCAGGAGAGCTGCAGAAGTGTTTTGGACAAGTGCCCGGTATGCCAGGACAAGAGAGAATGGCTTAGCACTGCCAGAGGGCAGGGCTGGATGGGATCTTGGGCAGGAATTGTTCCCTGGCAGGGTGGGCAGGCCCTGGCACAGGGTGCCCAGAGCAGCTGTGGCTGCCCCTGGATCCCTGGCAGTGCCCAAGGCCAGGCTGGACATTGAGGCCGGGAACAGCCTGGGACAGTGGGAAGTGTTCCTGCCATGGCAGGGGTGAAATAGGATGGGCTCTAAGGTCCCTTTCAGGCCCAAACCATTCCCTGATTCTGTTATTCCCCCTAAAAAGGTGCTCTGGCATCTACCAGCCATCCCTCCTTGGCTCCTCTGTGTCTGGATTTCTCTCCCTTCTTCGGGGTTTCATATGTTGTTCTCTGATTCCTCACCTCTATGAGTTCACCTTCACTCTCCTGTGTCTTCCTCTCCACAGGCTTTCAGCCCCTGTTCTCCATTATTCTGTGGTTCACCCCTGCCTCTCTTAACATGTGCCCCAGCTCTGTTCCAAGGCTTTGCTTATCAACCTTTTCTGATCCCTCATCTTTGGGTTTGTGGCTCCATCACCCAGACTTGAGGGCTCCTGTATTGCTTCACTGACAGCATCCTTCTAGATAAATTTTCTTTCTGTGGTGTTTCCTTGTGCTCGCCTCGGTCTTCCTGGTGCCCTGTTCCTTCATGCTTTTGTCTTTGTTCCAAATGTCATTTCCTCCTCTGAGGAGGAATAATATCCACTGTCTGGAGCAGTTTGCCCTCTTTGGAATTCCCTTCTGGCCATTTGGAGAAGGATGGACTCACCCTTGCTGCTTCACTCCCATGGGAGTCACCTTCCCTGAGGTTACCTGTAACTGCTGTTCTTGTTCTGCCTCTGCTGTCATTTCACTTGTGAGGTGAATTATGTCACCTGGAGCATGTTTGTCTCTAGTTGTGCTGCAGAAAGATCACCCTCATTTACATTCCCAGTTACTTGTATGAGAACTCTTTCTGGATTTCCTGAGGTCAGTGAAGAAAATGCTGGGCATGGCTGTGTGAGCCCTGAAGCAGCACTGCCACCAGCAGCACAATGGCTGAGGAATGTGTTGGTTCAGGCTTCTCTGTACTGAGCTGCTCTAATTAAATGAGCCACACTTAATCATTTGCAGATAGATGTGGAAAAGTTTTAATTCAATTTAAATGTGCAGTTATTATAAGTTGTTATTAAAGCTGATTTATCCCTCACTCTTTCTTTGGTTTCTCTTTTCCTTCATGTATTAATTACCTCTGTAAATATTCCCCCCAGATGTTTGTTGTGCAGCAGGCACCATCTATTAGCCTAGATTCTGAAATAATCTCCTTTAAAATTTATCAGCAGGTAAAAGATTTAACAGAAAAACAACAAAATGTGAGGAAGCAAGCCAGAAGCTTTCCTGGTTGCCAGGAGTCATCTTTATTTCAAGCTCATAATTTATGAAGCTTGTGGTTGTGTGTGGTTTTATTCTGGTTGTGAATGAATTTGTTGTATCTGTCTGGTGAGCTGTTGGTGAAAAAAATACTTTGTCAGACTGTCAGACAATATTAATTACATTTATTATAATTTTCCAGTTCCCATTTTCCAGGAAGATATTAAGCAGTAGTAAAATGTACAGCAAACATACTGATTAATTTACTTTTTTTGTTTCCCCAACAGCTTAGGGAAAGCACCTGTTTTTTTGATACTTTTGAATGTTTGACAAAACCTACCACTTACTTTGGCACTATGTGTGGTAGTATGAACTAGCAGTGGGGAGTTTTGAAGAGCCTGATGGGTGCTTTAAAAATGTTATTGGAGAGTGGTTTATTAGTCTTGAGATCAAGCGTTCCAACCACAAATCCAGAGAACGGATCGGGAGCAGCCCTGGGGGAAGGACCTGGGGTGTTGGTGGGTGAGAGGCTCAGCCTGCCCTGGCCATGGGCACTGACCCAGAAACCCCCCCTGTGCTGGGCTGAGCCCCCAGCCTGGGCAGCAGGGGAGGGGGGGATTCTGCCCCTCTGCCCCTGTGCTCAGGTGAGACCCCACCTGCAGAGCTGCCCCAGCCCTGGGCAACAACAGCAGGAGGACGTGGAGCTGGTCAGTGTGTGGCTGTGCTGGCTGCTGTGTCACATGTGTGTGGCTCTCCAGTGGCACTGCTGATGGCTGGGATATTTTGCTCCTGTTTCCAACAAGATGGTTTGTGTTTACATGCTGAACTCTTTTCTGAATAGCTAGGGTGTCTTAAGGATGTCTGCTCACATGACCCACATTAGCTGTGGCTCTCAAAGGGGTTAACTTCAGAAACTCCAGTCATCCAGTCAGGAGCTTGCTAGGTGTCAGAGCAGTCAGGAGACCATGTCCTCAGCACTTGTGCAGGTGTTCCCCCTGCAGGGACGTGGATTGGCCTGAGCTGTGGCATGGCTTCAGGGATGAATCACTGACCTCTCTGTGCAGGCTGAACCCCACCACGTTTCAGAGTGGCTGTGGTGGGCAGCAGGTCAGAGCCCACCAGGGAGGGTGAGCGTAACCGTTCCTGACCATTGGTCAGATCTGACCAGGCTGTGGTAGAGCCCTGCCAGGCTGTCAGTGGGGTCAGCCCTCCTTGGAGCAGTAGGTCTGCAGCTGAGGACTCTTCCTGTTAGGTAGGATGCCCAAGGGAGCTCCTGGAGGCTGAGAGCCCTTGCCTCAGTATGTGAGGGATTCTGTATCTGAGCTAAGTGTTCTAAAATCTTCAAAGTTCCAGTTGGGTAGCACCAGCTCTGTCTGACATCATGAATTTGTATTCAAAGGCTGGCTAAGCCTTAATTGATTTATCTGCTTTAAATGGCTTACAAAATAAATATCATTTGAATATATTATTTCATAGCATCGTAGATTCATAGAACCTCCTGCATAGGGAGCAAATGGATCATCAAGTCCAACTCCTGGCCCTGCACAGGACACCTCAACACTTTCCCCCGGGGCATTGAACCCCCCCACTACCCACTGGGGGAAGAACCTTTTTCTAATATCCAGTCTAAACCTCCTCTGGCAAAATTTTATAAGATTCCATGACAGAAGCCAAGCACAATCTCTCAAAAATCCCCCACAAGAACAGCTTGGAGATGCTGCAAAGCGCTGGAGCTCCTGGGGAAAATTCATCCCCAGCTGAAGCTGAGGCATATCAGCCACCATGATCATGTGTGAGCACTCAGCTGTGGCCCAGACTGATTCCAAATGGCCCCAGGCTCCTCCAGCATGGCCTTCAGATGGTGCCACATCCCAGTATGGTGCTGACAGGCCCTTCCCATCCTTCCTCTGCAGCTTGCTGAGCTGGCTGTGATGTGGGTAACTGTCACCTGTCTTATATGACAATTATATGATAATTAATTGTCCTGTACTGTTGGTCTGCTGTGTCCCAACACGAGCTCTTGTTCCAGTCAGAGTTCAGCAGTAGATGTGTGCGTTGCTGCTGCTGCCTGGAGGATTGGTGTGGGAAAAGGTGCAATGGAGTTGTCTTGGTTTGGAAAGACAGGTGCCTGTTAAAGGAGACAGGAGCCTCCCCTGAAATGGGGAATGCAAACCCTCCCCACCCCTCTGAATTGGCATGAATAAGGGGCTCTCAGGCAAAAACATGGGAGCAGGAAATAACAGTTCTTTAATAGGGAAAGGGAAAAAATATAAAATTATAAAATACAACAATGCAATACACCAGAACAACACTGTCAGAGTCAGAACACAACCTGACACCCTGTGGGTCAGGGTGTTGGTAGCAGTCCGGTTGGAAAAGGAGCTGCAGTCCTCCTGGAGTGTCAGGTGTGGTTCTGTTGGAGCAGGTGAGTCCTGTAGGAAAGGGGTGTATTCTTCCTCCAAAGACCCGTGGAAGTAGAAGCAGCTGCTGTTCCTCTGGGGAGTCCAGTGGAGCAAAGGCTGTCTTGGTGTCAGAACCTTGCAGGTTATATCTGCATGGCACTGCTTGGCTCCTCCCTCTGGGCGGAGCATCTCACAATGGCATGCTATAGTTCTTATCAGTCATGTGGTGACATTCAATAGGCCCTTATCAGCAGATGTCCCCTGTTGATTATGATCATTCAGGAAGAGAGATAAGGAGCATTGCCCACTTGACACCAGACAACTGCCATACAGATGGCAATAGAATACATCTTGCCTTGCAATCTGGAACAGAGTTTGAACCAGATGAGCATTGGGCTGCTGAAGAAAGTCAGACTCTCTCGTTGTGACATCACAATGCCTCAAGATCTGCCTGAGGGCAATAAAGAATAATTTTTCCCTATTTTATCGGTTAAGCTCATGCATTTGATGTTTGCATCTTTGCTACTTACCTAGCTATTAGACAAAGCTCTAAACCAGCTTTTAATAACAGTGCTGTGTAAAAAGGAAGGGGATGGGGGGGAAGCCAATGTGACTAAATAATTTCTCTTTATAAATGTGACAAGATCTTCACCTCTGCATTGCTTTATTTTTTAAGGAATTACCCTGCTCATTAGAGGTTACCTGCACCTCAAGGTTTGGTTTATTTGAAGAGCTAAATTTTATAATAAACTGAAGCCAGGGCCCTGATGTAGACCCAGATTTCTTTTCAAATGACAGAATCCTGTATCTTGGGAGAATGGAAAGCTGTCAGGGTTTAAAGGCTTACAGCCCAGTGCTTTTTGAGTTTATGGATTTTTGGGTGTACAAATTCTTCTGTTTTGAAGTCTCTTTACAAGGCATGATGATTCTTGTTTCTGTCTTCAAGGTTCTTCTCATTAATGGAAACTAATGTTTGCAATTATTACAGTAATGCTAGTATCAAATTTTAAAATGTTTTGTTTTAAATGTAACTTTTTACTAGTGACTGAATTTCAATAGTTTCTGAAGCTGGAAGAAATAACTTTTAACGTAACTTCACCTTTGCAATTAAATAACTAAGCATGGAAACAAATGGCACTATAAAATATTTGTAAAATCTTTGCAAGTGTTAACTTTTAAAAAATAAAAGCTCTATTATTTGAATGTTGATGTGAACCATGGCCTCAGAATAGAATATACATGAGAGATGGAGGTACGGCAAGAGGAGGAATGCTGTGATAGTTTTCTGTCTTCCTTGGTCAGGAGAGAACATATAATGTGATAAAGGCTTTTAGAGCACGTTCTTAAATCAGTTTTCCTCATGCAATTTAACAGCATCATTTTAGGGACCTTGCTCTGTTGGCTGTTACAAGGAATGGACCCTAATGCTTTTCCTTCCTTCAGTTTTGGGTTTCTTCATGAGCTACCCCACTGCCATGTCCCAGCTAATATGGATGATATAGCTTTAATTTAAATCTAGCTTGTAAAAAATGCATATTTTATGATTGGCTTTTTGCAAATATTAAAATGAATATTATATGTGATATGTTAGAAAGTTATGCTGTATTAATTTTCTTAAGTAGTGTATTAAACATAGTTTTAGGTTATAACATAATGTTAAAATAGAAACTGTGCTGTGTAAGATGTTCTTTTTAAAAAAAGGACTCGCACCGAGATGGCAGCCACAGGACACCTCAATCTTTCAGAGAAAAATAATTTATTGCACATTATTAGAAGAAATAAACTTCTTCCCGCCTTGCTCAGCCCTGAAGACGCCGTTAGGATTCAGAGGAAGAAGCTGACACTGCCCAGACACAATCCTGCGTTTGAATGGAATTTATGCATCGTGTATGAGGTGTATGAATGCGCAACAGGCTGTTGTTTTTGAGGGTTACTCCTCTGTTAACGTGTGTCCTTTTTCACGTTTATGTTGCCTAGAAAAAGATACCCAGACGTCCATAACTCTTTGTTTCTGTTGTCTCATATTGTCCTAATCCAAACTGTCCAAATTATTATTACTCTAGTTATATTACTCTTTTTATAACCATTTTATTACTATTAAACTTTTAAAATTTTAAAAACAAGTGATTGGCGTTTTTCACATAGCAGCAAACTAGAGCTGCTGAATGCAGAAGTAGGGTTCTAAGTTAATGACTTAGGGATACATGAAAAGATCATTTATTTGTTTTCTAAAACAGCTCTGCCATAAAATTTCCAAGGTAGGAACAGCAGGGTTATATTTTCTTTCAGTATAGCTGTGGTTGCCGTTGTGGTGAGGTGATTTAATGATGATACTTTATTCCCGAATCGTCTGCTTTGTGCCCCAAAGCGGCTGCTGTGGCTGTGAGACGGGCCCGGGAGGGGCGCGGAGCTGCGCGGGGCCATTCAAACCCTCTCTGCCCGGGCGCTCGGGCTGCGCCGTGACCGGGACACCGCATTGCTCCTTTTCTGGCATTAGCTGCTTGCCAGCTCGAAACAAGAAGGGGTTTTTCCCTGTTCCCCTGGCCTGGAGGCTGCACCGGGAATCCTCTTGGCAGCTTTTGTTTGTTTGTTTGTTTGTTTGTTTTCCTTGAACTGTCTCGAGTTTGGAGTTTTTTCGGCCCGTCCAGGGAGCTGGGCCGCCCCGAACCGATCTCGGAGAAGCTGAACCAACACAAGAGAGGGCCCTAAAAACCACGAGTTATTCTTGCTGTGAGGAAGAGTCCAGTGCCAGAAAGGTTGCCGTCTATTCCTCCCGAGTCTCTGCGTTCGCTCCTGTTCCTCCCATTCCCCGAGACAAAGGGGGGCAGCCGCCATCGCCGCCTCCCGGCCAGCGCCCTGCTGGGGGATGGGGTTAAGGTTTCAAACTTCCACATCTGGCATTTGTACAATCCTTTTCTGTGCCTTGCGGGCACCTTCTTGGGTTTTTTCTTCGTTAATAAACAGTTTGGGGGTTTTTCACTTTCACCCACTGGTTTTCATATCTCATTAGCAAAAAGGATTACTGGCGCCCTTCTCTTTAGAGGAAACATTTCAGAGTGTTTTCTCCTTAATTTGTCTCCAAACTGAGACAGTAACTGAAACAATACCTACAAAAATCCAGCGTTTACTTTTTATTTTGTAGCATACTAAGATTATGGAGTTGGGCTGGTCATGCCGGGCAAGAAGTATTTTTGCAATTTAAACTCAATTGCTAGGAATTCAAGAGCCATTTGTTTATTTGCTTGGAATTTACTGTCTGATTTATTGTCGGGGTCTCTAGCTGGTCAGAGTGACCCCAAGAAAAATTCAAAAGTCTCTTTTCCCAGTCTGGCACTAGAAGAAAGAGTCAGGGCTCTTCATTTCTCGGTCTCAAGGTTGTTTATTGTATCTTATCTATAAAATTCTGTCTCCTGTCCTGCCGAGGTCCGCTCAGCAGGACAGTCAGAGGCACTCTGCCTGCCCCCGGGGTACTGTTATGTCTTTATACTAAAAACTACCTATACAATGTTTACAATTACTTCTCAATACCTATCACCTATGTTAGACAGTGAGCTTCTACTCTAAACCAATCTAAAAGTGCCAACATCACAGCAGAAGATGGAGGCCAAGAAGAAGAAGAAGAAAGGCAGGACACGCCCAGATCCCTCCGTCTTGCCCCCCTGAATCCCCATTCTAAAACCCCTAAAATCTACTTTTTCACCTTGTGATAAATTCACTATCATTCTACTTAATTTGTCATGGCTTGCAGATCTTCATCTAAGGTTGGTAACTTGCTCCACCGGTCATAATCAAAACCACAGGCATTTTTGGGCTCTGTGCCAGGGTCTCTGACACCCCTGGCAGGGGTCTTGGGCCCTCCAGGGCAGCTGGAAGAATTTCCTGGGCTCCCACAATTTATGTGACTTTATCTCAGTTCCATGTCTAATCAGTTGTGGTCTCAGTGTTATATCATGGATTGACCTGCATTAGTCAGTCTGTCTTTACAAACTGCCTGGCTGCAGGGTGATGCTAAACTGGTATATTGCTACATTCCCTGCCTGGAAGCTGGGTCTGTTAAATACAACGTTTTTGACTTGTTAGCTTTTTTGGTTTTTTTTTTTTTTTTTAAGCACTCAGCCATGTACAGTTTAAGTCTAACTCATCTGTGGAGTGAGCTCTACCAGAGAGCAAACTCTCATGTAAGCATCTGTGGCTACTGGCCCAGGTGAGCTGTCCCTTCTGGCCCTGTCCAGTCCAGGTCACTGGGCCAGGCTGTGGTTCTGCCTGGCAACAGAGGAACTTATTCCCCAGCCTGTCCTAACAGCAAACATTCAGAAAGGGAACATGGATTAAAACCTCGGGCAGTTTTAGTTGGCAACAAGTATTGATGGTATTTGCTTATCACAGAATCATTAGCCCTGTGAAATACCTTCAGAACTATCAAGTGTAACCTTTAAGCTAATCCCCCCATGCTCACTAAACCATATCCCCAAGGGCCATGTCAAATCATTTTTGGAACACTTCCAAGGCTGGTGTCTCCACCACTGCCCTGGGTAGCCTGTTCTAACCCTTCGCCACTCTTTCAGGGAAGAAATTCTTCCTTATGTCCAGCCTAAACCTTCCCTGGCACAGTTTGAGGCTGTTTGCTCTTGTCCTGTCATTTGTTCCTGGGAGCAGGTCCTGACCCCCCACCAGCTGTCCCCTCCTGTCAGGAGTTGTGCAGAGCCAGAAGGTCCCCCATGAGCCCCTGAGCCTCCTTTTCTCCAGGCTGAGCCTCCCCAGCTCCCTCAGCTGCTCCTGGTGCTCCAGACCCTTCTCCAGCTCTCCATTCTCATGTTTGGACACGCTCCAGCCCCTCAGTGTTTCTTGTATGCCAATCACGCAGTCAAGGCAGTAAAGATTAAGATCCTCTATGATTTGTGTAGCAAATGTTTCATTGAAAAGACTTTGTTGTCTCTAACTTCAGTGTTCTCCATGCCTTTACAGTTACTGTAATCCTGGCATTCCAATGTGGATTTTGGATGATGGGATAGTAAAAATTAAACCCCATTTTGGAACTTCCTTTGCTACACCACAGTTCAATGCAGCTTGAATTTTACTGCTGCATATTTCTCCTTGTGTAACTCTGGAAGTAATAGTGCATCAGGATTAACAAATCTCAGCTTTTGGTCTACATCATTCCAAATACTTCCCTGGGACTCCTGACAGGAATGACTCACCAGCAGCACTGCATCCTTGGGCAGAGGCTTTGTGGCCCTGCCCATGGACATCATGGTTGTGTTTCTGAGCCTTCATCAACTACATTATTTCCTGGATAAGAGTTAAGATTTTTGATCATTTTAGGAGAAATTGGTTCCTGTCACCTGTGGCTGCCTGATGGAGCAGATAAAACAGACCTGTCCAATGTAAGTACTCAGGCAGCTTCAAGAAGGAAGGGATGTTGCTTCTGGGCAGTAAGGTCTCTGGGTGAATTAAATTAGAAATTTCCTGGTATGGCACAGTGTCAAGTTATGGAGATTTTGCCGGGCTTTACTGCTTGTAGTAGAGGTGTCAGTTTTGGAATGTATTGAACTAACCCTTGTGATTATCCTCAGAAACAATTGCCATGTCCCACAGGGTTCCTTCCCTCTGGCCACCAGAACTTTTACTGCTGCCATGTTTGCTCCTCAGCTCCGCACATATTTAGTTTTGCGATGTTAGGTTTGATTTGCAGGCCTGTTCCTCAAAGGGAGCCTTTTTGGAGCTGTAAAATGAGCCTGTATAACACAGAAATCCAGACTAAAATCCTGTAGCCTCTGCAGTTCTATTTATGCGGAGGTTTATTGTTTTATTGTTCCTTGCTGCCACCAGAGAGCAAAGTGCAGTGGGTATCAGCATTTCTGAGGGACTTTTGTCTCAGCAAAATATTTTGTTCTCATACTTTGAAGATAATGAAGTGAGTCATTGTCTTTACATCTCATGTGATTTATTACAGACATACATTGCTAATGCTTTCCAAGAAAAGAAACAGACCTTTTGTTCAGACTTGTGGCTTTGAACTACTGGGCTGGTTGGGAGTTTGCTTAACTAGGGAGTTGCTTTGATTTGCTCTTTTAATCTATGTACTGAGAGCACTTCAGCAGACAATGGAGCTCATAGAATTTTTTTGATCAGTTTCATAGGAATATCTCTGCTTTGGCATCAAGGATAAATAAATTCATCAGCAGCTTTTAGTCTATAAGGGTACAACAATGTTTTGTTCTCTTTCTGAAAGCATGAGGCTTGCCAGCACTGGGTACAGGTTAGGAGCTCTGATAAAGGAGCAGATTTTTTTTCTTCAAGATTTGACATCTTAAAGAAAAAAAGTCAGTTTGTGAAGCTTTGGGAGAGTAGAATACTGCCTAGACTGACCATCAGTACACCGGGTGCTGTAGCATCTCCAACCCACTCTGTCATTAGCATTTCCTAGAATCACAGAATTATTTAGGTTGAAAAAGACTTTTAAGATCATCAAGGCTGTGTCCCTAAGTACCATATTCACATATTTTTCAGACATTTCCAGGGATAGTGACTCCACCAATGCATTGGATAGCGTGTGTCAGGGCTTGACAACCCTTTCCAGGCAGAATTTTCCCCTAATATCCAACATGAACCTCCCCTGGAACAAGTTGAAGCTGTTTCTCTCCTTCGGTCCCTTGTTCCCTGGGAGCACAGCCTGACCCCCACCTGGCTGCACCCTCCTGTCAGGGAGTTGTGGTGAGGCACAAGGTCCTCCCTGAGCCTCTTTTTTCCCAGGCTAATTTCTCCAGGCTAATTTGACATATCTACTAATGACCTACTTCATCTTTTGCCATGAAGATCACAAAGTGGAGTTCTAACAAGAAGTAAAATAAAAGGAAAATACAGGTTAGATATTTGTCTTAAGCCAAAGAATTTACTTCTAATGGCAAGTACCAACTTACTGCCAAGTGTAGGATGGGATGTTTGGAGGAGGGAGTCCTGTGAGCTGTCAAGGAGCTCCAGTCAAAGGCAGAGATACTTGAGCTGTAACAGAAAATGCTCATAACCTTTGCTGGATGCTCCATGGTCACAGTAGTAGTTCTGCAGAGGACAGGGGAGGAACAGGACCATTATCCAGCCCCCATAACAAACATTTTCCTCCTTGCCTACCGCAGCAATCCTTCCCTGGTCCATGTTTAATGTCAGCGATAGCAAGTCCCTAAACCTCATGTGCCACCTTTTGTTATTCTTGCTCCAAATCAAGATTGTCAGTAAGGGTTTTAAGCTAGGAAATGTTGTTTGAAATGCTGTCTGTGCCTGTAGTGTAGAGAAGGGTGAGAACAATGGGGTCACCAGATTACCTCTTGGAATAAACTGTGGTTCATGCAGGGAGAAATCCCTTCTAGGACTGAAGACTTCAATTCCCATAGTTTTCATGGACCGCTAGGAAAACAAAATTGTACATATTTTGTTGTTGCAATACATGTATCACTTACAGCTCTGTAATGGTATGATATTAATTGAATCTTAATTTCTTGGCTGTAAGAGGTGCCAGGATCCAGCACACATTTGCGTCTGTGCATTAATGTCTGTTAGAACCACTGTGAAATTTGGAAGGAATTGGTTGGAGATGAAGATATTTGGGTTGTTTCCAGTGTGTTTTATGTTGAATTCTCCCTCTCATGTGAGGAGCTATTTTGGCCAGATTATAGGAAGCAATGCTGGTGACATGGTGGCACATGAGTCACACAGTGTATTTTAAACTTCACAGTGAGGGCTGGGTCAGTATATTCATCATCTGAAAAATAGATGAGCAGGCAGGTGACATAATCCATGGTTCTGCAGATGTGAGGAGGTACAGGAAGCCATCATGCATGACTGAATAGTTAACATACAGAAATATAGCCTGGGGGAACCTCTCCTGGCTTTTCCACAAGATGAGAAACTATGCTGGCCATCACCACTCAAAATATTGGAGTTTATGATGTTGCAGAGCATTAGCTTATAAAATGTCAGACATTGAAAACAAAAATAGAGGACAGAGAACATTGTGCTACTATTTTGTGTAATTATAGCCATTCACCTGTGCTCAGGATACAAGATGGCACGCATTTCTGTTCCTCTTGTCTTTAAGACATTGCTTCACAAAGGTGTTGTCAGGCCTTGGCACAGGCTGTCCAGGGCAGAGTCTCCATCCCTGGAAGTGGTCAAAAACTTTTTGGATGTGGCACCTGAGGACATGGGTTAGTGGTGAGCATGGTGGTGGTGCTGGGTAGATGGTTGGACTTAATGGTCTTAGATGTCTTTTCCAGCCTTAATAATTCTGTGATTCTTAGAGAAGATATGTAGGAAGTGGGGAGGGCCTGGGGCTGGTGACAATAACAAAAAACATTTTTCATAATTAAAAGCAGAGCAGAGCTGCCATTGCAAGAATGGCTGAACAGGCTGGAACTCTTCAGCCTGGAGAGATGATTTAAACCAAATACTGGATCTGAAGTGGAACAAAGCCACTGAATAGGAACTGATTGTTGCTGTCTTTTGCTGTACTGCACAAGCTTGGGTTGCCACTGAGGCTGTGAGGAGATAGCTTCCACGCAGATGGAGGGGGCGAGGATCCTGGGAATAGGCACTGTATCTGTGGGATGCTGGAGGATGTTGCGCCTACAGAAAGTAAAATGGGAAAAAAAGCAGGCTGAGCAAGTGCTCAGAGATGTTCTGAGTTTTACCAAAGGACAAATTATGACAGGCTTGTGTTATTCTGGGGGCTGGCAGTTGAAGCAGGAGGACTTGCGAGGGAGGATTCTGCGCTGCCTCTTTCCTCAGCATTTGCTTGCAGGCACCACTGGAGACAGGATATCCTGCTGGACAGACCTGAACGTGTCTCGGTTTGAGAGACAGGTGCCTGCCAAGGACACACACCAGCAGCTGCCGCAAGCAGCCAGAGACTCTCCCTCCTGAGGGGTGGGGTCGGGATCCCCTTCCCAGTGAGGTCGGCTGTTGGAAAGGTCCCAGCTCAACAGCTGCTCTTGAGAGCAGCCGCTCACCCACAAGGAGAAAGCCGTGCGGGACAGAACTCCGCGGCGGCAGCGAATTCTCCCCGCAGCCACAGCCTGACCGGCTCGCCCGCGGCCCGAGAGCGAGCGAGGAGCTGAGCCCAACCCTCAGGCCCAGCCAAAATCTGGCAGGGTCTCTGCCCTTCCTGAGGGAACCCCCCCAGCTAAGGGGGGGTAGCAAACTGCACGCTTGTCCCTCCTCCTCCTCCCAGCACATTTTTTGTCCCTGAAGTATCGCCGCTAACCATCAGGCAACAAATGGGAGAAAATCCCCTGACAGAAAGAAAAATAAAAGGAAAATTCCTAACCTCCAACAATGTGCTTATTGCCAGGCAATACCTCTAAGACAGACTTCACACAGTCGCTTTATCAGCACTGCATGATTTTCTCCTCCGTGTGGGCGCCGCTGCGGTTCCCTGACTCCCGGGCCAGCCTCGACGCCCTCTGGAGGCCTCAGAACGCAGCGGGCCCGGCGAGGGCCCTCAGGGCCCTGCGGCTGCCGGCCCTGTGCGGACACACCGATCTCGCTGGTGACGCTGGTGTTTTCGGGCTGACGGCCAACAGACAGTCAGGGTGCCAGGGTTTGCTTTGCCTTGGCACTGCCGCCTGTGTGAAGCCTCTCGCTCCATGACAGCGATTAGGGTACCTGAGCCACAGAACCACAGCATAAACTGGATTGGAAGGGACCCTCAGGGATCATTGATCCCAGCCCCTGTCCCTGCACAGGCACCCCAACACCCCCACCCTGAGCAGCCCTGAGAGCTCCTGCAGCTCTGGCAGCCTTGGCACCATTCCCTGGGGAGCCTGGGCAGTGCCCAGCAGCCTCGGGGGGAAGAACCTTTCCCTGAGCTCCATGCCAAGCCCTGGCACAGCTCCAGCCCTTCCTGGCCCCCTGTCCCTGTCCCGGAGCAGAGCTCAGCCCCTGCCCCTGTGCCTCCCCTGGGCAGGAGCTGCAGCCCCCGAGGAGCCTCCCCTCAGTCTCCTGCGCTCCAGCTGAACCAGCCAAGTGCCCTCAGCTGCTCCTCAGCCCCTTCCCCAGCTCCGTGTCCCTCCTTTGGGCACTCTCCACCAGCTCTGGATCCTTCTGATCCTGTGGTGCCCAAAGTGCCCCCAGCACTGGAGGTGAGGCTGCCCCAGGGCAGAGCAGAGTGGGACAATCCCCATCCTTGACTGAAGTGACTGGAGGAGTTACTGTGTGTGGAATTGATCCCAGACCTCTGTTTTTCAGGGATGAGCTGTTTTTCAGTAATACAGTGGGTTTCAGTCGATAAATATCTCTAGGCTTTGCCAGAGTTAATGAGTCAGCTTTGACTCTCTAATAAATGTCAGAAGTTCTTCTAGACTTCAGCACCTCACCTGCTTCCTTTGAATGGTGAAATGATGTGTTTCTTTTTTATCAGTGTTCCAGACCTCATTATTTCTAGAGAGTCAAAATTAACAAATCTTACTTCCACACACCCCCCCAATTGCAAAATTACCTTTTTTGAATAGGTACCTGTCATGCTGGCAAGAACATTGGGTTGTGTAAGTTTTAATGAGGTGGTGTATATTGCTTTAGAAGTTTGCAACACAATCTTATTTTGGGTTGATTCAAGCTGGAAACCATTTGGAAATTGAATGGACCTTTTATAAGAATGAATTAAAACTGCCTTCTTGCTCAGAGTTGCTGTCAGTAATTCCTGCTGTTTCCCTGCTCCCCTGGAGTGAGCACAATTATGCCGTTCCTGCTCCCCACCCATTCCCTTCTAACACCACAAAGATGTTCTTTGGTGTTTTTGTAGAAACAATTATGCTCTATTTGAGGCAGAGTAAGACATTGAATTTATGAATTGTCTGCTCTCTGCCATGGCAATCAAATAAAAACAACTATTTTTTACTGCAGTTGGCTTAATTCCTCTTTTTTCAGTTTTTCTGTTGGAATTCTGTGTACAAGATAATTAGTTATGAACAAACATCTGTGAGCAACAGTGAAGAGCAAGCAGGACCACTGCTGCTGGAATCCAGCATCCATGGCTTCTGTATGTCTGTTTTATCCAAAAGTTCTTGCAGTACAGGTAGCTGGTTCTCAATTTAGACACTTCAAACAATTTCCTTCAGTCACAGAAAGGGCTGAGCTGTCTGCCCAGAGGCTCTGTCTGGAGAAGCCTCTCTCTATGTAAAGAGAAAAATCATGTGAGATTACAACCTTCTTGCTCAGACATCTCCTTCTTGTCACAAATTCAGTTCTCATTAATATGTTGTGTTTAATGCATGTTCTGCAATAAATCTGCTGGATGGATTTGTAGCCACCTGGTCTAGTGGAAGGTGACCCTGCCCATGGAGAGCTGGATGGATTTTATGGTCCCTTCCAACCCAAACCATCCCATGATTCTACGATAATCATATCTCCAAGCAGGATTTGAAGTACATTGAGTGCATAAGCAAAATCTTTGCATTTCTATTTATTGAGAGAATATGGTGAGATGAACTGTGAACTGTAAGTATTCTTCCTTAATTTCTTGAAATTATGCTAGAACAGGTGATATTCCTGTAGCACTGAATTTGAGAAATTAAACTGTTACAGAATTAGCATTTCTCCTTTTTAAGGTGTGATGAATTTTATCTGACTCCATCACTGATTTTTTTTTTTTTTTATGTGGGGTGAGCAGGAAGGGGAAGGTTTCAACAGGTAGTCTTTGAGGGATTCTAAAAATACCTTCCTCAACATGTATATATTGAAAAAATAGGAGATAGTGAGCAGTATATTTGTAACTAAAATTGCTGTATTTGTCCTGTTGAGAAAGCAAGAAGTGCTAAAAACTGGCTCATATTTCTCTTTTCCTTTGAGGTTTATTTTTTGTAATGAGAAAAACTTTCTTCTCCAGATAAAATGCAAATATTTCTATGATAAGTGTAGTTTTGTGGAATAATTATGTGCTGGTTTAGAACTTAAAATTAGATGATTTTTCCTTTTTCACCTGAATTCTTATGATTTTTCTTAAATAACCTCCTTATGTCTTAAGAAGCAATGTATATTGATGTACTAAACATCTCTTTGCTAACTTAATTTGTATGAAAGTATGGGAATACATCTTTTGGGATGCCTTTGGTCTGGCAGTTGGTTATTGATGTGTCCACTGATGCCTGGAAGCAGGGCCAGCCTCCCCGTTGGAGGGGTGTCTGGATCTCAGCCAGCTGAGAGACACCAACCTGAGAGGGGATTTCCCCCTGAGCTGGGTGGCTGTCCCCGTTTGCCACCTCAGTGACAGCTGCTGGGACAAAAGGGCAGTTTGCAAAGAGCTACAACATCTCACAAGGGTTTAACCCAGGAGTTGCCATATCTAAAAACTGCACATTTTTCAGAGCAAGTACCTGATGTACCAGTAACTGCTTGGCCTCTTTGAACTTTGCTCTCAGCTTGTTTAGCGCTCACTCTGTCCCTTACTGAAAACTTAAATGACACACAGGCTGGGGCAGAATGGTCTTTAGGTCTTCATACTTAGTAAGGCCAGTGCATCCAACCAAGCACATGTGCCAACAATGTTGTCACCTGGATCTAAACCAGCTGCCCCAGGTGTGCTCTGCAGGGCAGCAAAGAGCTGATGACACAGGCAGGTTTCCACACGGGGAATCACAAATTCCTGGGATATCCTGAGTGGGACAGAACCCGCTCAGTCCATGCCACATGCATGTCTTGCAGCCAAGACTGGACTGGTTCTGTAAAATGAATGGGTTCTGTGAGAATTCTTGCAGTAGTGATGTCAGATGAAGTTTACAAAATTCACAGAAAGCTCACAGCAACTTGACACCGTGAGAGCAGAGTGCAGGCAATGGAACAGAACACCAGAAATCCCTATTTCATTGACAATTGTTCAAACAGATTAATGCAGAAACTGTAATCAAGTCTAAGGTTAAATATTAAAATATTAACTTGGTGGTAGCTGATAGGATAAAAATACAGCCCAAAGTTACCTTAGATTATTATAATGCTAAAAAACAGCCTCTAAGGGAAATTTGTCTGCATGAATGAGGGTGTAATGAGCTGGATTAAGACATCAGATGCACATTAAGAATTACATGATGGAAGTGTGAGTGAACAATCACCTGTTTCTGTGTCATTTTTTTGTGTTACCTTCTTGCATACAAGCCTGTGCTTGTTTCCCAAGTGTGCCAGCATTGTGAGGGTTCTGGCACCTTGTTCTGCAGGATGGTGATAAAACCCAGCATCCTGTCTCAGTATGTGGGTTAGTTCTTGCACACGGGATGACAGAACCCAGATTTAGGGATGCCAGCAGTGTGAGGAGGTGAAGGAGAAACTCATCAAACCTCCAGTGCTTGTGAGCTTTTTTATACTTTGCAGGTTTTAATGTGACTCCAAAGGGTGTTTTTTTGTTTTTAATCTGAGCATTTAAGAAAATTTTCCATTTATATTCAGAGGACACAATGTTTAATAGAAAAACAGTACTTTCATTGAAAGGGAAATGAATCTGTTGCCCTGTCATACCAGGGGCATTTAGAATGACAAAAGTGCAACAAGAAAGGCGTTGTTCAGCAGGCAGGAAGCCGAGGAAACACGAGCCCTGGAGGATGCAAACCACGTCAATGTGGGCTCTGTGGTGTCGCTCGGTGTTGCAGGAGCAGGTGCGAGCGGATCCGGGGAGCCTCGGGAGGTGGGACACGTTTGTGGGGCTGTGAACACCACAGAGCCTCTTCATGTTTCAGAAGGGTGTACATCAAGGAAAAGCTCTTTCAGAAACATTTCTGAAATAAAAACTGTGAAAGAAGTATATCCTTTAAGTCAGTTCACAGCAGTAGACGAGCTCTTGGGACAACCTGGCGTGATCTGTGTTTAGCTTTACCAAAAGTTCCTAGCTTAAAGTTGTCATCTATGCTACAAAACAAAACCATTTCACAAAGGTTTTCTATCACATTTTCCTCAAAAGTTAGACTGATGTTACAGTTAACAGGGAAATAAAGTTAACACTTCAGAAAAACCCCACAACTCAAGCAGAGCACAATCAAACCACAAGTGTTATTTCTTAAAATATTCTTGAAAATTATTTCACAACTGGTTTTGACTGTTCAAACTGATGACTCTAAAAACCTTTTGCTCCAAGTGTTCATTCATCTTTGGACATTGTATTTCATGTCTTCTCTGAGTTATGGCTTTGAAAATGTTTGATCACAAGAATTGTCAAATTTTTCATGTGGCCTGGGAAGAAGATCCTGCACATGATCACAGTGTGGTCATTCAGAGTTGTCTCACTGGAGTTTTTCCCAATGTCTGCTTCTATCCCAGAGCACTTAGAGCACGGTGCCAGTACTTGCTCCTCACTCTTAGAGAGGCTGTGACAGGTCTGTGGGACCAGCTGAGCATCTGAAGTTATTCAGCAGTTACTGTTCTTTGCTGAGGCTGGAAAAGTGGCATGAATAAAAGTTTAGCAGCAGCTGATCGTGAGAATTGCACAGAGGAAGGGATGCTAAGGGTGGAGAAAGTGGTGTGAGCTATAACCCGTTCAGAAATATTCTGCAATATTGAAAGCATCTAATGTATAGCATCATGGAGACATTCACGTCCACTTGTGATAAAAAGCTTAAAATCTCTCAGGCCTAACTACACCTTTGTAGTTGATAAAACCACCATCAAAGAAATAATTACAATGAAATTTGTATTTGCAGCGCACAAAGATTGCAGGAGAGTCTTGAATTGCTTTTTGTTTTGAAAGATTTCTTACCACTGGAAAAATTTGGAATCATGGAATGATTTGGGTTGGAAGGGATCTTAAAGCTCATCTTATTCCACACCACTGGGCAGGAACACCTTCCACCATCCCAGGCTGCTCCCAGCCCTGTCCAGCCTGGCCTTGGGCACTGCCAGGGATCCAGGGGCAGCCACAGCTGCTCTGGGCACCCTGTGCCAGGGCCTGCCCACCCTGCCAGGGAACAATTCCTGCCCAAGATCCCATCCAGCCCTGCCCTCTGGCACTGGCAGCCATTCCCTGTGTCCTGTCCCTCCAGGCCTTGTCCCCAGTCCCTCTCCAGCTCTCCTGGAGCCCCTTCAGGCCCTGCCAGGTGCTCTGAGGTGTCCCTGTGTCCTTCTCTTGTCCAGGTGAGCACCCCCAGCTCTGCCAGCCTGGCTCCAGAGCAGAGGGGCTCCAGCCCTTGCAGCATCTCCGTGGCTCCTCTGGCCTGGCTCCAGCAGCTCCACGTCCTCCTGCTGCTGTTGCCCAGGGCTGGGGCAGCTCTGCAGGTGGGGTCTCACCTGAGCACAGGGGCAGAGGGGCAGAATCCCCCCCTCCCCTGCTGCCCAGGCTGGGGGCTCAGCCCAGCACAGGGGGGGTTTCTGGGTCAGTGCCCATGGCCGGGGCAGGCTGAGCCTCTCACCCACCAACACCCCAGGTCCTTCCCCCAGGGCTGCTCCTGATCTGTTCCCAGCCCAGACTGGGTTTGTGCTTGGGGTTGCCCTGACCCAGGAGGAGGAGTTGTGCTGGGCTTTGGGTGAACTTCATGAGATTGGCTCGGATACACTTCTCCAGCCCATCTGTGCAGAGGTTCTGACTTTGCCAGGTGTGCCTTCTGAGCATTTGCTGTTGCACACTGGGGAGGCTGAGTGCCAGCCAGGTGCTCAAGCAGATTTTGCTTAACGAAGCAAAGCTTTTAACAAAGGCATTGCTTCAGTGTTGGGTTGGAAGTGTAAACGTCGGTAATAAATTTAATCCACCACTGCCACCTGCTCTAATAATTGCTCCAATGAGAAGGAATAGAACAAATTGGGGAAGATTTCATAGGAACAAACAGCTGCCAATAGTATGAAGGATTTTTAACTTAAATGCTATTAGGGATGTCTTCCTGAATAGCTAGAATTGAGATACTGAGCCAGTTTTCTTCATCCACAAACTGCTAAAAATAGAGGAAAGAAGCAGCAAACTTGTGAAAAGAAGGTGACAAAACTGAAGCAGACTACAACTGTCTCTGAAAGTGTACCTTGAGGCCTGCTGGGTGTACATCCTGTTTGACATGACTGAGTAGGAGAGGTTGACACTTTACTTGCAGGACAAATTCCTGCGTGAGGCTTTTGATTTCACATATATTCATCATGATTTTTAACTTTTTTGCAACATTATTTTTCAACAATGCTTGATCAAGCTGTTGAACTTATGCCATGATGGTTTATTTTGTGCATAATCACCTTACTCTGATTTTTCAAATACACATTTATGGGCTTTCATGTAGGGTTTTGTATTAGTCAGGCTTTTTTTTTTTCTGTGTGCAAATACTGTTTTCAATGCTGGGACAGATGATGACACATTTAGATTATTTGCATTTGGTGAATTCTTAAAAATGTTACTTTGCTTTTACTTATGAAATCATACATTAAGATTCAAAATCTAAATTAAATCTTCCTTTCCAGTGAGAGCAGGTTTTATTCTTCCCATTCTTACTATAAGCAGGGGCAGATAAAAGAAAAAAACCCGCAAATGTAAGTATTATTTATGCCTGGAATGATAACACAGGCAGGTGATTGGCACCAGGAAGGGGTGATAATCTTCAAGAGAACATACCTGAATGCACAATGGACTCAAAAAAAAATCTGCTATAAGAAATGCTTTCTTAAATGATTGCTACTTCCCATAAGCTTTAAAATTAAGACATTTCCACCGTGGTGACAAACCCCGTCAATGTCTGTGACTGAATTGTGCTCCAGTTAAATTTCTCTGTGGGATTTTCAGTTGGCTCTTTCTGGAGCCCTTGGCAGATTCCATGGATGTTGCATTTCCTTCCTGTCTTGAATTGCTGTGTAAGGTGGCTGGGAGCTTTTAAAGTCACTGTTACTCAATAGGGTGGCAATGTTTTGTTAAGGAATAAGTATGTACACCTTGAGAAAATACATCCTGGTGAGAAATTCCTGCTGTCACTGTCATGGTTAGTTATCCTGAGGGATGTGCTTTGTGTCTCAGATTGGAAATGGTGAAGGTTAAAATATCCAGCTTCCCTGTAAGCTCTGAGTGCAGCTGCAATGGGTTTGTGTTTAGTATTCAGACAGCAATGCCAGAATCCTACACTCAGATAAAAGATGTGACAGGAGGTGGAGAAAAAACTTCTTCTCTTGCACTGAGCCATCAAACTGCAGCAGGTGAGTGATGGGAAAATTCCAGGAAAGAACAGAAATATCCATGGAGACCCCCAAAAACTCCATCTCAGTGACAGAGGTGATAGATTCAGCTCTTGGTGTGCATTTGAGGTAGAATCTTGTATGATTACTGCAGTTAAGAAGATTACCAGGCAGCTGTAAAATCCTGCATGTGCTTGGTTGTCTGAGAACATTAACATTTTCAGAAAAGAGCTCTGAAATCAGCTCTTCATTCTCCTGACGTTCATCCCAAGGAAGCTCTGCCACCAAGGTCAGGTAGAAGAGTTGATTTGTTGGGGGTGTGTGCATGCATTTTGGTGATAAAAGAGCAAATATAATTTCTTACTTGGCTATTTATGTAATCAAAATTCCCACAAAAGTGGATACATTCCTGGTAGTTTGGTGACCTGTGACAAAGCAGTCTAGTAATTAATTTCAAAATGCTGCAAACCCCAAAGCAGAGTCCCAAGAATGGGCAAATGTCCAGAGAAGTAGCAAGGTTTGGTTAATGGGCAAAGCATGTTTGTCTCTTTTTTTACTTCTAACCTGTCACTTTAATCCTCTCCAGAGACAATGGGACTTTTTGTAAACAAGGATTTGAAAGAAGGATTCAGGGAGAGCTCAGAGCCCCTTCCAGGGCCAAAAGGGGCTCCAGGAGAGCTGGAGAGGAAGTTTAGACAAGGGCCTGGAGGGACAGGACACAGGGAATGGCTGCCAGTGCCAGAGGGCAGGGCTGGATGGGATCTTGGGCAGGAATTGTTCCCTGGCAGGGTGGGCAGGCCCTGGCACAGGGTGCCCAGAGCAGCTGTGGCTGCCCCTGGATCCCTGGCAGTGCCCAAGGCCAGGCTGGACAGGGCTGGGAGCAGCCTGGCACAGTGGAAGGTATTCCTGCCCAGGGGTGTGGAATAAGATGAGCTTTAAGATCCCTTCCAACCCAAACCTTTCTGGGATTCTGGGATTCTATGGATTTTTCAGAACTGTATTTCCAGCCCCAGGCACTCCCACTTGACTTCTACAAAGCTCATGTTGCTTTCGGAACACTCACAGTTGTTATTTATAGAAAAGCTTTTAAGGGAAGTCTCAGATGCTGTAACTGTGGGCTCATTCCAGAGAATCTAAAGCTCAGTTGATCAGCCTCTCACATTTTCTTACTTCAGGTAAAGCAAAATTTCAGAATTATTTAAATAGTTTTTAAATAGTTTTAAATGTTTTTAGTTCTTTGCCTGCTGATGTTTGCTGTTAAAAACCTGACTGCAATATATTCATTTTTGTGATGGGTTTCCTTTCTCATCTCTTGCATTGACAGATGAATCTGGACTGCAAGATCCCTGTTAGGAAGGTAAGTTGGATGCTTTAGAGACTGTAAGCTGCCAGGAACTTTTTACTGTAGAAGAAGAAATTCTTCTCTGTGAGGGTGGTGAGGCCCTGGCACAGGGTGCCCAGAGCAGCTCTGGCTGCCCCTGGATCCCTGTGAGTGTCCCAGGCCAGGCTGGGCAGGGCTGGGAGCAGCCTGGGACAGTGGAAGGTGTCCCTGCCCATGGTAGGGAGTTGAATTAGATGGGTTTTAAGATCCCCCCTAACCCAAACCATTCTGGGATTCAGTGACTCTGTAATGAAATGCACAGGTAGAGAAGTGCAGTTAATACCAGCTTGCTGAATGTCCCTGACAGTGGGATACTGAAGATTCTCACAGCATTTAACACCTTTAAACTACTGAGAGATGTGGACTACATTATTATACTTTCATTATTAATAACTCCATAAATTGTGTTGATGTTGCTCAGATTTAGGTGAAGGGATTCATCAAAGTGAGAGGAGCATAGAACCATAGAAAATCCCAAGCTGAATCTCACAGGGATCATCAGTGTCTGTCCCTGCACAGGCACCCCAACACCCCCACCCTGAGCAGCCCTGAGAGCTCCTGCAGCTCTGGCAGCCTTGGCACCATTCCCTGGGGAGCCTGGGCAGTGCCCAGCAGCCTCGGGGGGAAGAACCTTTCCCTGAGCTCCATGCCAAGCCCTGACAGGAGGGTTCTGGTTCATTTGGTTCTCCACACTGACAGTGAGAGGTTGGGATCTCCCACCAAAGGAGAATTCCCCTGTCTATAAGTGAAGTGCTACATGTGCTCAGTGATTTTATGTGCCATTGACTCCTTTGTCCAATTTTTTATTGCCTATGTGGAAAACCAAAGAATTTATTGTAGCACATAAAATTGTACAGTGCATGACTCAAGCCCTCTGCCATCCTGTTTGCTCAGTTGTTCTTGGTTTGATATGCAGCAGGAAAGGTCATTTGCATGTAATTATTTTTTTTCATTAACAGTTGCAATTTTTTTGACTGTGCAATGAGAGCATTGGCTTTCTTGATCAATATCAAATAAGCAAACATTAAAATCCTACAGTTGCTCATGTTAAATATGATGAAAGAGAAAGAAGTTTGAGATTAAATTAAAACTGCAGTAGCTAGTCTTGCCTGAAACCTCTGTGATTCAGGGCAGAAGGCTGATGAAGAAGGCTTCAGCTTGGACCCCAGATTCTTGGTTTGGTATTTTCAAAGGCACTGACTACTGTAGCTTTAGGTGAGTTTTTGCAATATAAGCTTAATTTCTGTGCATGGTGTAGTGGTGGTGATGAACTTCTAAATAACTTAGAAGTCCATCTTCCATAGTGTGTGGAAAGAACTGCAGATTTCTGTGTATTTCCTCCATATAGCTGCCTTCATTTCAGTTGGGTTGTTACCATTTTATCTCCTTCCTCTCCTGGCATGGTTTAAACCTGATGGTTTTGAGGGAAAAAAAACCAAAATATAATCAGGGCACCTGAAATCTTAAAAGAATACATTTGATGCACACAGTAAAAAGAAGAGAGACAGGTAGAAGAGCAGAGGGTGAAGGTGGTGAAAAAAATTACAAACAAGAAACGCTGCATAGTAATCATATTGCATGTATGAAGTAATGCTCATATGATTGCAATTTTTATCTGTAATAAGTCCTGGGTTAGTCTGATATCTTGCATTTTAAATAGTCCATTGCAAGTAGGTTTTTTGTACTCCAAAATTCTACAACATTGACAGGACAAGAGGAAACAGCCTCAAATTGCAGGAGAGGAGGTCTGGGTTGGATGTAGGGGAAAGCTTCAGGGAAATGTGGTCAGGCACTGGCACAGGCTGCCCTGGGCAGTGGTGGAGTCACCATGCCTGGAAGTGTGGTTGGGGCACTTGGGGACATGGGTTAGTGGTGAACATGGGAGTGGTGCTGGGCTGATGGCTGGACCTGATGATCCTGGAGGTCTTTTCCCACCTTAATGATTCTGTGATTCCATAACCATTACAGAAATTGCAGCGTTGTGTAAGAGTTGAGTTGCCTGTAGCAACAGTTCCTTTCCTTCTGTTATGTTTCCTTCCCTCCCACTCCTTGCTCTAGAAGAAACTCTTCCTACAGCAAAACATATAGAGAGATATAATAAAGAAAAGAAAAAAGAAATAAATCCCATACACACTCTGGTATCATGTGTATCCTTTAAACATTTTGTCACTTTAGATTTGTCACTCTGGCCTGAAGTGCCTGAAGCTGCCAGGTTTTGCTGTGTGGGTTTGGGGTTTCCCCCCACCCTTTGGAGCAGGGATCCTGGGCTGTAGGGGCTGTTTGGGAGCTGTTTGCACAGCGAGGTGCAGACACGGAGACACTTCCTTCTCAGTGGTTTGGAACGAAGCTGGCTGAGCTGTAACACAGCTGTGGTGCTGTCATAGTGGTACCTGGAAAAGGAGTGCAATGGAGAGAACCAGAGCTGGACACTTGGGTTCTTGGGTGTGACCCCAGCAGACAGCAAGAGAATTGCCACAGACTTCAGCTTCATGTATTTATTGAAGGCTGGGAGAGCTGGGGGTGCTCACCTGGACAAGAGGAGGCTCCAGGGACACCTCAGAGCCCCTGGCAGGGCCTGAAGGGGCTCCAGGAGAGCTGGAGAGGGACTGGGGACAAGGCCTGGAGGGACAGGACACAGGGAATGGCTGCCAGTGGCAGAGGGCAGGGCTGGATGGGATCTTGGGCAGGAATTGTTCCCTGGCAGGGTGGGCAGGCCCTGGCACAGGGTGCCCAGAGCAGCTGTGGCTGCCCCTGGATCCCTGGCAGTGCCCAAGGCCAGGCTGGACATTGGGGTCTGGAGCAGCCTGGGACAGTGGGAGGTGACCCTGCCCATGACAGGGGGTGGGACTGAATCATCTTTAAGGGTCCCTCCCAGCCCCAACCATTGTGGAATTCTGTGATTCTTCATTTAAAGTTCTCTTTCAAATCACCCTTCACATTCCTCATTTTTGGAGTATTTTTCATGGCTTACTGAAAAACATTGTTTCTGCATTGTTTATTGTGAAATGAGGCTGGTTTTTCCTTAAGTACAATGTATTTCCAAGCTGCCATAGATGTTTACATAGATGCATTGTTTTGTAGAATCAGAATCCTGGAATGACTGGGCTGGCAGGGACCTTAAAACTCATCCAGTTCCACCCCCTGGACAGGGACACCCTCCACTGTCCCAAGCTGCTCCAAGCCCCATCCAACCTAGCCTTGGGATCCAGGGGCAGCCACAGCTGCTCTGGGCACCCTGTGCCAGGGCCTCAACACCCTCATGACCAAAAATATACAAATATTTCTTCCTAATATCCCATCAAAACCCACCCTTGTTCAGTTTAAAGCCATAACCCCTTGTCCCATCACTACATGACCCCTGTATGAACTTCTCAGTGCAGCATGTCCTGAGCTCTGCTGGAGCTGGGGCTGCTCCCCTGTACACTCAGTGCTGCCATAACCTCATGCCTTGATTGTGATTTTGTTTTGCTATCCATTTATCATCCTCTGTTAGTGGTAAACTAGAAAGATTAGGAAGTGGTAAAATATCCTGAATGCTTTCTCTCCTGATCTAAGTCAGATCAAAAGAGGATGAAAGGGTTAATCTGCTGCAAAAATATTTCCTTATTAGAAATTAGGAAGTAAAACCATTGGATACTGCCACAAGTGCTGCTAGTAATGGGAGCCAAGTTATGATGCCAGATACTGAAGATTTTAACTGATGGAGCAGTCCCCACTCAGAGCAAGTGGCACAGATGGCTGAAAAAGCCAACCAGATGTGGGACAAGCCTCTGTGTGCTGCACACAACCCACCAGCATGGACACTGCAGCCAAGGCCTGGTGTGCCCCATAAACAGCTGCCCTGACATGGGGGCTGGCAGTCACCAACTCGCGTGTTCAGCTGCAGCTGAGCATCTTCCACTTGTCCCTTGAGCGTGCCCAGGCTCTGCTTTCTTGCTGGGGCAGAGATTTGGGCATTGTTATTTGCTCTGCACAGCAAAATATTAGGGAAAATTAGGGAAAATATTCTGTCAGCACTCTTCCATGGGGCTGCTGGGGACAGAGGGGAGTCGCTCCTGGAGGCAGCAGTGTGGCTCCTGGTGATGCAGAGAGGAAGAGGAAGTGTACAAGAGTGCCTGAACCAGTGCTGGACACAGCTCCTTGCAGAAGGGTGAGCTTAAGGCACCACCTGAAACTTATTCAGGGCGAAAGAGCCTTTCAAATGATCCTCTCTGCAAATGAACCAACAATTACCTGCAGAGCTGCCTCCAACACTGTGCCCCCAACAGCAGGAGGACGTGGAGCTGCTGGAGCCAGGCCAGAGGAGCCACGGAGATGCTGCAAGGGCTGGAGCCCCTCTGCTCTGGAGCCAGGCTGGCAGAGCTGGGGCTGCTCACCTGCACAAGAGAAGGCTCCAGGGACACCTCAGAGCCCCTGGCAGGGCCTGAAGGGGCTCCAGGAGAGCTGGAGAGGGACTGGGGACAAGCCTGGAGGGACGGGACACAGGGAATGGCTGCCAGTGCCAGAGGGCAGGGCTGGATGGGATCTTGGGCAGGAATTGTTCCCTGGCAGGGTGGGCAGGCCCTGGCACAGGGTGCCCAGAGCAGCTGTGGCTGCCCCTGGATCCTTGGCAGTGCCCAAGGCCACGTTGGATGGTGGAAGGTGTCCCTGCCATGTCAGGGGGTTTAGAAAGGGATGCTATTCAAGGTCTCTTCCAACACCAATCATTCTGCAGTTCTGTGAGTCTATATTTCTGGGTGGAAATAGAAATCTTTGCTGTGATAAAGCATGTTTTAACTCAGTGATGTTCCCTTTAAATGCTGGAGATTGCACGTCAAAGACAGGTCTGCTTCTATGACTTATTTCCATTTTCAGGTTCCCTTTTTGAAGGGAACCAGAAAAAAAAATGCAGGGCAGACTCCTCAGGCTGGAAGGTACGTATCTGTTGAATCCAATGGTATTGTCCAAGAGGACTGAAAGGCGTTGAGTTGGCAAAAAGCGCCTGTGGATTAGGGATTGCTAATGCCCAGATCCTGCTGAGATGACAGGAGATGGGTTTTTTGTACAAAATGTGTGCTGTTCCTGATGAATATTGTTGCCTATCTCTCCACCTCCAAACTCTGCTCCTTTGGATAACTTGGATTTTGCCAGGAATGGCTCTGCTCAGTAATTTGCTCTGTAGGATGTTGAGCCTTGCTCTCCCTGGCCCAACTGCAGGATGTCAGGAGGAAAACTGACGAGTAGGCAAAGCCTCAGCCTAGAATGTGAGACAAATGTTCCCATCCTATTCCCATTTACTCAGTGACTTGGGAAGGGCTGTACAGACCTGATGTTTTGGCTCTGCAGCTTTGGGAGGCAGCCGGGTTCAGCTGCACCCACTGAGCCGGGCGATGTCTTTGCTGCACCGGAGAAGGAAGGAGGCAGTGCTGAGGTTCCATGAGGTTCCTTTGCCCAGGCTCTGGCTGGGTGGCACGCCCCACCATGGAAAGGGGACACCAGCTCAGGCAGAAGCACGTGGGAATCTCTGCTGGCTGTGCAGCAGGATGAGAAAAGCCCATTTAGTACATCTGAGGGAGTGGCTCCCTGTGCGAGACACCAAGTCCTTTGGCCGTGGTCGTGTCTGTAACAACAGCCGGATGTGGCAAAACCCAAAACCACAAAACATTTCTGTTTGTCACAGGGACCCTGGTGCAGATCCGGGGAGTGCAGCACAGAGCTGTAAGGATGAACTCATTCTCCAGCCTGAACAGACCAGGTTTCTAAGGATCCATCCCTACAAATACAGGGAATAATGCAAGGAGTGCTCCTAGGGAAGCCCACCCCAAGAATCCTATGAACAGTCGGGCTTGAATGGCTTGGGGAAGTTGTTTGTTTATGGAAAAATATAACCAGGACCTGAAAGTACCTGCTAGTTTGGATTAGTTTTCTTCTACACTGCCTTTGCCCATGAATTGCCAATGTTTCCTTAGGCTGAAACACCATTTTTTTTTTTTTTTTTAAACTACACCCAAAAAGATCCCAAGACCCCGGAATGAATCTAGTGTTTGCCTACAACTGCATTTTCTTCTTTTTCACCATTTTGCTCATAATATTGGAAATGCTGAACATTAGTGCAGAACTGGTGTCTGGTTTTGTGGCTGGGATGACGAACTGCCGAGGTGGTTATTCCCTCCCCACTCGTGTGGATGCTGCAGGATGCAGATAAGCTGCTTCTCTTTGACAGCAGTACTCATTTAAAGCTTTCTGTGCCATTGCCTGTCCCAGCCCGTGGTGCCTCTGGATTGTCACCCCTAGAGGAACAGCAAAGAGTGGCCTGGATCAAACTGCTCTGAGGCTCACAGAGTCGATGTTGAGACAAGATTACACCTGGGATCCCTGGTCACAGCTCCTCCTGCCCTGGAACTCAGTCCCCCTGGAGAGCTGTTGCCACCAGAGGCACCCACTCCATTGTCACTGCTCTGGCCAGGCCGGCAGTGGTGACAGCAGCTGTCCCTGTTTGCAGGGGCACACTGATTCCCCACAGAGCCGCAGGATCTGGTGAGCTCCAGTTCCCTGCTAGGGAGGGTGTGTAACTGTGCCCTCAAAGGGCAGAAGTTGCTCTCAGTGTTGTCAAATAATGAGTCATTTCTGATGGAGGTTTGAGGGCGCAGGCGGCGCCAGCGCAGGGACCGCCCGGGCACTGCATCACAGCCTCAGCAGCGGAGAAATCAGGAAATCGGGCCCCGGCTCTGCCTGGGAGCCGCTCTCGGACGTAGTGCTCGGCTCTGTGTAGGACAGAGACTCCCCAGGAGTTCAGGGATCCAAGTCCAGGCTCAGCTGTGAGCTTCCCTGGCATCGCTGTCCCCGGCCCTGCATGGGCACCCTGAGGTAAGAGCCAGCTCCGAGGGGCGCTGAGGGCGGACAGGTGTCCGTCCTGCTGTCCCCTCGGGCACAGGGAGGGATGGGCACGGTGCTGAGCGTGGTGGGCAGGGGGACAGTTCCCGGGTGTCCCCCGTTTTCCAGCAGGGGAGCTGTAGCTGCCCTCTGTCCGAGTCACATCCAGGGCCGCCGGGTGTGCGCTCTGGAGGGCAGAGCCCAGCGCGGCTCCATGGCAGCCGGGGCCCCTCCTGTCACAGCGCCGTCAGCTCTGGCACCTCCTCGCCTGGGGTAACTGTGCACTGGGAATAAGCTTGAGCTCTCCAGTCCAGGCTTAGGACTGCTCTCCCAACCCCCACTATGTTTCTGTGCTTCTCAACCTCATTGCAATTACTGACGTTTACCAATTCATAAAAGTACAGAACAGCCCCAAAACAAAGGGGGCAAATATCTCCTTCTTAGGCTTTCTGCCTGCACACTCTGCTTGTGGGAACATTCATTCCAGTGATGGGAATCTCACGGATCAAATACCTCCAGGAACAAAGAGCTGCTTTAGGACAAGGCATGTGAGTGTCACCAGGAGGGAGGTGATTCACTGCTGTCCCTGCTGGTGCCTGGGTAAAGCACTGGCTGGTGTCCACGCTCTGCTGGCAGCAGGTGTCCATTGGGGGTGAGTGTCCATCACCCTGAGCCCCAGGGCCAGCTGCACAGAGGAGAAGCTCTTCCCTTTGGTACTCGAGTGGAGGATCTGTCCCTTCCCAGCACCAACTCCTGTCTGCACATAGGGGCAGGACTGACCAAACAGTTGCTGCTTCTCACCCAAAATTTCTGTCCTTGAGCTGCAGAAAATGAAGGAGAGTTGTCAGAGCTGCCATCAGCCCTCCTGGCTCAGCCAGCACATCCCTCCTTGGACAGGATGTACCTTGGCAGGGATATGGAGCAGACCCTGTTCTGAAGCTCTGTGTTCACGAGGTCCTCACCATCCTGGAAGGGATCTGAGCTGCTGCACCCCGTCACAGCAGCCTCTGGCAGCTCTGTGAAGAGCAGCTCACAGTGGCTGCCTGTGCAGCCCCAGCTTCACCAAGACAACACGTGTGCCATGGATGGGCTGCAAGGCGAGGGGATGGCTTCTGCTAGAGACAAAACTGCTGTCTTCCAATACTAACCTTGTAGCAGCTACTATTGTCCCTGTTTTGTTGTCGTGGATATGGGCTGGCAGGAACAGACAGTCCTTAGATCCCCAGTGCCACAGAGAGGAGTTTACAGCAGTGATGCAGAGCAGTGACTGTGACTCACCTTCCAAAGAGCAAAGTCATCTCTGCTCCGAGGAGCTCATCCCACAGTGTGGGCAGCAGGGGAGAGTGGGATTCTGTCCCTCTGCTCTGCTCTCATTAGACCCCAGCTGCAGAGCTGCCTCCAGCTCTGAGACCCCCAGCATCAGGACGTGGAGCTGCTGGAGCCAGGCCAGAGGAGCCACGGAGATGCTGCAAGGGCTGGAGCCCCTCTGCTCTGGAGCCAGGCTGGCAGAGCTGGGGCTGCTCACCTGGACAAGAGAAGGACACAGGGACACCTCAGAGCCCCTGGCAGGGCCTGGAGGGGCTCCAGGAGAGCTGGAGAGGGACTAGGGACAAGCCTGGAGGGACGGGACACAGGGAATGGCTGCCAGTGCCAGAGGGCAGGGCTGGATGGGATCTTGGGCAGGAATTGTTCCCTGGCAGGGTGGGCAGGCCCTGGCACAGGGTGCCCAGAGCAGCTGTGGCTGCCCCTGGATCCCTGGCAGTGCCCAAGGCCAGGCTGGGCAGGGCTGGGAGCAGCCTGGGACAGTGGAAGGTGTCCCTGCCATGGCAGGGAGTTGAATTAGATGGATTTTAAGGTCCCTCCCTAACCATACCATTCCCTGATTCTATGATCCTCCCAAGGAGGTGACAGTGGGGATGAAGGAGGAAAAGACCCACAATTTTAAATTAAGCTGTCATGTGCATCCCAGCATGACCAGCTGTTGTCAGGGGCAGCACAGGGACATTGTGCAATGGTCCCATTGCATGTGACAGTCCCACCTCAGCCCAGCCTGGCCTGTGTCCCCAGTGCCAGGCAGTCCCCGCACCAGCCCTGCTGCTTTCCATATCAGCAGGGCCATGGCTGCTCCCTCTGGTGACTCAGAGCTCCTGAAAGAGGAGGTGAAAAAGCAAGTTCCTGGTAAAACCACATTACTCCCACACAGCTGTGGTGCTGGGCTCCTGCTCTGCCAGCAGAGCTGCTGAGAGCTGGGGCCCCTCCTTGGTGGCAGAGAGCAAGAGTGCTGGTCCTGCTCCCATCTGTGTGTGGGATAGGAGTGTCCCCAGGACGCAGCTGGCACAGGCAGAGTTTGCAGCCTTTTCCTCCATCCTGTGGTGCGAGGCTGTGTGAGGGACAGGAGCTGCACTGTCCAGGGAAGTCTGTGGGACAGCAGCCGTGACCTGGGACAAGCTAGCTCAGCCCTGTCCCTCCACAGCCCCTTTGGTTTCTTCTGCAGGTGGCAGCAGGAGAGGACAGGGAGTCCCTGATGCGCTGACGGTTGGCCATGTCTGGGGTGAGCGGGGCAGCACAGGGACACCAGCAATGCCAGCTGTGCCCCCAGGACCGAACTGGGGTGGAGGAGGGCTCATGCCCAGTGCCCCTGGTCCCCAGCCAGGGTTTCAGATGGTCCTTGGGGCTGGCCCTGGTGCTGGGGGGAAGCAGAGGGGTCCAGCTCTCGCTGTCCCTACTGACACCATTTCTCCTTGCAGAAGCACTGGCCCCCCGGGACGCAGTGTGTCACCAAGCATGACCACAGCAAGCCCAAGCCCCGGGAGCTGGCCTTCCGCAAGGGGGACATGGTCACCATCATCGAGGCCGTGGAGGTGAGACCTGGGGGTGCTCAGGGACACTCTGCTCAGCAGTCAGAGCCAGTCTCTCCCTTCCCAGAGGGATCCACCCTTCCTTCCCCTGCTCTGAGACCCTCTCATCCCCAGGGCAAAGGCTGGTACCGCGCCAGACACAACGAGACGGGACAGGAGGGGCTGCTGGCAGCCAGCGCCCTGCGGGAGCGCGGGGCCATCCGCGCCGACCCCAAACTCAGCCTGATGCCGTGAGTACAGCTGGGGTGACTGGGGGGCCCGGGGGACCCTGCTGAGCCCCTGCGAGCTCCAACAGCAGATGAGTCCAGCGTGTTCCCCCATCCATGTTTTGGGGGCACAGCTGGGGACAGAGCATCCTGTAGCCATGCCCTGGCCATTTGTTGGGGCCAGTACCTGGCTTTAAGGATCCCTGATTGTGCCAAGCCAGCTTGGCTGGACCCCGTGGAGAGGGGTTTCATGCAGTGGAGTCTGTCTAGCTTTGGCAGGAGCTCTGCTTTCTCCACCTCGCTGCTGCCCCTGGCTCAGCCCCCTCTCCAATGCCCCTCTCCTCAGCTGGTTCCACGGGAAGATCTCAGGGCTGGAGGCAGTGCAGGAGCTGCAGCCCCCCGAGGACGGGCTGTTCCTGGTGCGTGAGTCTGTGCGGCACCCCGGGGACTACGTGCTGTGCGTGAGCTTTGGCAAGGAGGTGATCCACTACCGCGTGGTGCATGAGGAGAACACGCTCAGCATCGACAGCCAGCAGTACTTCTCCAACCTCATTGACATGATTGAGGTGAGACCCCTGGGCAGAGGGTCCCACCTGTGCAGGAGCAGGGCAAGGACCTCATGGGCTCACACAGAGGCAGGTCCTTGTCCTGTTCTGTGTGGTTTTCACTGGTGTTTTACCTGATGTAATTCAAAGGCTCGTGGTTCCCACTCAGTTTGGGGGGCAGTGGGCAGAGCTGGGATATCCCAAGGATGTCTCTCCAAACCAGCTGTGCCAGCTGCAGTCACGGTCCCCAGCCAAAGGCCACATTTTACCCCTATCCCTGCTTATTCAGTGCTTCACGTAGCAGGAAGGCCCTGGTGGCCTCTGCCTCCCCTGGACTTTGAGGCATTTTGCTGCATCTCCTTCCACTCAAAGCCCCCTCTCACCTGCTGACCCCACAGGGCTCACAGGCTGTTGTGTGAGCTCTCACCCCTCCAGTGAGTTTTTCCTGGTGGTCCTTCCCTCACCCTGTCTTCTCTCCAGGGAGTTGCACTCTTGTGGTTTCTTTTTAGACACAAGTTTTGGGTGTCTCCTTTCCCTTCTCAGCTGCCCTGGCCCCACTTTCAAACTCCAAAGGTTGTCCTATCCCATCCCATCCTGTCCCATCCTGCCCCATCCCTTCCCATCCCTTCCCATCCCTTCCCATCATCTCCCATCCTCTCTGGCTGCTTCCTCTCCCATCACCTCTGCAAACTGCCCTCAGCTGCTGCAGCACCTGCCAGGGGTTCAACCACACCAGTAGCACCCCACAGCCCCTGTAGTCCATTGTGGTGTTCCTCTGGGTGCGCCTGGAGGGGAGCCAGGCTGAGACATGGGCTGCCCTCGAGGGTGGCAATGGTGTGGTCTCGTGGGACATCCCAAAGCTGTTCCCTGGACACCCCAACCGTGAGGGTAAGAGCTGGCATCACCTCCACCTGTTCATCCCTTGGCAGCATTACATGAAGGAGCAGGGAGCCATCTGCACCAAGCTGGTGAAGCCCAAAACAAAATCTGGGATGAAGTCAGCTGAGGAGGAGTTGGCCAAAGGTAGGGGATGGTGGGAGGGGGCAGTGGTCTTCATTTTAGGGACAAGGCCCCACTGGTGTCCCCTGCTAACCTGCCCTTGTGCCCATGCCCAGCTGGCTGGTTGCTGAACCTGAAGCACCTCACACTGGGAGACCGCATTGGGCAAGGCGAGTTTGGAGGTAGGTGAGAGGATGGGGCTGGAGGTTCCCCAGGTGCAGCACCCCCAGATGGCACTGCCTGATCCCCTCCCCATCTCATGGCACGGGGGGCTCAGCCTGGAGTGCAGGAGGCCAGGTGTGGGGCTCAGCCTGACTCTCCTGTGCTCTCCCAGATGTCCTGCAGGGCGAGTACTTGGGGCAGAGGGTGGCTGTGAAGAACATCAAGTGTGATGTGACTGCCCAGGCCTTCCTCGCTGAAACAGCTGCCATGACGTGAGTGCTTCACGCAGGCACGGCCCGACCCTGCCTGTGGCCCGGGATGAGCAGGCACCTCCTTGACTCAGATCCCCTCCATTCCAGGAAGGTCCGGCACAAAAACCTGGTGTGTTTGCTGGGAGTGATCCTGCACAATGGCCTCTACATCGTCATGGAGTTCATGAGCAAGGTGAGAGCACCTGGCTGCTCCTCAGCCAGTGGGACCCATCACCACTTAGATTTGGGAGCAATATCTCTGTCTAGGGGCTGGCTGAGTCATCACAGATGCCAGGCACTGCAGCACCTGCAGAAGGCTAGGTCTCCTGGCAGCCCCATCCTGTTGGTCCTGACTCATTTTATCCTCCTCTGTCAGGGCAACCTGGTGAACTTCCTGCGCACGCGGGGCCGGGCGCTCGTCCCGACCCAGCAGCTCCTCCTGTTCGCTCTGTAAGTTCCTCTCCTGCTCCGGGCTGGGATCCAGGGCCCTGCATGCCCCTGTGCAGCCCCAGGGAACGCCCGGTGACAAGGGACTGTCTCACTTGGTTGTGGCAGGGATGTGGCTCAAGGCATGGACTACCTTGAGTCCAAGAAGTTGGTGCACCGGGACCTGGCTGCCCGCAACATCCTCATCTCCGAGGAGAACGTGGCCAAAGTGAGCGACTTCGGCTTGGCCCGGGTCAACCCCAAGGGTGCAGACGCCACGTTGCTCCCTGTGAAGTGGACGGCACCAGAGGCCTTGAAACACAATGTGAGGGACAGTGAGAGGGACAGGGCTGGCCAGGGGGTCCTTCCAAAGCATCTCATGCCCCTGGGCTGCCCCTGCTTGTTCCCATTCCCACTGACCCATCCCTGCCCCATGGTGGCCTCTGGCACAGTCAGCCCTGCATCTCCCAAAATTCTGCCCCTGTCCCGAGCAGGTGTGCAGTGGGAATTGGGGCAGGATGATGGGACCGGGGGGTGTTCACGCCCTGGGGAGCTGAGGGGGGGCAGGGGGCAGTCAGTGTCCTCTGTCTTGCTCTCGGGAAGCAGCGGGGACCCAGCGCAGCCCTCAGCTGGCTTCAGCCTCCCCTCTCCTGCCGCCACAGAAATTCTCCTCCAAGTCAGACGTGTGGAGCTATGGGATCCTCCTGTGGGAAACCTTTTCCTTTGGACGGGCACCGTACCCCAAGCTGGTGAGCACTGTGCCAGGGAACACCACAGGTTACACCCCACTGGCACTGATGGGACAGGGACATCCCACTGCCCTGAGCAGAGCAGGGAAGGGGGTTGGCAGCTGGCTTCTCCATCCTGGCAGGCCCTGAAGGAGGTGACGGAGCTGCTGGAGCAGGGGTACCGCATGGACCCCCCCGAGGGCTGCCCGCCCACCATCTATGCCCTGATGAAGAGCTGCTGGGAGCTGGAGCCAGGCAAGCGCCCGTCCTTCAAGAAACTCACAGAGAAGCTGCAGAAGGAGCTGAAGCACCTGAGAGACATTTAACCCCCATTAATCCTGCTACCAGGACACAGAACCTGAAGCCCCTAGACCCTCCAGGGTTGGAAGTGGCAGGGCAATAGGGGCCAGGGACAGGGAGGCTTGTGGTGCTGCTCTCTCCCTGTGGAGATGGGGTAGCAGCCTCCCTCCATCCCGGCATGGTCCTTCTACCCACCACACAGCCCAGAGAAGGTTGCCATGGGGTTGATCTCCTCTGGCCCATCACAGTGGGGAGCACAGACCCCAAGGCAGCCAAGCCCACACCCCTGTGCTCACCCCCAGGAGGAGATGCTGCGTGTGGGGTCCCTTCAAGCTGCGACTCCCAGTGATGGGAGGCAGGACTGGACATCTCCACTCACTGGAGGATGAGACCCCCACCCTGGCTCAGCCCTGCCCCAGCGCCCAGCCCCACACGGGGATGCTGGCACAGCCAGCTAAACCACATGGAGTTGGGCTTTTTGATTAAACCAAAGAATCTAGTTCAACAGCATCTTTAAGCCTCTGGAGTGAAATTAGGCCTATCTCTCACTTAGGGCCTGACAAAGCCCAGTGAAAGGCTTTGGGGGGGCCAGGAGCTCTGGCCCTTGGAACCCCCGATGCTCTCCAGCCCTTTTCCATCGGGGCTCTGTGCAGCAGGGGATTATGCTTTAATCAGAGCCTGTATGGGAATTGCTTTCACATAGATTACAGGCACGGGGCACATCCCCAGCCGTGGGGAGCCCCCAGCCTCGCAGGCTGCCGAGCAATCTCAGACTCGGTGGAGCAGGGATTAGCGGGGGCACGGGGCTGCCGCGGGTGGGTGTGCCCCGCCACCGCCTCATCTGCTGCCAGTCCTCTGACCCTCGACTGGGTTTTTTCAGCTAATCCTCTTGTGTCTCCTCTGTGCTGACTTCCTACACCCCCAATCCCCCTGAGTGCATGGTTCTGGGTGCCCAGAGCATGGGGCTCTCCCCAAGGCTTGCCCCAGCCCCATGGGTGCTGACCCAATTTTGGACCCATGTAATGGGGGGTATTTCAGCCTGACCCAGAGTGTGCTGCAGTTCAATGGCTCCTTCCACCTCCCTATCACTCTGATGAGGCAGCACCTGCTGTGCCCCCACACTGCCACTGTCCCCTGCAAGCACCCTTGGGTGCAGCAAAGGGAAGGTCCTTCCACCCTGACTGTGCCTTCCCCTCCTAATGCCTTAATCCGCCCCTGATCCGCGGTGCCCCTGGGGCTGGGCCCACTGACCTTGCGGGCACTGGGACCCGGTGGGCACCTTGGGGCAGGAGCTGCCACCACCACCCACCATGGCCTCCTTCTTCACGGCCGCCCTGAAGAGCTTCCAGGGGGGCAAGGACGAGTCCCCCAAGGGGGCCCCCAAGGATGACAAGGCAGCTGCACTGCCCAGCAGCATGGCCCGCGAGGAATTTGAGGAGTACCAGAGGCAGCTGCTGGAGGAGAAGTAAGGCTTTGCCGGGGCTGAGCAGGTCACGAGGGTCCCCAACACTCCAGAATCAGGATCCCACCTGCTGTGGGCTTTCCCCAGGGTGGCACAGGACAGGGACAGGAAGGCAGCTGGGGCAAGAGACAGTGCAGAGCAGGTGCCCTTCAGCGTGTCTCCCCCACAGCATGGGAGGTCCATGGAGGTGCTGGCACAGGGCTGTGACAGCACCTTCGTGCACCACAGGTGACAAGGGGAACCCCCAGGTGTCAGAGCCCCAGGATGGTTCCAGCCCAGCACCCTGGGAGCCAAGGGATGGGGGTCAGCACAGGATTGGATTCAGGTGCCGCCTCCCTAGGACTGTGTGCTGTGGGAACCCAGCAGCTCAGCACCAGGGAGATGAGAGGCTGCAGGAGGAGCGAGTCCCTGCAATGGGCGCCTTCACCAACCGCCTCTGAATCTGGGTGCTGAGCTGCGTGGACAGGATGTGGATCCTGCTCCCAGATCCCCACTTTAACCCTCTTGTGGGTCTCAGATGTTCTCCCTCCTGCCCTAGAGCTGCTCTGCAGGAGGAGCAAGGTGATCGGGATCGGGTGGTCCTGGGGGGCTCGGTGAGGAGGGGGTGATGGTGTGGCACCTCCTGCAGGATCGAGCGGGACAAGGCGTTTGCACAGAGGAAGGCAGAACGGGCCACGGTGCGGATGCACCTGCGGGACAAGTACCACCTGGCCCAGGTAAGCACCAGCCTGTCTGCAGACCCGGGGGCTTCCCCTTGACCCTACATTGCCCGGAACAGCCCCAAGCCCGCGGCTGCCGTGCTCCCCTGGGCTGGAGGGATTCCTGAAGAGGGCAGCAGACGGCCACTGTCTCCGTCTTACTATCTGCCGCCCACTGTCCATCCAGCGTCCGAGTCTGGCACTGGACAGTCCTGGAATCCCGCCGTGTCGCCAGGACCCCAGGACTGGCCGTTCTCTATCCCCCGTCCCCTCTCCACCGCGGTAGGCACCGCGTCTGTCCCCACCCGACACCCTCTCTCCCCCCCGCGTTTAGGACGAGCGGGACGACGCCCAGGTGCACGTGGCCGGAGGGGCGGTGGAGCTGCCGCAGGACCTGGCAGCCATGGTGCACAGCGAGGAGGAGGAGGAGGAAGATGGCAGCGCCGGGGCCTTCGCCTTCCTGGCGAAGCTGCGGCAGGTGGAGCTGCCGGCGCTGCGGGACCGCGCCCTGGGCGGTGTGGATCAGGTCAGGGAGAAGTGCGCCCTGATGTAGCAGTGCTGCAGGTGCCATCGGCAGGCCCTGTCCCCGGGAGCCACGGGATGCCGAGGCTCTGGGTGCCTTGACTTGGCGTGAGTGTCACAGTACATGTTAGGTGTGGGTTTTCTTCCCCAAAACCATTCGCAGTTGCTTTCCCGGGGTGTGCAGGGGTGTAGAATGCCTGGATTCCCTCCAGCCGGTATGGTCAGGTCCCTCTCGTGGTGCTCCTGGTGTGAGCCCCTACACTGGACAGGTCCCTGACACCGTTACCGCTCTCACCAGCCCTGGCACCGTGCACCTTTTGGCTCAATAAATACAGCATTTGCCGGCACCATTCTGGTCGTCCTGCCACATGCCGCACCCGCACCCTGTCCTGGTGGGTGAGGGGACCCGCTGACATCTCTGGAGCCGGGCTGCCCTGTGTCCCCTGAGCCACCAACCAGCCCGGGGATGCTCGGCCACTGGGTCCGTGCCCCCCTTCTGCAGCAGCCCTCACCGGGACCCAGTGATCCCCCTGGCTACCCCTTGGGGACAGCGCCAGGGCGGGTGTGGAGCATTTACTCCCGTGCTCGAGCATCTTCAGTGCGGGCAGCAGGGACATCCCTTTGGCTGGGCCAGGCTGCCCGGCTGCCTCTTGCCCCGCCGGGGACTCTGTCCTGGGCGCTCGGCAGCAGCGCTGGCTTAAATGCGGCCGCTCCGGAAGGCCGGGGGCTGCTGAGATCACTAATACCTGCCTATTTTAGCGAGCTCTAATCTTCCTGAGTCGCCTGTCCCCGAGGACTAAGCTCGCTGAACCCGCGTAAAATGTTCGGCCAGGGCTGGCCCCAGCGGCACCTCCCGCCGGAGCCGGAGCCGCCGGGAATCACGCTGTGTGTGCATGAAAGGAAGGACGCGCTGAGCCGCCTCCATCCTCCCCACGCCGCTGCCATCTGCTCCGGAAAGGCTGCGGGGACGGCCCTGCCCGGGCTGCCCACGGCCGCGCTGGCCGGGCTGGGAGGGCGCGGCCGGATCCAGCGCAGGTGGGCCGGGAGCTGCTCCCGAGCTCAGCGCTGCCACCAGAGCCAGCGGGCTCGGCCGCCACTAAGGGGCCGGAGCACACGGAGCAGGGCGGTCCTGGATGCACGAGGTGCCCAGTTCCCCCTGGAACCCCTCCCGGTACCAGCCCAGGGGCTGGTGGCTGCTGCAGCATCCCAGGGAGCGTGAGACAGGCTGGGCCTGACACCGGGGAGCCTCGGGATGTTCGGTGGCCCCACTGTCCCTGCTGACTTCATCATCCCTGCTGTCTCTGCCATCATCCTCATCCCCGTTCACCAGCTTTTCTTCAGAATCTTCAGGAAATCTCCCTTCAGGCACAAACCCCACGTGTGGGATGGGACCGTCTGTGCTACGGCAGGATCCTGACAGGGCGTTAGCAGCTGTGGCACCCAGCACAACGCTGATCCCACCGCACATCGCCACCAAGTGCCAGCCGCTGGGATGGTGGCACTGAGGTCCCCAACGAGCTCTGCCACCACCACCTCCGTTCTCCATCCCCGTTCCACATCAGGGTCCTATCCTGCTCTGATGGCAGCCCTCTCCCAGTGTTCCCAGTGGGGCTGCATGGGGACTCCCAGCGCCAGCTGGGATTCGGGTCAGGACCCTCCGCCAGGTCTCCTTGGCTAATCGTCCTGCCCCCCCGCCCTCCCCATGCTGCCACCTGCCTCCCGCTCAGCACCCTTTTGGGTCACCCCTGCTGCCTCCCCGCCTGCCAAAGGCCTCTTAATGAACTAAAAAAGTGATAAATCCCCGGCCGAGCTGGTCACGTGAGGCCGGTGGCCCCCGGCCGCCCCCCGGCCCGACCCCCGCCTCCGGCCCCACCGCCCCGGTAAGCTGACGCAGCGTCTCTAAGCGTTAGCAGCTTTGCGCGCTAATAGGATTAGGGAGGTTTAAAACTGTCATTTGAGTGAACTAAACCCCCTGATACTCTGCATTGCACCTTCTTAACCAATTTGCCTTCAATTAGGGTAATTGGGAAACTAGCAAAGAAGTATAGCATTAATATTTTAAAGTGATGAAGCGATTACGGGCCTTGGACAAGGAAGCAAATCAATTTGCTATCTGCTCCTAAAAGGCAATTATAATCATTTGGCAAATCAGCCTGCCGCCTCCCCCCGGGCGAGGCAACACCTTGCGGCGGCCGCGAGGCCGGCACGGCACACGGAGCGCCGGGGCCGGGCAGCCGGGCAGCCCCCCGCCCCCAACCCCGGCACCGGGCACCTCCCCGCACCCCCGGGCCAGGGGGACACCCCGGGGAAACTTGCCGAGAGCCATCGGTGTGGGGCACACGGCACAGTGTGCGCTCACTCACACAGCGGCCAGCGTGGGCATCGGGGCGAGCGGGGTCCAGTTTGCACCCCTGCCCCACACATGGCCCTGCCCCACACATGGCCCTGCCCCGCACATGGTCCTGCCGCACACATCACCCTGCCCCACACATCACCCCTCCCCCACACATCACCCTGCCCCACACATCACCCTGCCCCACCCATCACCCTGCCCCACACATCACCCCTGCCCCACCCATCACCCAGCCCCACACATCACCCTGTCCCACACATCACCCCTGCCCCACACATCACCCTGCCCCACACATCACCCTGCCCCACACATCACCCCTGCCCCACACATCACCCTGCCCCACACATGGCCCTGCCCCACATGTCACCCTGCCCCACACATGGCCCTGCCCCACACATCACCCCTCCCCCACACATCACCCCTGCCCCACCCATCACCCAGCCCCACACATCACCCTGTCCCACACATCACCCTGCCCCACACATCACCCTGCCCCACACATGGCCCTGCCCCACACATCACCCTGCCCCACACATGGCCCTGCCCCACACATCACCCTGCCCCACACATGGCCCTGCCCCACACATCACCCCTGCCCCACACATGGCCCTGCCCCACACATCACCCCTGCCCCACACATCACCCTGCCCCACACATGGCCCTGCCCCACACATCACCCTGCCCCACACATGGCCCTGCCCCACACATCACCCCTGCCCCACACATCACCCCTGCCCGGGGATGTCCCCAGCCGCTCCCTGCCGTCCCCTGCAGCGCTGCCTGGCACGGGGCTGTCACCCCATCCCCAGGGCCTCCATGGCCTGTGCAGGTCGTGCCATCCCTGGGGTGTGGTCTTGCCATCCCCCGGGCAGTGCCAGCCTGTCCCTGGGGTGGTGGCACACTGTCCCCAGGGTAGTGGCATGCCATCCCCAAGACACCATCACACTGTGCCCAAAGAGGTGTGAGACAGGGCAGGTGAAGCCTCACAACCCCAGTGGGGACCACGGGGTGGCCTCGGGGCCCACACCAGGACCCAGAGCGGGCTGTGGGGTCTCGCCAAGAGCAGCTCTGGTGGGGAGGGCACAGACCCACTCCGGGGCCAGCAGCCACCTTGCACAGGGTCCAAAACGCCCACAGTGACATTTGCCATCCGAAAGGGGAAGTCTGGCGAGGAGGGGAAGGGAGTGGGAGGAAGCCTAGACAGGCCCGGGGGTGGCAGCGGTTGCAGGTGGCAGGAAGATGGTTTTGGGAGAAAGTAAAAGTGAGCAAAGAAAGAAAAGGGCAAAATCCACCCCACATAATGGGGGCTGTGGGCAGCACCAAGCACATCCCCCAGCACAGCCCAGGACCTCCACCATCATTCTTCGGGGCCCAGGAGCTGCAGTGGGAGTGCAGAGGAGAAGAATGGCAGCCCTGCCGCTCAGCCTGGCTGCATTTGTCCCACGCCCCCCTTAGGCCGGGGCCCATGAGCACCCCCCAGGGACTGTCCCCTTGGCTGGATCCCACAGCTGGTCCCCACAGTGTTCCCATGCCTGGCCCCAGTGCTCAGCCCATGTCCATGAGTCCTCCCCAGGCCTGGTCCCATGGGCATTGTCCCGTGGCTGCTCCCCAGACTTGGCTCTCCTGCCTGGTCCCCTGCTCTGGTCCCTGTGAGTGTTCCCTGCCTGGGCTTCATACCAGGTCCCCAAGGCTGTTCAGGGGGGATGGCCTCTGTGGCTGGTCCCTACACCTGGGCCCACAGCCAGACCCCAGAGCAGGTCCCCAGGTCGTGTCTGCACCTGCACCCTGGGTCCTAACGCTGGACCCCACGCCTGGTCCCCATCACTGTCCCCACACCTGTCCCCATCTCTGCTCCCCACATGGGCAGGGCTCTGCAGGCAGCATCACGGGGAGCCACAGGGCCACCCACGCTGTCACAGGGCCACCCCCAGGCTCGCCATCCCTGTCCAGGGGGGACAACACCCATCACTGCAGCATCCCCATCCCACCGAGGCTTGGGGCACCTGCCCCGGACCCCATCCCTGGGGCAGAGGCTCCGCAGTCCAAGGAAATCCTGCCCCCTCCCCCTCCATCCTTTCTTCTCCGCTCCCCCTGTTTCTAATTCTTTCTCCTCGCCCGTAATGAGGGGATTACACGGCAAACTCCAGCAGGACGCCTTTGTGGGGAGACAATCCGAGTGGGGAAGGCAGTTCGGGGCTTTGTCCGCCACTGCCCCCCCGGACCCGTGCTGGGGGGACATTTAGAGCAATTACTTGTCCAGAAAGTAACTGTCAATCATTCTTAAAGGGGAAGGCCTCCAATTAATAACCTCGTCTTAATCCTTTGGACTCATTTCCAATCTGCGGTGCCTTGGTGACATCTGCAACACTAAATAAAGATTCTCCCGAGCCTTAGCACGGCGGTTCTGTGACAAATAAGAAGACTAGAGGCAACTTTGGCTGCCAAAGCTGCGAGATTGGTGAGGTTGAGCCGCTTGTTTGGTTCCCGGGAGGGACCAGCAAAGTTAAATACTCCTGGAAAAGCCGAGTTGGGCCCAGCAGGTAACGCCGTTTTTTTCCAATTCGGGACAAAGCGCCGAGGGAAGATGCTGAGGAAGGGAGTGGGTGTCCCCAGGGTGTGCCTGGGGTTGGTGTTGGGGACGGGGCTGGCACCATTCCATGGGGACTCAGGAGTGGGTGCCGGCGCCCGCCAGTGTCACTCGCCCTGAGTCACACAGAGCCAGAGGCAGGAGCCACCCGTGCTCCGACCACCCGTCCCTGGCGGCTCGAGCCCAGGGAGCCAAATTCTGGCACCCAGATGGGCTTCCAAAGGCAAAGAATGGGGTCTCAGTGGAAGGTGGGGCTGTCCCTGGACTGTCTCTTCCACATTGCCTGCTGACAGGGGAGGTCACCTGTCCTCACTGATGCTTTGAAGTGCTCAGGAAGTGAGGGGGTTTACCCACTTTGATCAGGGCTCAATGTAATTTCTGTTGCTTTTTTGGGTGTCTTGACCAGCAGCCATTCTCTCCCCCCAGCTAGCAGCCCCCACAGGAAAGCCAGGGACTGGAGCATCAAGGAGAGGGGGGGAAGAACTCTAGTGAGGTATTGGGTCCTTATGGTTCCCAGCACAGTTTTACAGCTTAAGGGCTTAAACCTGAAAATTGCTGCTAGCATGACAGAGGCTACAGGAAGATGTCTTTTAGGAGCCAGAGTTTAGCAGTTCCCCCACCCCCAGCTCAGCGTGGCCTGTTTCCAGGCAGGATTCCCAAAACACTGGTGGCAAAGGCTTGGGAGTCCTGAGGCCAGTCCTGGACTATGGGGAAAATGGGATGGTTGGTTGCTGCTGATGTCCCCCCAGCCTGATCTGTAATGCCCCCGTTCCCCACTCAGGGACATTCTGTGTCCCCAGGCAGGCCGAGGCAGACTGGGGCGGGGGTCCCCATCCCGCAGGGTCTGGGGGTGCCGCTCTGCTGCTGGGTCACTGCTGCTCTGCTGCTCTGCTGCTCTTGGCTCATCTGTGCTCCCAGGTTGGGGTTCGCTGCTCCTTGGGAAGTTTTTGCCTCCTTTGCTTTCTGATGGGATCAGAGGGTGAACCATGGGGCTCTATCTCCACACCTTAGCCCTGTCCCCCACCACTGCCCCTCTTCTTTTCCCGCTTGCCCCATCTTAGCCCCAGCCCTCCCAGCCTCTCTCTGTCATCCCCCCCGTGCCCATCTCACCCATTCCCATTGCCCCAGCTCCTTCCAGCTCCCCCCCAGCTCTGGCTCCCCCCCAATGCTCCATGGGACCGTGGGACATGGCTGGTCAGGGCAGATGGGGATCCTGATGGGGTGCTGGGTCCCCTGGGAGGATCCGTGCCCTAGGAAGGTGCTCCAGGTGCTCAGCCCCCCTCTCTCCTCTCATTGCAGGTGTGGAGCTGCGCAAATGAGAAGCAGGTAAGTGAGAGCAGGATGTCAGTGGGGGACCCCATCCCTTCCCTGTGTCCCCAACCCCAGAACATGCTATGATGCTCACACAGTGACCACAGGGCCCCTGCTCCCCCCAGCTCCCCCCTACTGCCTTGGGGCACCCCAGGGTGCAGCACCCAACACCCCTGCCCTAACTTGTGGCTCCCCGGAGGCACCCTGAGACTGTCGGGCTGGACCCAGAGCCCCTGGCACTACAGACACTCTACCAGGGGCTGTGGGGCATCGATGTGGCCTCCAGCTCCCAAAGGCACACACACCCTGCTGCACTCCCTGCACACACACCCTGTGCTGCACCCCCTGCACACACACCCTGCTGCACTCCCTGCACACACACCCTGCTGCACTCCCTGCACACAGACCCTGTGCTGCACTCCCTGCACACACACCCTGCTGCACTCCCTGCACACACACCCTGTGCTGCACCCCCTGCACACACACCCTGCTGCACTCCCTGCACACACACCCTGTGCTGCACCCCCTGCACACACACCCTGCTGCACTCCCTGCACACACACCCTGCTGCACTCCCTGCACACACACCTTGTGCTGCACCCCCTGCACACACACCTTGTGCTGCACTCCCTGCACACACACCCTGCTGCACTCCCTGCACACACACCTTGTGCTGCACCCTCTGTACACACAGCATGTGCACAGCCCCTCTGGGAGTACAGCACCCACTGGGTGTGCAACACACGCTGCAGACACTGCAGACACTACACACTCTGCACACCCTGCACACACAGCCCCTGGGCATGCACTGATAGCACTGGACACACTGCCCACATCACACACCCACAGCACACACTCTGAGCACACCACAGCAGCACCAGGCACACTCTGCTCGTGTTGGCTGCACGGCACAGACACAGCACATGCTGGGCAGGCACTGCACATTGCCACATACTTGCACACACTGCATGTGCTGCACTGCACGGTGTGTGCCACAGGCTCTGCACGTGCCTCTGCTGCCTGTGCCATGTGCACTGCACAGGCTGCACACACTGCACAGGCTGCACACACTGCACAGGCTGCACACATGCACATGCTGCACACACTGCACACACTGCACACGCTGCACACACTGCACAGGCTGCACACACTGCACAGGCTGCACACATGCACATGCTGCACACACTGCACACACTGCACACGCTGCACACACTGCACAGGCTGCACACACTGCGCAGGCTGCACACATGCACATGCTGCACACACTGCACACACTGCACATGCTGCACACACTGCACATGCTGCACACACTGCACAGGCTGCACATGCACAGGCTGCACATGCTGCACACACTGCACACACTGCACAGGCTGCACACACTGCACACATGCACATGCTGCACACACTGCACACGCTGCACAGGCTGCACACGCTGCACATGCTGTACACTGGGTGCCCACAGCTCCTGTGGCCACAGGCTGCGCATGCTCCACACACATTGTGCTCCCTGCACACCCACAGTGCTGTGCAGGCCCTGCATGAGCGCTGTGCACACACACTGTGCCCTGCATGCAGCAGTGCAGACACTGCACAGCATGTGCTGCATGCATGGCACACAGCCACTGCACCCTGGCACTGCTCCCGTGTGGCGCAAACCACCCCACACACCCCCATCCCCACACACCCCCATCCCCACACACCCCTATCCCTGCACACCCATATCCCTGCACACCTCTATCCATGCACTCTCCCATCCCCACACACCCCCATCCCCACACACCCCCATCCTTGCACTCCCCCATCCCCACACACCCCCATCCCTGCACACCCCCATTCTCACACACCCCTATTCCTGCACTGCCCCATCCTCACACACCCTTATCCCCACACACCCCCATCCCCACACTCACCCATCCCCACACACCCCCATCCCTGCACTCCCCCATCCCCACACACCCCCATCCCCACACACCCCCATCCCTGCACTCCCCCATCCCTGCAGTCCCCCATCCCCACACACCCCCATCCCCGCACACCCCCATCCCCACACACCCCCATCCCCGCACTCCCCCATCCCTGCACTCCCCCATCCCCACACACCCCCATCCCCGCACTCCCCCATCCCCACACACCCCCATCCCCGCACACCCCCATCCCTGCACTCCCCCATCCCTGCACTCCCCCATCCCCGCATGTGCACACCCACACCGTGCAGTGCTGCACTCCTTCCATCGCATGCCCAGCCCAGCACACCTTCCCCCCACACACCTGTGCCTCACTGGGAGCCCCCCTGAGCACACCTGGGCCCCTGCCCAGGCACAGGCACAGCTGCAGCCACCGCAGGCACACAGTGCACACCCCCACTGCGCACACAGCATCCCACACAGACACCCCTGTGTACGCAGCCTGGGCAACACCTGACACCCAGCCCCTGCTCGCTGCCCTCTAGGACCCCCATTTACCCTCTCCCAGTGTGAACCCACTCTCCTTTTCCCTCCCCACTCCCACTGAGGCATTAGGTGAGCCTTTGCTGGCGGGTCTGGGCAATGCAGTGCCTTCCCCTTGCCCCAGGATTACAGTTTTCTGCCCCATTTCCATGTCTGCTGACATCCTCATGGTGGAAAGAGACCCTTAATCCCCTGCAAATACTGCAGGAAGATTTCAGATGCCGGATAAAAAGCTTAAAGATGAAACGTTGCGAGGGTTGAAAATGCTTATAAGCGTCACCAAAACGGTTATTAGCTGGGGGACAGCGCCAGGTCACTCCCGCCCAGCCCGGGGGCTGACACTGGGTCCTTCCAGGGCCAGCCTTCTCCATGGAAGAGGCCGGACAAGAGGAGCTGGGGAGGAAGCAGGGAATTAACCCAGGCTTGGTCCCGTCCAGGCCAGGGCAGAGAGAGATCAGGTCGGCTCTCAGTGATGGCACTTCCATGAATCCTCCATTTTAGAGGAAATCTGACTTTTAGCACCATTGGGTTCATTGGCCTGGTGCCATCTGACAGTAGAGCCAAGCGTGAGGCATCCCCTGGATTCTGGGTCAGTCCCCAGGACCCCGGGTCAGTCCCCAGGACTGTGGATCAGCCCCCAGGACATCACAGCCCTGGGATCCTCTGCTGTGGCAGAGAGGATTATGCCTTTGCATAACCTGTTCCAAGAGCCACCCTACCTTCCCATCCCTCTGTTTTCTTGTCCGTCCATCCCTGGGCTGGGGACACACGTGGGACCCAAAGCCCCCAGGCCCCTCTGACTCTGCGGTGGCCCCGCAGGTGCCACCATGTTCCTGAATAAGTGCGAGGGGGACCTGGGTGAGCTGCGGAAGCCGGGGGACGGTGAGAGCACCCCGCCGGCCGCCGCCGAGGAGGAGCAGCCCAAGAAGAAGCACCGGCGGAACCGCACCACCTTCACCACGTACCAGCTGCACGAGCTGGAGCGTGCCTTCGAGAAGTCTCACTACCCCGACGTGTACAGCCGCGAGGAGCTGGCCATGAAGGTCAACCTGCCGGAGGTCCGCGTGCAGGTAGGGAGGGCAACACCCCCGCACCCTGGATCTTGTCCCTGAGCAGCGGCACAGGGACCCCAAGGTGCTGGAGAGCTCCTCTCAGCTCTCAACTTTAGTGCCAATGCCTCTCTCTGTGCCTCAGTTTCCCCACGGCTCAAGATGGGAACGGCATCTCTGCAGAGCCAGCTGCTCCTGACAAAGCCAGGGAAAGGGTTTAACGGCTGAGCCTTGTTCCTCCATGGGGTCCCAGTCTGACTTACAAGGTCTCAGTTGGGCACATGGGCCAGAGGCTCCGTTAGGGCACAAAGATGGTTTCCAGAAATTTTTCCCCCTTCTGGTGGTGGCTGCTCCCATCCCTCCTGCTGCCCACATGGAAAAAGGGCCAAAACACCCACCTTGGTTGATTGTGGCTCCTTCCAGGTTTTTGGGCTGGGAAAACACAAGATCCTCATGGATTTTAGCGTTGGAGCAAGGCAGTGGGGCTGGGGAGGTTTTGTTCCTTAGGTTGCAGCAAAAGGCTCATGGCGGGGCAGCAGAGCCTGGGAAGAGCCTGGGGTCCCACCAGTCTTCTCCCCACCATGCCTGGACTGATGGGGTGAGATGAGAGAGGGAGAAAGGGTCAGGGAGCTGAATGAAACCCACTGTGAATGAAAGCAGTAGCCCCCAAACAAATGAACTGAACTACCCAGGCCTCAGCTCCAGTCAAGAAAATGCAGCCTTTTTTGTGGGGGTCTAGACCATAAAGACACCTCTGCTGAGCTCTCTGAGCAACAACCAGTTCCATAGAATCACAGAATCGTTCAGGCTGGAAAAGCTCTCTGAGTCCATAGAGTCCAACTGCTCCCCCAGCACTGCCAAGGCCACCACTAATCCATGTCCCCAAGTGCCACATCCACACATCTTAGAAGTACTTCCAGGAATGAGGACTCCACCACTGCCCTAGGGAAGAAGTTTCCACTGATCTCCAACCTAACCCTCCCCTAGCGCAGCTTGAGGCTGTTTCCTCCTGTGTTCTGCCTTGCTCCCTGGGAGCAGAGCCCGACCCCCCCGTCTGCCCCCTCCTATCAGGGAGTTGTGCAGAGCCAGAAGGTCCCCCCAGCCTCCTTTTCTCCAGGCTGAGCTCTCCCAGCTTCCTCAGCTGCTCCTCATCCGACTTGTGCTCCAGCCCTTTCCCCAGCTCCGTTCCCTTCTCTGGACGTGCAGTTTGCACCAGTGCAGCCCAGTGTCCACAGCAGCCGTGAACAGCCCATGGAACCCTCCCCTTTCCCACCCAGCCATTCATCTTTCCTCCCCTTTGCCTCCTGCAGCAGACCCCTGTGCTCTGTGCTGCTCTGGGGACATGGGGACTTTAATGAGCAGGTCCCACGGGGCCAGACGTCCCCACTGGATTTGGGTCGCCAGTCCCTGTCGTTCCTGCTGGGTTTTGGCACAACTGTGGCTGTTTAACTTATGAAAGCTGCGACCAGGGGGCTGGGAAGGTTGGATTACATTGTCCCATGAACTGCTGGGAGTCTGCAGGGCCATGGTGCACACTCCCACAGAGCAAAAGGGGCTGTGTGCTTACACATCTCCCTTCCACACTTTGGAGATATCCTTGGTCTCTGGGGCTTGTGGGAGAGGTCTGGCAGAGGTTGCTGGAGCCCTGTAGGACAGCCCTTGTGGATGGGGTACCTCAAATGGGACACCCCCACCTCAAGCACTCCCCGTGGGACACCCCGCATGGGATACTGCACAACGGGGCAGAGGCATGGGGCACCCTGTATGGGACACCTTGCATGGGACACAGCGTGTGGGACACACTGCAAGGGCCCACCTGGGCACAGTGAACTCACCTTGGCTCTCACCTCGCAGGTCTGGTTCCAGAACCGACGAGCCAAGTGGAGGAGGCAGGAGAAGATGGAGGCCAGTTCCATGAAGCTCCACGACACCCCTGTGCTCTCCTTCAACCGGCCCCCCATGACCCCCAATGTGGGGCCCATGAGCAACTCCCTCCCACTGGACCCATGGCTGACGTCCCCCATCTCCAGTGCCACCACGGTCCACAGCATCCCCGGCTTCATGGGAGCCCCCCAGGCCCTGCAGCCCCCCTATGCTGGGCACTCCTTCCTCAACACCCCCCCGCCGATGGCGCAGGGCATGCAGCCCATGGCCCCCGCGCCCTACCAGTGCGGCACCCCCTTTGTGGACAAGTACCCGCTGGAGGAGGTGGACCAGAGGAGCTCCAGCATCGCCTCGCTCCGCATGAAAGCCAAGGAGCACATTCAGACCATTGACAAGACCTGGCAGCCCATTTGATGAACGCTCCCCTCCAAGATCCCCAGCTGCCGCTCCTGCCCTGGCGCTGGCTCGGCCCTGCGGCGGGCGAGGGAGGACAGCAGGTGCTCAGCAGGACCAAGGCTGGCCCCGGGCAGGGATGCCAGGCTGCCTCTTCTCCACACTGACCCAGCACCCGTGGTGTCAGGGGAGCGAGTCAGGGCGCTGGCAGGGCCCCACAGCTGGGGGGAAGCGCTCCAGGAGAGCTCCTTTGCCTCTCTGAGGCACCAAGATCAGCTGAGGACCTGGCTGAGGCTCAGCCATCCCACTGTGCCAGCGGGCCACCCACCACACCCCAGCTGGACACCTCCTTTCTCCACACCCCCTCCCTTTTCCATTATTATTAATTTTTTTTTAATGCTGCAGATTTAAACAAAACTGAACAGAAAGCTCTAGTTTTGTAGGGAGTACTTGGTGGGATGTTTTAGCTGCGTTGGGGCACGCTGCTGGTCGTGCCAGGAGGTGCGCCGAGAGCACGGGTGTATTGTGAGTAAAGAGATAAGCTGGACGGCTGCTGCATGCTGGAGTCGGGGCTGCGGGGCTGCGGTCGGACCGTGCTGTCCTTAGCATGGCGTGGCTGCCAAGCCTCTGCCAGAAAGGAGCTTTCCATGGGGGCACGGGAGCACCATCCCCCTTTCCATGGGGGCACGGGAGCACCATCCCTGTGCACCCTCCTGCCCTGCTCCCTCGGGGTGCTGCGTGCAGGGCTGGGCCAGGTCCAGGCACAGGTGACCTGGGACTGGCTTGTGCTGCTCCGTGGCCTCAACAGCTTGTTACAGGTCCCCTGCTCGATGGTCCCTTGGGGGCTGTGCCCAGTGCCCCCTGCCCCAACACTCCCAGAGACACCAGTGGCAGAGGGCTGCCAGAATTGTGCTGGGGGGAGGATGGGCAGCAGTGGGACCCCCGAGAGCCCAGGTGAGAGGAGACAGCCGGCTGTGAGCCCTTGGCTCACCACAACAGGGTTCTTGGGGCACACCACACCTGGCTTACCCCTTGCCAGTGTTCCTTGCCAGGTGGGAGCTGGGGGGTGGTGACAAGGTGCTGTGTTCTCAGGGGTACCCAGAGTGGCTTTGCTGCTCTGTCCCATCTGCCCACCTGCTGGAGCCAGTGGTACCAATTCCCTCAACAATGGCAAAGGCCAGCATGGCTCCAGCACACGGCTGAGCCCACAGTGGCTTTGAGGTGTTAAACACAGCTGGGACAGCAAGACAGGGGGGCTTATTCCTGAGTCAGTGAGTGCCCCAGGTTCGTGGGATGCCCTGAAGTGTCCTAGGTTCCTGAGGTGCCCCAGTCCCTGGAGGAACCGAACGAGGGACAACCCACCCCCCACCAAAGGTTTTCCTCAGAAAATCTTCCCATTCCAGACCTGACAAGAGTCCCCAGCCGGGGCTGTGCTGGGGCAGCCCCATCCCCAGCGCCTGCCCCTGGCCCAGACCCCGCTCAGTGCCCGCGCCCTCGCCTGCAGTGCCCCCAGCCCGGGCTCTCACCCCGATCCAAACCCCCCGGGGCCGGACTCTGACGTCTCCAGAGCCCCGGGGTCGGGCGGGTCTGGCCGGGATGCCAGCGGGCCAGGCGAGGCACTGACCCCGGCGAGACCCTTCTCCTTGTGCCCCGTCCCCCGGCTGCTGCTGCTCGTCTGTTTCGTTAGCGACAATTAAACCTTTAACAACCCATTAAACGCATAATCGATGCTCCCCGGCTCCCCGGCCCAGCTAATGGGGCGAAGCGCCCCGGCCGAGGCGAGCTCCGGCCGGCAGATAATGAAGCAACGGCTGCGGAAGTAATGGGGTTTGATCCGGGGGACGGGACGCGCTCAATGGGGGCTGCGCTTTTCACATGACATAATTGCCGAGGCTGGCGCCAGCCCGGGGCACCCCTCGGCCTCCCGAGCGCCAACAAAGGCCGGCTGGCGCTGGGAGCGGCAGCGCCGCACCCCCGGCTCGTTTGATCGGAGCCTAATTGGGGCGAGGGTGCTCCCCCGGGCCGGCCCCGCAACCGCCGCCCGGGAGCGCGGAGGGGCCCCGGCAGGAGGATGGATGCGTCCCCCCGGCTCCTTGGGGCTGGGGCTTGTGTGAATGATGGAAATGAGCTGTTTTCCTTGGGGTGGAACGGGGAATGTCGGGGTACCCGCACTTGGTACCCCCCTTCCCTCCCGTGGGTGCGCCCGGTGCTGCACTGCACCGCCTGCAGGAACGGGCAAGATTACTGACCCCAAAAATGCCATTTAAACACTGGGAGGGCGCAGAAGCACCGAGCCGCCTGGCCGGATCACTTTATTGGTGCTTTCCCCGGTGGATACCCACTGGAGCCTGCCCCAGCATGTGGGAGTTTGTGTGGGAAAAATTCAAGCAAAAAGGGATTTTTTTTTTTCCCCCCTTAGATCCCAATACTGTCTTGAAATTGCTCACTGCCCAGAAGGGGCCGGTTCCTGGGGCTGTACTGTGAGGAGTGGGTGCTGCTGGGAGCGCTGGGGGTACCAGGGGGTGCTCCCACCCCCTTGTGGCCGAGCAGGAGCCCTCCCGCTCCCACCCTGTAATCTCCTCCCGCGGGATTTGCCCCCTAAGCTGCTTATTTCTCTCTATTTCTCCCAGGCCTGAATGAACCTAGCCCTGCCCCGGCACGACGCCTCGAGCCCGCTGAGCCGTGGTCTCTGGCACTCTGCCCCTGCACTGCCTGGTGGTGGCCTGGCATGTGGGGGTGGCACTGCCCAGGGATGAAGGGGTAGCACTGCTCAGGGATGAAGGGGTGGCACTGCCAAGGGATGTGGGGCTGGCACTGCCCAGGGATGAAGGGGTGGCACTGCCGAGGGACGTGGGGGTGGCACTGCCCAGGGATGAAGGGGTGGCACTGCTAAGGGACGTGGGGGTGACACTGCCCAGGGATGAAGGGGTGGCACTGCCAAGGGACGTGGGGGTGGCACTGCCCATGGATGAAGGGGTGGCACTGCCAAGGGACGTGGGGGTGGCACTGCCCAGGGATGAAGGGGTGGCACTGCCAAGGGATGTGGGGGTGGCATTGTGATGCCCAGGGATGAAGGGGTGGCACTGCCATGCCAGGGACATGTGGCTGGGGCCTACAGTCCCAGCCATGCTGTGCTGTGAGACCTGCACCCCTTGGCAGAGGCCAGGATGGAGGCCAGCCTCTGTGCATGTCACCTGCACCCCGTCCATGCCCTGGCTCCCCAGCAGGACAGGCATGGTGCCAGGGGACTGCGGTGTTGGGGCTGGGGCCTCACTGTCCTTCTACAGGGTGGGGCCCTCAGGGCTCAGGTTCTCCTCAGGAGTGTTGACCCATGAGCTCTCCCCTACCCCCCAGCTCCCGGGGGCAGAGGGGCAGAGGGGGCTGTAGGCTGGTGGGGGGGGGGCTGCCCACTGCAGGTTGAGCTTGGCGATGAGCGGCCGCCCCACGTTCACCCGCTGCCGCTCCTCCACAAAGTCGTCCATGCCCTGGTAGCGGTACTGCAGGCACACGGTGAAGGCCAGCTCCTGCTGCAGGGACACCAGCACCATGGGCACCTGCCCTGGCACGGCCATGGTCACACTGTGCCCCCGACACCGGCCCCCGCTTGCCATGGCTCTTACCTGCAGCTTCTGCAAGCCACAGATCCGGCTGTAGAGGCAGCAGGAGGGGCAGCCGAGGCTCCAGATGGGTGCCAGTGGGCTGCCCAGCTCCTCTGGGCTCTCCTTGTTGGTGCACTTGAGGTCCACATCCAGCTCCTGCCATGAGGGCATCCTCGTGAAGACCACCACAGCTTCCCCCCCGTTCCCCAGAGCTGCCCTGGTGGGGGCTTCAGCAGCTGCTCCCACCTCAGGAATATCAGTGAGTCGGGCCTCACACTTGGTGATGTCCCTGGGGGCAGCCATCACACGTGTGTAGATGATCATAATGTTGGAGAACTCAGCAGCGAAGCCCAGCTGGACGGTGACACCGCAGTCAAAGCAGAGGTGCCGGCTCTCCGGCAGGACTAGGGAGGGGACAGGGAGCACAGGGCTGGGACTTGCAGGGGCTCAGGGCTGGAGCTGCACCCACAGGTGAGGTGGCCGCTGGGTCACCCCAGAGCAGGGCTGCCAACAAGTTGTTGCTGTCTCCAGGCTGGTGGCTCTGTGCCGGCACTTTCTCCTCCAGGTGGGAGGAACCCCGCAGATGCTCACAGCCTCTCTCTGCTCCTGGGGCTGTCCTCCCTCCAGATGCCAGCTTGGGACAGGGTGGCCATGACTCACCGTGAGCCTTGGCCCACTGCAGGTTCCTGGCAGAGGACTCATCCTGGCCCGGGGGGTGGATGGGGTCTGTCAGAGCCCGTCTCTCTGAGAGGTTGCTGCGGAGCTCCAGTGCCTGCCGGCCCCGCGTGATCTCCAGAGTGCCCATGTCTGCAGGGGCACAGGGTGTTGGCAGGGGCACAGGGCGTTGGCAGGGGCACAGGGCGTTGGCAGGGGCTACCGGGGGGGGGGGGTCATTGTTCCCCACTGCTCCTCACTCACCCTCGGCCACCTTGTCCAGCAGCACCGTGATCTTCTCATCCTCCAGCAGCCAGCGCTTGAGGAAGGTGACGAAGATGCCGTTAGAGAGCTCATCCTGGCTCAGCTCATAGGCTTCGGCATCCGCACACCTGCGGGGACAGGGCAGTGATTGGATCTGTCATGGGGTCTGGCACTCCCTGGGAACTGGCCCCCAACAGGATGACAGCCCTAAGGAAGGCAGAGCTGGGTGCCCAGCACTCTTCCTGTTCCTATCACACCATCTGGCCACTGTGCTGGGGACAGGTGAGAGCATGGCCAGATCCTGGATGCTTAAAGCATCACCAGCCCAAACCCCTGTGCTCTGGAGGAGCCTTGAAGCTTCATGGCAGCAGGTGCTGCCCAAAGCCAAGCAGTGTCATGGGCACCTCCCTGCCCTGTGAGGGACTGGGGGCTGCCGCTTGCCCAACCCCTCCAGCATCAAGGGTGGAGGGATGCAGCCGTGGGGGTCTGAGCCCCTGAGCTAGGCAGGGAGACTCAGCCCCACTGCCTGTGCCAGAGGATGGTGGGAGGGGACCCACGTGGCATAGCCAAAGACGATGTTGGCCGTGACCTCCAGCGCCCCAACCTGCGGGATGATGTCATCATTGAGATTCCTGCAAGAGAAGAGAAGCTGGGCAGAGTGAGAACCTGTCCTCCCCCAAAACCCACCCCAAAGCACACCAGACCTTGAGGGCTGCTCTGTGCCCCTCTGCCCACCCACTACAGCATTTGCTAGCCCACAGGGGCAGTTAAGCCTTGGGGCATTTAGACAAATACAATGGGTTTAGATGGGACCCTGGGGGTGCCCCGCTACCCGCCCCCAGGAGCCACCAACAACAGGTCCCTGTGCTGGCTGTCCCCAAGCAGCAGCTTGTCCCCCGGTGGGTGGCAGAGCCGGGTCACCTCTTGCGGCACATGTCAAGCAGGAAGATGTTGAGGCCAGTGCGGCGCTGCTGCATCTCCTGCAGCACCCGCTGCACGCACAGGCAGTGCTCTGACGTGTAGGCGCTGGGCGCGTCGATGGGCACCATGAAGCTGTTGCCAAAATTTTCATAGCCGTGCCCGGCATAGTAGAGCAAACCTGCTGGGGGAACACAGGGCAGGTGACATGGTGACATCCCCTGACCTGCCAGCACCTGCTTCTTGCCTGGCTGCACCCCAAGACTCCACCAGCATAAAACCACCCAGCTCCCCCTGGGTTGGAGCCACCCTGGCAGGTGCTGTCGCACCATAGACGCCCTTGTCAAGGAGGAGGAGGAACTCATCGACGGCCATCTGCATCTCAGCCTTGCACAGGTCCAGCAGTGACACCACCTTGAAGTCGAGCTGGCACAGGAGGGCACCGAGGGCGTGAACATCCACGATGGGCGCCTGCAGCTGCTTGTGGTGCACGTAGTGCATGTTGCCAATCAGCAGCGCCACTTTGTCCGTGGCTGCAAGGATGGGAGAGGGAGGTGTTGCTACAGAGTGGGACACGCCTGCTCTCCATGCTGCCCACAGCCCACAGAGGTGACATCCAGTTCTGGCCAGCATCACGGTGCCTGGGTACCAAGGTACCCTATGGCAGCCCTGCCTCACTGATCCCTGAACCCTCAGGTTATGGGTAAGGGCTAGGCCTGGGGATTTGGGTTGAGGGTTAAGGTGCCAATCTGCTCTCCTATTTCGGGTTGGGGCTGGGCTGCTGTTTCACTCTTCCAGAATGCTGCACCCAAAGCATTACTGGCCAAGTAAAGCCTTATGCGGTGACAGTGGTGACACCGGCAACAGTCAGAGGCCCCCAGGGCCACCAGCCCCTCCTGGGCAGGCTCTTACCATACAGCTGTCCAGGGCTGCCATGCTCTAGGGAGCCTGGGAAGAGAGAAATGCTGTGCCATGGTCCTTCAGTGCCAGGGGAGCACGGCGGGCAGAGCAGCACAGACCTGTCTGCTCTGCTCCCACCTACCTCCATCCCCCTCCTGCCAGGAGCCTCCAGAGGTGAAGAGTCGTGGGCCTGTGGCAGAGGGGATGTCAGGGACCCATTTGTATGACATCACCTCCCAGCATGGGCTGCAGTCCCCCCAAAACTGTGCAGCCATGAGGGCTTTCCTGGGAACAGAGCAGGTGGGGGGGTCACAGAGGTTTGTCTGGGGCCCTCACCAATCTCCACGTCCACCTCCTGGCTCCACACCTCGTGGAAGAGGTTGAACACGTGGCAGGAGTAGCTGCCCCGCTCGGCCGTTGTCACCAGCTTCACCTGCCAGCAGGGCAGAGCAGGAGGCTGGGGCAGTGTGCCAGACCACACTGCACTGTGGCACACTGTGCCATGCTATAGCATGCTGTGCCATGCCAGAGGTCCCTCCATACCTGGAACTGGGGTGCCTGTGCCCCTTCCACGGGGCGCCGGTTCCTGAACCACTGGTACTGGGGTGGGGGGTTGCCAATGGCTCTGCACTCCAGCACCAGCGTGTCCCCCTCGGCCAGGCGGCACGGCCGCGGCTGCCGCAGGATCTGCAGCCCTGCCATGCTCGGGCAGTAGCCACTGGCTGGGGAAGGGAAGGGCGGCAAATTAGGCACCTAGCCATGGAAGCATTCTGCAGCACTGCTCCAGGCCCCAGTTTCTAAAGCCGCAGGCTCTGGCACCCACGAGGCAGCAGGCATGAGAAGGGCTTGTGATTCCTCTGCGGGCACCATCACCCCAGCAAGCCCAGAGACCTTCACAGCTGAGCCAGGGCCTTACATGACAAATGACACCACTCAGGACCCATCCCTGTCCTGATGGGGCAAGAGGTGCCCTGCAGGAAATGTCCCAATCAGGCAAGTGGTGTCCCTTAGCTGCCAGCCCAGGGACAGAGATCTCAAGACCCACCTGAGCTGGGGCTGCTGCTCTTCTCCACTTGCACATGAGCCCACCTAGAGAAGGTGAAGGTGGCCCCACAGTTCACCCGGCAGATGTACCACTGGCCTGCAGGAGTGGCTGTGTCAATCACCAGCTCTGGGGATGTGGCTCCAGGCACCTACAAGACAGGAGGAGGCCAAGGAGAAATATGCTTCCTCACCCATGCGGGTCCCTCACCACAGCCAGGGTTCAGGGACCCTGCTCAATGTGGCACAGTGGGACCTCACCTCCTGCCTCCCACAGAACCACTGGTACATAAGCCCTGGCGGGCCAGTCGCACAGCAGGTCAGGGACACCTGTGTCCCCTCCGCCACCACCTTCGACTCTGGCTGCACTGTGATGCGAATCACATCCTGGACTGCGGGAGAGGAGAGACCAGCCTGGGCTGGCTGAGTGCCCTGTCCTGCACCACCCCATACCATCCAGTCCCATCCTATCTTGCCCCACCCCCACCCACCACAGATTCTCCTCTCCCAGCCCATCCCATCACATCCCATACCTCTGTCCTGTTCCAACCATCTCATCCCACCTTATCCCTGGCATATTCAGTGCTAGCGCATCCACACATCTCATTTTGTTTCAGTCTATCCCATCCCACTCTGCTCTATCCCATCCCATCCCATCCCATCCCAGTCTGTCCTGTCCCATCCAATCAGACCACATCCCATCCTATCTCATCCTGTTGCATCTATCCTGCCTGCCCAGCACCTCACTACCAGAGCCAGACCCCCAACAAGAACTGCTGTTCTTCACCCCCATGCCCATTTCCTCTTGCTGAGACCCTGCCCCCGGTGCTCCTCTGCACGCCCCGGTCCCGCTGCCCGTCCGTACCGGCGGAGCTGAGCACCTGGCAGGCCTGTTCATGCCCCATGCGCTCCAGGCAGCCCAGCAGGTACCGGAGGGTGCAGTCGCGCTCGGCCAGGAGCTGCAGCAGGCACTGTGTGGGGCTCCCGCGGGGCTCCAGCACCTTCAGCGAGCACATCTCCAGCTCCTCCACGCTGCAAGCGCCCGCAGCCGTCAGAGCCACAGCCCCAGCCCCCTCCCTCGGGGCGGATGGGAGCCCAGCCCCGGTGGGAACTGACCCGTGCGCCCTCCGCCAGCCCCCGGCAGAGCTGTGCCCATGGTAACCCGGTCGGGGACAGCCCCCGGCAGGGCTCCCCCAGCCCTACCTGCACCTGAAGCGTTTCTCGGCCCCGGCCAGCTCGGCCAGCTTGCGCCAGCCCCGGCCGGCGTTATCCAGCAGCTCACACAGCCGGGACACCACCTCCTCGCCCAGCGAGCCGATGGGCATGTTCCAGTCCCCCATCGCTCCTGGGGACGCCGAGGGGACGAGCTGTCAGTGGCTGACGGGGTGCCAGGCCCCGTGCCCCACCGGACCCCTCTGGGCACAGGGTGACTCAGGGGAGAACAATGAGATCCCTGGTGTCAGGAGCCTGAGGAGGTGCTGGGACCTGGCTGGGCGGCGCTGCTGGATCTCGCCCCGGCAGCCAGCCAGGAGTGACACACATTGCCACTCTGCGAGCTGGGTGGCACAGGGGACTCCGCTCACCCCCAGCCTTGGGCAAGGAGCCAGGGTACTTTAGCCTGGCCCCAGGAAAGGGACCTTCATGGAATGGGGTCCACAGAACTAGAAGGAGGGCATGGCCCCCATCACCTTCCCTGTCCTTTCAGGTGACACAGAGAATGGGGCCCCAGTACCCCTCTCCTTCTGGCAGAGGCCATATTAGGGCAGCAGCAGCCCGCTTGCTGTCACCAGGCCTCTGCAAGGTGGCTCTGGAGTCACCTTGAGGGGCCTACAGGGGGGTCAGCATAGGGTACATGGGGGTCTTGGGACCGGGACCCAGCTCAGCTTGCCCTGAATCCTGGGAAAGGTTTGTGTGACACGAACCATCTGGACGGGGCAGTTCCCTCCTCCTCCCCTCAGGTCCCTTCCCAAGAACCCACCCCAGAAGGACCCTTGTCCCCAGGACTAAGCTATCCAGAGCAGCTGGGTGACACTCACCCAAGCAGGGGGCTCCAAGACAGAGGGCAGGGACCCAGGTGCTCCGTCTGCTCACCTGCTGCTGGATTTGGGATCTGGACACTCTGAGCGTGGTGAAGGGAGGGTGAGCTGCTGGCCCGGCAGGGATGGGCACTCACCACAGGGTATGGCTGAGCCTCATCAGCTCCCAGGCTGTGCACTGAGCCCCACACAGAGGAAATGAGGGTTCAGCCCAAAATCTCCCCCAAAATCGCCCCCGCGCTGCAGCACAGCACTTCTGCTTCCCTCCCTCTTCCTTCCTGTTGTGCAGCACGTGGGTGCAGAGCTGCCACCCCCCCTCCCGCCCCACAGCCCCGTGGGAGCTGGGCACAGCCCGGCCCTGTCACAGGGCACACAGCACCAGGGCCACGGCCAGGCCAGGCAGAGGCTGCATTGTCCCTTCCTCACTGCAGGAATCCACAGGCACCTCTTTTCTCCAGAGCCCAACTGGAGCCCAGAAGGAGCTGCAGGGCAGTGAGTCCAAGGTGGAGTGAGCTGAGGTGACTGTGGCACCTCTCAGCCAGGTGTGCCCAACACACAGGCAGAACGGAGGCCAGGGGAAGCTGCTGGGCTTTGCCAGGCTGAAGCTGCCCAAGGAGAAGCAGAGATAGAGCAGTGAGGCCCCCGTTGCTGTGGGGAAGACCCTGCCTTCACTGTGCCAAGCCCGGGCATCCCAGCACCACTGCTCCTGCTGCTGGAGGAGGAAAGGAAAGCATGGTGTCGGGGTGGCACTGCAACAGGCCACCATGGCCCCTCCCTCACCTCGCCTGCTGTCCCACAGCACTGCCAAAGCCTGGCCCCCATCTTTCCAGCCACGGGGAGCACAGGCTGCTCAGGCCCTGAGATCCACTGGCCAGGGATGCAGTGACATGGGTGGGTCATTCCCCACCCCCCATCCCCACGGAGCCCTCAGCCCCAGCTGCCGTGGTACAGGCGGTGATGGAGCAGGACCCGTGTGCAGTGTGGGCTCTCTCTATGACCCAAAACCTGAGCTTCTGTACTAACAAACACACTGAGACCTTGTGGCCTGTGTTGCCTCAGCCCTCGGCATGAGCTTGCAAAGGATCTGGGGTTGTCACAGCCTTTGTAACACATATCAGCCTCACCAGAGATTTATTTCTTATTTACAGCACGGAGAAGAGACTAAGAGCCAGGGCAGGTTCCAGTGCCACTTGTGCTGGCACAGGGAAGCCCCAAGCTCAGCAGCACCTACAGCTTCTTGCCCTTCTTCAACTTGTTGCGCTGCCATGTGTTGTACTTCCGCAGGCGCCTCCAATACTCAAGCGAGTTGGGGTCCAGCTCCTCCAGCTTCTTGGGGGGCCCAAGGTGGATCTTAAAGAGCCTGGGGGTGAATGCAGAGGGTATGAGGCTGTGGGAAGGAGGACAAAGGGACAAGCACAGGATGGACGTGAGTGACCAGGATGTGCAGATCCCTCACCACACATCCACAGTGCAGCCACTCCTGTCTCCTGACCCTGTGGAAGGTGTCTGGGTTGCAGAGGGGCAGTCTGCCTCCTCGAAGAACACTTCCCTGTCCCTCTTACATAGCTCTGTGCACCGGGGATGGCACCTCTGGGGCACAGAGGGGAGTGGGGCAGCACGCACCAGTCGGGGTACTCGGACTCGGGCTTCAGGACCACCTCCGGACCCTCCTTGAAGTAGTTGACCCCCATGGCGTGGGTGGCGAGCATGGTGGGGTCGGTGCACACCTCCGGCCCCTTCAACGCCTCCTTCGGCGCACCCTTGCCTTTGGACTTGGCGGCTGTGGGGAAAAGGGCAGGGTGAGGGTAGAGTGAAGGCAGGGGATGTGCCGGGGGTGCAGGACGCAGGCAGGGGAAGGACTCGAGGGCAAGGGCATCGCGGGGCGCTAACAGGGGTCGAAACCGGCTGAGAGTGGGGGCCACAAGGAATGGAGCTGGGCCGGCAGCACCACCGGGGAGGGCCCTGAGACCAGGAGCGCGGGCAGGGCAAGGCCAGTACCACGGGCGAGAAGCGCGGGACCGGTGCACGGAGGGACGGGGGGGGGGACGACAAACAGGGGGACACAACGGGCCGGGACCGAGGAGCGCGGGCCGGGGCCGGTGCCCGGGGGAGCCTCACCGGGTTTCTTGGCGTAGCAGCGGGCCGGGACGCGGAAAACAGCTCCCACCGCCCACAGCAGCCCCCGGGCGGCCATGGGCGCGGGGCACGGCGGGACCGGGGCGGGACCGCGGCCGCGCCTGCGCAGAGCGAACGGAAACGGCGGCGGGACCGTCCCGTCCCGGCCGGAGGCGCCGGTAGTGACCGTGTCCGCCCGGCCCGGGCCCTTCCCGGGCCGCCGGCCTCATGGAGACCGGTACCACTATGGACTTCCAGGCAGCCGCGCTTCATGTCCCCGGCGGCGGCAGCGATGAGAGCGCGGAGCCGCGGGCCATGGACACGGAGGACGGACCGGACGCCCCTGGGCGCTGTGAGGGCGGCGGGCGGCTGGAGGAGCCTTCACGTACCGCCCCGCAGCCCGGCAGCGGCTCCGGGCCGGAGGGGCCGGGGCCCGCCGCTGCCCCGGACCTGGCAGGAGGCGCGGGCGGACGGACCGAGCTGTGCCGGGGCTCAGGAAGGGTGGTGGAAGCGGAGGCGGTGCCCGAGGTGCCGCAGGGCTCTGCCCGCTGGGAGCCCGGCGCCAGGAGCGCCCCCCGGGGCACGGGGCGCCCCCGGACCCCCAGCAGCGCCGACCCCGCGGGCATGGAGCTGGATGAGACCCCCGAGCCCCGCTCCCGCCCCGCACCGAGGGCCGAGTGGACCGAGGATGTGGAGGACGAACCCTCGGAGATCCAAGGGCTGCTTGCTCAGCTTGAGACCCTCGACCCCAACCTCCGTGACTGCCCGTCAGCCCCAAAGGAGGGCTCGCCGTCCCCCTCGGGCGCTGGTGCCCGGCGGGGCCGCGGGCAGTGCCCGGGCAGGTGCCGGCCGTGCCCGCTGCACGTGGCCACGGGCCGAGGCCTGGCGACGCGTCCCTGCTGCCCGCAGCACTCCGCCTGCGACCGGCCCTGCCACGGGCTGCTCTTCGCCGAGGCTGACCGGGAGGACTTGCTGAGCCTCCTGTGCTACGAGGGGGGACTGCCTGAGGCTGGTGCTGAAACCCCCTTGGCCCACTCCGATGTCCTGGCTGGGACCAACCTGGAGATGCTGCAGGCTCAGGAGGAACCAGCCGCTGTGGAGAAGCCTGAAGGGCTGGGGAGGCCAGAGAGCTCAGAGGAAGAACCTTCTGGCAGCTGGTGTTATGGAGAGGGGCTTTGCGAGGGCGATTCTGCCTGCAATGGTGCTCGGGAAGGTTCCCCGGAGCCAGCGTGGGCAGCCCTGCCTTCTGCTCTGGTGCCCGGGACAGAGCAGCCACCTCAGGGCGCTGTGACCGTGAGTGCACTGTGCCTTGGGCTGCTGTGGGGCAGCAGGAGCCAGGACATGCCCCTTGGCTCTGATCCCTCCTGGGGTCTGGGATGGGCGCAAAGGAGAGCTGGGGACGACTTCACTCAGGTCTTACAGGGCCTTGTGCTGCGAGATTTCCCAGACAAGACCCTCAGTACCAGCTTCAGCCCTGAATGCATGCTTGCATGGCTGGCTGGCTGTGTGCCCTGGGGCAGAAGCTGGTGGTTTCGAACAGCCCCTCTGGTCCTGGGATCCTGTGCCATCTTTCCCTCCAGCCCCAGGACCCTGTTCCTCCCTGTCCAAACCTAGGACGCTGTGCCATTTCCCCCATCCCCAGGGACACTGCCCTTGCTGTCCCACTTCTCCAGGGCCAGGCAGGCTGAATCCCTGAGATCCGTGCCACAGCCTCACTTGCTCTCTCATTGCTTTGCAGAACAGGGAATCCCCATCATCCTGCCCAGCCTTCAAAGAGGGTGAGTTGCTTCTGTTCTTGAGCAGCGAGAGCATCCAAGAGTCCTGCCCCACCTGCTCTCACCCTGAATGGGCGTGGTCCAGGGTCCCGGTTAGGGAGGGAACAGCAGCTCTGCACCCACCCAGAGTGAGTGCACCAGGTTCCACGTGGCTTGTTTGAGGCTTTGCTGAAGAAATGGAGGTGTGTCAGGGATCAGGGAGGGGGTGTACTTTGGGAAAAGGATGCCATGTGTTCCTAAGGGAAGGGGAAAGCAGCACTGGTCCTCCAGTGATGCCAGGTGCCCATGTACCAAGCACTGAGCTGCTTCTGTGTGTGTAGGAATGCAGCTAACAAGGCAGCAGGAGTTGGTACCCCCAGTTTCAGAGGTGGGGGAGCAGCCTCTGCTCAGTCCCTCCCAATGCCTCAGTTCCAGGCCCTTGTGACCCAGAGGACTTGCTGGATGGTGTGATTTTTGGGGCCAAGTATCTGGGCTCCACGCAGCTGGCCTCGGAGAGGAACCCCCCGACCAGTGTCCGCATGGCACAGGCCCAGGAGGCTGTGGACAGGATCAAGGTGCAGGAGAGATGGGGGGGCATGGCTGCCCCGAGCCTTGCCCCCTGTGGGTGTGGGGCAGTGCCCAGGATCTGCCTGAGGGCACCTGGCTGTGGGGCTGGGTCCCAGCAGGGTCCTGTGACCTCTCCATCATTCTGCAGGCACCCGAAGGGGAGTCCCAGCCCATGACGGAGGTGGATCTGTTTGTCTCCACACAGAGGATCAAGGTGCTCGCTGCTGACACTCAGGTGAGCAGGAACAGCAGTAACTACGTGGCTCTGTGGCTGCTTCAACATTCCTGTTGGTCTCAGGATCTCAGCTTTGCTCCCATGCCAGCAGGGTCTTGCCCAGTGATGGCCTATGGATGAGGATACGTGTCTGGGAGGGTACATGTCACTTCATAGCCATCCTGTGTCATGTCCTTGCCTCTCTGTGTGGCTGCACAAGGTTTCCCATGTGACCTGCATCCTGTGGAGCTGCTGGGAACCCAGACTGAGCTCTGGGGAACCCAGACTTGAAATCTGGAGAGCTCTTTTCCTCAGGATTAGTTTCTGCATTATAGCAAGAGGCAAGAGCTGCCCTGTGCCCTGGCGACACCCAGGGACACAAATGAGTCCTTGATGAAGGATCTGTTTGTACCTTTTGGCACAGACATGGTTTCTGCCCAGCGTGTGCTGGGCAGCTGTGCCACATCCTAGCACCGTAGTCAAACCCTTCCTGCTTGTAGTGCCAGCAGGCTCGCAGTGCCCACATGGTCTGACATCCCCGAGGGGGCTGAACTCTGCCTGTTCCCCTTGCCAGGAGGCCATGATGGACCACTCCCTCCAGACCATCTCCTACATTGCCGACATTGGCTCCCTCGTGGTGCTCATGGCGCGCCGGAAGCTGCCGCGGCGCTCGGAGGTAGCAGAGGAGAAGCGGCTCTACAAGATGATCTGCCACGTCTTCCACTCACCTGATGTGAGGCAGCACACGGGTCCCTGGCGTGGGCGGGTGACCCTGGGGACCTGAGTCCCATCCCAGTGTAATAACTGGGTGTTCTGGGCTGGGGCTGCAGCAGAGACCCCTCCCTCCCCACTAGGGAGAGGGAGAAGCCCAGCCTGAGCATCTCTGTGCCACACAGCCCCAGCGAGCAAAGTGGAGGGGAGGGTTGGCTCCACACAGGGGCCCATTCCAGCAGGGAAGGAGCCAGGACACCCTGGAGCTCCCAAGGACGGTTCCTGTGCTGGGCCCTGCAGGGCACTTGGGAGCTGTTGGCTCCAGCCCTGAGCCACGGGCAGGAACAGCCCCTGTGGTTCTCCAGGCGCAGGTCATCGCCCAGGCCATCGGGCAGGCATTCGGCGTGGCCTACCAGCGCTTCCTGGAGGCCAACAGCATCGACCCCAGCGAGCTGAGCCCGCGGCAGTACAGCCGTGCCCTGGAGGATCAGGAGCAGTACAACACAGAGCTGACCCACTTCTCCCGGCAGGAGAACTGCAAGGATGTAAGAGCTGTTCTGAGGGGTGGGGACAATTTGGGGAACCCTCTGGCACCTCTGTGCCATCCACTCCGTGACTCCCTGGGTAGCTGAGGTGCTCCCTCCAAAACCAGACCCCATCCCAGCCAGCTGTGCGTGCAGCTGTGGGCTGGGACACGTGCTCCACGGCTCTGGTGGAGGTTGACCATAACCCGCCTGTTCTTCCCCCAGGTGTGCATCCGGAAGCAGAAGGGGGAGATCTTGGGCATCGCCATCGTGGAGTCGGGCTGGGGCTCCATCCTGCCCACCGTGGTCATCGCCAACCTGATGCACGGGGGCCCCGCGGAGCGCTCGGGCGAGCTGAGCATCGGGGACCGCCTCATGTCGGTCAACGGGACCAGCCTGGTGGGGCTGCCCCTGGGCACCTGCCAGAGCATCATCCGGGTGAGTCAGGGCAGGGTGACCTCCTGCCTCACCCCATGGGGGAGATGGGGACTGGCCTGAATGATCTGGGGCGGTCTGTGACGCCGGGACTCCCTTGGTGCGCCCAGCTTTGGAGACAGGTGTGCAGAGGTCATACCTGTCCTGTAGGCTGTGGAAGTTCCTGCTCAGAGTGCTTGGAGAAAGGCAGGGGACAAAGGGACAAAGTTGGGGAGTGTACTTGCTGTGGCCCCGCCTGAAAAGGAGGGTGGAGGAGGAGGCGGGCACCTGTCCTGAAGGGAACCTGTTGCATCATCTAGCTCTCAGTAGGATGGGAAGGAGCTGAAAGTAAGGACAGCATAGCCTCAGGGTCAAGGATGTCTTGGGCTGGGTTTGTAAATTCTTGTCCCTGGATTTGTATTTGCGGGATCCTTTTGTGTGCCTCAGTTTCCCCTTGAAAACAACTTGCTAATCCTCAGCCCTCAAATGAGCAATTCGCTCATTCGGGTGTTGGATGGTGGGTGCTGCTGCCTATTAACTTCCCAACAAATCTCTCCTGTAGAAAAGTAGGTTGGGTTAACATTTAGACAATGCAATCAAATCCACACACAACACTCACCACAGCTGGCTCAGTGAGAGAGGCTAGAAAGGCTCCTTTTTGCAAGGTTTTATTTCAGCGAAGTATATCACATGTGGCCTGAAGGGAATGCAGCAAGAAAGAGAGCAATATGGTGCAGGCAGCTTAAGAAGAGGAAGGGGTGGAGGGCAGAGCTAAGGGCAGGGCAAAGGGGATTGGTCTCCCGGGAAAGGGGGGCAGCCACCAGTGGTACCAAGCCAGTGAGGGGACAGGGAAAGAGGAAACCAGGGGAAGTTGCAAAACAGAAGTCCATGTGGGAGTCTGTATTTTCCCCCAGGAGGACTGCATCACCCCTCAACCAGTCTGAATAGCTCTCCAAAATCTGACCATGCCCCATCCCACCTTCCAGGAGCTGAAGCACCAGACTGAGGTGACACTGAACATAGTGCACTGTCCCCCTGTCACCACAGCTGTCATCCGACGCCCTGACTCCAAGTACCAGCTGGGCTTCTGTGTTGAGAACGGTGTGGTGAGTGCCTGTGGGATGGGAGCTGGGCCAGGGTCTACTGAGGGACAGGCAGAGCCAGCTGTGTCCAGGGACCAGTGCCCAGCTCCCACACTGCACGTGCCTGCCCAGGCCGAGGCGTCACAGGGCTCTGCTGTGCACAGCAAAAAGCTCCTCACAGCCTTTCTGCAGCACTGGTGGTTGTATCCCTCTTCCTGGTGCTCTTTGCTTTCAGGGTGGAGGCTTCTTCCTGGCTTTCTGGGCATGCACTCAGTGGCAGTTGTTTGTGTCCCCTGTGCCCGAGCTACTCCCTGCCCTGGGCTCTCCTGTGGCTCTGTTGGGAAGGCAGAGAGGGGCATTCCTCGGCTCAGTGGGAGCTGGGTGGGTGGGTGGCACGGGCACCTCACACACCAACTGGTGCTCCCCCAGGACTGGAGATGTGGGTCTCTCCTGTTGCCCCAGGGAGTAGCTCAGTCTCTGCAGCCCCAGCCTGAGGGGGGGAGCAGGAGGGTTCAGTGAGTCAGCTGTGGGACAGAATCCTGGGGGCTGCGCTGGCCCCAGCCCAGCACGTCACTCTGGTGGCAGCAACGCACAGGAGCATCTCCGCCCTCACTGCCTGCCCAGGGGCTGGAGGAGGTGTGCACCCCAGGCAGAGCTCTGGCCAAGAGCTACGGGGCTGTGAGGGTTTGGAGCAGTGGTGACAGGGCTGGGCTGTGGGCACAGCCCTGCTCTCACAGCACTCCCCTCTCCCAGATCTGCAGCCTGATGCGCGGTGGCATCGCGGAGCGGGGTGGCATCCGCGTGGGGCACCGCATCATCGAGATCAACGGGCAGAGCGTGGTGGCCACACCACACGAGAAGATCATCCAGATCCTCACCGAGGCGGTCAGCGAGGTGAGCTGGGCCCCCACAGAGCTGCTGGGCTCAGAGCTGTGCACCAGCACCCTCCAGCCCAGGCTGGGGTCTCTAATCTGTGCCTCTCTGCCTAGGTGCACATCAAGACCATGCCAGCCTCCACATACCGTCTGCTGACAGGGCAGGAGCAGCCCCTCTTCCTCTGAGCCACCATGCCTGGGGCAGGCAGGAGTGAGCCCAGGGCTGCAGGGGCAGGACTGGTTCTGCTTTCTGCCCCAGCCCTGCAGCAGAGCCCTCGGCAGGGCCCAAGTCCGCACCTCTTTTGTTTTACTCAGGACACAGTGGGACACTGGGAGCTGATACCCAGCCTGAGCAGCATCAAGGCCTGTGGTGCCACGCTTTGGGCAGCTCTCCTGCTCCAATGATCTTTCCCCCCTCACAGTGCCTGCACAGTGCCTGTCCTGCTGCTGCACAGGGTCCCTCGCCTTGGCCTTATGCTTGTGGGAGGAGAGGGGGCCCTATGTGAAAGTTCCCCCCACCCAGTCACTGACTATTGTACTTCTACACTCACCAACAGTGCCTTTCCCAAGGTGGGGATGGTGCTGGAAGCACAGCTCAACTCCAGAGCTCAGCCAGCACAGCCCCAGAGTAGAACAGCCATGTGAGGGTGCACACTGGCACCCCTGAGGGATACCCAGCAACTCCCAGATTCAGCCTTAAGGGCAGAAGCACTCTTGGCACCTCTTCTACTCCCGTGGCTTGGCCAGAGGCCTGTTGGGGTGCAAACTTTCCGTTAGACACATTGCACCAAGCTGGGAACCTGCCTCAGCTTTTACCTGGTGCTGCCTTGAATCGCTCTGCATGCATAGCCCAGCCCAGAGTCACAGCCCCTGGAGCAGCAGAAGGCAACTTGGCATTGTCCAGTCCCACATCCTGGGAGTTTGGGGCTGTGAGCCTTTTTGTGAACAGGTCTCTGGGCCCCCAAGGCTGCAGGAGTGCTGACCTGGCTGTGCCTGTGTGCTTGGTTGCTCTAAAAATAAAAATTTTGGGACATATGGGAGGCTGCATTTGAGGAGCTGCAAGGGGACTGCAGCAGAGGAGGCTCAGCTCTGGGAAGCACATCCCAGGCCTGCTGTGGTGCCAGACCCCAAGTCCCCTTGTGATGCCTCATTGTATACAGGGCCACTGGCCAGGGAGGTGCCTGGGTCCCAGCAGGACCACCCTGCTGTGCAGTGTCCCCTGTATCCTGCCACCCAGCACCCCGAGAAACAGCCCATCCTGATCCGAACATCCTTTTTATTCCAGTAGCAGTGGCTGTGGCCAAAAGGGAAGGAGACACGTGGTAGTGCAGGCACTTGGTGATGCAGGGTATAGCAGGATTGGGCCCAGCCCAGTCTGACCACAGGGCACCACCTGAGCTGTCAGTTGTGCAGGGTTGTGGGAGGGCTGGCCTGGAGGGACAGGCCTGCTGTGCCACTACACATCTGTGGCTGGGCCCCACTCGTAGCCTTCATCCTGGTCTGAGTCATCCCTGGCCCGTGTGAACCTCCTCCTCACTGCCTCGTGCTCGTATTCCCTGGGGAACAGAAGGGTGGTGATGGCTCTGTGTGACAGAGACAGTGCCCTTCTGAGACTGCCCTGGGACAGCCCTGGGCAGCTGCCATCCCCACCCCACTCCGGGGCACAGGGTACCTGATGCTGTCATAGCGCCTGCCCTGCCGTGGCCGTTCAGACACCTGGGGAAGAAGAGGTGGGTGAGGTCAGGGGCTGTACCCCAGCCTGGGATGTTTGCCCCTGGACACCCAGAGCTGGGCACAGACACACAGTTGGACCCTGCAGCAGCCAAAGGTGACAACCCTGCCCGTGCCATGAGAATGGGAGTTATGTCTCACAGCTAGGCACTGTGCCACCCTCTTCTGCCCCACCTGGCTCTTGTACCAGTCTAGGACAACCCACCTGTTCACTCTGGCTGTGACTTGGGGCCAGCTGTGTTGGCTCAGAGGAGTCCAGGCCCTGGCTCGGGGCCAGCTGTGCTGGCTCAGAGGAACGGGCCAGCCCAGGCTGGTCATAGGCATCCTCTGCTTCGCCATCAGTGTAGGCGCCCGCCTCCCCATCCGTGGTATCATCGTAGTCGCTGTTGGCTCGGCTGTCACATGTCAGATAGCCTGAGGCCACTGTGCTTGGGGGGTCCAGCAGGTCCAGACTGTCCTCAGTGGCTACATCTGCCTGAGGGGTGAGGATGACAGAGACAAGGGACCTCAGCCATGGGGGGCCATGTGCAGCCCCATCACATGCCTGGCTGCAGCCCCAGGAGGCCAAGCTTCTCCACAGAGAGCCCGTGCCCTGTACCTGCTCTGCTGTTGTCCAGACTGGCTGGCTTTGCTGTGTCCTTACAATGTCCTGGATCTGCTCATACCATGCATTGCCACTGCCACTGAGGCTGATGGTGGCTGTGAAGAGGTGGCTGCAATACTTCTTCATCTTGTTGGCCTGGGCATAGAGGCGCCGGGAGCTCTTCCTGGAGTCAGGCGCCAGCCACTGCCGCATGGCCTTGATGCCCTGGCGGCTCTCGGGCTCACAGAACACCACCACTGGGTAGTACTGCACATAATTGAGGCGCTCTACAGCTGAGGGCGTGATGTCCAGCAAGGCGTGCTTGTTCTGGGGCAGGGCACAGCCATCAGCCCTGCTAGGAGCAGGGATGAGGGCCTTGGGCTTTCCACAGGCTCCAGCTGGCTCCAAGGACATGGGAAAGGCCTCACCTTTTCTGCGATCTGCCGCACCGAGTCCAGCTTGATGACCTTGGACGATGCCCCATCTCGGGGCACACTCGCTGCAGGACATGAGCGGGGCATGAGAGGGGCTGCACCTCTGACAGCCCCAGGCTGGGAATGGCCGTGCCCAGCCCCAGGGCTGTGTCCCTCAGGGAGAGGAGGGGAAAGGGCGAATCAGCCCAGGAAGGTGTTGGGGTGTCATAGGGAGGGAGCCAAGGTAAAGAACTCTCACAGTGCCTGGCTGCTGGATATAATTTTCTCCGCAGCGTGGGGGCACTTACGGGCAATTTCGAACAGCTCGGGCAGCTCTCTGCTCAGCTTCTGCACAGCGATGTCTGCAATGGGGCCCAGGATCACCACTGGCCGCTTGAAGCTGGCTGTGGGAGGACAGAGGTGCTCAGGTGGCTGGGGGCAAGGGCAGAGCTCCCAGCACCCAAGCACCCAGCCCTACTCCTCATGGTGCCCACAGGCCTGCAACTAGCCCTGCTCCTCCCAGGAGAGGAGGGCCCATCAGCATCCACAGCAGGGCAGCCGCAGGAGCCATGTCCCCAAGGTAGGTCAGGCTGTGCTGGTGCCCACCTTCCTTGAGGACCACCCTCTCATAGGGTGGGTAGCGCCCCTGCTTTGTGAGGGCAGACAGGTCCTCCCGGCTCTTCCGCAACATCTTCTTGGCTCCTCGCAAGCCCCGCAGCTTCCAAAACTCAGCCCTTGCCCCGGAGGGGTTGGCACCAGACGTGGCTTTCAGCACCGACTCCAGGCTGGCAATCTGCTCGGCCCTGGAAGAGGAGAGGGTTCAGGACCTGCAGCCTCTGGGTTTGAGGAGCAGGTCAGGAGAAGCTGGCACCTTTGCTCGGTGGCACAGCCAGGTGAGGCCATGCCAGACTTCTCTCTCTGGGACTTTGGACAACTTGAGGGTCAGCTGCCTCACCACCCTGAGAAGGGATTTGACCAGCTCCCGCTTCCCACCACTGTCCCACCGGCCCTTGCCCTGCCTCTCACTGAGCCCACCATCCATGTCCCTGGCTCACTTGGGAGCCTTCTCTGGCTCTGTTTGTCTAGCGGCTGTTCCTGGCTCCATCCCTACCTGCTCCGGTTGGGGATGATGCCCTTTTCCTGCTCCTGCAGGTCCCTGCCCATGCGCACAGCCAGCCAGCTCCCCAGCCTGCCCCGGTACATGGTGTCCAGCACATGGAACACGTCCCCACGGACAAAGCTGAGCCCTGACGGCGTATCCTTCTCAAAGTCAAAGTGTGTCCGGATGTAGAACGAGTCACCCACATTAGACGAGACCATCTTCCTGTAAACTGAAGCCCAGGGCAAGAGGGACCATCAGGGGAGGAGATGGCTGAGGAAGAAGATGCTGGAGAGATTTGGGAAGGCACTAGGCTGGCTGGGAGGCTCCACAGTAGCCCTTGCTGCTAAGAAGGGTATTAGGAAAAGGTTTTCCTTTTCCTCCCATGGCACTCTCAGGCATGCTGGGGACAGTAGGATCTGACTTGCCAGCACATACTGGCCTCTCCAGGCTGAGCCATGGTCCCAGAAAGCCCCTGGGCTCCAGGAAGCCAAGGCACAAACAAGGCTGGGATGGTCTGGTCCCCTCCCATCAGCAGTCTGGAGGAGGGGGAGGAGGGGCAGAAGGACCACCCTGAAGGGACAGGAAGGGCCATGGCAAGTCCAGCAGGTCTGATGCTTGCCCAGAAGAGACAGAGGATGGAGAGGCACAAGCCCAGGAGCCTGGTCACCACTCACTGTCCTGCTTGCTCTGGATCCACAGCGTGACCTCCTCGCCTGGGGGCAGGGCCATGAGATATTCCACAGCCTCCTCACGGGTCATATTCTGGAAACTGGTGTCATTCACCTGCCACAGAAAAGCAATTGGACATGGTCCTGCCAGCAGGACAGAGGGCATGGGCACCAGCAGGGGACCCAGGGACAGCAGTGCCCAGGGCAGAGTGGGAGAGGGAAGTGGTCCCTGTCACCCTGAAGGTGATACCCTGGGGAGATATTGGACCGAAAAGTGCTGCGGCCAGTCCAGGTGCAGCAGCATATGGAGCATTTTCAGCCTCGGGTACCTGCAGGATCTGGTCACCTTCCCGAACACCCTGGCTGTCAGCTAGGCTCCCCTCCTGCACGCTCGACACGAAGATGCCCACATCGTTCCCACCCGTCAGCCGCAGCCCCACACTCTTGGCCTTCACGAACTGCACGACCCTGGAGCTGGTGCTGTACCTGCCACAGGGAAGTACAGTCAGCCCGGTGGTGACGTGCAAGGACATGACAGGGAGGCGCTGACCCTGTCACCCCAACCCTGTGACACAGCAGCTTGTCATGTCCCCCAGCCATTCCCCCTGCCTCTTGCAGACATACCCGTCCTTGTGGGCAGCTCGGGCAGCTCGGCTGGTGTGGGAGCTGTGCCCATCCCGCTCCATGGCTTCCAGAAGGTCTGCAGGAAGGAGAGCTGGTCCAGGAGCAGCAGGGGCTGTGCCAAGGCACAGGGAGCCCTGGTATGGCTCCACCGGGGCTTTGGGCAGTGGAGATGCGCAGGAGACTGGAGCCCCCCCAGTGCCCACTCACCTGGGCCCTGAGCATCAGCTACAGTCACCTTGGCCACAGGCTCCCTGTTCGATCGTCTCCTCTCCCTGGAAAAAGGTTGAGCAGGATTTAGGCAGGGCATGCAGGCAGTGGAGACAGCAGAGCAAGCTGGGCATGGCAGTACCACCTCCAGGGATATTGGCTTAGGAATGGAGAACCAGCATCCCCAGACAAGTGGAGAACACAGAAGGATCTGCCAGGGGACAGAGGGGCTCATGGGGACAGCGTGGGCCTTACGGTGATTTTTTCCTGGCAGCAGCTGGAGATCGTGGGTAGGCCTCTGGAGATGGCGGATGGGACAGCTCAGAGTCGATGTCTGAGATATCTGCAGGCACAGGAAGGGAGATGCAGCAGTGGCCATGCAGCCCCTGTGCTGTGTGACTGACCCTGGCCCCAGCACCGTGTCCCCTCACCATCCATCCGGGAGCTGTCGCTCTGGCTGTCAACATCAGGGATGTTGACCAGGAACTGCCGGTGGTCACGGAGGATGAGCAGGGTCAGGATCCCCTCTGTCTGCTCAATGAGCTGCTGGGTTTCAGCCAAGGACATGTCCTGGCTGGCTACCCCATTGATCTGGAGGGGCAGAGTGGGAGGCCTTAGGGCACCTGCTCCTGGGAAAGTGACCCCCAGAAACACCCCATGGGGATGGGATACTCTGACTGCCATCTTCCTGGTCCCTTCCCAGCTCCTCCAGGCCAGCCCCAGCTCCTGCAGATTCACCTATTCTGTGTCCCTGTTCCTGGCTGCTTCCCAGTATGACCTCATTTTGGACAGAGGAAACATTAGCATGGTTTGTTAACACCCACTTCCACTTGCCTAGGGCTCTGCCCGCAGGCAGGATTGCAGGACCCCTCAGACACCTGAACCGAAATTTTCCTTTGCCCTGGGCCCAGCATTGTCTTTCCATGCCCTGGCCTGATGCAGGGTGTCAGGCCCCAAGCATGCCCCGGGGCTGAGATCTCCCTGAGTGGTAGCTGCTTTTCCCAACAGACTGTGGGATGTAATCCCTTCTGTTTACCCCAGAGTCACTGTGGTACCAGATCCCAGCAGTCACGGGTCTGCCTGGACCAGGTGTGCAGAGGGTCTCCCTCCCTTCTATTTCCTCCTCCCCAAATACTTTAGGCATTGTTTTATCTGACAAACACCTGTGACTGTCATCCAGTGGGGACACGGACACACAGTGGGGGACCACACACCGTGGGGACAGTGGGGTGAACACGACCCCACTGTGCCAGCAGGACATGCCACCAGCCCTGGCAGCAGGGAGCTGATCCCTAGGACAGCCAGGGGGGCTGGGGCAGGGAGCAGGCACAGGCAGAACTGCCTCCAGCACAGCCGTGGCTGGGCCCTGGCAGTGACACCAGCCAGGGACGAGCCCTACCAAAGAGGGGCAGATGAGACTCCCAATGAGTGCCCTGTACCCCAGGGCCCCCTTACCTTCAGGATGAGGTCTCCCTCCTGCAAGGAGTTGCCCTTGGCCGCCAGCCCGCTCTCCACTATGTGCTTGATGAAAAGCTGACTCCCCAGCTTCAGGCCATACTCTGCACCAGAGAGAGCCGTGATGGTAGCAGAGTCAGGCAGATGCAAGACCCCCTCCAGGTCCCCCCTCAGCACTACTCCCACAACCCCAGCTCCCCCTGGGGTACTGGCAAACCACAAAGCTGAGCTCTGTAGCCCCCAGCTGAGGGAAGGAGGTTTAGTGCACCCAGCATGGCATGCACTTGTCCCCTTGCTGCAGCCAGGCCCTGGCACCCACCCAACCATCATCTCCTCCCTGGGGGAAGGCATGGCCAGAAATCAGGCAACAAGACCCAGGGACAGCAGGAGCAGGAGGGCCTCACCCTCATTCTGCTTCTGCTTCACCAGGACCGAGGTGATGGGCTTCATTGGCACATCCTGGCACGGCAGCCGCTTGAAGCCCGACACCAGGGCCAGCCCGTTGGTGTCCCCGTCCTGGCCAAAGGAGCAATGCCGGCCCTGGCCTCTCCGATCTGAGCCACTCTGCATCCAGTGGCTGCTGTCCTGGCTCCGCCTCCGGCTCCGTGACACCAGCTTGTGGTGGCGACGCTCATCGTGCTGGTGACCAGAGCTCCTCTCACTGGACGAGTCCCCATCGTAGCCCTGGCTGTGCTCCAGGTCATCCCGGGGGCGGTGCAGCCTGTACTCCTCATCTGAGTCGTAGTGCCGGGGCACAGCAGGGGACCCAGGGCTGCTCTTGCTCACAGGGAGGTGAATCTTCTTCGGTCTTTTCAGTGTCTGCAGGTGCACAGTGAGCAGAAGAGGATGGTGGATACAGCTGTGTCTGCCAGGAGATGTCCCTGCAGCAATTCCCAAGCCCCAAACCTTGGGCACATGTGCACGGGGGATCTGGAATGGGGACAGGCACCAGCATGAGCATGACGCCAGCCCCCATCCCACCACAGAGCACACTCACAATGTTGGCGATCTTGCCACAGGTTTTAAGTGTCTGGATGGCAACAGAGGATGGGACATTCTCCATGGAAAGGCCATTCACCATCACGATGTGATCCTTCTTCCTGGGAGGGAAACTGCAGGTGAGACGCTGTCCCAGGCACAGCTCCCAGCCCAGGGAGCTGGTGGGGTGGTGAGTGTACCCCAAGGGATCCCATTCCAGCTAGGCAGGGCAACAGTGGTGCTGGCCCTGTCCCAGCAGGAGCTATTCTCCATCCTTCCCACCCTTGCTGGCAGCGAGCACCCCCTCTGGCCCCAAATCCCCATGCACTCACTGGAGCTGACCCATTGCTGGTCCCCCAGACACCACATCCGAAACAAACACCGCTGTGTCCCCAGTTGTCCTGTTGGGACGGTCACGGCCTCCGGAGACAGCAAATCCAAAGCCCCAGTGAGGGTCCTGGTGGGCGTGGGGAGAAGGGGATCAGGCAGAGTTGACCCCACAGACCCTATCCCCTCCCACGGTGGGGTCACTCCAGGAGACACTCACCTTGCTCAGTGTCACCGTGTGCTGCTCCCAGATCACCATCTCCTCCATGGTGGGCACCCACCAGCACAAGCTGGGGAGGGTCTCGGTGGCAGGTGGATGGCTGGGGGGCTCTGACCGGCTCCGGCTCCTCTTCGCAGCCACCGGCCCCTTCCTCAGCCCAACATCAGGCTGCAACAAAGAGCAGCAGCAAAACTGAGCCATAAGCACCAGGGACTGTGAGGCTGCAAGGGACAGAGCCCCACGGTGCCAGGACACTGGGACTGGCAGCTAGGGCACACCCCAGCTAACCTTGCATGGCTCTGAACCCAGAGCTGCCTCTGTGCACCGTGACATCACTCCCTGGGGATCCATCTCCATCCCCTCAGACATGGGTCCATGGGAAGGGGGATTTTACACAGGACAAGCACTGGACTCATCTCCATGGCTAGGACACTCTGTCTATGCCATCTTCATGGTCTGACTCCCCTCTGTCTTACTGGAGCTGGCAGGCCTTGGGGTGCTGCTCTGGATGGTGTTTTAGTGCCTGTCCACCCACTCTGGGCTTCAGCAGCTCTGCCAACTGGTTTGGTAGCACCGCCGCCCCAGTTTCACCATTTGATTTCTCTGGGTTTTCCCCAAATCCAGTGTTTTCCACCTAAGGCAGACAAGCCTGACTGACAGAATAAAATCCCTTTGAGGCTGAAACTTCTGGGATGGGCCCAGGGATCTCCATCAGCTCCTGATTCCCTGTAGGTAATGTCAGCATGAACCCAGAAAGACATGGGTTCCCAAGATGGTGGAAGACAGCAGGACCAGAGCCTCCCACCAGTTCCCATGAGGTGGGACAAGGACAGGCCACTTTGTTCAGGGCCTTACAGAATCACAAAACCATCAAAGCAGGAAGAGGCTTTCAAGATCATCAAATCCAACTGTCACTCCAACACCACCATAATCACCCCTAAACCATGTCCCCAAGCGTCACATCCAGATGCCTCTTTTATGCTTCCAGGGATGATGACTCCAGCACCTCTCTGGACAACTTATTCCATTGCCTGACCACTCTTTCAGTGAAAAAAATTATCTAGTATCTAATCTGAACCTCCATTGGTGCAGTTTGAGGCCATTTCCCCCTGGTCCTGACATTTGGCAGAAGAAGCTGATGCCCACCTCCCTACAATCTCCTTTGGGGAGAGCAGTGAGGTCCCTCTGAGCACCCTTCTCCAAAATACACACCCTCAGTTCCCATGGCACCACACAGCCATGGTGTCTGAGGGCTCTGGAGTGGCTGTGCTCATTCCTAACAGCTCCCAAGACAGCTCAGCCACCCTCAGCCCTGCCAGGGATGCCCTGTGCCACATTGGTGCCACAGGGAGCTCAAAACCTCCACAAGCCCTTTGGGAATTGGCCACGGGGCAGCTTTAGTGGGACAGAGACACCTCGTGGGCAATGCCAGGGTGATGCCACATCAGGGATGTGGTAGTGGGCAGCCAGCCCTGGGCAAGTGAGGCAGCACAGCCCTGGCACAAGGACATCCCGTGGGCAGCCCCAGCTGGAGCAGTGCTGAGGCAGCCGGGGCTGCCCTCAAAATGAGACCAGCCTGAAAAGAGACCCAGCTCACTGCTGCCCAGGGAGGGCTGGGGGAGGCCTCGGGTAATCATTCACCTGACAGGCAGGCTGCAGCCACGGGTGTGGAGGGCAGAGTCCCCTCTGCGTCACCAGCTGCCGAAACCAGCCTGAGCGCCTCCCTGCCACCCAGGGACACGTGGGACCAGGGGGTAGCTGGGGCTGGACAGGACCCCAGTGTGGCAGCACCTACTGCCCTGGCACTGGGAAAGTTGATAAGGAACAGGAACTCCCAGAGTGGCATTGGGGTGGTTTCAGCTGTGTCACCAGTGTTGTTTGTGCTCCCTAGACACCTACAGGTGACACGGTGTGAGCTATAGGTCCAAGAGAGACCAACCTGGAGCAGCCAGATCATCCCCCTCCCTAGGGTGGCGACATCTGCTGTGTTAGAGCCCCCCGCTGATGCCACCCAATGTCCCTCACTGTCCGCAGCTGGCTCCCACTACTGTCCCACCACCGTGGTGCCACAAACTGGCCACAAACTTGCGTTCCACTGCTGCCCGTTGCTCTCTCCAGGCAGCGGGTGGAGCAGCACGGGGATGGCAGCAGCTCCAGCGGCACAGGCAGCGTGCCTACGGTGCCACCAAGCCCTGTCCCTGTCCCCAGTCTCCCCCCAAGACCTGGCGTAGGGCCTGCACCAGCCAAAGGCCGAGGCTGGCAGCAGGAGGAGCCGGCTGAGCCGGTTTCCGACAGAAACCAGCCCGCAGCTGGAATGGCCCCGCAGGGAGAGGCAGTATCTGGGCAGAGCTGACCACGGCCCAGCGCGACACACCCAGCGCCGGACACCGGCAGCACTGGGAGCCCCACACCGCCCCACACATCTACCCTGGCACCACTTCCCAGGGGTTTGAAGCCAAACAAAGGCAAGCTGTGCCGGGGCAGCTCAACCCACGGCCAGGTCCCCAGTTCGGGGCTGTGCCTGGCCCCGGGTGACGCCCCCAACAACGCTCGCCATGGGGGACAGCAACGAGTCCGGGGGTCCTTTATCGGAAAGTGACACACACAGTCCACCCCGGCCGTGCACACAGCCAACCCCACCACCCATAATGTTTCCGAACCTCCTTCGCCTGATAGAGCTCCTCATCCTGACAACCTCAAAGCCTTCCTGGGATCAGCGAGGTACCTGCTCTCAGCCAGTGCTGCAAAACCACTCGTCCCTTGTCTGGTCCTAGCCATGCAGCACTGAGGTCCTGGACCCCTCCAGGGGCTGCTCTATCCCAACCCCACCCAAATAGCGATGGGCTGATCCTGACCCCCTGCTCTGGGAAAAGGTCTCTGGAAGGGCTGCCCCGGCCCGAGTGTAAACCGGCAGCAGAGAGGCACGTCCTCCAGCCCCGGGGCGGGGAGCTCCGATCCTCCGGGGAATGTCGCTGCTATGGGGCAGAGCTCCAGGAGGGTCACTAGGTCCTGGAGCCAGCCAGGGAGGGACAAAGCATGGCCAGTTCCCCAGGTGAAAGCACGGCTGAAAGCCAGAAAGCAGGGCTGACAGATCCCGGGGAACAGAATTAGGCACTCACCGAGCCTGGGATCCGACCAGGAAGGAGCTGAGCTCCCGGGCTGGTGGCAGTGGTGTCACTCCAGGGTGCCTTGCGTAACCCTTTGTGGCCCAGACTCTGCCTGCAGCGGGGAAGGAGCAGGAAGGGGGTTCCGGGGGCAGCTTCCCGGGCACAGTAGATCTCCCGGAGGGCTGTCCCTGGTGTCCCCCACCGTGATGGTGGCTCAGCCACCTGCACTCATCGCCGTCCCAGCGCTGCACCGGGACAGGCCCACAGGACGCTGGCGGTGCCTGCAGACAGGGGTTCCTCTGCCCCAATCCTTGTCCTGTCCAGGGAAGCGGTGGGACTCTGTCCCAGACTCCCAAACCCTCCCATCGTTACCCATCGTCCCAAGAGGGGACAGACACGGGGGCCAGCCTTGGGATCCTTGTTCTGGGAGGTGTGGGGGAAGCTGGTGATGGCTGCTTCCCCCTCTCCTCCCCTTCCTTGCCCCTGTCCGCACCTGAGGACCAGGCCCCCGTCATCCCTCGTCCCGCGGGGCCGCTTTCCGGCGGTTACAGCGATCAGGTCCACGCCGCGCTTCTCCGCCTCCCGCCGGGGCCGGTACCGCTCCCAGCCCAGCGCCGAAGCGGCGTGGGGGGACCAGTTTCTGCGGAAGCCCCCAGTCCGCAGCCGCCAGCCCGGAGCCGGAGCCATGCCGCCGCCTGCCCCTCCGCTCGCTCCTCGGCACCGGCTCCTCCCGCCCGAGCCCCGCGGGGAGCCTGGAGCGGTTCCCGCCGCTCCCAAGGACCAGCCACAGTCGGGAGCCCCTCTGGCGGGGCCCGGCGCCGCCGAGCAGCCTCATTAGTGCCGGTGGCCTCGGCGTTGCCTTCCAGCAGCGGCTACTCATCCGGGGCACGCGTGGCCCCGGGGCTCCGAGAACCGGCGGGGCCGGCCCGGGCTGACCCGCGCCCCGGGGCTGACCCGGGCCGGGCGGCGCCACTAGATGGTGCCGCGGGGCCGGGAAGAGCCGGGCCCCGGCTTGAGCTGAGAATCGGCGGCGCTGAACGGCGCCGGGGCCGCGCAGGGAGGATGGAGCGCGTCCGGGTCCCGGGGCACGGGAGGCCCGGTCCAGCCCGGCGGGTTATGCAGTTATTGGAAGCTCTCGGAGACAATTATGGAGGAGGGGGAAAGGGGCGCGGGGAGGCACCACCCGGCACCAGGAAGGCTCCCGGAGGACGCCGGTCCGGCCGGGGCAGCGCGGAGGGAACCGAGCCGCGACGGGACGGGAGCGCGGGCTCTGCCGCGCAGGGCGGGCCACGCCCCCGCCGGAGCCCCGCCCCTCTCCCTGCGCCACGCCCCCGCAGTCATGGGCACCCACAGGTCACACCCCCGCTGCCATGGCGACCGGCAGACTCCCCGCCCCCGGGAGCCCCGCCTCCACTGCCATAGCAACTGGCAGTCAAGCCCCGCCCCCCGAGACCCGCCTCGATGCCATGGTGACCGCAGGCCCCGCCCCCCGGCCTGTGGTGTTTCCCCCTCCACCGGAGGTGTCGCGGCCGCCGCACCGTGAGAGATCGGCGGGAGCTGCTGTGGCCTCCCTTGTCCCTCCCCGCCCCCGTCGAATCCCACGGCCCGCCGGTTATCGCGACAGCCTTCCGCCGCATCGCAATTAACTCCGGCGGAAAAGCCCCGCTGTGCTTCCGGCACTGTTCGGGGCGTGTCTGGCCGCGGCGCCACCCGCGTTCTATGGTCCGCGGCGCTCCCAGGGTCCCCCGCGCCGCGGCCGGTACCCGGGAGGAGCGCGGCGGCGGGCGCTGGCCTGTCCGGGGCCTGTCTTGCCCCGGGGCTGCGCCTGCCCGCGGCCGCTATGGAGCTGGAGGTGCCTGAGGAGGCGGAGGGCTCGGCCGCGGCGGGTGCCGGTGCCATCACTCCGGAGGCCGGCGTAGGGGGACCGGACGCGTCAGGAGGTAACGCGCCGCGAGCACCGGGGGCCGCCCCTGGCTGTCCCGTACCCGGCCGGGCCCCGACGTGTCCCCCGTGTCCCGCCGGCTCGCAGTGGTTCAGCCCAGCCGTAACCCCGGCCGGGCCCCCCCGCGGGGCGCTCGGAGTGGTTCGGTCCAGCCCGCCCCCCCCTCCCCGGAGTGCGCCCCCCCTCCCCCCCCGACACCGCGTGGTCCCGTCCAACTGCTGCTTCCCTTCCCCCCTTCTCCCCCGGACCCGAGATGGTTCCGCCCCCGGCAGGGACACCGGGGGACACCGTGGGACACCGGTGTGGGGCTCCCCCGTCTCTGTCCTCGGGAGTCTCGGAGCTGCGAGGGGCAGCGGCGACGCCCGGACCACCGTGCGAGGCACAGGCCGCCCACCTCCGGCGCTACTCCCGGCCCCGGCTGGGCCTGGAAGGCCGTGGCGGAACCGTCCTGTCCCGTCCGCTCTTGGGGGTCGCTCCCCGGAGATCACAGGGTCGGGGGGCCAGGCAGACCCTGGCAGCGGGAGTGGGGGGCTTTGTCGCCGGCCGGGGTGCCTCCCGCCGGAGGGGGCCCGTTTGTCAGGGCCCAGAGCGAGCCGAGCCCGGCAGCAGCATCAGCAGGAGGTTTGGGGTTCCTGAGTGGCAGGATGGATCCATGGGGCTGCGCCTGTGCACCTGCCCCCGCCTCCACCGCTGCCTAATTATTTCTAGTTCATTAACAGCCTCAGAATTGCTGGCTGAGCCGTGCTCGTGATGTTCAGCCCTGCTGCTGCCGGGCTGACACGTTCCTGCGCAGGCCCGACGCGGAGCTCCGGGCACCTGCTGGAGTCCGGGGTGCTCAGAGGCCTTGGCTGTGTGATGACAGCATCTCCCGTGTCGTCAGGCCTTTAAATGAGCATCATTAGATCTTCTGAGAACCAGCTAATTACAGTGGAGGCCGTGCTCGTTTTGCAGATGTCATCTGCCCTGCTGGGGCTGTGGGTGTAGCGTGTAACTTTGGGTAAGGTGCCGACGTTTGGGCTGGGGGAAGCTGTCCCCAGCCGTCCTGCTGCGGTTCCTTGGTGCTGCAAAGAAAGGCAGGGGCTGGCAGCCTGCAGCCTGCCTTCCCAAGGCTGCCTGCTGTGCTCCCACACAGCCTTGGACCTCTTTTTGGGAGTGTTCTCCAGCACGGGTAGGGGTGGCAGGTGGTGCCAAAGGAGTGAGAGAGAACCTCTTGCTGGTCACTCACAGAACAGTTTGATCTGGGAGGGACCTTAAAGCTCATCTTGTTCCATCCTTCTGCATGGGGAGGGACTCCAGTGAACAATTAAAATACAGTTTGTCCTTCTGATTTCTCTGTCATATATTTGGGTTTTGGGGATGACAGGGGGTTGTTGATGAGGACTGGGTGAAGTGTTTATGGAGACTGTTGCTCAGGAAAGGTTTAAGCAGGGAGAGTGTATTTATGTTCTTCTATGAGCAAGTAAATCTGAATTTTTGAACCTGTAGGCTGTCTTACCTCTATGCTGATAGTAAAAAAGATGAAACAGAGCCAGTAATCTCACCAATGCTTTGATTTCTCAAAGTCAAGTTGCTTACTCCTCACTTGGGTAGCGTCCAAATTGTGTCACTTGGCCTCAGCTGCTCTTGCAGCTGGAGCTCCCGGGGGGGCTGGGGACAACATGCACAACAGCAAATGAGTTTGTGCTGGAGAAGAGCAAACCCTGGGGGGTGGAGGTGGCCTTTGGTGGGCTGTGGGAGGGCACGGCTGCACCCGCACAGAGTAGGCTGTGCTGTGCTTCTGGGCTTGTCACTGTGCTCCATGGTCTGAACTGGGTGGCAGATCCCCATAACACTGGTGCCTGTGCTGCTGTATGGAGGTGTTGAAGTGCTCATGACCCATCTACACAAGTGCTTTGTGCTGCTCCCTTTGTGCTCACTGTTCTGCATGTCCTGTTGAAGGGTCACCAGTGTGGCTGAAACCTGCTGCCTGGTTCCTGGTGGGAGAGCAGGCATCTGGGTGCTGTGCTCTGCCTGAACAACATGTTAGGATTAATCCAGGCTGGGTCAGGCCAGCAAACACCTTCCCCAAACCCTCTATTATTATAGAAAAATTATGGTTAGTCTGATACAGGAGTAAAACTGCCTGGAGAAGGGCTGGAAGTCAGGGAGGCCTTCGCAGTAGGTTGACTTAAGGTACAGTGTGTTCTTAAGGGAACTTTTGGAAATCTCATGCTTTGAGGGAGAAAACCTCACTTATTGCCAGCAGCAGGGCTCATTCATAAACACACAGGCCCAGTTTGTTCATTCCTGAGACCTTGGCTTCAAAGTTTTAAAAAGTTTTGTGACCAGCTAGTTGAAAGGGAGTTTAAAAATCTAATGGGTCCAGATGCTTGCTGTGCCTTCTCCCTGAATCTGTACCCTCATGCCCTGGGGAGGGACTGCAGGGAGTGTAAGGGGCTGCTCTAGAGCTCTGGTGAGCTCTGGGCAAGAGTAGAGGTGGTATGAGGAGGTAGGGTGCTGTGGGGTGACAGGTGAGTACTGGGCTTGTTTAGGCTGGGGTGCCCTGATCTCAGGGATGGCTGGGTAAGCAAAGGGTACATCACCATTCCTCTAGCCAGGTGCAGTCTGGAGACACAGGGTCTGGAAACCTTTTATTCAGGGGTGGTTGGGTTATGGGAGAGCTGTTGCTACAAAAGAACCGGCACTATCCCAGTGTTGGACCGCAGAACTGGGCTCCACCATCTCCTTTCTAAAGTGAGAATTCTCAGCGGGGAAATAGAGTTGACTTGAAGTTGGGTTTATTTCCATTGGTCAGGTCTCCTATTCCATAGGTTTCAGTCTGCCCATCACTTATGGTCCAGAGCTGGAGCAGAAGCCTCCAATGTTTTCTTCAAGGTTGGATTCCAATGGTTTAGGTAACTGAAATGATTTAACAAGGATTCACAGTTGTGTTGGACCACTTTCTTGCTGTACCTCTGGCTGAAGGAGCACAGTGAAGATCCCAGCCGCAGCCAGGGGAGAGCCAGGTGTGCTGTGTGCTGGTGACACCTGTGTGGCTGTCTCCAAAACACACTGGAGAGCGTTGATTGCAACAGCCCGGGAACAGGATTGCAGCTCTTCCCTCTTAGCAGTGATAACTTTGAAGTGACTTTTGAAGGGTTGCTGGAAGCAATTTTTTCAGTGAGCAGATTAGAGATAAGAGAAGAATTCCACCCTGTGGGGCATAAGCAGTTCAATTCATACCAACTCGATGGAGAGGGGAAATTGAAGAGAGCTTATCAGCTTGAGGAAAAATCAAATGTAAACATCATCCCCAGCATGATTATGGTTCACAGCTTAGTTGGATGTCACATGCCTCTGTGGCGTGAAATGGTGCTGGCGAGGATGATTACAGAGGGAGTCAGCCAGGCAGGAACAGGCAGAAAAACACCCTGTGCCTTGAACTCTTAAAGACCCTGCAGTCACTTCACAGTCAATAAGTCACAGCTCAGCTGCAGAGAAGGAGGAGGGCAATGAAAATAGAATTCAGGCTGCTCTGGCAAATTAATTATTCTGAAGATATGAATCGGCTGGAAGCACGTAGGGAAGCTGGGATGGTGGAGCCTGGGAGCTGGGAAGGGCAGTGTGCACAGCAGGCAGATGTGGGTACTGCCCTAAGGATGCTGAGCCTGCCTGTATCGGTGTCAGGGCAGGCTGCAGAGTGAGTTTCTGAGAAGACACAGGATGGGGAATGATTAGTCTCATTTTCATTACCCAGCACTTGGCATCGACCTGTATATAACAGCCCATTCCACCACTGCTGGGCAGAGCTGCCACTGCCTTGTCCCACTGGGGAGGCACAGGGGCCTCTCTGGAAGAGCTCCTCAGGGAATGACCTGAGTGGATTCAGTATGAACAGTATATGATTTGGGAACTATTATTGAAATGATTCACTGACATGACCATTATGGGCTCTTGCCAGATGCACAATTGTAAGCAATATGGTATTCGCATATAAGGTGGTTATAGCCTGAAAGGCAGCAGCAGGAATTCCAGCACTCTTCCTTCATGGACACATCTTTCAGTTAGCACCAGTTGACTCCAGAAGTAGTCCTGCCATGGCTGTGTGTTACTCTGGTAAAGACTTGAGAGCTCTTCTCATCACTTGCTGCTTCAGCTTTGCCACTGTTTGATTATTCCCATCCATCCTTTTGGGCTGCCAAGCTTATTCCCATGTACCATAATTAATCTCTAGAAACCTGGCAGGTTCCTCACTCCTGACATGGATGCAGTACCATGTGCTTGCTGGGACCTACTGGTATGAGATCTGTTCATTTCTGCATGTGGGAGCTGCAGGTGTTATGTGAGGGTCACTAACTTGTGACTCAAAAAGCAGAAAGCACTGCACCTTTTGCATTGCACTAGGGAATGTCAGAAGCAGAGTGGGAGAGGGAAATATTTGCTAATCCCCGTGCAAGGAGGGTTGCCTTTGTTTAGGTGGAATTGAATGCTCAATGCTCCCATCCGCAGCGTGGGGAGGGAGCTGCTGGCCATGTCGCTAGCATGAGATGCTCCCTCTGGAATCCTGGCTGCAGGAAAGTGGGAGCCAAAGCAGATCCTGCCTTCCCCAGATGGTCTGGTCCCGTGGATACACTCTCACAGTCTCCCCTGGGTCCCAGGGAAGGCAGTGGGAGCAGTTGGTATTGGAATAGGCTGCCAGTTTTGGGACACACTCTCTGGTTTAATACAGAGGCCTTGGCACCTCCTTTTCTCCAAGATGCTTATGTTGAGAGAGAAGTGACTCAGAATGTTTGAATCATAGAATGAAGGAATAGTTGGGGTAGGAAGGGACCATCTCATTCCAACCCCCTACTATGGGCATGGACACCTTCCAGTAGACCAGGGTGCTCCAAACCCCATCCCGTTTGGCCTTGAAGCTCATAAATAGCAGCAGAACAGCAGGTGTCAAGGTGGGGTATTTCCTTTCCTATTAAGTCTTTCCAAGTCTCTAACCAAGATCTCTGATAGTCCCCTTTGATTTGTTTAATAACCCAGTGACAGTGTTGCTGTCCTTCACCCATCTCCCAGGCCTACAGGGTTAGCTCATGAATGTGCCCAACAACATAACTTTTAGTCACATCAAACTGATTGTCTGATCATGTCTGTGGGACCAGGCAGAAGCATTGTGCAGGTGCAAAGCCCTAGTTGTTTCGTGTGGATTCCCTGTGAGTACTTACTGTTAGAGAGATAGACACACCTCTGTGGTATTTCACCATTTATTTCACCATATCTAAATCCACGGTGAGTGCAAGAACTCAAAAGAGAAAAGTACTGTTATGTTCTGTAAGTCTTTGGCAAAGCAGAATTCCTGGCCAAGCATGGTCTGGATGTTTGCTGCTGCCTGGGGGTGCCGGTGCAGCCACTTGTGTTTCCCTGAGTGCTGGGGTGAGGACACACAGCATGCTGAGCCCCTGCTGCTGCTGTTCTGCCACGGGAATGCATACACAGACAGGAAAAGACATGAGCACAGCAGAGAGGAAATCAAGGCACTGCAAAGGCCTGGGAGCCAAAGACTGTTCAATGCTGAAATGAAACAAAAGCACAAGAAGGAAGAGGATCATGTAAAAAACCAAACTTGTGGCCTGTATGAAGTGGGCTTGGTCTTGATCCTCAGCAGTGCAAACCTCAGTAGAGCCCAGCATTGCTCACCTGCCTCCTGAGGAGCATGTGCCAAATGGAAAGCAGCTGCTGGCTCTCCCAGGCTCTCCCCCTCTGGGGAGAACTGGCAGACTGAGTCTGTGGACAGGAGCCTAGCTTCTCCAAGAGCCCTGTCGAAGTCAGTGATCATACAGTGATGTTGGGGCTTTTCCTTCTTAGGTAGATCCTTGAAATACTCACTTCCTAAGCAGCCTGGCACTTGTTTGCTTGACCTTTTCAGTGATGCCAATAGCTGGGTTAACCTCCAGACTTTCTGGAAAGCATTTATTGTAATTAAAAAGCTTAAAGTGATTAGAGCAGCTTTTCTGTTACTTTGTCTCCTCACCCACATATTTAGCAGAAAATGCTGTCAACCCCAAATTAAGTGTCATCGTCTTCCATGGTGTGTTGTTGTGGCTTCCCTGGCTTACATGTGGGTTTTGGCACTGGCTTGTGGTGAATTACCAGGCTGAGTCAGAGGACATGCTGTGGTGGGAGGGAAATCTGAAGCTGGCAATGTGCTGGGTTACCCCAGTGTTCCCAGCCTTGCCCATGCTGCTGGTCACCACTTACCATGACATATTTTTATCTCACAGCTCTGGGGAGAGGATGCGAGTCCCTTTGCCTCTCTTTCAGCTTTCTTTGAAAGCTACAAGCTTTCATCTGTAGCAAGCATACTGCTCTTTTCTAATTCTATTGAAAAAACCACAAATGTGTACAGCTAAGGAGTCGGTGTGTGGTGTGAAGGTTTCGCTTCAATATTTACTGTAACAGAAGCAGGTTGGAATAATCCACATGTGTAGAAGAGCTGTGTTCTTTTATAGCGTGGAGCTGGCATGTTCTTTACAGTTGCACCTCTGGCAGATGCCTATGAGAAGTGCTGTCCCTTTGGATAAGTGCTCGACTTTGGATCTGGAGTTGCAGTAAACAAACTTTGCTATGTCCAACCACTGCCTGTGCAGTTTGCATTCAGTGTGAGGGGTGTAAATGCTTTGCAGACTCATCAAGGCAGCCCAGTCCTCATCTCCTTTGTAATCATCAGAACCTGCATGTTCTCTTTGCAGAAATTACTTCTAGAGAGGGTGGGGAAGACTTCCTGGGAGAAAAGAGAAGTTGTAAGCCAGCTGTCTGCCTTCATCTTTGAAGACCTGCCTGTTGTATGAGGAGTGTTTGAAAGGCTAGGGCCCACATTCAGGAGCACAACTGTAGGTGCTCCTGCTGCCCAAGGCACTCCTTGATCCAGGAAAGGGAACCAGGTCATGGCCTGGGGTTTGTCACAAGACCAGCCTGGGCAGATCCACATCCATGACTGAAAGGGCCTGGAGATTAGCTGAACATGGGAACAGCACAGGCAGCAGCTCCTGTCTTTGTTCTGGGTGAAACAGCTCAGTCTCCTGAACTGCGAGGAATTAATGGATTACAAGACAAGGGCAGCTTTGCCTTTTTTGTGGTCATTGAAACGCAGCAGCGCTGCTGGGATGGTGCCACTGGCGCCGTGGCTGGTGGGGAGCTCGGTCAGACTGGTCAGACTCCACTGAGCTCCAGCTCTGCTTTTCACTTTACTGCATAATGTTCACCTCTCCCGGCCACGCCGGCGAATGAGGCTTGATTCAGCTTCTGCCCTGTGCTCTGGCTGCTGCTGTTAAAGCTTTCCTGCTTCTGCTCTCCTGTGGGAGCTCTTGCATGGGTCTTGGTGGCTCCTGCAAAATGAGCTTTCATGCTCTGAGGGCCTGTTTAGGCACGGCAGCTGTTAACTCTTCAGTTATGCTCAGTAATGCTTTTTCGGACAAAGCTCTGTCAAAATGCTGACTCTTCACATTCAAGTTGTCTGCGTTCCTGTATCGTGGCACACACCTCCTAATTTCTTTTCCAGAAGATCTGGTAGTGCTTTGACCTCAGCCATCTCCTGAAGAAAATGCAGCTCACCAGAGGAAGGGAGTGCTGGGCTGGGAGCCAGTCAGGTCTCTACTCCTTCACTGAATTTAGTAAATCAGAGTAATTCCCCAGCTGTTTCGTGTTTTTTTCCATAGGAGAAGTGTTCTGCTGCTTTTGGGGCCAGGGACCTGAGTTCACAGTCATTTAGCAGGGCTGGTGTTAGAAGCATGTCCTTAGTGTGACCCAAACTTTGGGCACATCAGGATACTGCCCTTCAAAATGGGTGTCTTGGATGTGTCAGACTGTGCTGGTGACCACGTTGTGCTTCTGCAAGAGTAGAATTAGTCAAGACTGTTTTGCCTGCTCATTTGCTGCCTGACAAGATGTTGTTTAAATTGCTGGTTAGACTTTTCTTTCCCTTGGCGTTTGCTGTTCTCAGTTGCTGCTTTATATTCTGTCACCCAAGTAATGAAGGTCTGGATTTCCAGTGGCTGAGACAACCACTGGGACTGGTGAAGTACAACCTGATGCAGTTGAGGACTGACACAGAAACATGCTTCATGTCCATTAAGAGAGCATTGTTTGCAAAGTCAGTCTCTTGGGAATTCAAGCTTGATGCCTAAACTTGTTTTCTGCCTCCCTGGTTAAGGTTGGGTTCACTCCACCTGGGCAGAGCACTCTTGCCAACCCTATGTGGAACAGGAAGGCCAGGGAGGAATGAAGTAGGCAGAATAAAAGCAATTCTCCTGTATATTTAAAGCAGTAGCAATTTAGGTCACCTTAATCTGCTCTCCCTCCTCCCCTTCCTGCGGGATGGGAGAATATCCCGGCCACTTGTGCTGCAGGGTGATGATGAGGGGGGACCACCTTTGTCCTGCTGCTGTCGAGCTGTGGAGCATCCTGTGGCCTCGGGAGGCTTTGCTACCTGTTTGTTACCTACCAAAATAATCAAAGATAGCTCTCCAACAGTACAGCGAAACAGTGTTGTTTCTGTGCATGAGATGATTGACTTCAAGGTGATTTAATTCACTTATTTCAATTATTTTTTGAGGTGGAATTCCTGATTTGTGGATGGAACTGTGATTCTGTTTTAAGCACAGTCATCCTCCTGAGCTCTAGGAATTCACCTGATTTTTCACCAGTTATAGCTGGGCAGCAGTACAATCACAGCATTACTTCAGGTGCTGTTCAGTGCTGGTCCTGTCAGCCCTCCTGATGGAGTTGGCTCAGAATGGCTGTGTATGGATTTTTATCTCATTCAAGGCTGTCTGAGCTCAGGTAGCTCAGACCACTTGGCACCAATTTGAGCAACTTGAGTGGAGCAGTTTGGGTTGAAGCGTTTATACAACTCACAAAAAGTTCAGAGCCCTTGAGTATTTTTATGTAATTGGCAAGTTTTGAGAGGTTTCATGAAGTCCTTTCAAAGCTCAAGCCTCATCTCCTGTGAGCCTCCCAGCAGACTGCAGTGCCAGAAGCCACAGAGTCATAGAATCTCCTGGGTTGGAAGGGACCCATGAGGATCATTGAGTCCAGCTCGTGGCCCTGCACAAGGAGAACCCCCATAATCCCACCAAGTGCCTGAGAGCATTATCCAAACACTTGGGAACTCTGGCAGAGTTCAGGCTCAGCCACCAGCAGTGGTGTATCCTGCTTTGTCCAACACAGTTGATAAAATTTTGGGAGTCACAGCTGGGGACGTGGCTGGTTTCTGCCCTTGGAGCCTGCTTGGTTCTGTGAGCACTTTTTCCACAGTGGATCCCACAGAGGGGACAGCCCAGCTTAAGTCAGTTGTTACCTCTGGTGTCTATTGACTTTACCTGAGGTCTTGAAAAACTGAGGGAATCTAAGAAAAACCTTCAGGCTTGGCATAAGGCCTAGAAACACGTGTGTGCATTGTACAAAGTAAAATGAAGGTGATGAGCTGAAGCCTGCCATGGCCACTGGTTGAGTCTTTAGGATGTGCAGCTCTCTTCCCAGGGTAGGGCTGCAAACTGGAGCTCACCCTGGCTTTGTGACACTGATGGCATTTTCCTCGTGGGTTAATGGGGGGAGAGGGAAGAGTTCTCTGCAAGGCAAAAGTGATGGACTTTGTTAACTGCTCTAAAATACCAGGGAAGATCTGCCCATCTTTGTGCTGCCTTGTCATGTTTGGCACATTCTGTGACCTGAGCCAAGACACAAGGAAATATTGCCAAAGCTTCTGCAGGATGCAGCTGAGGACAAAGATGCTGCAGTAGTTTTTCTTTCTGTAGTTTCTCTGCACATCTGATGGACCAGATTTTGTGGATTTTTCAGTATAAAATTGTCCATTATTGCATTTTTCAAAGGGAGGAAACTGGCTGAAATCCTCCTCTGGCTGAGTGCTCCTTCTCTGAATGTGCTGATGGCACTTCAGCAGTCACAGTCACTCCACTTGGATGCTGATGTGGAACTTGGTTGTCTCTCTGTGTTCTTGATTCTGCAGTTTCTGTCAGTGTAGCTGGTTCTGCATCCCTGTGCCAGCATGAAGGGGTGGTGTGCTCAGTCCCACATGCAGCCCAGAGGGCAGATGTAATACCTGAAACCGTTTGTCTTCTCTTTAAATGTCACTTTTAACTGGGTGTCATCTGCAAAGTGACAGTTTTCCTCCTCTCTGTACGTGTTGGGTGCCGCTCTCTCCATCTGGCTGGCTGTGTGTTGACGGGGGCAGTGTACAAAACGCAGAGCATTTGCTGGCAGAAATGCAAACTGTAGAGATGTAAAATAGTCCCTGACTTCAAAGCTGGAATAGAGAGAGCAGAAAATGAAGTCTCAAAGCTGTGCTTGTCACTGTTAATGACATGCTCAGTTACAGACACTTGCTGAGGTGGAATTCAGAAATAAGGCCTTGGGTTTCACTCTTGCCTAACAGGTGGGGATTATTTGGGAGTTTAAATAGCACATGTTATGGGGTGGTTTCTGTGGTTGGTGAGGACTGTTTGTTCAGTGATTAGAGCTGAAATCTGGAAGGTTAACAATTGCCTTTGCTTAATGGAATGTTTTTTTCCCCTCCAATTCTGACTTACATTACAAGACAATGAAGTTTTTCAGGAGGTAGATATTATGTTGTATTTTGTAGCTTTTCACTGATTCCTGGAATATCCTGAGCTGGAAGGGACCCACAGGGATGATCAGCGCAGCCCCTGTCCCTGCACAGCCACCCCAACACCCCCACCCTGAGCAGCCCTGAGAGCTCCTGCAGCTCTGGCAGCCTTGGCACCATTCCCTGGGGAGCCTGGGCAGTGCCCAGCAGCCTCGGGGGGAAGAACCTTTCCCTGAGCTCCAGGCCAAGCCCTGGCACAGCTCCAGCCCTTCCTGGCCCCCTGTCCCAGAGCAGAGCTCAGCCCCTGCCCCTGTGCCTGCCCTGGGCAGGAGCTGCAGCCCCCGAGGAGCCTCCCCTCAGTCTCCTGTGCTCCAGCTGAACCAGCCAAGTGCCCTCAGCTGCTCCTCAGCCCCTTCCCCAGCTCCGTGTCCCTCCTTTGGGCACTCTCCACCAGCTCTGGATCCTTCTGATCCTGTGGTGCCCAAAGTGCCCCCAGCACTGGAGGTGAGGCTGCAGCCTCATACTGATTGATATGCATATGGATTTTTTGAATTCCAAGATACTTCTTCTCAACCCAGCATCTCTTCAGGCTTAAATTAATTTTGATGGTAGAGAACTGCTGACAGTCTTTCTCCTCTGTAATCTCAGAGGGTTGGATGTTTGTTTTCATTTCAGTATTGGGCAGGAGTCACTGGTGGATTAACTATCTGGGACAGTCTTTTGAGTAAGTGGCTTCTGGACTGATAATGCCAGAAAATGCTTATTAAAGAAAATGAGAAACGTGGCAATTTGGGAAGAACTTGGTTTAATATGTGCAGGCTCTGGTTTTGCATGGATGGGATGGCAATGCGCTTCCACAGGGGATAAGATTTAAAGTTTATAACAATCTCAGAGACATACTGTAGCTCCCTGAACTCCCAGATTTTAAAACACAAAGATTGGATTTATTTTTAATCTTTTCTAAACTGAAAACTGGAAGTGAAAGGAGGCTGGAAGTGCCCAGCATGAAAAGCAAACTGTGACCTACAGAAAGAAGGTGGGTTTTTACAGCAGCTAAAGAAATTAAATTTAAATGCTTAGTTTTGCTGTGAAGTGGGTTAAAAACTTAATCTGTTAGGGTGAGGTGGGGTGAAAAATGACTTAATTCAAGGCCTGTGGGAGGGAGGGATAAGATGTGTCTGAATGGCAGCTGCTCATCTAAAGGAAAAAGGAGTGTGTTGCAGGCAGAAGTGGCAAGGGCTGCCTAGTACTTCATGTTTTCTATTAGAGCTCCTGCTTTTGACTTGACAGGAAAAGTCTTCAAAGCTCCTTTGCCTTATGACTCACCTTTAAATACAGGCAAAACCAATGCACCCGTTTTGGTGAAGAGGAAGCCAAGACTGAAGCCCATCCAAAACTGTAGAGCTTGGTCCCATCCTTGAAAGGGGCTGTGGTACCTGCAGGATGATTCTGCTTCATCACAGCTGCCTTCTCCTGTTCCCATGGGCACCTTCCCCCCTGCTGCTCTGAGCCTCTCGGCTGCCCTTCTGCTGTGCCGTGGGAAAGGAGCTCAGACCTGCTCGGCTTCCCCCCGCGCCTTGGTGGGACAGAGCTGGAGGCTGATGCCATCTGGTTTGGAAGGAAGCTGCTAGATTGGGAGCCAGCAGATGTAGACCTTAAGCTATGAGACTGCCCATGTCAGCCTGCAGAATCCTTTATTCCCCACTGAGGTCTGCTGTGTGAGTGTTGGCCAGCGTCACCACACACCTCTGTCTGTTCCTGCCTCCACGACCACCACCATAAACCAGAGGGCTGGTGGCTGGGAGGAGAAGCCTGAGCACACAGCTGGGTTGTCCTCCTGGAGATGCTTTTCAGAGGGAATATTTGATGTCAGTGTGCCTGGCTGTGGCTTGTGTTATCTCCAAAGAGAGGAGCAGATTGTGCTGTTCCCCCTCTCTTTTGCAGGTCAGTGGTAGTGTGTGTTTGTTTGATACAAACTTGTAGTGTTCTGGTTCAGGGGAACGAATTTATTTCTTGTTTTATTGAAATCTTAGCAAACAGTGTTAAAGAACTCATGAGGTTCTTCTGTGTAGTTCAGGAAGGCTAAGCTGAAGTTCACTCCATGCTGCTGGCTTGAGTTGTGTGGCCAGCAGGACCAGAGCAGTGCCTGCCCCCTGTGCTGGGCACTGCTGAGGCCCTACCTCGAGTCCTGGGGTCAGTTTTGGGCCTCTCACAACAAGAAGGACATTGAGAGGCTGGAGCGTGTCCAGGGAAGGGAACAGAACTGGGGAAGGGGCTGGAGCACCAGGAGCAACTGAGGGAGCTGGAGGGGCTCAGCCTGGAGAAAAGGAGGCTCAGGAGGAACCTTGTGCCTCAGCACAACTCCCTGACAGGAGGGGAGAGCTGGGGTGGGGTCAGGCTCTACTCCCAGGGAACAGGGACAGGAGGAGAGGAAACGGCCTTAAGGTGGCCTAGGGGAGGTTCAGGTTGGACACTGGGAAAATTTCCTCACTGAAAGAGTGGTCAGGCCTTGACAGGCTACCCAGAACAGTGGGGGTGATGATATCCCTGGAAGTGTTCAAAAAACAAGTAGAAATTGCACTTGGCTGTATGATTTAGTGGGCATGGTGAGCTTCAGTCAGAGGTTGGGCCTGATGATGTTGGAGGTCTTTTCCAGCCTTAATGATTCTGTGATTCATATGGCATCCCAAGTTTTTCCTTGTGTTGGGCAGATGCTGAGTAAAGCCCTGAGAAGGGCACAAGTTGTTCAGGGCTCTATTTGAGAGCCTTGGAGACCAGAAGTTGTTCTCAGTTGCATCTGGAGCTTACAAAGTGATTTCAGTGCACATCTATGAGGTGTGTAGGCAGCCAGCCTGGGCTCTTCCTGAGGTGGTCACTTGCATTTTTGCAAAGTCATTGCCTTGGGAATTCAAGCTTGATGCCCAAACTTGCTTTCTGCCTCCCTGGTTAAGGTTGGGTTCACCCCACCTGCACATCTCACCTGGGCAGAGGGGTCTTGCCAACCCTGTGTGGGACAGGAATATTCTTAGTTGTAGTCAGTCAATATTCTTTAGTTGTAGTTCTCTCTGTTTAAGGCATGCCTTTCCTCCTCCTCCTCACTGGAGAAGAGCTGCCCTGAAACCCACAACGCAAGATGTGGAGGCTCTGGAAAGCTGGGAAGAGAGCTGACCCAGCTGGCTGGGGTTCAACTCCAAGCTAACTTGTTGTCTTTCGTCTGTCAGACACATCCTAGAAACCACATCACTTCAGGGAGACCTTGACCCCTCCTCTGTCCTGTGCAAGTGCAGGAGTACCAAGGTGAGGCACATCCCATGGCCCCTGCAAGCTCAGCCCAAGCTGGTGCTGCTCCCAGAGGGGTTTGTGGCTGTGCTGGGTACAAGTGTGTGCTCAGCCTTGGAGAAAACAGTGCCAGCAATCTGCAGGGTCCTCAGCACCTGGTGGCCTGCAGGAGTTTAGGAGAACAAGCTCAGCAACAGCCTCAGTTCTGCCTGAGCAGCACCTTGGGAACCTGAGTGCTCTTTTGGATTTTACTTTCTTCTTTTGCATCTTTGGGCGCATACCTGTGCAGAGTCTGGAGATCTGGTTCCCAAATGAAGAAATAAATGGGCATTGCTGCACTTGGTTAAATAGAAGTAATAAATCCCTGGCTCAGCCTCCTAAGTGCAAGTCCTCCAGGCCAGGCTGGAGAAGCTGCTTTTCTGCCCCAGCTTTGAGCAGGCTGCAGGTCTGTGCCAGAACCAGCTGTCCTTCAGCTCGTGGCTGCCTGCACTGTAGGAGGCTGTCCCTGATGGCCGGTGTAATGCAACGGAGACATCCCTGTAGCCCACCATGGGCAGCAGGCTGTCTCGTCATGTCTCACCTGTTTAAATTTCCTAGTAAGAGCTCTAGAAGTAATTTTGGAATGTCATTGTTTTTTAGGTATCGTCTTTTCAGCTCCTAGCTGAGTCACTGGCTACCATGCTACAGCCAGGATCCCAGGGAGAGGAGAGACCTGCTGAAACTTTGAGTTACAATTTTTGGCAGCACACTCCATCTTTGGAGCTTGTTCTGCTGTGGTTTGTTTTCTTCCATCTGTGCAGGTGCCTTTGTGAGAGCAGAGCAGGAGCACCTGATCCAAACACTAGAGTCACAAAGAACAGAAGGCTTTAGCTAGGGCGGTGAGAAAAGAACATGGTAATGAGCAATAATGTAAATTTATTCTTAACCTCCAACTCCCCACACCTTGTGCCAGTAGCTTTTGCCCTGGAGATCATTCCTGAGTCTGACAGCACAGTGACCTGTCTGTCCAGAGCTGCTGCATCTCTGGGGAATGTTACTCACAGAGCCCCAGTTGGGGTGAAGACTGGAGGATCAGGACCCCTCCTGGCTACCAGCCCCCTCGGTCTGGGGAAGAGAGAAGGTGTTGGCATGTCCAGGGAGGGGAGGGATCATGGAATCACAGAATAGTTTGGGTTGGAAGGGACCTTAATGCTCATCTTGTTCCATAGCCTGCCATGGGCAGGGATGCCTTCCACTAGACCAGGTTGCTTCAAGCCACATCCAACCTGAGCCCAAAAATTTCTTCCCAATATCACATTTAACCCTGCCCTCTGGCAGTGGGAAGCCATTCCCCCTTGTCCTGTCCTTCTAAGCCCTTGTCCAAAGTTCCTCTCTGGCTCTCTTGGAGCACCTTTAGGCCCTGCAAGGGGCTCTGAATTCTCCCTGGAGCCTTGCCCAGATGAGCACCCTCAGCTTCAGAGCAGAGGGTCTCCTGCTTTTGCTCCAGGTCCTCTGGACTTGCTCCAGCAGCTCCATATCTTGTTGATGTTGGATCCCAGACCTGGAGGCAGCTCTGCAGGTGGGACCTCACACAAGTGGGGCAGAGGGGCAGAATCCCCTTCCTCAACCTGCTGGTCACAATTTTTTTTGATGCAGCCCAGGATCCATCTGGATCTACCTGGAGGAAAGAATTTGCAGTAGCTGGAATGGATTAAGCAGAGTTTGCTCCTAAAGGGCTGGCCAGCCCTCACTTTGTTGAGTTCTGGGATCTGGATGGGTGTGCAGGAGAGGCACAGGCAGCAAGGGTGGTGAGGTGCTGCCAGGCAGGCACAGGACATGCTGATGGGAAGCAGTGGAGTTGGAAGAGTAAGTTTTGAATGAGGCCAAGAAACCAGCTCAGATGAGCTGTATCTGCAGCTTGGAGAACTTGGGTTTCTCCTTTTTACATCAGCAAAAACTCAGGTTTATTTAGAAGTAGGTCATAGAATCATGGAGTCTTTAAGTTTGCAAAAGACCTGCAAGATTATCAAGTCAAATCTTGACTGAATGTGTCACTACTCTGCTTTTTTAAGCATGTTTTCTTAACTGTGTGTTTTCATTGGTACCTGGTCAACTTGAAAACCATGCCCGAGTTGTGCAGAGGTTGTGCTCTTTGAGGGCTGTGTCACAAACTCACACTCTAAAAACTGGAAATGCAACCTAATGCTTTTGCCTGGACATCTGTTTTTGAAACAGGTAGAAGTTAGAGATGTCCCTGCCTCCTTTCCCACCCAGGCCTTGTCCTCAGCATTGGGATGCAAAGCTCCACATTGCAGTGTTGTCAGCAGCACCTGTGGCAGCCTGGAAGTGTTTGGTGAAGGAGTTTGTTGGCTGCTCCCATCAGGCTGGGTACAAGGACTTTATCTCCAGTGACGCATGTTATATGTAACCTTGCTCTGAAATCCCCTTTCAAGTCTCCAGTGCTTGAGCACCCTCAGAAAATCTCTGTCAGGTGATGTTAGCCAGAGTGGAATTAAACCTTACAGGATTTAGCCGAGCAGCTTTGGCTACAGAGTAAATCAGGAAATGCCCCACTAGGTAAAAATGCAGGTGCACCTTTGGGATGTCTTGTGAAGGGTGGCCTGCAGTCAGAACAGCTGTTTTCCCTTTGGGGGCTGCTGTCAGTTGGGATCCCACGGATTTAAAGCTGTGCTGACTGTGGTGACATCTCTGTGTCCTGGTGTTGTGGTAGGTGATTATTGGGAAACTTCAAATAGATTTCCTGACCTTCTTTGACTGTAGTTACTGGACTTCAACACGTTTTTTTAGAATGTCAGAAAATGGTGGATATCTTTTGTGGGTTGCATTCCTGTATTCTCAGGCTAAATTAGTTGAGAATAATTCCTGCTGGTGAGTGAGCAAGGGGCCTAGGCTCGTTTGAGGAGGGCACTTTTAAATAGTGGAAGTTACGAATTATCTAGCCAAGCCCTCCTGGAGGGAGACAGGGCTGAGAGATAAAGTCAGGGGCATAGTTTGTCACTGTCTCATGCAGCCTGCAGTCCAACTCTCATGGTGTCTGCTGTGCTGCTGCTCCTGCAGGCAGCTGGAATGGTTCCTTTGCATTGCCAGTGCTCCCCCCAGACACGCCGAGATCGTCTGCAGGATACGCAGAGAAGGAATATTGGAAAGGGAGCCAAGCTGATGTGCAGAGGCATCCCCCTGCTCTAGTTAAAGGGGTTTGTCGTCTCAATAACAATATCCTGTGCTGTTTATCAGCATAAGACATTTTGGGATTGAGCACAGTGAATATATCCTTTCTCCAGCTAGCAGTTCCCTGTCCTTTGCCTGGCATTTGCCTTGAAGTGTCCTCACAGAGCCAGCGAGTTAGTTCCAAAAGGAGCCTGGCTGGCGAAGAGGCTCCAGTAGCACTAATCCCTACCTGCCTGGGAGGTGCTATGGACTGACACTAAGCCCCAAGCAGCCAAAGCCCTGAGCTGTGCCATGATGGAAACCCTGGGTATTTGGGACAGAACAACTGTTCTGGCTGTGGCAGGCAGGGTGTAACCTCGGATTAGTCAGGTCAAGCTTCTCCCTCTTTATTAGTGGCCCTCGGAGAGCGGCATATTGGAGGATGGAGGTGAGCCTCCTTCCCTGCACATAGGTAGGACATGTTAAAGGTCCTGGATCCTGCTTCTCAGCAGGAGTCTGCAGGTGGGGGGGATGCTTGGAAAATGAAGGAGGGAAGTGAATTCCCTCACTGCCTTGTGCTTCTCTGACCTGGGTTTTGGAAGTGACTCTCAGAGACCTTGTTGCTGGAATGCAGCTGGAAACTCCATCTGAACACACAGAATAGAGTCCCAGGGGCTGCCTGGGGTCATGTGCTGCATTCAGGTTCCAGTGGTTTTGCAACACAGCCATAAAGGCAGCAGGAGGTTCTGTGTCCTCTTGCTGCCAAACCCCAGCTCTGGGCAGGCAGGACATGCTGGAGTGAGCAGTCAGTGGGTTGTAACCTGCTCGTAGGGGATTTGAAGCTTATCCTTTCCTTAAACATAGGTAAGGGCAGCTGAATGTTGCTCTGGCTCTTCTGGATGATTGTGAGGAATGTGGCTTCAAAGTCCTTCAGCCTTTTATGGCCCTGGCTCTAAATTGGCGTCGTGGTTTTAGTGTGCCTGAGTGTCATCACAGGCACAGAACTGACTCGGTCCTGCAGAGGTGACACTTGCTGCTCTATGTTTGCTCTCTCTAATCCTGCTCAAGCTTTGTTGTGAGTGCTGGTAGGCAGATTGGACTTGCAGGTTGTAACAGCGAAGCCAGAAGGTGGGAGGAGGCCGGCACTGTGCCGCTGCTGGGTGTCCGACCTTGGGAGCCACCCGCCTTGCTGCCCCCAGTGCCCGCGGGGGACGTGCTGGGGAGCCCGCCTTCCTCCGCTGCACAATCCTCCTGTGCAAGGGAGCAGGAACACGGTGTTCAGATAAGGCTGCACCTTTCCCATGGAGCAGATGTTTGCCCAAACATCCCACTGGATTGCATAATTACTGAGGCGAGCGGCTGCAGCCTGTTCCGCTGCTGGGTGGCAGCTATTGTGTGCTGCTTTTGATGAGATTTTTGTTGTGCTTTTTGTCACCGTGTCACACGCTTTGGGCTCAGCGCTCCAAAATTGTCCTTTTTCTACATGCAACTGATCCAAAACAAGAAAACAAATCAGTTCTTTTTGAATTTCATTTCCCTGGTCTTGTCCTGCTTGTTCCTCACTGTAATTGGGCTTTGGTGCTGTAAGTGCTTTTCCAGGGAGTTGTTAAGGAAACGTTGCAGCGTGGTGATGTCCTGGCTCAGCTCCCTGGGGAGGGCTGCACCCGGGATGCTGCGCCCCGGATGTGGTGGCACCTGCAGCTGACGATGAGGAAGGGACGTGCTAACTCCCTGCTTGCGTCTTCAGCCTCTGCCCTGCCTCTTGAGCTGGGATAAACGGATTTATTTTTGAGGCAGAGAGAGTTTCTGCATAAACCCAAAAATAAACCAGGCGGGTAGAGGCCTTTACTGCAGAACATCCTTTTGTGGCAGTGCCTGGCAGTGCTGATGCTCCATAAGCTGGAAGTTTGCTTTGATCAGCCGAGCTGGGCTGTAAAATACAGGTTCAGTGCTGATCCCTAGGAGCTAGCAGGGGAGCAGCTTCTGGAGTCTGGGGATCAGAGACCTGAGGGGGTGGCTGGGGCTCCCTGTGCCCATCCGTCTCCACTTAATGGAAGAGCATGTCCATGCCCGGGGTGGAAAGGAGGGGTCAGCCATGTCACTGCTGTCAGCAGGTAGCACAGCAGTGCCCTGAGGCCCAGCCTGCACATTAAGCTCTTTCCCTTCATTTGTACAAGCCATTTATTTGTACAAGCCTTGCTGTTCCCATCCCCTTGTTTCTGCTGAGAAAAACAAGACAAAGGCCATGGGAAGAGTGCAGCACACGGAGCTGGGGCAGCAGATCCTGGTGTGCAAGTGTTGTTTTATGTGAAGGTGGCTCCTGTGTGCTTCAAACAAGGCACGGAGCCCAGGTGGGTGAGAAGGAGCAGAGGACAGGGAGCAGGTCAGGGTGGCTGAGGTGGGATTAAACAGGATTATTTATCTCTGGCTACTCCTGGTAGCCCAGTTTGGATACTGCCCGGTGCTGCCAGCATTTCTGCTGCAAATAGCTGCTGGACTTTGGATGCTGGCTAAAGTGTCCTGAGGAATGTTGAGCTACCTGTGCTGCAGGTGCATCAGAGCCAGACCTCTCCTCCCCCTGTATGCTTGCCCATAGGGATGGAGCAAGCCTTGCCTGAGCACTGGGATGAATAATGGGGTGAACCATGCAGTAGAGAGGGTCAGCTGGGTTTTTCCAGGACCAGTTTTGTGTGTATGATCCCCAAAGTCAGTCAGTCTGGCAGTGCTGCAGGGAAAAATAGATACATTTAGATAGTAAAGCTTTATGTAGGTTCTACATAACAAGCAGAATTTATCTCAGGTTGCTTTATTTCTGTGTTATTTCTCCAAGCTCTCAGATGGCAGGAGCAGTGATCCAGGCCCAGGGTGCTGAACAGCTACAGCTCTTTTTGCCAAGACATGGCACATATAAGGGGAAAAAAACCCCCAACATTTTAATTTAATTGTGTGCCTTACTTGATGATTCTCATCTGAATGAAATTGTGTTGAATTATGGGAAGAAAATATGTTTAATGATCAGAAGTAGGTGCCTGGGAAGGGTGGGTTGTATTCAGCTGCCTTCTCTGGAGGGTGGCTCAGCCAGCTCCTGCTCCCTGTGGTGTCCCCTCCCCTCCCAGGACTGCCCTGTGCTCCTGCTCCATGTGCTGGGAGCTGGAGCCACACGTGTGGCGTGTGAGAAGAAATTCAGGGATTGCTTTTGCCTGTGCCTTGAGCCACAGCCTGATGCTTCTGCTGGCTACTTGGGAAGCCCAGCTGGCTGCTGCTCTGACTCAGGGGCTGCTTCCCAGCTCAGGAGTGTTTTCTGGCTTACAAGAGAGCTGGAGAGGGACTCTGGAGAAGGGCCTGGAGGCACAGAACAAGGGGGAATGCCCTGACAAAGGGCAGGGTTGATGGGAAATAGCAAAGAAATTCTTGCCTGTGAGGGTGCTGAGGCCCTGGCACAGGGTGCTCAGAGCAGCTGTGGATGCCCCATCGCTGGAAGTGTCCAAGGGGGGCTCAGAGCACCCTGATCTAGTGGAAGGTGTCCCTGCCCATGGCAAGGGGTGGAATGAGATTAATTTTAAGGTCCCTTCCAACCCATACCATTCCATATTTGCTGAATCACTTTCCCCCAGTCTCCCTTAATTTCAGTTTGTTTTTACCAGCAGTCTCTTTACAGGTAGTAACAGCAGTCTCTTTTGAGGATATGTTTAATTTCCATCCTTTCTGCCTGTATTTCGATAGCAACACATGTGTAGGGGCTTTAACTTCCACAGCTCCTGTCTTGGCATTCTTGTTCCTGCCTTTGCCTGTAAGGCATTGACTGAGCAAGTCTATATTAGGGATCAGATGGAACAGGGAATCATGTCCTGGTTACAGTCTCCACATCCCCTTGTTGTCCAAATGGGCTGCTCAGCTGTGTCACATTGTCTTGTTCTCAATGGAGAAAGTGAAAAATGAGATAGGCACCCTCCTTTGGGAGACCTTCCACCAGACCAGGCTGAGTGCAAGTGGCAAACTGCAGGTCTCTGGTGTGCTGGATTTCTGGGAGTGTCATGCTGTTGCAGCCTCCAGCCAAGGAGCTTATGTAGCATTTCTATTTTCATGTATTTTTAGTTCCAGTCACATTGTATGTCCTTATAAACCCTTAAATAAAGTGAAGCTTTTACTAAAGATGCAGCAGCAGTTCTAATCAGAGAAAGGAGTCCACTGGTTATTCAGATTTGTTTTGACTTCTCTAAGGCATCATAAAGCATCAAATACTTTAAATTTATAAATATGTGTCTGTGTATATAAAGAAAACTTCGTTATTAGATCATGTGGGCACTGCCCAGGCTCCCCAGGGAATGGTCCCAAGGCTGCCAGAGCTGCAGGAGCTCTCAGGGCTGCTCAGGGTGGGGGTGTTGGGGTGGCTGTGCAGGGACAGGGACTAAGCTCAGTGGTCCTTGTGGGTGCCTTCCCACTCAGGATATTCCGGGATCCCACTAGGATATTCAGGATATTCTGTGATATTAAATTAGGCTTCTGCTGGATTTTTGTAAACCTTTTAAGGAATTCCTTTCCAGTGGACAGAAGCCTCTAATGCCTGTTTTGATGATGAAGAGTTTTGGCAAGTCAGCCTGCCTCAGCTGGTTTGGAGGGAGTGGAAGGGACATTTCCACTGTCCCAGGTTGCTCCAAGCCTCATCCAACCTGGCCTGCAACGCTTCCAGGGATCCAGGGGCAGCCACAGCTGCTCTGGGCAACCTGGCCAGGGCCTCCCCACCCTTACCTTGTGGAGGTTTTGCTCCTCTGGCTGGTAGAGCTGAAACTTGAGCCCTTTCCTGTGCAGAGGCTTTCCAGGAGGAAATTCCTGCCTGTCCTGCAGGGCGTCAGCTCAGTGGTGGAGATGTCCAGTGTGACTGTGAATATGGAAAAAACACAAGTTAAGTCTGAGATGGGAATTGCTGAATGCCACAACTGAAGTGTTTATTTCAGAGGCTGCATAGAAGCTCAAGCACTGGGACAGGGTCACTTGAAGCCCTGCACAGATGAGAACAGAACTGAAGGCAGCAGGTCAAGCATGCATGAAGTGCCTGGCAGAACCCAGGCACAGCCTGGAGGAAGGGCAGAAAGTTGAGGTTTCATCTCAGGGTTTCCCTCCAAGAGCCTCTCATCCCATTTCTGAGCACGGCCTGGTAAGCCACACCAAATCGGATAAGAATTATTTCAATTAGCTCGTTAAGTGTCGAAACTTCCTGCAGCAGCACTCCCGCAAACCCCAGCGCTGCCTCGTGGCTCAATAACCCCTGGAGCTGGAGTTAAATCAGATTTTGCCAGACCATCTGTCAGCTTGTTTGAGCCGAGCACAGCCATGTGCCATGCACAGAGGAGCCAGTGGATGATTTTTACATTTTCTGACTAGACAAGTTGATTTTATAAAGCTGATTACTTTTTATTAGTGGTGGAGGCAGAGGGAGGTTTTGCTGGGGTTGCTCTTGCCCACGTCAGAGATGTGTGGTTCCTTCCCTCCGATACCTTTCCTTTGTGTGGATGGTTGGTGTTGATTCCACATTTGGTACGTGTACAGCAACAGACACCTAAAAGCTGGGAATGAAAGTGGCTTGTGGTAATTACCACAAAATTAAAGATAATCTCCTGCTCTGGAATTGTGACAAAGTGCAGAAACAAGCTTAGTGCAGCAGGAGAGCAGTGGCAGCCGTGCAGGGAGAGCATGGCCCAGAGCTCTCAACTGTGCTGGTTTCCCAGCAATTTCCAGTGCTCAGTCTGGAGCAGCATTAGCTCCTTTGGATTCCCCCATGGTCTGGAAGTGCTTCTTCAGCTTGTGCCCTGGAAGTTCATTAGACAAATGCTCACTCGCAGCTGTATTTCCTGCTCTCCGGGCCATTGCAGGGTGTTTTGTTCAATGATCAAAAAGTTGTGTTGGCTTAGGCCAAAGAAGGAATTTTTCAGCACAATTTGAGCTCCCAGTGGTCCTGAGCCATGTGGTGCTGCAGTCTGAGAGCTGGAGGAGTGACAGGGTTCATGTCCCTTGTGGTGTGTGTCACCCAGCCTCCCTGAGGAGCCGGTGTGAGCGTGTGCCCGAGCGAGGGCAGCTGCTCTGCGCCCGGCAGGGTCCCGCTCTGGATTGTGCAGCACAGGGAGGGGCATTTCAGTGGCTGTTCCTGAGGCAGGAGTTGGGCACTGTTCAAAGGAGAATAACAAGAAGTGACTCTTCTGTGCCACCCTGGCTCTGCCCCGCAGGCCGGGCTGCAGGCAAATCCAAATGCCACGTGACAAGACCTGTTTCACGTGAGGGACTGCCCAATTTGTGGAGATCAGGATGGTGAGACATCTGCAGCACTTCTGAGTCACAGCACCTTCATCTCCCCTGTGATCACCCAGGGTTTTTTGTTGGGTTTGTTGTTTATTTGCTTTCTGGAGTCTGAAATATTTTCCAAAATGTGACTGAGTCACACACTTCCCTGGCGTTGTCATCCCATTATCGTGGAATCTTGGAATGTTGTGGATTGGAAGGGACCTTACAGCTCATCTTGTTCTACCCCCTGCCATGGGCAGGGACACCTTCCATCATCCCAGGTTGCTCCAAGTCCTGTTCAGCCTGGCCTTGGACACTGCCAGGGATCCAGGGGCAGCCACAGCTGCTTTGGGCACCCTGTGCCAGGGCCTCACCATCCTCACAGGGGAGAATTTCTTTGCAGTATCCCATCTAACCCTGCCCTTTGGCAGTAGGAAGCCATTCCCCCTTGTTCTGTCTCTCCAGGCCCTTGTCCAAAGTCCCTTTCCAGCTCTCCTGGAGCCCCTTCAGGTCCTGATGCCCAGGTTCTTGCTCAGGCTCCTTCTGAAACAAGCCCTGGAGCAACATCACTGCTTCTCTTTGAGGGGGTTGAACAGGTACCATGGGTAAACCCTCAAAGTTCTTCCTTCACCAAATGGGGGAGATGCTGAAGCAGCAGAAGTTGGGTTGGGGGCTCTTGGGCTTTTCCTGCTCTCCAGCCAAGAGACAGAGGACAGAGGACATCCACTCCCTCCCAGAGAAGACCACCCCCTAATTTGAATGTAGATCAACTCAAAAGTGCACTCAATGGTCTTTTGCAAAATTAAGCCCTTTCTGAAGGATTATGGGTTGCTAAGGATCTGTGCCTGTAGGAACACTGTAGGACAGGAGCAGGGAGTGGCAGACTCATATGTGGAAGTAAGGCCTTAAAGCTGTCCCTTGAGTTTGTGTTCTGTGCAGGAGACTCCCCCATGAGAACTGGTCTGTGCACACAGAGGTGCTGGGGGCTGCTGGGGTGGTGTGGGGAGCCCCTCTCCAGCAGCTCTTGATCCTTCATGGTCACTCTCAGGAGCCAGCTGGGCTGGATCTCACTGTCCCATGTTCCACACAGCAGCTCCCTGCTGTCTGAAATGAAGGAGCTTCTTGCAAACTTGGGCTCAGAAAAACAAACTCAGGCTAGGAAATGGGAGATGGCCTCATGTCAGAGGGTTTGGGCCTGTATTTCCAGCTCTGATTATATACCTAAAAGCTTAAGGCAAAACCCTGATTTCCAGTGTTGACTGTAATGGAGCAGCAGTGGCTTCTCCTGAGGCAGCGATAAAGATAAATGATGCATTCATTTGTGTGATATATTTGGACATAGGATTCTATAAATATATTCAATTATCAATATAGTTTGTCAAGTGCCTTCTGAGTGGCTGGAAAACAGCTTCAGGAGTGGCTCTCTGGGTTTCTATGTGGATCCAGCTCTTCGGTGTAGTGTGGACCCATTGCTTACTGGGGCAGCAGAGATTTGCAAGACCTCTCTTCTGCATCCTCTAGGAAATACTGTTGCTGGGAAAAAAAAGTGTATTTTTGTGCTTCTGAATATGAAATTGTTCAGGTGACTCCTGTATCATCAGATTCCTGCACTAGTGAAGCTGAAAACTGAGTAAAACCAGCTGCTCTAAAGGCTGGCTGCTGTATTTGAAAAGACAAAGCTTTGAGCTGTTTTGTGAGTTTTGGTGGTTGGGTTAGGGGTTTTTATTGGATATTCTTACTTCTCCTGATGCTCTTCCCTTTTGTCTGCAGGTCTGGGCCCAAAGAAGTCTGCCATCACTGAGGTGAGATGTGTAAAGCTGGGTTTGACAGTCCTGTGTTGAGAAATGAGAACACAGAGTTCTAGGAAACTCTTCTGCCTGCCTTTTCTGAGCAAAACTGCATTTCAAAATATTTACAAGATTACTACAAAATCTGTATCTGTTATTTGGGAGAAATAGAATTAGTGGTAGGTCTCTGGGGTCCCTTCATTGCATCACTGCAGCCACAGAAGGGATGTGGAGGGATTGTGCCCATCATGTGGCCAGTTCTGGCTGTGTGATCCATGATGCCTCTTCATGGTTGACTGAGGGCACCTCTCCCACACCAGCACCTAGAGGTGGGAACTGGAGAGTGCATGCATTGGGAATCCCCAGGCCTCTGTGGTGGGTCTTACCTGTCATTGTGACTGCTTTTAATGAAGGGATGGGACTAGTTTCTGGCTAAGAATGATTTATTGCTCAGATGAACATCAGTCTCAAAGGCTGAGATTTTAGAGGAGCAGGCAGTTGGCCGTAGCTCAAATTAGTCACAAGTTCTTTGTGACAAGACAATACACAACTTTTTAAACCAATAGACAGTTGTCACAGGGTTTATTTTGCTTTTCTAAGCTATCACCTTTACTTACTTCTGCTGCACTGTGGATACTTTTATCCAGTGGGCTATTATCACACATATACACAAATGCTTCTTTTATAACTCCTAAACTCAGCTTACTCTAGACAACCACACCCCTACATTATAAATCCTTCACTACCTTACCCAGTACAGTTTCTCACTCAAGGCATATTCTTACAACTATAGAAACATAAGTTTATGGTTTTTCTGCTTAATGTCTGTATCATATTTTTATATCAATCCAAGCTTCTCCCAAGGCTGCAGATCAAATCTTTCAGTGTCTGTGGAAGTTTCTATTTTTCTGATTCACACACTTACCCACTGGGAGCGAATTAGGGAGGCTGTGATTTGTGAAGCCCTAAAACAGGGGAACATCTCCAGGGACTCATCTTCTCTTGTAGATATTCCAGGTCACAGGTTCTGAGTCACTGTTACCTTCTGGAGCAAAACTCTTCACAGTTGGCAGCAGAGAATCTAGTAGGAGGCTCTGTGCCTGAAAGCTGTTCCCTGAAACCCACACTCATGGTTTAGGGCATCATGTTCAAATGATTTTTGTTTGATCAAATTTTTTTATATCCCCCTTCCCATTCTTCACCTGTGATGATGAGCATTTGTATACATGAACAGCAAAATCTTCCCAGAAAATTGCCTGGAATGTGACACTTGATTCTTTTGTACCTGCACAGGAATATGTGTAGTGGGAAGCTCAGCTTCTGTGGTTGCATCATTCAATGCACAAATAGGGCCACTTTTTCTTGCCCTGGAAACAGCCACAGGCAGAGCAGGAGACTGGAAGAGACTTTTGTCACTGCAGTTCCTAGGATGGCAGTCCCTTCCCCTGCCTGTGTCTGCTCATCACGTTGGGAGGATGGCAGGGAGCCACTGGCAAGGCAGGACAGCACAGCTTGGGCTTGCATGGAGTAAGATCCAAGGGGTTGGTAGAAGGAGAGGCTGAGCTGTGCTGCTGCTCACAGCTGCTGGAGGAGGAGTGCTCAGAAGCAGGGCTAGCCCTGCCAATGAAATAGCGTAGGAAATGGAATTGTTGAAGGAGAGCTCAGACTGCCCCTTAGTATGAGAAGTATGAGCAGATTGACCAGAAATAACTGCAAGCTCTTGATCAAAAGCTAAAGTACAAAGAACTTCTTAGTCTGAGCAAAATTATCCATTGTCTGCTGGAGCAGTTGGTTCAGAGCTGGGTCTGTGCAGCACTCAAGAGGGACAGGGATAGAACAGTGTCACTTGGGAAGTGACCTCGGGTCCCTGCAAGTTGTTCAAAGGAACATCCAAAGCTGTTCTGCAATGTAGCAAACCCCAAAATGGTGCTGGTCTCTAACCAGCATTTCTAGCTGTCTGGTGGGCTCCAGGATCCATGGGGATCAGCTGGCAGAGAGCTTGGGTAGAGGTGCAGTGGTAACTGGTGGTGGAATAGAGTCCCTAGGGCTGTGAAAGGAGCTGCAGGGAACTTCCAACACCTGGTTATACCGAGCTGTTAAAGGAGCAGCCACAACCTGCTACCTTCTGGGTTGGCAAAGAAAGGCCTAGGCAGACTCAGAGGTAGGAGAGGAGAAGGGGACAGGAGCAGGTTTGTTGTCACCCTGAAGTGCTGGCAGTCTATACCATTTCTGTAAACTTCAAAACTTGTGGAAGAGACATTCCTGTGGCTCACCCTGTGTGGGCTCAGCCTTGGGATTGTAAACAGATGAGATCTTGCTTAAATGGATTATCTCAGTGTGAGTGGGGCTGGGCTGTCCCATCAGCTGGCTCTGATCTCTCCAGCAAAACCCAAGGTGTCAGTGTGACACCTGAGGGCGTGGGATTTTAAGAATAAGTCTCTGTGGCTGTTTGATTTAATACATCACTGTTTTAAATCAATGGGAAACTGCAGTCAAGCACCAGGGGAATCTTGGCAGACGGATCTTTTCTGAGCTCAGCGTCTTCGCTGAGGGCTCTGCAGTGAGCAGTGGGGGTGTCAGGTGGAGTGTTGCTATTCTAACTCATCTTCAGGGGTGGAAGTATAATTCAAAGAGCTTCACTTTCACCTGTTGGCACTCTGCAGCATGTTCACCATGAGCCCTGTATGCAGTACAGTGTGGGAGTGTGGCTGTGCTGCTCTGTTTGTGCTTGGTGGCAGCTCAGCCTGTGCCCTGACTGTCCCTGTGCTCTCTTTGCAGGGCCCCTCACTGCCAGGACAGCCAGGCCAAGGGAAGAGGATTGGTCATCGAAGTGTGGATGCTTCTGGGGAAACCACCTACAAAAAGGTTTGGGTTTGGGGAGTGGGGGATGGCACCCAAGTGGGTGACAGGCTGAGAGAAGTTCTGGCCCAGTAGTTATTAATCTGGTTGAGATTTTTATGCAGCGCTCTTGGACAGCACAGTCCTGCAAATAGCAAATCTGAAGCCCTAATTCATCTCTTCAGCAGCTGGGTAAACTTGGTTAGCAGCGTGGGGTGCCTGAGATGACCCCACAAAAGTCACAGACATGACTGTGTTGTAATGCAGGCGTTGTTATTGTGATTATCTGCTGTGAAAGGCTCACTGGCTGCTCTTTTCCTTTTGCCAGACCACTTCATCCACTCTGAAGGGGGCCATCCAACTGGGGATTGGATATACTGTGGGAAATCTGAGCTCCAAGCCAGAGAGAGATGTCCTGATGCAGGACTTCTACGTGGTGGAGAGCATTTTTTTTCCAAGGTAAAGTAGAAGGAGAAAAAAATAAATGCATGAATTACTTCTTTTTTTTTCCTCTCACTGATTTTTCAAGAGAGCTTCCATCTGTCTTTAGATCAGAGTTGCATGCTCTGAATGTTTTTAATCTGCTCCGTGATACACAAACAGAACAGTGGGAAGTGTTGGAATCTGCAGTGCACTGGCCTGCAGGGAAGCACAGGGAAGGATGCAGCACTGTGCACTCCAGTTTGTTACCCTTCCTACGTGCTTGTCTTTCTAGCTGTCCATCTAGAATTTCTTCCACAAAATCATACCATGTTTTATGTGGAAGCTACTCCTTCTGGGAGCTCTCTAACTGTGAATAAACAAAGCTCATAAAAGTTATGTTCTCTGTGTAAATATATTCTGCTTGGCAAGTGGTTGTTCCTTTAATCTCTGGAAATAGATTTTGGCAGATAGTTTGAAACCTGTTTTCCTGTTTTCCTACCACAGAAGAAAGGTGGTGGTTGTTCTTCCAAAGATGTCTTTTTGCAAGGCTGAGTGCATCTGAAGCACACAGTAGCTTTGGTGTGACTGTCCCTGTCTGGTGAGTGGTAACAGGCTGTGCCATGTGTGTGTTCTGTGCAGTGAAGGCAGTAACCTCACCCCAGCTCACCACTACGCTGACTTCAGGTTCAAGACCTACGCCCCAGTGGCTTTCCGCTACTTCCGAGAGCTCTTTGGGATTCGTCCAGATGATTATCTGGTATGGATATATTTTTAGATTTTGCTGTCTTGTCCTCCTTTGTTTACCTTTACCATGAACATGGTGAGGCCCTGGCACAAGTTGCCCAGAGAAGCTGTGGCTGCCCCATTCCTGGGAGTGTTCCAGGACAGGTTGGATGGGGTTGGAGCAGCCTGTTGTAGTGGAAGGTGTACATGCCCATGCAGGGGGTGGAATGAGATGGGTTTAAGATCCTTTCCATCCCAAAACATTCCATGATTCCAAGTCTGAGTTTGCTGAATGGCAGCTGCCAGCCTGTACTGGAGGGAGGCCATGACCTGCACACAGTGTGAGCTGTGTAAGCCCTGCAACAGGCTTCCCTCTCTGGTCCTTGTGGTAACAATAACTTACTGTGTTTACAAGCCAAAGGAGTTGTGTTCTGCTGGGTGCGACCCTGTAATGTCCCCTGCAACTCTAAGGACAAAGATGGGAATTTTTTCTTGTGTACTCACTGGAGAGCTATGTGAGTGTAGTTATTTTAATCATCTTAAAAAGACACAATAAACCACAGCTTGTTCTTGTGCTTCAAAAGCTCCTCAGAGCTGGAAAGGCTGGTTTTCAAATACCTTGGAGTACAAGCTGTTGGGGCTTTGAGTGCCCTGTGATTGAATTTGGGCCCTTGCCTTTATGTGACGTCCTGTTCTGTGTGAACTGGGGAAGGAAACACATCCATGAGTGCACATCCTCCCCTTTTGGAACAGCCCTTTTTGTGTGACTTCACCTGTAGATAGGGGTGGTCACAGCTGAACACCTGCCACTGAAACAAACCTGTGCCAGTGCCTGGTGGGGGGGTAACAGTGATCTCCTGTGCCAGCCAAGGCAGTGCTGCCTGGTGGATGAGTGTTCAGAACTGAGGACAGGCAAGGAGTATGCCTCAGTTGCAAAGGTCATGGCTCTGATTTGTTGTTTCTGCTTCTCCTGACTGTCTCTTGCCTCCCACAGCAGCAAATGCCTTTAATTATGCATGAGATGATTAGCTTGATCAGGTCTGGGATTGTTAATCTGTGCAGAGCTGAAAGCTGTTTTCATTACATAATGATGAGCATTTAATTTATTGTTCTGATCACCTCCTTCTCCCCATCTCACCTCTCACTGAGCAGTTCTGTGATCCTGCCCTGAACCCACCTGACCCCTGCACTATCTGGGTGGGCACTGAGCTAAAAGGTGCATCTGGCTGCCTTGCTTTCTCCTTTTTTCTCCTCTGCTGCTGGGCAAGTCCTTATTTGAGGACCTGTTTGTGTCCTGATGACCAGACGTGCTCTCCCAGTTCAGGTCCCAGTGCAGAACTCTTTGCTGTGCTTGAGCAGGGCTCATCCCTTTTAATTGCACACCTGGGATAAGACTTGTAATGTGTTTTTAGCAGGACTGATGGAGTGGGGTGTGGCTGTAAAAACACATCTAGGTTGGATGGAGCCTGGAGCAACCTAGCCTAGTGGAAGGGTCCCTGCCCATGTATGAAATGAGATGAGCTTTAAGGTCATTTACAGCCCAAACCATTCTGGGACTCTGTGAATCAGGCACTGACTTTGGCAGGGAACAGGGGAGCATGAGGCCAGGGGAGGCTGCTGAGAACAGCCAGTGTGTTGTGTACCCTCCAACACAGTGATATGTGGTTCCCTGAGCAGGCTGTGGTGTCTCCTGGAATCCTCTGTGTCCGTCAGCATGTGCTGGGCTGTGCTCAAAGAGCCCGAATGTGATACGTGCGTGCAGGCACAATGGGAGCAGATAAGATGTCATTATGAAGGCTGGATGTTCCTGAAAGCAGATGATTAGTTGGATACTGAGCAGTTGGGATGCTCTGAACTGTAATCTTAGTCTCTAATTATAAATTGCCCATCAGTTTGGTTGCTCAGACCAAACCTATAATGAAAATAGTTCTCACTTGAGCTTTGCTACCCCTTAATCTCCCAGGGAGATAACATGATGGGGAAGGCCCTTGAGGGCATAGAACTCAAATCTGCAATAAATGGGGGATGAAGGATCACCTTCTTTTCTTTTTCTCGCCAGTATTCGTTATGTAACGAGCCTCTGATCGAGCTGTCCAACCCTGGGGCCAGCGGCTCCCTCTTCTATGTCACCAGCGACGATGAATTCATCATCAAAACTGTGATGCACAAGGAAGCTGAATTCCTGCAGAAGCTCCTTCCTGGATACTACATGGTGTGTATCACCCAGGACCTCAGACCCAGCTCAGCTTTGTCATGGCAGCTTTTCTGTCATAGCAGAGCATCTCACAGGGCATGTCCTCCACCTGGGTGTCTTTTGGCCTGCCCCCATGCCAGGGAGAGTGTTAACAACATGTCATGAAGCCAGTCCCAGAAGCACAAATCCTAATGATTATTTGTAAACTCTGTGGGTAAACATGAGGCAGATAATTGTGCTGTAGTTTGGAGGCATGTTCTGGCCTCAGAATGGCTTCCCAGATGTGTGCTTCTGAGTGCCCTTTTCCCAGAACTAGTTCATTCCTTTTTCACTTGGCAGTGTGCATTTTCCCCAGCCTGCATTTGGGGGTGGCTGCTGATTGCAATCATAGAATAGTAAAACTCTTAAGGTTGGAAAAAACCACCAAGATCATCAGGTCCAACCTTCAGCTCAGCACCATGATGGTCACCACTGAACCTTGTAAACAAGTGCCATAGCCACACATTATTTGAATGCTTCTAGGAATGGTGACTCCACCACTGCCCTGGACAGCTTGTTCTAATCCTTTATAGCCCTTTCCATGAAGAAATTTCTCCTGATATCCAACCCAAAACCTCCCCTGCCACAACTTGAGGCTATCTCCTCTCATTCTGTCCCTTGTTGCTTGAGAGCAGAGCCCGACCCCCACCTGGTTGCACCCTCCTGTCAGGAACTTGTGGAGAGTAAAAGGTCCCCCCTGAGCCTCCTTTTCTCCAGGCAATAATGCAATCAGCCTGGTTTTGTGGGGAAAGCACTGCTGTCCCTGAATCTCTCCCATTCCTGCTGTTTGACCATTACTCTGAGGATTGTCCTGACTCCTACTGGCAGCAATTCCAAGCTGGAGGCCCCCAAGGTACCAGCCAGCTTTGCATATCAATCTGGCAAGGCAGGATATTGAGACCCAGAGACTTGCATTGGGTCACGTAAATTGGGACAAGTAAATCTGCTGCTCTGGTGTAAAAACCAGGAGCTGTTCTCCCTGCACAACTGTGCTGGAGGTTCCAGATTTATGGATGAGGACTCTTGACATTCAGTTACAACGACCAGGGATTTGTTTGTTGTGAAGATGCCAAGGAGAAGGGGATGAGGAGCAAGGCTGCTGCCCCATCTGTGTGCCTGGTGCAGTGGGGTTATGTGATCCTACACTGGTTTTGTGAAAATCCTTTCCTCACTCAATATTTACCGGGGAACATTTACCCAAGAGAGGCAGGTTATGGGATGTCTGTGTGTGAGCAACAGCTAGGCCAGGAAGAAATTGTTCCCTGTGAAGGTGGGGATGCCCTGGCACAGGTTGCTCAGAGCAGCTCTTCATCCCTGAGAGTGTTCCAGGCCAGGTTGGACAGAGCTTGGAGCAGCCTGGGCCAGTGGAAGGTGTCCCTGCCCATGGCACAGATGAAACCAAATAGTCTTTACAGTCCCTTCCAACCCAAACCATCCTGAGATTCTGTTGATCACTTGCTTTTGCAGGTGACACTCACATTCCTGGACAAGGATGAGTTTTCTTGGAAAGCACTGCCTGTTGCCTAATGTGTGTGGTAAATCAGGTGTGGGGTTTTGAGTGGGAATGGAGTTGCGCTGTTAATCCTGCCATCATCAGTCAGTGAATTAAACTGAACTTACCTGTCTGATGCAGAGTTCTGAGCGACCTGTTGCAGCTTTCCACTGTATGTGGGTTCTGTGGTGCTACCCCTGATCATCCTGCAGCTACTGGGAAACCACCTGTAGCAAAAGAGTCAGGGAAAGGAAGCAGGGTGGTTTCATCCTGAGTTACTTTAAAGCTGTTTCCATTTACCTGTCTCTATTACTTTTGGCACTCTCCAAGAGGGCTCACTGCTGTGCCCAGGTGGGTGAGCTGAGGGGAATGAAATTTTAATACAGTCACGTTTCTGCTGTCTGTCAGAACCTGTCAGGTCTGTCTTTCCTGCCACAGCGTGCAGAGAAGTTCTGTTTCCTTCCCAAATGTGCCCAAAGCTGAACAAGCAAATCCTGCCTGTCATGTCATTCCTAATTATTCCGCTGCCTAAAAAAAGGAGATGACAGCAGAACAGGATATCCGTGCTTTCTGGTTGATTGCTTTATAAAGCAACTCTGCAACAGGAGGAAAACATTTATGTTGTTTTGTTTAAAAAATAACCCTGTCCGTGGTTTATTCTGGGCTGGAGAACAGCTCCTGATTCTGACACTGGTGGAGAGATAAAGAGAGTTGTTATTTTTAAGCTTGAAGTTCCCACTTATTGTGTTTATTTCTCTCCCAGTTTGGTTTCCTTTTTTCAGCTGCTGTATTGGGGGAAAGCACGGGATTTCCGGGCTTGGTTATTTGCCCAGAGAGTGCTGAACATCTCAGTCCCTGTATTTTCAGGTCGTAAAGCCACTGAAATGCAGGACTTTGTCAAATGCATACCCTGAGCTCCTCTTAAGTTCAGAAAACCTCTCAGCAAAGAATCCCTAGTCCAGCTGTTGACATGCTTTGTGGTGAACACAGCAGGAATTTTCTGCTCAAATGACCTTTCTCCATGCTTCTTTCCACCCTTGCCACAGAATCTGAACCAGAACCCCCGGACTCTGCTGCCCAAGTTTTATGGACTGTACTGTGTGCAGTCCGGGGGCAAAAACATCCGCGTGGTCGTGATGAACAACATCCTGCCTCGAGTGGTGAAAATGCACCTGAAATTCGACCTCAAAGGTTCAACCTACAAACGCCGGGCATCCAAGAAGGAAAAAGAAAAGTCCAGCCCTACATACAAGGATCTGGACTTCATCCAAGACATGCCTGAGGGCCTGATGCTGGATGCAGACACCTTCAGTGCTTTGGTGAAGACGTTGCAGCGAGACTGTCTGGTAAGGAGGGGGCAGCTCAGGGACAGGGCAAGGAACTCTGTGGCTCTCGAGCATGAGGAAGGGAAATTCCTGATTGAGAACCTTGCTAATGAGCCCAGAGTGGAATCAATCCTTTCTCCCGCACTTTCCCCTGAAAGCCAGGCAGTAGAGTTGGATCTCATGGCAGTCTCTTGAGGACTGAGGCTGTGCTCCTTTGCCTGGTCCATCACACTTCGGCAGCCTGCTCCCCTTGTAGCTGCTTTGCTAGAGCATTTTCCCAGTCACCATGCAGCAAATACAGTGGTGTTGTTTGCAAGCCTTCAGGCCTTTGCTGTGATTGTGGGATGGCCAAACTCTGCAGTCAAGCCCAGAGGTCACTGTTGGTTCAGAAACTTTCAGGCTCTGTCAAATGAGTTGTTAGTGAGGATGGGATGCTTTGCTTTGATTGCTTTGATTCTGTGCTTTGGGTTCTGTATTTCTGCTGCTGGCTTGATATTTTGTCTTTGTTCTTGAACTCAATATTAACCTGTAGGTATTGGAAAGCTTTAAAATCATGGACTACAGCCTCCTGCTTGGGGTTCACAACATAGACCAGCACGAGCGGGAGCAGCTGTCGGAGGGAGCCCACAGCACGTCGGATGAGAAGCGTCCCGTGGGGCAGAAGGCCCTGTACTCCACAGCCATGGAGTCCATCCAGGGAGGGGCTGCCCGGGGGGAGGCCATAGACACTGATGACACGTAGGTGAAACCTGGGCTCGCTCCTGCTGCTGCTGGCAGGTGGAGGCTGGAGTGGGAAATCCCTCATGAGGCCCACAGGTGTTGCTGTTCCTTTGGGGGGCTCCCCTAAGCTGTGTTCCCTGGTAGCAGCAGGCAGGCAAGGAGGCTCCACGCAGCTTCTGAGGTGCTAATTAGATGAGGGTTTATTGGGGATCCCACCCCCGGGAGCAGCATGGTTTCTGAGGGAGAAGGGGGGAAGGGGGAGGGAGCAGGAGAGAGGGAGAGCCTAGGGAGAAAGGGCCAAGAGAGACTTCTCATCACCCCCCACAGCTTAACAGGGAGATTCAAGGTGGGCACGGAATCAGACTTGGGCCAAGGGGATTACAGATCCATGGTATTTCAGAGGAGGATCACAGGAATAAGCCATGCATTTTTGAGGGGTGAGACAGAACATGCCATTTAACTAAAATGTAACACCACACACAGGAACTGTTCAAGGGAGCAGCTCTCCTGGGGTTTTGGTAGTGCTGCCATTGTGGTGGGAAAGGGGGAAGCCAGGGTGGGAAATAGTTCTGTAAGGCTCTGGCCTCACAGCAGTCTCTCATCTGAGGGCAGGCTGTAGGTTGTCAGCTTGTGTAACAGCCTCTAAACATCCATCCATTTCCTGGGGAGGAGACAGTTCTTGCTCAGCACCCAAATACTAGAGCAGAAGTAGGGATCAGCCTGTCCCTAGGAGCTTGGAGTTCTCCATCACTCCTGCCTCTTGAGTGCCTGGCAGTTCCCTGAGGCCATCCCAGTGGGGTTGGCAGACAGCAGTGCAGCCAGCTGCTGGAGTCACTGCTGGAGCTGGAGGCTGGGGGTTGTCCTAAGCCTGTGCTGTGCTTGACCTGGGATTCTGCCTGGCTCTTGAGCCAAGGAAAGGTAGAGTTTGCTGCTTGCTGCTGTCTGAAACCAGCTGCTGGGGGTTTGATGGAGGGTCAGTCCTGAGAGCTAATACTGTGGTGTTTCCAGTCCTTCAGGCAGCATCAATAATTACAGTGGCTACCTGAAGGAGTATCTGGCACTCCTGTGCTTTGGTTGTGTGCTGGTGCCAATGGTTGCTGCACTTTGGCAGGATGGCATTAGTGTGGATGGGACTGGAATCCTTTGTCCTGAAGGATTTACTGCCCTAATGGCAGACAGCTCTCACTGACCCAATAAATTACCTGATCCCCAGGATAAAGGCAGGAGAAAGCTCCATGGTGCCTTCTGGCCCAGGCAGAGCTGTGCCACACAACACAGGTTGTGTCACAACAGTGGTGTTTGGCCAGGCACTGACCCTGGGACACCTGGGGTCAGGCCAGGTCACTCAGTGACTCCCATGGTTGTGCACAAAGTGAGGACACTGGTTTTACAATGTGTCTGACACCACACAGAGCCCCTTAGCCTGGCTGCTGTTGGCCTTCCCCAGAGCTTGGGTGTTACAGGTGTCTGGCTGAGGCTGCACCTGCTGAAGTTCTGCTTTACCTGCAGGATGGGAGGGATCCCAGCTGTGAACGGCAAAGGAGAGCGTCTCCTGCTGCACGTGGGAATCATAGATATCCTGCAGTCATACAGGTAGGTAACCTGGCAGTGTGGGTTGGTTTTGCATTAAATTGATATTTGGTAAGGAGAGAAACCACCACAAAGTGTGTCTTTTCTGGCTGATAACATCTCTTTTTGTACCAAATGAAAGCAGGGGGCATGTTCTCTCCTGGAGACTGTGAGGATGAGTAGATATGGCTGCCCCAAGCTGGCCATGGGCTTCTTTCATGTCTTAGAACAGCTGGGGACACTCAGCCCTTCGTCCAGGATGATGAGCTGCTTATAAAGTAGTTTTTCACCTCAGTGTGGGAAGCATATGTCCAGGGGTGTAAGGTGTACCTCTTCCAGGCCAGCCCCTCCTTCCCCTGTGGTGTTCTCAGGCAGTCCTGACCTCCTGGGGGAGATGCTGGAGGAAGCTCAGTCCAGGTGACATTGGCAGCTCAGGGATCTCCCCTCTAGTGTATGACAGGGGGCTTGGTACAGAGTGCATGCCTGAATCTGTATCTTTGTTTTTCTCTCCACTTCTTCTTGGAATTAGGTTCATCAAGAAGTTAGAGCACACCTGGAAGGCCCTTGTCCATGATGGGGTGAGTGCCTGTGCAGAGGCAGGAGTTGTCCAAGCGTTGCAGGATTACGTGGTGGCTTTTATGGACCCTGGTCTGGCACAGCTGCAGCTGAAGAAAGGAGCAGTTCTTGCCCCTCATTCCTGCACAGCAGGGTGGTGCCACTTATTCCCAGCCAGGTTTCCTTGCTCAGTCCAGCTCCTGACACGCTGAGCTGTTGTGCTCACAGTTTTCCTCCCCTACTCTGTCTCCCATGGCACCAGGAGCACACACCAGGTGTGTGTGTTCCTGGGCTGTCAGGAGCCCTGTGCTGTTCTCTCTGGTGACTGGCTGTTTCCACCTCAGCAAGCTCCCAAGCCAGCAAATCCCTTTCCATGTTTCCTTGCTGGCTTCATTCCCGCAGCAGCCAGGTGTGTGTTTCTGAAAGAAGCCATTTTTCAGCCTTGCATTTCCCTTAAAGTGGCAAAGGAAATGTGGAGATGCCAAGTCGTGGAAGCGCAGTCAAACATCAGAAGCAGAAAGAGCTTCAGTTTTACTATTTTAAACAAGAACATTTGAAATGTATGGAGACCCTTGGCTGAATTTGGGTGTCTGTGTGGTGTGCAAAAGTATCCAGGTTTGATTGGAATCGCAGTCCACAAAGCCAGAAGAAATTTCATGTATGCAATCAGGCCAGTGTTTAAAAAATATCCAGGAAGTCTACAAAGGAATGAAATCACCAAAATCCATTATAAAATCACAGCAAGAATATAATCAAATGCAATCAGAGGCAATGCTTCAGGGTTATTTATAGCATTAATTAGAGTGTTTCAGTTAAGCCTTTCCATTTTAAGGCTCTGTCAGTGCTAAATGTTGGAATAAAAAAGACTGTGTTGGTTGTTACAGAAATTCTGCCTTGAGGGACCATTTTAAAATTAAACAATTGCTTCTTGCTGTTGTAGGACACGGTGTCAGTACACAGACCCAGCTTTTATGCAGAGAGATTTTTCAAATTCATGACCAACACGGTGTTTCGAAAGAATTCCTGTAAGTACCAAGTTGTGGGGCTGCTGTGCTCTGAGGTTCTACCTTGGCCTTGCTGCTGCAAGGAGTCTGGGCTGGAACCTGAGCAGGGTTTTCCAGTGTGGTACAGCTGTGAGAGCTGGGGGTGTACAGCCTGGAAAAGGCTCTTAGGAGACTTTAGAGCCCCTTCCAGTGCTTAAAGGGGGCTTAGAAAAAGGAGGGGGAAGGACTTTTTATACAGGCAGATAGTGACAGGCAAGGGGCAGTTGTTTTGAGCTGTCAGGGTTAGATGAGAAGTCAGGAAATCTGAAGGTGGGGAGGGCCTGGTACAGGCTGCCCAGAGCAGCTGTGGCTGCCCCATCCCTGGAAGTGTCCAAGGCCAGGTTGGACAGGTCTTGCAGCAACCTGCTCTAGTGCCCATGTCCCTGCCCAAGGAATGAGATGCATTTTTAAGGTCCCTTCCAACCCAAAACATTCCATGATACAGAGCAAAGCTAAGAACTGCAGAGCCCTCAGATTGTCACAGATTGCCTTGGTCTGGCTGAAGGGATGTGTGTGAGGGCAGAGCCTCTGCTTGTGAAGGGAGAAGCACCTTTGGTGTGACAGTAGCTGGTGGTGGTACTTTGACTCTTGGGTTTCATGTGGCTAAAATGGCTCCCGAGGTATTAAAGTCTTTTTTCCCAGCCCCGCGACCAAAGAAGAAGTCGAGATTCCTGGGCTCTGGTTCTCAAGGTTGTTTCTTTTCTCTTATCCATGACATTGTTTCTCTGACCTGCTGAGGTCTGTCCAGCAGACTGGCACACTGACCACCCTTGGGGTGGTGTTGGCTTTTTATACTAAGAACTACCTGTACTTTATTTACAATAATTTCCCAATACCTATCACCTGTGGTAGACAGTCTGTTTCTACTCTAAACCAATCCAGAAGTGTCACCATCACAGCAGAACATGGAGGACAAGAAGAAGAAGAAGGACAGGACATGCCCAGATTCCTCCATCTTGCCTCTTGAACCCCCATTCTAAATCCCCAAAATTCTACTTTTTCACCCTGTGACAAATTCACTATCATTCTACTCAAATTCTTGTGGCGTGTAAATCTTCACACAAAATTGGCAATTTTCTCCATGGGTTAAAATGGAAGGCACAGGTGTTTTTGACTCTGTGCCAAGGTCTCTGGGTCTCTGAACCCCCTGCTAGGGTCTCGAGTCTTCCAGGGCAGTCAGAGGAATGTCCTGGGTTCCAACATGTCGGAGTTCAGGACATCCCTCTGGCTGTCCTAGATTGCCAGAACCCCTGCCAGAGGGCTCAAAGACCCTGGCACAGAGCCCAAGACACCTGTGATTTTGATTATGACCCATGGAGCAAATTACCAACCTTATATGAAGATCTGCAAGCCACAAAACTTTAAGTAGAATAATAATTACTTTTTCACGGAGTGAAAAAATAGATTTTTTTGGGGTTTTTAGAATGGGAGTTCAGAGACCAAGATAGAAGAATTTGAGCGTGTCCAGCCTTTCTCCTTCTTCTTTTTCTTCTTAGCCTCCATCTTCTGCTGAGATGTTAGCACTTTTAGAGTGGTTTAAAGTAAAAGCTCACTGTCTAACATAAGTGATAGGTATTAGAAAGTCGATAGGTATTAGAAAGTCATGGTAAATAATGTACACGTAGTTTTTAGTAAAAAAAGATAACACCGCTCCAGGGGTGGCCGAAGTGCCTCTGTCTGTCCTGCTGAGCGGACCTCAGCAGGCCAGAAGAAAGAATTTTTTAGATAAGAAACAATAAACAACCTTGAGAATGAGAACTGAAGGGTTCTGACTCCTCCTTCAACCGCCGAGCTGAGAAGGGACTTTCTGACGCACCTCAGAATCACTCTGCCCAGCTAAAGCCCCGAGACCGACATTTGGCCTTCTCTGCCTCCCCAGCTCTGAAGTCGTCCCCCTCCAAGAAAGGGCGCAGTGCCTTGCTGGCCGTGAAGACGGCGGGTCCCACGGCGGCGTTCTCGGCCAGCCAGCTGGCCTCCGACAAGGACGACACCCAGTACGACCTGCGGGCGGCCCGGAGCTACCCCACGCTGGACGATGAAGGTGACAGCCCCGCTCAGGGTACTGCATCTGTGCTTACCCTCTCTTTCCTAGCAGTTCTTTAGGATCCTCCCTTGTTCTCATCAAGTTCCCCACTGTGCACCAACCGCAGATCTTTCCTCATGGATAGCTCTTCATTGCATGTCTTGCTGTGCTTTGCAGGTGCTAAACCTAACCAGGACAGGGAAGAAGGTAAGAGTGCATTGTTTTGTCGCAGCACCAGCAGGTACTTGATGCGACACCTCTGCATCAAAGGAGACCAAATCCCTTCTTTGCAGCACTGTGGGGTTCTGCAGTAAAAATGGTCGCCTGCATCACTGCTGCAAGACAGCTGCTGCCAAGGGGCACCATAAGTCATAGCTCAAAGCCAACAGAAAGTAGCATTTTCTACCCTTTAAAAAAAAGATTGGTGGGGGGGTGACTGGGAACTGCAGCACTCCAATGACAGTGTTTGGGCAGTTATAACAGGCAGGATCTTGCCGTTGAAAAACAGAGGAATGGGCTGGTTCTGTGCTGCATTTCCTTCACTTCCATCTGGCTGCGTTTACAGCTGAGCGCTGGAGGACAAGCTCCTCCAGTGCATGGGTGTTGGATTGCTCCCTGTGCAAAGCACTGAACATCTCTTAATTCACGTGGATATTTATCCCTGGTGATCCAAGCCTTTAATCCAGCTTTGGTCACCAGTGAGAAGTCTTCACTGGCATTCTATTTCCTGCCTGTTGTGCTGGAAGTGGTGCTGACTGGTTCTTCCCAGAGGATGCCTTGGGAGAGGCTGTCATGACCCAACTAAACTTCTGCCTGTCTGTGGTTTGAGTGCCCAGTCCCAGTGTGGGTGTGCAGCTTCATGGTGGAACAGCCTTGCACAGGGCTGGTGTAGGTGAAGTGTTGGTGTTTGACTTAATCATCTCTTCTTCCTGCCTCTCCCCTGCCCTGCCCTGGGCCAGCAGGCAGGCCAGACCTGCTCCCTTGCACTCCTCCTTCCTTTGAAGAAGCTACCACGGCCTCCATAGCCACGACACTATCGTCAACATCTCTGTCTGTTCCCGAGCGATCCCCCTCGGAGACCTCTGAGCAGCCCAGGTACAGGTGAGGAGATTTCCCTGCTCCCACTGGTGCTGAGTGGCTGCTCCTGCTCTCAGTGCTGCAGATCCCGCAGGCTGCCCTGCACTCTGCAATGCTAATGACCGATTTTAATTAAATCTCTCCTGGGAGCAAGCAGACACAGCTTTGATGGGATTAATTATTGCTGGAAGAAGTGTCAGCTGTTAAGTAGAACATCTCCCTCATGGGATGTGGAGGTAGATTTGGGGACAGTGCAGGATTTCTGGCTTAAATTGCTCCTCCAAACTCTCCTGTTTTCTTTCCACAGGAGGCGTACACACTCCTCGGGGCAGGATGGCAGGTGAGAAATGGGTCGCCTGTCTTCTTATCTCATCTTCTCTCTGATGCACAGAGACCTCATGTTTATCCCTGTGCAAAGGTCACTTAGAGGGCTGAGTGGGAATTTCAGCAGCTCCAGGATTTTGGCATGGATGCTGAGCTGCTTCTGCAATCAGATGATCCCCATTTCTTACACAGAATTTTCCTTGCAAAGCAGATCTCTTAGTGGTTTGAAAATACCAATTATTTGATAGGAAAGCGGACAACAGTATTGTCCAAATTTACCCACCCACCCAGCACCAGAGTCAAGGAAGGTCATTTAAGTCCCTTTAGCAAGTAAGTGAGCCCTGACAGTAGGAACATTCCTCCTCTGAGGATCGGCTTGTGGCCTGGGCAGAGTGAAAGGGTTTTGACTTTATGAGGCACTGAGCACCCTCAGTCCCCACAGAAGTAGCTTCCAGTGTTTTCAGAAATCTGTGAGGCTTTTTTCCTCCTGTGGTGTCTCAGAGCCAAGGGCAAAGTAGGACAGAAATGCTGTGCTGCAGAGGGGTGTCTGATTTTAGAGGCTCTTATCATTAAATTATTGTGCATTATTGTGGAATTATTTTGCATCAGTAAAAATTTCCCCCTTGCTCATGTCAGCAGGATCTGCACGAGGAGCCAGCGGATGCTGCTGGCTCTGCCCTCGCTTTCCAGGACATTGTGTAGGTGTAGTAGGCTTTGAAATGACATCGGAGACTCAGTCCTAGGATGTGCCATAGCCAGAGGAGCCTGACAGGCTGATGTCCTCTCTCCCTGCAGTCAGTGTTTGGTGCTTGGAAGGAAAGGTCTTTGGAAGATGAGGGTTTGGCCCACGTTACAGGCATCTGCTGTTGTTCCAAGCTTTGAGTGATTTGCCGAGTTCAGCTGACAAGCACTGTGAAAAAATCCCTTTCTGTGGTATTTCCTAATGAAAATACCTCTGGATGTTGCATGTTGCTGAATCCTGCCCTGGAGGGCAGGGACCTGCTCACTGTGAGAATTGTCAGGGACTTGTGAAGCACCTCATCTCCTGCAGAATCCAGTGTTAGAAATTGCTGAAAATTGGAGACTTAAACCCAGGCCCCAGTGGTGGGGCCCATGTGGCAAATGCAGTGACTTCATCCAAAATAGTTCAGACTCATTGGAACCTCCTGGAAGGAGGGAGCTGCTGTAGTATGTGACTGCTCCTCCAGAAATGGGTCAGGTGAGTCAGAGTGACCTGGGAGCATTCAGGGAGCTCAGTGGCTTGGAGTAGATCTGTCTGTCACAGATTTGCCAGAGCTACACTGACTGTCTGCAGGTGTGGCCACCTTTGCTGTTTTTTGCCTAGTTTGTCCCTTTCTAATCCCAGTGCTTCCATGTGCCCCTCCTGGGAGGGTAGGGACCTGTGCACTTGTGGAGCTCTCTGGGATCCCCTGGTGAACACCAGTGGAGACACAAATTTATTAAAGCAAGAATTTACATTCCTGAGCTGAGATGGAAAAAATCTTACCCAATTTGCTCAAGAACGTGTCGTGCCTCTGGTTATTCTGGTCTGCTGGGGAATTCAGTCCAGGTTTGAGGTCCGGCCCTGAGGAGTGTAGCAAGGTCTGTGCATGGAGCTGGACTGAAGTGCTGCCCACTGGTCAGAGCCAGCCCTGCAGGAGCAGGGCAGTGCTGTCAGTGAACCCAGGCTCAGCCTTCTCTGACAACTGCCCCTTGGCTGGGCAGGCTCCTGCTCCTCCTTCCCATGGGGACAGAGCAGCCAGCCCTGCTGGCACAAGTAATTACTTTAATAGCATGAGGTATTAAAGTGAAGATTGTCAGAAACAGTTCCAGATAAATCTCAACCCTGGAACAGCTTGGGTGTGCTGGGAGTCTTGGAGGAGGTCAGAGGCTCTGGCCTGGGTGCCAGGGTAACTCTGGACCCAGGTTTTCCCTAGACGTCAGTTCTCTTTGCTCCAGTGCTCCATTTGACACTGCCCACCTTTCCTGCTGCACTGGCTGTTTAACTCCTTTGCTCTTGTCCTCTTTTCCCACCTTGTTATTCCTGAGTGCTGTAATCTTCTCTCTTTTTTTCCTGGGAGTTTTGGTTATCCAAACCCTCAATCCTGGGAGGTCTGAGTGCTCCCTCTGAGCTGAAATCAGCCACTGAGTCTGTGCTGGGAGCCCAGTGCCACAGTAGCAGCAGCTGTGTGCTGGGGCAGAACTGCACAAGAGACTTGGCTGGCTCTGAACTGATTCAGGCTGATTTAAAACTGAGGGCTGTGCATAACTCATTTCTAGCTGAGTCTTTGGGCCTGTCTCCCCTTTGGTTTCCAGGTCACACGAGGAGGCGCGGGTCCAGGAGGAGGTTCAACAAGTCAGTGTCGAGCTGGAGCTCAAGTGTGACGTTGAGATTGTAGCTCCTGAAGAAGAAGTCAAAGAGTGAGTGTTTTAGAGTGTTGCAGATCCCACACAGTGGGTTTTGAGCTGTGCCTGCTTGTGCTGGAGGCTTTGCTGGAATCATGGGTGTTCGGTGAGGCTGAGCACAGTACTGACCTGACCTGCCCTGACGTGACCTTTCAGGATGTGATAGCATAGCATCTTCAGAAGCTCCTCTGTAATAAATCCGTTTTGCTTGCTCCTGTCCTGACTGCAGTGACTAGACTGTCATTTCTTTCCCCTGTGCAGAGAGGCAGCTTCTTCAGCCTGTGCCATTGTCACATCCACAGCCACCGTAGAGGTGGAGACGGCCAGCCAGGCCTCGGAGCCAGCCAGCCAGGCCTCGGATGAAGACGACGTGCCAGTCACAGACATTTACTTTGTAAGAGACCTTCTCCACCTGGCCCTTGGGGGGTGATGGGAAGGGTTGGACAAGGCTCTCAGTATCGTTCCAGGCAGTCAGGCGGGCTGTGGCTGCCCTGCACCATCTTGGTGTGAAGCACCTTGAGACCTCCGTGCTGGGTGGGTTTTTGAATGCAGGGAACTGGATTAAACCTGGAGAACTCAAAACAGCATCTAGAGGGGCTCACATAGGTGGCACTCCTGCTGTGGATGTAGCTGTAGCTGTGCTGCTCTACTTCCAAGCACAAGTGTTTGTCTAGGCCGGCACATTTGCTCCTGGGACAAGCCAAGGTGATGTGGGTGCAACAGAGAGGTTCTTTCTTCCTCAGCCAGAGATCTTGGCTGCTTTCCTGACACAAGCATGGCCTAGACCCAAAGGGAGGTGGTTGCAGAGGGTGACCCTGGGCTCTGGTGAACTCCTGGCTTTTCCTTTCCCTGCAGGCTGCATTAGGTGATGCAGTGGGAGTCTAGTGCTGAGCCAGGGAGTAAGTTGGTGGTTGGCAGCAGAGTGCCGTGGAGCCTGGCGCTGGTCCTCACTCAGCTCCCACAATGGCTGAGCAACTTCTGCAGACCAGAGAAGAGGTTTTTTAGCAACATGTACCTGTCCTGTGGATTCCCAGAGCACAGCTGAGTGCCTGTCCCATGAGAGCTGAGTTCTCTCTTGTGCCTGGGCACTGGAACCCTCATTAAAAGAGGTGCCCGGCTCCTCCTTGCTCGGATTTGTTGCTGTTAGTTCTGTGGTGCTGGAGACAACCTGAGCCCATGCAATGGGCTCCTTCAGGCTAAACTAAAATGCAGCATTGGCCTTTCCCTGGACTCTTGTGACTCTGCTGCAGAGCTGCTCACTCATTGCTGAGTTGCTCTGAGGCTTGTGGGAGCTGTGGAAGGAATCAGCCCTGTTTTACAGCTTGTTTGGGGTTGGATGCATGCTGTTCAAAATGCAAACGGCTCCTCTAACACTGCCCCCTCCTTGCCTGTGGATGGCAGCTGTGTGCAGGCAGATCCTGCCTGCTCCCCTGGCAAGTGTCTTCTAGTGAGGGGCAGCTGCTCTTCCTCCCTGTCCCTGGGCATATGGACTGCCCCCAGCTTGAGGGGCACCTCTCTCCAAGAGAAAATTCTGCAGAGTGTATTCACAGAGAGTGTGACTGACTGCTCATCAGCATTTCATACTTCATCTGAGTCTGAGTTTTGCATTAAATGTGTGTTGTGTGCTGTGGAGTGTTTATCACTGCTGGGATGAAGGGAAAAGCTGATTTGAGTTCCCATGGGCACTCTCCTTGGAAAACAACTTGAGCTGGAGCTCAGGTGAGGCTGCACGCGTGCACTCAGGTAGCACCACAGCTGCTCCTGCAGGAGTGCTCAGGGGCAGCGGTGGGTGAAGGGATGGTGTGTGCAGGGGAGGATTTGGCGAGTCCCAGGAGACTGTGGTCTGATGACTGAAGTCTGCTCCTGGAGAGCACTTCATTCTCCTGTTTATCCCCAGGGAATAAAAGTGCAGAGTGTGGCAGGGCATGGGCGCCGCTCTTCCCTGCACGGCTTTCCCACCTGCTCACCCGTTCAGGCCTGGAGTTGCCCAACCCCTTGTTTTTTGCTTTCTCTTTCATCCTCTCTTTCACATCACCCTTTTTTTCCTCTGTTTCCTTTCTCACCTCACTTGCCCTGGGGCCACTCAGTTCACAGATGGGAGGTACTGGATTTACTCTCCCCGCCAGCGCAGACTCCGAACTACCTCGCATTCCTCTGGGATTGTAAGTGACCACGCCAGCACAGCATGTAGGGGAGCAGAGCTGCAGCTTTGAAACACTGGGGCCAGCATCCCATTTCTCTCAATGGCTGGGGCTCTGGATTGAGTGGGCATTAGGAACCAGCCTAGCAGAAATTCACCAGTGGATCTTGTAGGATCTGAGAGAATCATGAGCTCTGTCCCTTTTCTGCAGACTGGTGACACAGCTCGTATCCTGGGATGAGCTGTAGTGTCACCCAGCCCTTGGGAAAACTGAGAGCAGTGAGGCCCTGGCACAGGTTACCCAGAGAACCTGTGGTTGCCCTCTCTGGAAATGTCCAAGGTCAGACTGGATGGGCTTGAAGCAGTCTGGGATAGTGGAAGATGTCCCTGCCCATGGCAAGGGGGGATACTGGGTAATCTTCCATCCCAAACTGTTCTGTGATTCTTAGAACCAGATCTGGCCAGAGAAGCACCAGGGCCTCTATAGGTGATGTCAGGCTCAGCTCCCTCAGCCCAGGAAGAGGGTTGGAAAGACACCATTAAGATGTTTTGAAGGTTCTAAAACTCCAGTAGCAAACAGAACAGTTTTAGCTTGTGGGGAGCATCTCATAAACCAAATGAGGCAGGAGGTTCTGAGTTAGGGCTGGTTTCAGCTCCCCAGCCCTTCTCAGCATCACCAGTGCACTCCTTCCTCATTGTAGGTGTTCTGTGAGCAGGCAGGATTTTCCTTTCCAAAAGATGCAGGGAGGCATTTGAGCTTTTAGGGGCTGAATCTAGAGCTGAGATTGTTCTGGGGTTAAGCATTTAGCTTCTCATGCTTTGGGAGAGCTGCTGTCCCCAGGGGGTGGTGGCAGTGCTGCCGGAGCCTCGCTGGTGCAGCCTGGTGTTCCCATTTGGGTTACAGGCAGGGTGCATGGGGAAGCAGGGGCAGGAATGTGCCCCTGGCTGTTGCTGATGGCATGAGGAAGGTGCTGCTGAGCAAACAGGCAACTCCTTCTGCAGCCCCTCCTGCGCCTCAGCTGGGTTTGGCTGCTCTGGCACGGGGAAGGGTAATGCCAAGCACTGGGTGCTCCTTTATCTCCCACAGCTCCCTGCATGCAACCAAGCTCCTAAAAGGCTCTGAAAGAGACTGCCTGGAGCATGTGGTTCAGTCAGGCTGAATGAACCATCATGGATGAAAAAGAGGATATGGAACAAGCTTGATGTGGTGAGGAGGTTTCCTGTACCTCTGACAGAGCCCTGTGAGAAGCTCCAGACAGGGGCTTCTCAGCCTTCCTTCCTCCCAGCAGTCTCTACTAATGGAGCTGCAGTTACTGGGGGGTTCAGCATGTGGAGCCCAGTGCTTCAAAGCTTCTCTGGCTTCTTGTAGTTCTTTGTACATGGTAGACTGTGATGCTCAGTTCCTGGGCTGGGAACACTGCGGGCTTCTTCCAGACACCCAGTTCTGCTTCTCTTCCTTTGCAAATGCCAGGCTGGGTCAAAGGGGGCAGTTTCTTCTCTGTGGGAGCTCCTCTGGAGACAAAAGAGCCTGTTTGCAATGTAAATGGGGCCCCCCTGGGAACACTGGCAGCAGAGACCAGCCCTTGAATCTGTGCTGTGTAGGCAGCAGAGTGTGTCTTCTCACAGCAATGCCCAGTGCTCTGATAACTGTCCCTCAAGGCACACCTCCTTCCCCTCATTCTTTACAGGGTCCAGTTGTGTTTTGCCTCCTGTGTTGTACTTGTTCCCATCACCCCACTGTCCCCAAAATGTCAGCAATAACTGTTTCCTTTCTGTGGCCACCATCATCCATGGTCTCACCCCAGCCCCACTACCTTCTGCAGAGAAGGAGGAAGGCACAACAAACAAATCCAGTTTCCCTGTAAAAGCCCTCCTGGATACCAGTTTGTAGCATGCACAGGGCTCTGGAAATGGGAGGGTGACACCTGGTAGCAGGTAGCAGGAGCCCAGAGCTGTCACTACTCTTAGGTAAGTCACTTCCCAAATCTCTCGGTTTCTCTGAAGCCAGGATGATGCCGTGGCCAGGAGCTGAGGTTTCCCTGACATCTCAAAAGCTCTAAAACTCCATCCCTACGAGAGGAGAGGGTGTGCCACCCCCACTGCAGCTGGCACAGTGTCCCAGTTGGCAGGGAGCCAGTATGTGCTGAGGATGAGGAGGGCTCCCCTGCTGAGAGCCACCTCTGGGCTCAGTGCTCTCCCTCCAGGTGGACAGCTGTTCTTACTGTATTGTTTCCTGCTCTTTTTATTTTCTCCTTTTATTTTTTCCTCTTCTCTCCTTTGCTCCCTGCTCTGCTGCTGCTCTCCCTGCATTCTCCCTGCCGTCTCTGGCCACTCTGGCAGCCGACAGACGAGAGGAGTTGGGTTTACTCCCCGCTCCACTATAGCACTCAGCTCCACTCTGTCTCCGATGAGGAGAGCGATACAGTAAGTGTCCAAAGCCGTGTGCCGGGCGCCCGCTGCGTCGGGCTCGCAGTTTGTGCTCCCTGTGCAAGGTCAGCCTGGCCTCTGGCAGCGTGGGGCTCCTGCATGGCTGCGGCAGAGCCCGGCTGCCTCTCAGGTCAGCTCTGTGCTGGCAGAGCCCTGGCCGGCTCAGCAAGGGCTGTGGCTTATTCTCGTTGTTTGGTGCAGGAAAAACTTTGGGGAGCTCAGGTTTCCCAGACATGTTGCCATTTCTGGAGGATGTAGAACAGCCTCTGGTTGTGCTGGGAAGCTGGCGGGACAGAGACCTGATTGATGTGGGCACTGGTGCTCAGGGGTTGATCCTCTTTCCTCTCACGACCAGGAAGACATTGAGGGGCTGGGGCATGTCCAGAGAAGTGAGTGGACATGGGGAAGGGGCTGGAACACAAGTGTGATGAGGAGCAGCTGGAAGGGCTCAGCCTGGAGAAAAAGAGGCTCAGGGGGGACCTTGCTCTCCACAACTCCCTGACAGGAGGGGGCAGCCAGGTGGGGATCGGTTCTGCTCCCAGGGAACAAGGGACAGGAGAAGAGGAAACAGCCTCAAACTGTGCTAGGGGAGGTTTAGGTTGGATATTTGGTAAAATGTCTTGACTGAAAGGGGGGGGTTGTCAGGTATTGGAACAGGCTGCCCAGGGCAGTGGTGGCATCAGTGTCCCTGGAAGTGTTCAACTGACATGTGGCTGTGGCACCTGGGGACATGGGTTAGTGGTGAACGTGGTGGTGCTGGGCTGATCTGAATTTGGTATTCTTGGAGATCTTTTCCCACCTTAACAAATCCATGATTCTGTGACTCTGTTCTCTCTGCCTCTTGCAGTAATCTCTATGCAGACACAGAAGTCCCAGAGAGCAGCGATTCCCTCTGCAGGTCGATGTGTTCCCTTTTCGTTGATGCAGCCATTCCAGTGGGATGGGGAAGAGCTTGCTGACACCAGTATTGCTGCACTGCAGGATCCCGGGCACTGCGTTTCAGAATGGAGCAAAACTATAACCATGTATTTCTACTCACCCCAGATGTGGGCAGCAAAGAAACCACCCGCTCACCCGCAGCTCCCAGCAGAGAATTCTAGCTGGGTGTAGAGAATCCTGGGTAGTAACACAGTGTTTTCCAGATGTGCACTACCATAGCTACCTATCCATGTGTGATACTGTGAACCTTTTTAATTTTTTAATCATGTATTTATTTCTTTTATCTTTGCACAGAGACAGCACAAATGTGCTTTTTTAAACATTTAGTTTACTGCACTTTTTTTTTTTCTTTTTTTTTTTTCTTTTTTTTTTTCTTTTTTTTTTGGTCATATATTTGTGCATCAAAAAGGAGCATGAGACTTCACCGAAGAATGGGTAGGAGCACGTTGCTGGGGAGGGCAGGGAGCGGAGTGGCTTCATGTGAGGCAGCAGTGTGGTCTCACCAACGGAGGGAGTCAGGAGTTTTCAGGCTGTCCAAACACTGCCACAGTTTTTCCAAGTGGCCCAAGGCAAATCACTAAACCACTCTGTGCCTCGGTTTCCCCCGTGCTAATGGGTGCACAGTACCTGCTTCCGTTACAGCACTTAAACCCTGGGATGAAAGGTGCTATGAAAATGAAATGTATTAAAGGCCATGGAATAGAATTGCTCCCATGTTACCATAGTCCAAAGCAGCCATGCCAATTCACTTGGATCCAAACTCTCTAGTGACTTCTGTCTGTGACACCGTGCGGGACAGCACACAGTTCCTGGTGACAGTGACGTGGACTCCTCAGCTCTCCCCGAAGTCGTGATGGGTTCCAGCTCCCCCCTGTGCTGCACTGCTGCGCCACCCCTCCCTCTGTGCTTGGAGTCCACACCTCATCCAAGTGGCCACCGCCTGCTCCAGCCCTGCAGGCACGGACAGATGGGAACTGGGCACCTCCCGAGCCCGGCCACGTTGGAGGGCAATTTCCCCACTCTGCCCAGCCCACGTGGGGCTTGTCCAGACCCTGCATCCTCCTGGAGCCCCTCAGCCCCTCACGTGCTCGTGGGTGTGCCCTGGGGTCACGGACACTGGGGTCACACGTGCCCTCTGCTCCGCAGGGCAGGTAGGGACACAAGGGCACGTCCAGTCACTGGAGGCAGGAATGGGAGCCTGGCTCTGCCACGGAATTGTGCCAGCACTGCTGTGCTCACCGACTCTTGGACAGAAAGCTGGCTGACTGGGGTGCTGCCTGGGGTCACGTCTGCTGATGGAAATCCCTGCTGTGGTGTCTGAGAGGGTTTGCTTTGCAAGGGCTGTGGGCTGTAGGTGAGAGAATTTGATGTCAGGGGTAGTGTTCAGGCTCATCCATCTGCAGGACACATATCATAGCATAGTCTGGAATCCAGCAATCCTGTCCTCATCTCCCAGAGAGAAAAGAGGAAGTCCTTTAGACCAGAGGGAGACAGTTCTTGTTTGTGTGCTTTATGAACCTCGCTTGAGAAAGAGTCTCTTTATTCCCTTTACAATCTTCACTGTTCTTGGGATTCCAGCTAGAGGGGTAGGGAAGCAGGACCCTGCTCTCAGGCCTCAGTCCCCACAATCTCTTCAGAGCAGCACTCAGGAGTGGTTATGTTGGGCCCCAGAAGGTAGCTGGGCTGACGGGAAGCTCTTCCTTCTGTACTGTACTGAACTTAGTGAGAATCTTCAGGAATTGATGTTTTTTTCTTGCCCAGAATACAGGACCTGGACTTCCCTTCCCTGCCTGTAGATGCAGAAGGCTGTGAGTTGTGCTTCTTGGAAGCACAGTCGGGGGATTGTGCAAGTTGCTGCTGTTCATGTATCCATGTATTTACCAAATAGTCTATCAAAAGTCTCTCAAGAAACTCTCCCCTTTCTGTCACTGCTTGGCAGCTCATTCTCCCAGCTGCAGCTCCTGTCCCACCCCACCTTCCTGTGCCACCCAGGGGGCTCTGCAGGCTGGGGGGCTCAGGGGTTGGTGAAGGGGAATGGGAACCATGCAATACCTACAGCCTCACCTGCCTCTGGGCTCAAGGCAAGGTGCTTCAAAAAGCTAAAAATTCAACATCTTTTTCTTCCAACAGTGTGTGTAGAATGGCCAGAGGAAGCCACATCCCTGCTGCACCTGCTGCTGTTGGGTGCTGTGCTGGAGGAGGGGGCTCTGGGGGGGAACCGGGGTGGGCTGGAGCTGTTCTGAGCAGGCCCCTGCCCTAGGACCACTTCAGTCAGGGGCTGGAGGGTTTGGCCTCATCAGGACTTTCCAGCCACCTGAAATCAAGCACCTGCTTTGAGACGGTTCAAGCATCACTGGTGGAGATTTTATTCCTTCCCCTCATTTCTAGGGGGTCTCTAAAGCTGCTTGATGTGTGTGCAGGGAGTGTCCCAGAGAATGAGCTTTGTGAGCTGGAGCTGTGCTTGGGTCCTGAGAGAGGGAGGGAACCCAGAGCTCCTGCAGCATGTTCATTCAATTCGAAGAATTGTCTTCCCTTTTTGAGATGATCCTTGTGCAGTTCTGTAATGCTGGACCCTTTGGAGCAGGTCTGGATGGGCTGGGGTGGTCCTGTAAGAGCACAGGCAAAGGCTTGAAACAGCTTTGGCAAGGGGACAAGGAGGAACCTTCCTGTAGACAGATGCTGATCTGCCCCTGCTCAGGCTGGCACAATCCCTGCCGTGTCACCTCCTGCCCCAGCAGCTCCCAGTGCTGGGGAACTGCTTCCCACAGAGGCTGAAAGGACCTTGGATTTCAGAGGTCATTCTTGGCCCCCTCTGCATGGCACTGCAAGGGAGCAGCAGAAGCTCTGGAGCATGTCACAGGCACTGCCAGTGCTGCCTGGGTAGGAACAGCACTTGCCCATGGGAAAGAGCATCCCTGGTCTGAGTGTTCCTCCATCTGCACCTCAACTCATTCTGGACTTGAGGTGCTGTTCTCTGCCAGGCTCCCTTTAGTGACCCAGCAGGTGTTGTCCAGGCTCTCCACCATTAAAGGAGGCACCACGAGTCTTCTATTCTGAGATTTGACCCCGCAGGACAGCCCCTTCCCAGTCTGTGCCCTTCATCCCCAAAGTCCCAGCTGGGATCTCAGACTCTGTGGGACATGCCCTGACCACTGCCTGGTGCTGGGGCTGCAGGTGAGCTCTCCCTGCCAGGTAAGGGGCTGACAGGAGGAAATGGGCTTCTCTGTGCTTGAGTTTGCAGTCAGGCTCCTGTAAAGGCTCTGGGGCAAGCCCAGGAGCTCGCAGAGACCCTCAACACCTGCAGAGGGGATGCAGCGTTTGGTTGCCGCTGCCTCTCTGGCCACATGTGCTGAATTGCACGGCGGGGAGTGTTTTAGTGAAGCCAGAGCACTCAGAGGCCTTGGTCCAAGGCAGGCAGAGACGTTTGCAGGGCTCCATCGCCCCTCGCGTTCCCCTTCTCATTCCCAGCCACTGCTCCAGCGCTTCCCGAATGGACAAGGAGAAAGCCAGGTCATGGCTGAGAGGTTTTCTGTCCATGTCTACCCGCGCAACGTCTGTCCCGGTGGCTGTCCCTGTTCCCACGTGTCCCGGTGGGTGTCCCCGCGGATGTCGCTGTTCGCACGCGTGTCCGTGTCCGCGCGTCCGCCGGGGGGGGGGGGGCGCGGCCGGACGGGGAGGCCGATGTTGGGGCGTGATCCCGCCTCTGCTCCAGGAGCTCGAGGCCTGGGCGCTGTTTTTCTTTTCTCTCGGTTGTTTTGAGGGTTTTTCCCCTCCTTCTCCGGGGAAGCCCTTCCCAGAGCTCTGTACCCCGCTCCCATAAAGCGTTCCGCAGTCTGTGCTGAGCTCCGCGCTTCCGCCTCTCTGTGCGCCGCGGGCACGGCCGGGCCGGGGAGGGGGCGGGATCGCCCAGGCTCCGCCCCCGCCGCGGGCTGCCCGCCGCCCGCCTGTCTGCGCCGGGCCGCTGCTGGGGCGGGGCGGGCGCAGGCGGACGGCGGGGCAGCCTGGTGAGCTGAGGCCCCACGAGGCCCCGGGGCGGAGCCGCCGCTGCCGATGGGCTCCCGGTCGCGCAGCCCGGCCCGGGGCGGCCGCTCGGAGCGGGAGCGGGACCGGGAAAGGGACCGGGACCGGGACCGGGACCGGGAAAGGGAAAGGGAAAGGGAGGGGCGCTCGCGGTCCGGGAGCCACGGGCGGCGACACCGCAGCCGGAGTAAGAGCCGGAGCCGGAGTCGGAGTCGGGGCCGACGCCGGGAGCCGAGCTCGGGGTGAGTGCGCGCCTGGCCCGGAGCGGCCGCGCCGTGGCTGTGCGGAACCGGGCCCGGGGCAGCGGGGCTGGCGTGCCGGGCCTCGCACCGCCGGGCCCGGCCGGGGACGGGAGAGGGAGCTCGGCCCCGCCGGTCTCGGGGAGGGCCGGGGACTGGGGGCGGGCGGGCAGTCCCGAGCGCTGCTCGTGACACCGGCCTGGAGCAGTCGAGATGGGGCTGCAGGTATCGGGAGCGGTCGGGGTGGGGAGTGCAGGTACCCCTCGCTGTCTCGGTGCTGCCGGTGGCGCCCGTGCTGGGCCGGCCTCACCTGCGGCGGGGAGACGCCCCGTGCCCGGCACGGCCGTGCCCTCCTCCCGCTGAAGCCCGGCTGTGCCCTCCCCAGCTCGGACTCCGGCGATGAGAAACAAAAATGGAAAAAGAAGAAAAGAAGCCGCAGCCGGGAGCGGCACCGTAAGGACCGGAGGAAACAGCGCTCACGGTCCCGGGGCCGCTCCTCCGGCTCCAGCCCGGAGCGCGGGCGGGACAGGGCAGCGCGGAGCCGGGAGCGGCGCCGCAGGAGAGATGGATCCAAATCCTCCGTGTCCTCTGTCAGCTCCCCCTCCCCGCCGCGGCCCCGCGGCCGGGAGGAGCCGGTGCAGCAGCTGAGCCTGCAGGAGCGGCTGAGGCTGAGGGAGGAGAAGAAGAAACAGGCGGCTCTGATGAAGGCCCTGGAGACGCCCGAGGAGAAGAGGGCACGGAGGTTGGCCAAGAAGGAGGCCAAGGAGAGAAAGAAGCGGGAGAAGATGGGCTGGGGTGAGGAGTACATGGGCTACACCAACACCGACAATCCATTCGGGGACAACAACCTGCTGGGCACGTTTATCTGGAGCAAGGTGAGCTCTGCCCTGGCCCTGTAGCCAAATGGAGCAGGTAGGGGCAGTCAGGGGGACCTGTGCCTCAGGTGGGGTCTGTATCCAGGGCGGGGAGATAAGATGGGTTGAGGGCAGGAGAGGGTCCTGGAGCTGCTGGGAACTGCAGGCTGAGTGCTGGGCACCATTTACTGAGTCAGGGATGTGGAGATGGTAACAGGAATGCTGCACTTCTAATATAGGAATGACAGAGAGCTGGGGGTGTTCAGGGTTAGGGAGAAGAGAGCGCTCTCTGGGGAAGGGGAGGCTCTGGGGAGACCTTACAGCTCCTTCCAGTGGCTACAAAGGTTCCAGGAGAGCTGGAGCAGAACTTGGCAAGGACCTGGAGGGACAGGACAAGGGGAACAGCTTCCCACTGCCAGAGGGCAGGGCTGGATGGGATCTTGGGCAGGAATTGTTCCCTGGCAGGGTGGGCAGGCCCTGGCACAGGGTGCCCAGAGCAGCTGTGGCTGCCCCTGGATCCCTGGCAGTGCCCAAGGCCGGGCTGGACAGGGCTGGGAGCAGCCTGGGGCAGTGGAAGGTGACCCTGCCACGGCAGGGGTTGAATGAGATGATCTTTAAGGTACTTTCTGTCATGGTTCCATGATACTGTTGTCCTGGCACTCACCTCACTAGGCAGGGTGGGCTATGTGGGCTGAGCCTGGGTTTGCTGAGGGGCTTAGGAGCAGTGTTTGAGTGACTTAGGGACTTTCAACAGGATCACACCTCACTGGAGCAGCAGAAACAGGTGATGGGAGTAGCAGTTGCTGGCCAGTGAGGGGCTGTGGAGGTCCTTGGGTTCCACAGCTTCCCTTGGCCTTTCTGTTTTAGGCACTGGAAAAGAAAGGGATCAGCCATCTGGATGAGAAGGACCTGAAGGAGAGGAACAAGCGAATCCAGGAGGACAATCGCCTGGAGCTGCAGAAGGTGAGATAAGATGTCCTTTCCATGTCACTGTCTGACAGAGAGCCCTGTTTACAGCCTGGTTCTCACTGGGAAGGCCCCATTTTCTTTTCCTGGCTGTGTCCAGTCTGTAGGATTGTGGGGGCCATAGAACCCTGGCTTTTGCTATTCCAGGATGAGAATCATCTTCCCTTAGGTTTGAGCTCAGGAGGTGCTGAGGAGGACAGTGCCAGGTCATGACACTGAGGCACTCAGTTGTGCCTGCGGCTCCTGTCTCCCACAGGGCTGGCAGTGAGCCCAGACAACCTGGTCCCGCTGGCTGCCCACTCTGCAGGAGCTCAGGCCAGTGGCAGGCCAGGCAACTCAGGGACAGGTCATGTCATGGCTGTGTCCTTGAGCAGGGGTCTGTGGTGTCTGCACAGGGGCCCATCCACAGTGGCCTCACAGCTCTGTCACCCTGGGCAGGTGAAGCAGCTGCGCCTGGAGCGGGAGCGGGAAAAAGCCATGCGGGAGCAGGAGCTGGAGATGCTGCAGCGGGAGAAGGAGGCAGAGCACTTCAAAACCTGGGAAGAGCAGGAGGACAACTTCCACTTGCAGCAGGCCAAGCTGCGGTAGGTGTGCACCTGCTCAGAGCTAGGCCTGGCAGGGAGCAGAGGATGGCGCTGCTCAGTGTCCCCACTGTCCCTTCGCCAGGTCTAAGATCCGGATTCGGGATGGGAGGGCGAAACCCATCGATCTCCTGGCCAAGTACATCAGTGCAGAGGACGATGACCTGGCTGTGGAGATGCACGAGCCCTACACCTTCCTCAACGGCTTGACCGTCTCCGACATGGAGGACCTGGTGGAGGACATCCAGGTGCCTGCTCTGCTGGCCCTCTGCCTGGGCTCAGGGCTTCTCTACCAGCTCTGCTCTCCTGTCCCTGGTGTGGAGCAGGTACCTGATGTGTCTTCTGCGTGCAGGTGTACATGGAGCTGGAGCAAGGAAAGAACGTGGACTTCTGGAGGGACATGACCATCATCACGGAGGATGAGATAGCCAAGCTCCGCAAGTTGGAGGCCTCTGGGAAAGGAGGACCAGGTGAGTAGGAGAGCAGAGCCTGCTGTGGGTGTTGGGGTCACCATTTGTGCTCAGGCTCAGAGGGGCTCTCTCAGATCTGCTGGATGCAGGCTGTGGGTCTGGCAGCTGCCCCTGGCTGGGGCCCAGCCTCCTGCTGTCAGCAGAACCGGGATGGGTGCAGCTGGGTGCCTGGAGACTGACCAGCTGCCCTCGCCTGTCCAGGGGAGCGTCGGGATGGTGTCAACGCCTCGGTCAGCTCAGATGTGCAGTCCGTGTTCAAGGGGAAGACATACAACCAGCTGCAAGCTCTGTACCAGGGCATCGAGAGCAAGATCCGGGCGGGAGGGCCCAACCTGGACATCGGGTACTGGGAGAGCCTCCTGCAGCAGCTGAAGGCTTACATGGCTCGGGCCAGGTGAGAGCAGAGAGTGGCAGCAGTGCAGACCCTGCCATGGGCAGAGCTGGCAGGCATAAACCCAATTGGAGGAGGGAATGGGAGAGGGTGTTCTGCCTTTTCTGAGGTGGCTGATTTCCAAGAGGGCAGCAGAGCAGAACACACAGGCCCTTCTGCAGTAGTGATGCATAAGTGGTGAGGTCTCTAAGAAGGAATTGAACTGGGGCTTATTTAGCCCAAAGCCATCCAAGCCCGGCAGGTTTTTGCCTGTGGAGGTGGGTGTCAAAGCTTTGGGCGGTGGGAGTGAGGTGGTTCTGCTGGGTGCCTGTGTCCCTTGTCTCCCATAGGGCTGGCAGTGAGCCCAGCTCCTCTCCTCTCTCAGGTTGCGGGAGCGGCACCAGGACGTGCTGCGTCAGAAGCTGTACAAGCTGAAGCAGGAGCAGGGTGTGGAGAGCGAACCGCTCTTCCCCATCATCAAGCGGGAGCCAGCTTCCCCCAGTGACAGGTGAGCAAACACCTGGGCCTGTCCCCAGGCACAAAGGCAGTCTTGTGCCCTCACTGTTCCCGAGGCAGAGCTCAGGTGAGCAGCCAGCAAGGGTACCATCCCCGTCCCAGTCCTCTCTTCTCCCTTCCGTGCAGGCTGGATCCCGAGGAGAGCCTTGAGGCACAGCCAGGGCCGTCCTCAGAGCCAGAGGCAGAGCAGGACACAGAGGCCAAGGGAGAGGCGGAGGGGGAGGCCGTGCTGATGGAGGAGGATCTGATCCAGCAGAGCCTGGATGACTATGATGCGGGCAAGTACAGCCCCCGGCTGCTGGGCCCCAACGAGCTGCCCTTCGACGCTCACGTGCTGGAGGCCGAGGAGGACACGCACCGGCTGCTGCTCCTGCGCCAGCAGCTCCAGGTGACAGGTGAGCCCCAGGGCAGCCTGCCCAGCACAGGGGATGTGCAATGATTCAGGGTGCAGGACTGGAGGGGACACTGCCCTCAGGAAAGGAAAGAGCTGGATATGGGTCAGGCACCCAGAGCAGAGGGGTGCCCCTGGAGCAAAGGGCACTGTGGCCTGGGCAGGAGCAGGGAGATAGTGCTCAGGCTGCTGGTGCTCCCTGGGAGACCTCCCTCAGTACCACCAAGGTGTTTGGGTGCAGACAGGCAGAAGGGGTGTTTGGTTGAGTTTTCCAGCACAACTCAGCCCAGTGCCCACTGAGAGCCCACAGGGCAGACCATGTATTCCTGTATCCAATTCTGCATCCTCTGCACAGCAGCTCCTTCTCTCTGCATGCCTTGGAGCAGTGTTGCATGGCCCAGGCCTGGCTGGCACTGCAGAACCTTGATGTTGTCCCCTCTCCTCCCCTATAGGTGACGCTTCTGAGAGCACCGATGACATCTTCTTCCGTAAGGCCAAGGAGGGCATGGGCGCGGACGAGGCGCAGTTCAGCGTGGAGATGCCGCTCACGGGCAAGGCCTATCTGTGGGCTGACAAGTACCGGCCCCGCAAACCCCGCTTCTTCAACCGTGTGCACACGGGCTTCGAGTGGAACAAGTACAACCAGACCCACTACGACTTCGACAACCCTCCCCCCAAGATCGTGCAGGGCTATAAGTTCAACATCTTCTACCCCGACCTCATTGACAAGCGCTCGACCCCCGAGTACTTCCTGGAGGCCTGCCAGGACAACAAGGACTTTGCCATCCTGCGCTTCCATGCCGGGCCGCCCTATGAGGACATCGCCTTCAAGATCGTCAACAGGGAGTGGGAGTATTCCCACCGCCACGGCTTCCGCTGCCAGTTTGCCAATGGCATCTTCCAGCTCTGGTTCCATTTCAAGCGTTACCGGTACCGCCGGTGAGGGCTCGGCGCCCTCGGACACCTGTCGGGGTGGGCAGGGGCTCTCATCCCACAGCACAGACACTGTTCTATGCATGGCCCCAAGGCCTGGCCCAGCGCTGGGCATATTCCTGAGGCTTTTCTCTGTCCTTGCATTTATCATGAAGAACACTGAGACTTTGATATAAATAAAATAAGGGTTGTTTTAGCCATGAGATCCTGGGCATGACATCACCAGCCACTAGCACACTGAGAAGTCCCCTGGGGACCGGGTGGTGCTTGGGCTGGGTGTCCTCACCCCAGAGAGTCAGCCCCATGTGCCTCTTGTCCCACTCCAGCCTGCTCCATCACCCCTTACCAGCACCAGACCAGTCCAGCTGCTGCTCCCAGCTGGAGACACAGGGCCCTTGACTGCACCAGCTCAGCACTGCTCTGTGTCCTGCTCATAGAGGGGCCCCTCACCCTGCCCTGGGCCCCATTCCTGGCACGTCCTCCCGTGGGATCTGGCTTCCCCAGCCTGGGAGCACTGCCACATCCCGCAGTCCTGGCTGGGGCATGGGAGGCTTTAGTGCTGCACGGCGCCTGCTGTGGTGGAGCAGAGGAGAGGGATGCTGGTTGAGATATTTCCTTACAGGGGAAAATCCGGATTCCAGAGCCTGCAGTCCCTCCCACATCATGCCTGTGAGGCTCTCTCTGCCCTGGGCAAGAAGCAGTTGCACTCCCCAGTATCCTGTTGATGAGGAGGGAGTTCCTGAGGGCTTCTAGTGATGTTCAGATGGGTTTTGGGCACCTTAGGGGCACTTCAGGGTTGAGCCTGGGACTGGCTAGTGTTGGTCCCACCAGATGATGACCAAGGGCACAGCTACACTCCTCTGGGATCACCCCACATGGCTTCATCTCCACAAGCCCCCAAACCCCAGGGTATGCCCATTCAGGCAGGCAGGTTGAGGTGCTGGTGAGTAGTGCCCAGGGGTGCAGGAAGCCTCTGCCCTGGATTCGCCAAGAGACCATTTCCTACCTGCATCCACTCTCTCCCCAGTATAGGCCCATGGTGCAGGGACTTAGGGGTCTGCCCAGGTCCCCCAGCAATAGGACAGAGGCAAGCCTGCTGTGCAGGGTCCTCCAAGCCCTTGGTGGCTGCCCCATGGCTCAGGGAAGTTGCTTTGTCTGGCTCCTGGCTCTGCTGGCAGGATCCAGCTGCAGAGCCACCAGGGGAACTGGTGCTCAGGAGCTCCCATTCCTGCCTTGTCACCCACACTTGTGGGGCTTGCCCTGCCTGCAGATGGGGGTGGGGGACCCCAAGTGCCGTGGTCCTGCACGTGGGTACCCCCTCCCCATCCTGCCAGACATCCCCAGGGCCAGCAGCAGCACCGGACACGTTCCCTGGCCTTTCCTTCCTGGCAGCTATTTCCTGCTGCTCCCTGTGCAGGGGGGTTTTGGCGCTCAGCGCAGGAAGTGAGTGAAGGCCTGGCCAGGGAGGAGGAAACGGGGAAAAAACCCAAACCCCAAAACTGGTGGTTCGTGCCCTCCCTGCTCAGCTGCCAGGCAGAGCCTCCCTCTCCATAGCCCATCCCTTTCCCTCTTGGGCACACACAGAGGTGGGGGCAAAATTGTCCCACTGTATCTCCAGCCGGAGCAGGGCCCATGTCCAGGCACTGCGTTTCCCTGCACGTCTGACTTTAGGCCCTGGATAGGGTCACTGAGCAGGCACAGGAGCCTGAGCCCCGAGAGCTGCTGCAGCCTCCAGGCATGTGCCGGGGCCAGATCAGGGTCTGGATCCGGCTGAAGCCCCTGACGCTTTTCCCTGACCTGGCTGCTCTCAGTGCTTCTCCTAGTCCACATCTCCCCTGCGTTTCGGGACAAGCTACCCCGGCGCAGCCCTGAGCTGTGCAGGGCACGCAGCGGCTCGGCCGGGTGGTGCCCGGGCGGGGCAGTCGGTGGAGCTGCCCCGTGTCCCATCATCCGTGATGGGCTCGGCTCTCCCGGGCACACCCCGGCCCCACCTGGGCCAGCAGCGGCTGCCGAGCCCCGCGCATTCCGCTGCCCGTGGGGCCGCTCCTGCTCCCGGCACTCGGGGCCAGCCGCGATCCAGCTCCGCGGGCTGGCCCTGCCTTCCGCCGGGGCTTTCGCCGCGACAATCTTTGCTTCAACCCTAGGGATGGCGGGACGATGGGCTCTGCAGCCCCTCACTGCCGAGCCGGTGCCAGGAAAAGCTGCCTGGGCATCCAGCCGAGCGCCGAGCCGCTGTGCCCCTTGCTCGCCTTGACGGGATGTCCCCGCGGGCCCCGCGGACTCAGGCGCTCCCAGCTCCGAGGCCAGGGCCGAGTTCTGCCCTCCTCGGAGGAGCACGAGCAGCAGCGACGAAGGCCATCGCTCCTGAGACCATGGGAGGGAGGGAACACTGCCTGGGGACGTGCCACCGCTGGTCTCGGGTTTGGACAGCGCAGCGACATCCCGAGCTCGGAGCTGCCGGGCTGGGAAAAGCCCCGGGAGGCGAATTCCCCAGGGCAGGAACACCCAGGGACCCCAGCCCTCGGCCACCCCAGCACCTCGCCTCCAGCCCGCCCGGGCAGGGACTCGCTCGAGTAAACGAGTGAGTAACGGGGCGGGAGCGCAGCCCCGACCGGACCCAGCCGCGGGTGCCTCCGCCAGGGGGGCTTCGGGCGCCGGCAGCGGCGGGGCTGCACCGGAGGGACGCTGCCGGGTCCCCGGGGCGCTTCCCGGACCGGGGGCGATGGGGTCGGGTGCCACCCCTGTCTGAAGGCCCGTCCCGAGCAGAGAGGGAGCGGAGAGGGACGGGGCCGGTTCCGGGGGGCGCGGCGAGCCCGGCCCTTCCCCCGCCCCGCGGCGGAGCTGAGCCGAGCCGGGCTGAGCCGAACGGAGCTAAGGCGAGCCGAGCCCGGTGGGTCCCGCCGGCAGCGAGGTAGGGCTCGGGTCTGCGCGGGGAGGGAGGAGTTGGAGGGGGGTGAGAGATACGGGCCCAAGGGACAAAGAGCCCGGAAGGCTGGGATGGACGGACAGAGACGGGGATGGGCGGACAGACCGCCGGGTTGGCTGTGCGGGGCTCCTGGGGCTGTATAGGACGGTCGGGTCTCCAGCGGCTCCCGGGGCGCTCGGCTTCGCAAACAGCTCCGACGATCGGGGTCGTTTCGAGGGAGGGGGAGCGGAGACCCCATAGTGGGGGACGGACACGTGGTGACCCCGCTCCCCGCACTGTCTGTCTGTCCCCGGGACCGAGGGTCGGCGACAGGCCTATCTTCGGCGTCCCGTCGGAACCAGGATTTGCTTTCGGGGCTCCCCCGCCGGGACGGGTCCCCCCCGGCCCGTGTGCCGCTGGCTCCTCTGGGAAGAGCAGGAGAAGGACGAGGAAAGGCTCAGGAAGGGGCCAGGAAAGGAAGGGTCTATTTCGGGCTGTCGGAGTGGGCGGCCCAGCAGCCTTGAAGCCCTCGAGATGCCGCGACCATGCGGGCGGAGGCAGCCGCGGGGCGGGGGGCCCTGGTGCCCCAGGGCTGCCGAGCCCCAGCTTCTGCACCCCAGGACACCCGGGCTGATCCTCCAGCCACCGCCTGCCCGGCCCCGGGGCCCTGGAGAAGGGGGATGATGCCAGCTGTTTCCCAGTCAGACGAGAGGCTGGGGACCTCTGCCCTGGGCCACAGCAGGGACAGGGAAACCCTGGCGAGGACAGTGACCATGCCTGGCCGGAACCATCCTGTGTGTCACTGCTTCCCAGAAATGTCCTTCTGTCCTGGAAGTCCTTGGGATGTCTCTGCTCTAGGCCAGGCCAACTTCGTCAGGAGCAGGTCCTTGTGGGTCCAGGGAGGAACACTGATGCTCTGCTAAATCCTCATCCCCGTGGCCTTTCCTGTCCTGGCTGATGACCTCGACCTGGTTTGATACCCCAGAGCCCCAGGCTCAAGAGTGGAGGCAGTGGGACCACACCCATCCCTGACAGGTGACACAGTGTCCCGTGGGACCACCTGCACCGGGGGGGGAGGAGACAGAAGGGATCATGCAGGAAGGTCATTGTCCTGGAGAGCTCCAGCGAGCAGAGAGTGGGATAAATACAAACACAAGGGATAAATGCAAACGCCCTGCAGCATCCTCTGCACGGCTGCCCTGTGGCTAAGCACCACAGCTAGGAGCAGACCCCAGGTCGAGGGTACCATGGGGTGTGGTGGTAGTCACTACTGTCTGGTTTGGGGGGTCCCTTTGCAGGTGTGTGGTGCCTCTCCCAGCCCCCACCCTGGCCTGATCTTGCAAGCCCTGTCGAGGCCCCATGCCCAGTCCTGCCTGGGGGAGCCTGGGGAAGCTGCAGGCTGGGGCAGACACTGATAAGGAGCAGCCTTCCACACTCCCCATCTGCCTTTCCCTCACTCCCCTCGGATGTGGCCAGGGCAGGAAGCAGTGCCCAGCAGAGGCAGGGCAGCCTTGGTGCATCTGCAGCAGGACCCAAACCTGTGGTGCTGCCAGGAGCCCCCCATACCCCACTGCCAGTGCCTCACAGCCTCCAGCAGGACATTTTAGAGCTAGCTCTTCTCCTCTGGGATTTTACCCCAGCACCCCTTGCCAAACCCTTGTTCCCCTGGCATGCCCATTTTTCTGGGTCCAGAACCCCAAACTCGAGCACAGGGGGTCAGTGCGGGCAGTCCCTGGGCTCAGGATTTCTCTTCTGCAGGACCTGCTGTCCCCACATGCATCCTCCTGCAGTGGCTGCCTGTGATGGGGGAAATGGCAAGTTGGGATCCCCCCACCCCCACAGGAGCCCCTTCCCAGAGGCAGCACTGGTGTGTTCTGGCACAGAAGGGGTTCCCTCGCTCCCAGCCCTGCAGCTGCTGAGTGGCCCCTGGTAAATATTTGGCTCCCTCTAAGTGTTCTGCCCAGCTGAGGCAGCTCTGCACAGGGGGGTCCCAGCTGCTCAGCCCCTGAGCCCAGCTCAGAGCCCTCCGAGCCCCAGGATCCCTGTCCAGGCTGCAGTGGGCAGTGGGGTTCAGGCTGTGCTTTTGTTGGGGCAGGAGGTGAAGGGAGGACAGGGAGGGGATGTAGGTAATGGTGGGATTTGGAGCTTCTGGGGCTGCTGCCTCCTTGCCTGGGAGACCCCCCTGTGCCACTGGACACTGTAGGGAGGGGTCATACCTGGCCACAGTGAGCCAGTGGGCAGCCTGGAGCACCCTGTGGCTGTGAGTGCCCAGGTAACAGGGACAGCAGGAGGGCTCTTGGACCCCAGTGGGCAGAGGGAGCACCCGGGACAAGTGGAACATGTTTGGGGACAGCCCTCTGAGCAGTGTGGGCAGGTACGTGGCCAGGGACAGTTGGAGTGGGACTGGCACAGCAGGCACTCGCGTGGCACCACTGTGGGGCAGGGGTGACTTTGTCACCTCTCAGAGGACATGGGAAAGGCTGGTGACTCCTCAGGGTCTCAGAATGTCATGCTGAGGCCTCAGCACGTGTCTGCAGGGCCGACGCCTCTGGGGCTGAGGCGGTCCCTTGGGGACCAGTGAGGACAAACAGCAGCGAGTTTTCACTCTTGGCTCATGGAAAAAGCCGGGCCCACCCTCACAGTGATTCACCAGCGTGCTCTGCCAGCCCCCCACACAGGGCAGGAGAGGGATGGGGCCAAGCCACCACAGCCATCCCTGGCCCTTTCCCTGCTCCCAGGGCTGCAGGTCCGGGGGCACGGCCGGTGCCGGGGCAGGGTGCTGGGGCAGGGTGCTGGGGCAGGGTGCTGGGGCAGGGGCAGGGTGCTGCCCCCCTGTGTGTCCTTATCCCCGTGTGTCACTGGGATGAGGCCCCAGAGGATGTTGCAATGCCTGGCCCCATCCCAGCCCAGCCGGGCTGTGGGATCAGCGCCTGCCTCGGGTGTGTGCAGGGGCTCCCGGCCCTGAGGCCACCCTCGCACCAGGGGCCAGAGAGGTAGTGAGGGGTGTCTGGGTGAGGGACAGGGCATGGGGACCCAGAGCCAGGCCAGTGGGGGACCAGCAGCCAGGGCTGGCAATGATCAGAGTTGTTGTGAGGTTTAACTTCTGTAAGGGACAGAAGACAGGTGGCAGTGCCACCGTGCACAAGGGAGGAGCACTGCAGCGGGGGCTTTGCAGGGGTGGCGTGTTGGGTTAGGGCTGAGCATCCCACTGGGCATTCGACTGGGGGCACTGGGCTGAGGACCAGGTCAGCCTGGAGGGTGGGCTGGGGCAAGTGGGGTGGCAAGATCATCCATAGCCTGGAGAAATGGGTCCCAGGAGGAAAGGAGGGGTGCAGTCCCTGTGGGGGTCTGTGCCCCAGGTTGTCCAGTCCCCACTATTGCCATGTCTCTGTCCTGTCCCACATCATCCCATTTGCAGCCTGGACTAATTTGCAATGGAGGGCCATGTAGCACCAGGAGTTGGACTTGATTAACTTTGTGGGTGCCTTCCAACTCAGGATATCCCATGATTCTATTATTTCCAGATGCTCACTGGACCAAGCAAGGCAGAGTGGCACTGACCAGGCTGTCCACCACCACAGCCATCCCTGTCACACCCTGTCCTGGTGACAAACCCACAGCTCCCACTGTGAGGGATGCCAGGAAGGCAGAGCCGGTCTGTCCCCCACATTGGCTGTGGTTTGGACACAGTGCCAGGGTTGCAGCACAGCCTCAAGCCTGTACCTCGGGTTTCCCCAGCACACTGGAGGAATGAGGCATCTTCACAATGAGACGGGGTTTACACTCAGGGACAGGCAGAGTGTCAGGATCATGCCCTGGTGCAGCCACTCTGTGCCTGCATCCTTCAGAGTGTGTCCCCCACTGTGATGGAGGGTGGCGGCCCAGAGATCTCTGGCTGGGTCCCCCCGGAGCAGGAGGGAGCCAGGCTGTCAATGCTGAGTTTCCCCCAGCACCCTCTGTGCCGGGATTCAGACTGGTGGCTGCAGCCCCACGTGGCTCCTGGCCCGGGACAGTTAATCCCGGCAGCTGTAGGGCTGCAACCCTTGGCACCCTCTGCAGCTGTGCCTGGGGGCGGCATGAGCCAGGTCCCGCCCTGGTGTCCCCTCCATGGGCTGGGGTCCCACCCTGGTGTCCCCTCCATGGGCTGGGGTCCCACCCTGGTGTCCCTCTCCACAGCCCCTGGAGGACCCCATATCTGCAGGCTGAGGATGGATGATGGGTGGGCCTGGCCATAGGGAGCAGCCCTAAATTCCCTTTGTTCCCCCTGCAGGGCAAGGCGGGATTGGTGCCGGCAGCGGCGGGGGGGCTCCGGCCATGGAGCAGAGCCAGGCGGGGGCCTGAGGCTGCTGGAAGGAGCAGGAGGGGGTGCGGGACATGGAGCCCCCCAACAGCAGCACGGCCGGGCAGGCAGACTCGTGCTTCGGGGTGTTCAATGCCAGCGATGGCCGTACCAGCGCACAGAACAGCATCGCCTCTCCCTGGTTCTCCACGGCCTTCGGCCTCATCGGCCTCTGCTCCAACCTCTTTGCCCTCTGCGTCCTGGTCAGCTCCTCCCGCAAGCTCTCCAGCCAGGCCCGCTCCTCCTTCCTCATCTTCCTCTGTGGGCTGGTGGTCACAGACTTCATGGGGCTGCTGGTGACAGCCTCAGTCATCATCCCCTACCACTTTACCAAGTTCTCCTGGGCCAAGGTCGACCCTGGCTGCCACCTCTGCAACTTCCTTGGTTTCTCCATGGTCTTCTTCGGGCAGTGCCCGCTGCTGCTGGGGGCCACCATGGCCGGGGAGCGCTTCTTGGGCATCAACCGCCCCTTCTCCCGCTCCACCAGCCTCTCCAAGCGCCGCGCCTGGGCCATCGTGGGCCTGGTGTGGGGCTTCTCCTGCTTGCTGGGACTGCTGCCGCTGTTCGGCCTGGGACGCTACACGCTGCAGTTCCCCGGCTCCTGGTGCTTCCTCACCCTCCTGCCTGACACTGGTGATGTCATCTTCTGCCTTCTCTTTGCACTGCTGGGCATCCTCTCCGTTCTGCTCTCCTTCGTCCTCAACACCGTCAGCGTGGTCACGCTCTGCCGCGTCTACCATGACCGCGAGTCGGTGCAGCGGCGCCGTGACAGCGAGGTGGAGATGATGGTGCAGCTCGTGGGCATCATGATCATCGCCACCATCTGCTGGATGCCCCTCCTGGTGAGGCCTTTCTCCTGGTGTGCCCCATCACCACCCCTCCGTGTCCCTCCTGGCTCTTCACCCCTCCCTGTTCCTCCTTCTGGGGTCTCAGTCTTGGAGTGCCCCCCACAATGTCCCTCCTGGGGCTTCCCCCACCCTTCACAGTGAGGTCCCAGCTTTCATTGTGTCCCCTCCATGTCCCTCTAGGGAGGTCCCAGGTCTGCAGCTGTCCCCTTGGTAAGACTTCCCCTGCCGGTGTCACCCTGCCACCTCTCTACACCCTGAACTGGCCCCTGGTGACGAGCAGAGCAGTGCCCCAAACTGGGCCAGGACTCCGCCCAGTGGCTCAGTGCCTTGACCTTCATCATTTCCCCACCCTGGAGCAGCTCTTGGATCCTCCACTGACACTTTTGTCCCCTTCTCTCCCCAGATCTTCATTGTCCAGATGGTCCTGCAGCACCTGCCTGGCCAGGCCCAGGTGCTGCCCACGGACACGCAGGAGATGCTGCTGATCTACATCCGCATGGTCACCTGGAACCAGATCCTGGACCCCTGGGTGTACATCCTGTTCCGCCGGGCTGTTCTGCAGCGTGTGTACCCCCGGCTGCCCTCCCGGCCCTCCATCGCCTCCCTCAGCCCCTCCCTGCCCCGCAAGCTCACCGCTGGCTCCGTGCTGCAGTAGCACCCTGGGGACGGGCACTGGGCAGGGGGACATGGCCATCCCCCCCTCACCCACAGTGGATCCTCATCACCTGCATCCAGGGCATTTCCCCCCCACAAGCCCGATAGCCAAGGGGCTGTCAGGAGGCTGCTTCCCCCTCCCCATCCCCAATAAAGCACAGCTGGTGCAGCTCTTGGTGCCCACTGGGGGTGACCACCCGAGGGGGGCACAGGGAGGGTACGTGGGGGAACCCACGCTGCTGACAATCAGAGCAACAGCTCTTCTCCTCCTGCCTCTCCTTTAATGAGCCACAGCCGCTGCCCACCACATTTGAGATTGTGCAAGGGGGATCCTCAGGAAGGTGGGTGGGTCGGGTGCCTTCTGCCCCCCAAGCCAAAGGACAGATCTAGGTGCTGCTCAGGAGGGTGTGGGGGACAGGATGGGGACCCCCACCAGCACCTCAGCCCCAGATGGGGTGGGGATGAGGTGGGGGCGTGGGGAGGGGACAAAAGTGAAGGGCAACACCTGCCCCCCAGCTACTCCTTATCCCCCTTGGGGTGGCAGACAGCTGCCCACACCTCGGCCACGAACTCCTGGGGGAAGGCAAACTCGCCCAACACCGAGTCCAGCCCCTGGGCAAGCTGGGCCACGCTGGGGCTGCCCTTGGCTGCCTCCACCATCGTCGAGGCTGTTGGGGAGAAGAGGGAGGTCAAGACCAGTGTGAGAAGCTGGGACAGGAGCAGGGGCTGAGTTAGGATCTGGAGCTGGGGCAGGAGGAGGAGCTGAGTCTGCAGGGGCTGGGGAAGGGGCAGGGGCTAGGGCAGGGTTGGGATGGGAGTGAGGGTCAGGACAGGTCAGTGGTAAGGGGAGGGGCAGGGTCAGCTCCGGGTCAGGGTCCAGGCCCCCTCCTCACCCAGCTCGCTGTCGCGGATGCCCATGTAACTCTCCAGCAGATCATCCACTCGCCGGGCGGCTTCTTCCTCGGAGGGGCTGGGCTGGGGGCGAGGCACCCGGGGTGAGTGCGGGCAGCACAGGGGATGCTGATCCCCATCCCGGCACAGGGTGAGCACCCACATAGGGTGGGGACTCGGGGTGGGCCTTACCCCCTCCTCCAGCACGGCCGGACCCTGTGTCCGCAGCCGCAGCGTTTCCTTCCCGCTGGCCACTCTGCCTTCGCTGGGGGATTTGCCTGTCCGTGTCCGCTGCCCGATCATGTCTGTGCCCCGGGGAGGGGGGTGAGGGCACAGGCAGGACCGGGCATCCCCAGCCCCCCAGGGGCACTGCAGGATGAGCCGTGTGTGGGACGGGGAGGGTGGCAGGGACACGCAGGGATGCCAGGGGGGATGCTTGTGGTTTTGGGGTGCTCATGGATGCTCGGGACAATGCTCATAGAGCAAGGAAGTGCCCGAGGGGGCACGAGCAGGTGTGGGGACCCCCATGTGAGTGCCCCAGGGCTGCAGGGTACACACATATAGTGGGGATGCAGAGGGGTACACACAGGGGCAGTGAACCCTGGGAGGCACTCAGTCACTGGGGAGGGGCTGCAGGGCCACAGGGGGCTGAGGATGATTCCAGGGTCCCCAGGGCAAGAGCAGGGGGACCTTCCCAACTCACCAAAGGCCTTTTTCGGCTGGACCAGGCGGAGGGTGAAGGGCTGAGCCCGCGGCAGCTCCCGCAGCATCCTGGCCACCTCGTAGTGCCGGCAGCCCACGATGGTGTGGTCGTTGATGGCCTCAATGCTGTCCCCCACACACACTGTCTGCAGCCGGTTGATGATGCTCCCCTCCTTGATCCTCTGGGAACCACGGTGGGACAGGGACACACGGCACAATGGGACAGTCAGACACAGCCCGCATCCCGACCCACACACAACCACCTCGGGGGTCCCACACCCTTTGGCAGCCAGGTCAGGCAGGGAAGCCCTCCCAAACGTCCCCAGGGCAGGGGAGATCCCCAGGGCCAGGGCACACCCAGGGAAGGACTGGTGTGGGGAGTCAGGGAGGAGCCTGCTCCCAGGAAGTGGATGTGCAGGGGATGTCACCCGCAGGGCCACAGTCTCCAGGGCTGCCCCAGCCCCAGGTTGCTCCCCGGGGGTTCACCTTGATGAAGGCGTAGCCGGCCCCGTTGTCTGTGATGGTGAGGCCAAGCGCGTCCTCTGTCTTGGTCACCTCCACCTCCTTGGTCTCGCCCCGGACGTGGGCAAAGATGAAATCCTCCAGGCCAATCTGCCCCCCCAGCAGCTTCTGCATGTCCACTTTGTGCGTGTTGAGCGTGCAGAAGAGGATCTGCCCCGGGGAACCCCGTCAGCAGGGACTGGAGATGCCCCAGTAGGGCAAGAGGTGACAGGGGAGCCACGGCCAGTGCAGGGGGATTCGGTCAGATCTGGGCACTGCTAAAACAGAGGGGCCCGAGGACCCACGGCCTGCCTGGGACCCTACACTGCCCCATCCCTGCACACCTTCCCCCAGCTCCAGACAGCTGGAATCAGCCAGCAACTGACAGCCACGGCTCCCTGCCCACATACAGAGGGTAAACTGAAGCACAGAGCCCCCAAGCCCTTCCCAGAGGAGCCAATACAACCCTGAGGCCATAGCAGAAAATTTTGGGGACTACATTTGCAAGCATCTGGGGACTTGGGGGGAGCACAGGCCACAGACAGTGCCTCAGGGTGGGTGTCCCTGCCTGGGGCACGAAGACCCCGCCCCAGGCCGCAGCCCCTCACCTCGGTGGGCGAGATGTCGAAGACCTCGGCAATTTTGGCGTAGAGTTCCTTGACGTTGGTGAAGCCCTCGATGCGCCCCGTGGGGCTGCCGTGGGCCAGCTGCGTGTGGAACACCAGCCTGGGCCGGGCGCGGGGAGCCCGGGGGGCTGCGGGGCCGGGCGGCTCAGGGGTCCCCGGCTCCTGCCCCACGCCGTTCTCCATGGGGCCGCCCTCGGGGGGCTGCCGGCCGTGCCTGCCCGCCCGCTGCATCCCTGCGGCACTGCTGAATTATGGATGGGGCTGGCTCCCCGCCGGCCGTAAGGCGATCCCCGCACCCGGGAACCTGAGCCGGTGGCGCAGGTCACCCACGGGGATCGGGTGAGCTCTGCCACGTAGGAAGAGCCCCGGCACCGAGCCAGCACCATCACATCCCCCCAGCCGGGGCTGGGGGCTGCAGTGATGGGCTCAGGGCTGTCACCCACGGATCCACCCCAACAACCAAGCCCGAGATCAGCTCCAGAGCTCCTGCTGAGCACAAACACACAGGGACCAGAGCGGTTTTCTCCCACATTTATTTGCTCCCATCTCCATCCCCAGCCCAGCGGCAGCAGATGGCAAATGGCAGATGCACAGCGCAGGCCCGGCAAGCGAGGGAGGGGTGGGAACACCCCGGTCCCCCAGCAGACCCAGGGCCAGGGCCAGGCCCATGTAGTGCTAAGAAAATAAGACACTCTCTAATTACACAGTCTGAGATTAATGACAGGCAGTCCCGGGGACACCAAGCCTGACCCCGGTTGCCAGCACAGTGGTCCCACAAGAGCAGGGGGGCTCAGGCAAAAGGGGCAGGAGGCAAAAGCCAGTGCAGCAAACCCAGGATCCCTGCAAACAGGAAGGGGTCAGTCACAGCTCCCCTGCTACAGGGGTCCCCACCCTAGGACAAGCTGGGTCCCAGCTCCCCTCTTCCAGGGGTCTCCCACCATGGGAGGGGGGGTGAGTCCCAGCTCTCCTCTGCTCCCTGCCCCAGGAGGGGGTCACAGTTCCAGCTTCCCTCTGGTCTAAAGAGTTTTATTGCTTTCAGGAGCTCACTGCCTGGTCCCAGATACAGAGGGGAAGGAGGGGAACCAAGCAGGGTGACAAGGGCAGAGGCTGAAGGCACACATCAAATGAAAGCTGAGGCAGGTGGTGGGAAGGAGCTGCCCTCATGCCCTTGCAGGGATGGGACCAAGAGGTTTCCCAAGCTGGTCAGGGGACAGGAGGCACCAACAGGACCAAGGGGGTCCCAGTCACCCCCCACTGCCCCCAAACCCCACAGCCCCAGTTCACCCTAAAGGGGTGTGTTCACTCCAGGCCCAGACCCACCAGCACCTCCCCTGCCCCAGTTAGGCTTCAGGGAGCCCCTGGTTGGCAAGGCAGGGTTGGGGGGGCCTAGGGGAGAGCCAGGGGTGCTCACACCAATGCAGACCCTCTCCCAGCACTGCCCCAGCTGGGATCTCAGCCCTGTCACCACTTGTCCCCCAAAGCTCAAGGTCCCTGGAGCTGGTGCAGTCATGAGTCAGGTGGTCCAGGCTGGGGGTCCTGGCTGCAGGAAGGTGCAAGGGGCAGGGGGAGCAGCCAGAGCCCCTGCACAGACTGTCCCTTGAGTGAGCTCCAAGGGACAGGCCCAGGGTCCAGCTAGGTCCAGGGTCTGGAAGGACTGGTCCTCTCACAAGTGTTCACTGAGGAGGGAGAAAAGCACAGCTGAGTCACAGAATCCCACAATGCTTTGGATTAGAAGGGGTCCTAAAGTTCATCCAGCTCCTCCCTCTGCCATGGACAGAGAGGCACCTTCCACCGTCCCAGGCTGCTCCCAGCCCTGTCCAGCCTGGCCTTGGACACTGCAAGGGATCCAGGGGCAGCCACAGCTGCTCTGGGCACCCTGTGCCAGGGCCTGCCCACCCTGCCGGGCAACAATTCCTGCCCAAGATCCCATCCAGCCCTGCCCTCTGGCACTGGCAGCCATTCCCTGTGTCCTGTCCCTCCAGGCCTTGTCCCCAGTCCCTCTCCAGCTCTCCTGGAGCCCCTTCAGGGGCTCTGGGGTGCCCCTGGAGCCTTCTCTTGTCCAGGTGAGCACCCCCAGCCTTCCCAGCCTGGCTCCAGGGCAGAGGGGCTCCAGCCCTCAAAACATCTCCGTGGTTTTCCCTGGACTTGCTCCAACAGATCAGCATCTTTGGACATGGGGACACCTCCTGAATTCAGGGACTGGGCTTCCCTCTCCCACAGCTCCCTGGAGCAGCTGCACCATCTCTGCCCATCTCTGTCCACACCTTTCCTGCTCAGCTCCAATCACCACCAGCTGGAGCTCAACCCTGCAGTGCCATGGGGACACCTGTGCCATGCTCCCAGCCCTGCACCCACCTGGCAATCCGGGACAGGATCTCCTTGACACGCAGCACCAGCGGCTCGTGCTGCAGGGGGTTGCTCTCGATGGCACTGTGCAGTTTGGCCATGTAGAAGTCCAGGGTGCTCAGCGTGGGGGTCTCCCCAGTGCCTGTGAGGTGACAGCCCAGTGAGCAGGACCAACAGGCCCCCACCCCACCATGCTCATGTGCTGGGGACTGCAGAAGGTATCCCAGCACCAGATGCTATCTCCTGCAGCGGCACAAGCCCAGGAACACAAAGATTTTGGCCAATCTGGGGTGCAGCTGTGTGACTCCAGAGAAGAAGGGATCCCAGCCTGCCCCGTTCCAGGACAGGGAAGCCAGCTGGCTGCCACATCCCTAGGCTTCCTGGACATCTCCCCATGGGCTACAGGATGGACCCTAGCAGCAGATGAGCACGTACCACCACCCCACTGCCCCACAGTGCTCCCCTGTATGGGATGGCAGGACCCCTCAGTGCCCCTCTCCCAGGCAGGGGTCCCAGCAGCCGGGGGGGCCCACAGCTGCCCCCAACTCACCAGGGATGGGGAGAGAGGCGAAGCTGGCAGTGAGGGCCTGCCGCACGGACTGGAGCTGCTGCTGCAGGGCCAGGGTCTGCCGTTCCTCCTGCACCAGCTCCTGCTCCAGCTTCTCCTTGGCGCAGTTCATGCTCTCCGTGTGCTTCTGCAGGATGGCATTCTGCTCCTCGAACTCTGTGTTCATCTTGCGCAGGCGCCGCAGCTCGGCCTCCCGGGCTGTGGGACAGCCCCGTGTCCGTGGGGACAGCCCCTGCACAACCCCCTCATCCCAAACCCAAACCCAAACCCAAACCCAAACCCTGGCCCACACACAGCTCTTCCCAGAAGCTCTGTGTCACCAACGCCCAGGCTCCAGCCAGGACCTGCTCCCTTCACATGGGCTTCCCAAGGACCCTCCACAGCCCCTACCCTTGTTTTGGTCCAAGAACTCCTCGGTGAAGATGGGCACGTCGAAGGTGGAGAAGGTGTCGCTGCACTCACCAGCCTGAGGGACAAAAGGGAGGGGTTGGGCAGGGCTGAGCACACCTTGGGGCCGGGCTGATGAGGGCACTGGGACAGGGTGAGGGCTGGCCCTGTCTGGCAAGTGGGGAGGGAGGACGGCTATGCTCTGCCTCCCACCCCTCCCGGAACCTGGGACTCACAGCCCCAGAACTCCCTCTGCCCACCCACACCTGCAGCCAGCCCAACAGTGCAATGTGCCTCAGTTTCCCCACATACAGACAAACCTGACAGAGCCTTACCTTGTGCGGGTGCCCATTGAGTAGGGTGTTCACACCCACCGTGCCCACGTCCTCTGTAGGGGAGGAAGAAGTCACCCAGGGCCCAGCCTCATGTCCCCAAAAGGCTCTGGCAGCACCTGGCTGGATCCTACAGCCATTGCTCCCACAGCCCACCTTTTTTAATCTTTTTCTCCTGGATCTTCTCCGTGCACATTTTGTAGGCCTCTGACTGCTGGTACTCCCGCAGCTCCTTCATGTACTGCTGCTTCTCCCGCTCTGCCTCATCCAGGTACCGCTGTGGTGGGTCACAGAGGGGCCTCAGCCTGATCCGACCCAGCCTCCTGGGAGCTGCTGACCCCTCCCTGCCCAGCTTCCCAGCACTGGGCCCAGCACCTTTCTTGGAGCAAGCTCAGGGGTTTGGGGAGCAGGTTCTGGAGCTGCCCAGCCCTGGGGGGTCTCCCCTGGGGGCCAGTACCTGCTTCTCTGAGAGCTGCAGTTTGCTCCACTCTGCTCCCAGCATCTTTGTGATCTCTGGGAAGGGCAGGTCAGGATGCTGCGTGCGGATCTGCTCGCGCCGCTCGTTCAGGAAGCGCACGTAGCCCGTCACGGGGGCTTTGGGGCCGTTGGGAAGGATCTTCTTCCTCTTCTTGCCCTTGGGCCAGCCCCTCTTCTTCACCGGCTGGCACCCATGGGGAAGGGACAGCCCATCAGGGATCAGAGCCATTGCATCAGGGGACACAGAAGCAGACCCCAGGCCCACCTGGGCCACGCAGCCCTCAAAGCAAAGTCTGAGCCCTGCCCTGGCCCATGGCCACAGCCTCATGTGGGCTGGTGCAGGGCAAGCGGAGGGGTAGGGACATCCCCGGGCTGGGCACCTCGGGCCCTACTGCCAGGGATGGTGTGAGAAGGGACACGGGCTCTGGGACTCACCTCCTCCTCCGGCTTCTCGCCGCCCACCCGTGCCGACTCTCCCTTCTCCTGTTTAATGGCCACCAGGAAGTTCCCATGCTGAGCCTTGCCCGTGGCATGTCTGCAGCCAGAGAGCACCGTGAGAGAGGGCTGTGACACCGTGGGCACCAACAACTCACCAGATTCCCCAAACCCCCTGACTCAAACAGCCCCAAACCCAGCACTGGCCATGGAGCCCTTGTTCCCATAAGGGGAGGCTACAGCAGAGCGATGGCCCTGAAGCAGAGCCCGGCACCGTGAGCAGGGCAGCCCTGAGCACTAAAGCTGCCCGGAGGTCTGGTGGCAGCCCTGGGACTCCTCAGGGACATTTGGATGGGGGTTGGCTCTTGGGGTCAGGTAACATTGACAGTCACATCCCTGCCTGTCACCTGGGCTTGGGACACACCTTGGTGGGGAATCCCAAGGGGTTCTGCAAGGGAGCAGGAGCCGCAGGGGTTTGGATCCTGGTGCCAGGGACACCACCTGGAAGCATCACCCACACCCCAGGAGCCCTGGAGGCAGAGGGTGAGGGCAGGGAGCTGGCTTGAGCTGCTCCAGCCACAACCTCCCCAGCAGGTTTGTGCTGCCTGTGACACCTCAAGTAGCTGCACTGCAGGGCCCAGCCCCTGTCCCCACGTCACTGCCACAGCTTCATGGATCAGCAGCTGCTTCAGGCAGAGCCTCCCTGCCCCACCAAGCACCCTGGGTGGGCAGAGCCTCTATGTCCCACCACAGCATCACCCTGGGGCTCCCCAAGCCCCCTGGCAACTCCTCCTGCTGGCTCCATCCCCCAGCCCTGTCCCATTCCCAACCCAGGGTCCTCAAGGCAGCTCCTGCTCTGCTGGAAATGTCCTCACCACGTCAGGGAAGCCACAAAGGGCTCCTGAGTATCACCAAGTGATGCTTGCTTGGGTTACAACCAGGTCCCCAGACCTGGGAACCAGCCCAGGGCCAAACACAAGCCCTGGCACAGATGTGTGAAAAGCCACAGTGATCCCAACCTGCTCAGGATGCACCTTGGAATTTTCCCTCTGTTTGCCACATCATGTACCTGGAGCAAAGCCCAATCCCTGCAGAGACTCCAAGCTACTGGTATCCATTTATCACCCAGACAAGCCATCCTTGCAGTTAATTTAGGGGGCCCCTTCTATGAGTCCCCAGCACAGAGCCTGACACTGCAGTGGCCCTTGTAGAAAAAGTGGGACAAGTCTCTCCACCAGGATCAGAGGGAACCAGTGCCCTAAATCCCCACATTCACAAAAAACCCTACAGGAAGGTGTGAGACCACCTCTTCTTCCAGCTCCTGGGAAAAAAGAACCCTCTGAGGCTGTGCAGGGTCATGGCCAGCCTTTTGTATTATCAGCTGCAAGAGCAATGTTCCCAGTGATGACCACAGCATCATCATGTTTGCCAGGAACACACTGACACCCTCCAGGGCCAGACAGATCACCCTGCCCCCTTGTGATCCGGATTCCTCGAATGCCTAAGGATGTTTTAAAAAGTAAAGTTATCTCAGGCAAGATTCCTCCTCAGCCAGTTTGCTCTGGCATTCACCTCCCTCCACTTCTGAGGCACTTCCCCATCCGCCAGCCCCCGTGTCAGGAGGGCCAAGGACAACTCAGGACAGCACAAATCTCAGGAGAATTCAACCCTTGCGGGTTCTGATCTCCCAATATGCTTAGAATCACAGAATCCTGGAATATCCTGAGTGGGAAGGGACCCTCAGGGATCACTGATCCCAGCCCCTGTCCCTGCACAGGCACCCCAACACCCCCACCCTGAGCAGCCCTGAGAGCTCCTGCAGCTCTGGCAGCCTTGGCACCATTCCCTGGGGAGCCTGGGCAGTGCCCAGCAGCCTCGGGGGGAAGAACCTTTCCCTGAGCTCCATGCCAAGCCCCGGCACAGCTCCAGCCCTTCCTGGCCCCCTGTCCCTGTCCCAGAGCAGAGCTCAGCCCCTGCCCCTGTGCCTGCCCTGGGCAGGAGCTGCAGCCCCCGAGGAGCCTCCCCTCAGTCTCCTGTGCTCCAGCTGAACCAGCCAAGGGCCCTCAGCTGCTCCTCAGCCCCTTCCCCAGCTCCGTGTCCCTCCTTTGGGCACTCTCCACCAGCTTTGGATCCTTCTGATCTTGTGGTGCCCAAAGCCCTCACTGGAGGTGAGGCTGCCCCAGGGCAGAGCAGAGTGGGACAATCTCTCCACAGCATACACAGACCACCCCCAAGGCTTGGAAGGGGGAAAGTTTCTGCTGCTCTTTCACCAGGGGCACTGACACACAACAGGGTGGCCAGAGGAGGTTCTGGCAGGTGGAGGCACTTACAGCAGGGCGGCGGGTGGCTGCTTGGTGCTGTGGGCCATGGGCAGGGGTCTCGGTCAGCACCCTGTGGGCAGAGCACAGCTGGCACTGTCATTGGGCGGTGGTGACCACCGGGGTGCCCCTGACAAAACCCCCCCTCAGAGGTGTCTCCCTCGTGGAGAAATCACAGGACCTCTCCCCAAATGGCATCTCCTCCCCAGCCACCCCTATTGGCCTCTCCACCCGCCCCAGCCCCCAAGATCCCGGCACAAGCTCCTGCCCGCTCCCACTGACCCACCTTGCCCTGGGAGTGCCATCGCAGCTCCCACGGGCTCATCCCCCTTTCCCCCCTCCCACCGCGATCCCCAGCGCCCCCTGAGTCCTCCCCCGCAGAAATCCCCCTTCCCGAGTTCCATCGCAGCTCCAATAGCTTCATCCCGGTAACACTCCGTGCCCCTCGCATCCCCAGGGCCCCCTGGCACCCCTCACCGGCCCTCCCCGTCCCGCCCTCCCTCTTGGGGTCCCATCGCAGCGCCCCAGTGGGCTCGCCCTCAGAACCCGCCCTCAGAACCTGCCCTCCACCCGCGCCTCCCCGAGCCCCCCCAGCACCGCCCCTCCCAAAGGAGGGCCCCTCCCAAAGGATCCCCTCACAGGATCGCCCCCAGGAACACCCTCCCCACAGCATCCCCCACAGGGCCCCCCTGCAGGAGCGCCCCCCCTCCCAGGGGATCCCCCCACAGGCGCCCTCCTCACAGGATCCCCGTCCGGACCCGCCGCCGCCGCCGCTCACCTGGCCACGCCCCTCTATTATTATGCAAACGAGGCTCCCGCCGCACCGCCCCCGATTGGCCGCTCGGCGCCGACTCGCTGAGCGCAGCCGGACGCGGGTTGGCTGGATGTGATGACGTCGAGGGAAGCGGCGGAAGGGGGATCGGGGCTGGCGGGCGCGGCGCGCGCGCGCTGCTGGCGGCCCGACCAATCAGCAGCCAGCGTCGGGACGAGGAAGTGTTGTGGAGAGGGCAGCGTCTTAAAGGGGCAACGCCAAAGAGGTAGGGGCGCATCTCCCGAGGCCCGATGTGGGCAGAGCCGTAAAAGGACCGTCATGGCCGCGTCCCTCCGCCGCCGCCCCATCCCAGTGAGCCCAGTGCGTTCCCGTCGCTCCCAGTAACCTCAGTGCCCAGCTCAGGGCTGACCCACTGATTCAGCTGTCCTGCTCCACCGCTCCCAGCAGCCCCAGTACCCACCCAGCAGTACCCATGACATCAGTACTTATCCTAGAGTCCCAGTGACCGCAGCGCTCCTGCAACACTGCTTCCTGTCACCCCAGTACAGCCCATACTGGTCCCAGTGACTCCATTAAAGACAGAAGGGGAGGTCCCCCACGACCTCCAGTCTGCTCTCAGTGTCTCCAGTATGCACACAGCTGGGGATCCCCATGATGCCTGTTGTCACCACAGCGTCCCAGTGACCCTAATACTCCTCTCTAGAGGGTCTCAGCGCCCCCAGTACTGGTCATACTGGTCCCAGTCACAACAGTACCTACTCAACAGGAGTTCCCGGTTGCCCAAGTAAGGCCACACTACCCCCAGTGATACCAGAATTCACCCAAGAGGGGGTGTCCCATGACTCCAGTAGTCACCATAGAGCCCTGGTGACCCCAGTCCTCTCCCCCACACTGTCCCCAGTCACCCCAGTACCCCCACACGACTCCTACTAACCCCAGTGCCCATCCAAGCAGAGGGTCCCCATGACATCTGCAGTCATCCCAGCATCCCAGTGACTCCCAGCTGACTGGTTCCAGTGCCCACAATCCCTGTACCCCTTCACTCCTGTAGTCTGACACTCCCCACTTGGTGCATACTGACTGGGAGCAGTGTGATGGTGTACTGGGATCACTGGATCTCAGGCAACTGCGGGCATCACAGGGACCCCTCACTTGAATACGGGGGCTGCTGGGAACAGTGAGGGTGTACTGGTGTCACTGGAATTCTGGAGTGCCTACTGGCAGCACAGGGACCATCACCTTGCTCAGGTGGGTACTGAGGTCACTGGGAGCAGTGTGGAGGTACTGGAGTGACCGGGACATTCCCTTGTGGGTAATGGATGGGACTGTTATAGGCAGCACTGGTGTGACTGGGAGCTGTGTGAGGGCTCTGGGGTCTGTGGGACTGCTATGGGCAGGGCAGGAGTGACTGGGAGTGTGGGAGTAATACTGGGATCACTGGGGACAGCACTGGTGTGACTGGGAGCAGTACAGGACCAGTACTGGTGTGACTGGGAGCATGGCGAGGACAGCACTGATGTCACTGGGAGCAATGTGGCAGTATTACTGGTGAGACTGGGAGCAGTATGGGGGCAGCACTGGTGTGACTGGGAGCAATGTGGGGGTAATACTGGTGTGACTGGGAGCAGTATGAGGGCAGCACTGGTGTGACTGGGAGCAGTGCCATGATACTGGTGTGACTGAGAGCAGTACAGGGCCACTACTGGTGTGCCTGGGAACGGCGTGGGGGCAGCTGTGATGTGTCTGGGAGCAGTGTGAGGACAGCAGCGGAGGCCCGTGGGATTGGCGTGGGGACGGCACTGGTGTAACCGGGCACTCGGATCGGCGGATGGCTGCGGGGACAGCCCCGGTGCCAGTGGTGTAACGGGGCGCTCCCCCGTCCCGCCTCCCCCGCCCGGGCCGCCCCCCGCTCTCCCCGCCCAGGACGGGTCCCTGGGGGATGCGGGGGATCAGCCGGTCCCTCCCTGTCCCTGCCATCTCCTCCCTCCTCGCTCCGCGTCCCTCCCCGTCCCCTCCCATTCCCTGGCGGTGCCTCCCGCCGGGCCCGTCCCGCCGCTGTCCCCGCGGGCTCAGGCCGGGCCATGGCGGAGCCCCCGCAGTCCCCGGGCCCGGCGCTGCCGCTGCGGGCGCGGCTCAGCTTCGCGTGCGGGCACTTCCTGAACGACGCGTGCTCGGCGCTCTGGTTCACCTACCTGCTGCCCTTCCTGCACGCCGTGCTCGGCTACGGGCACGCCGCGGCCGGCGGGCTGCTGCTGGCGGGCCAGGCGGCCGACGGGCTCTGCACGCCCCTGCTCGGCTTCGAGGCCGACCGGGCCCACGGCTGCGGCCGCTGCGGGCGCCGGAAGGGCTGGCACCTGGCCGGTGGGTGCGGGGACCGGAGGGACCGGAGACACCTGGGCGGCGGGTGCGGGGACCGGGAGCTCTGATGGGGGGAGCCGGGGGGGAGAGGGCTGACCCCGGGAGAGCCTTTCTGGGGTGTCCTGAGTGGGCGACATCCGAGGGGGACTTTACTGGGATGCCGTAAGCAGAGAGGGATGGATGACCCCGGGGGAGCTTTCCGTGTGTCGGTGTTTCGGAACAACCAGCAGAGCCTTTCTGGGATGCTCTAAGTGAAGAGGGATGGCCCCGGGGGAGACTTTCTGGGGTGTCTGTGTTGGGGGACATCCAGAGCCCTTCTAGGACGCTCTAGGTGGAGAGGGGTGGCCCCGAGGGACCCTGCTGTGTTGTTCTGTGTTGAAGGACACACAGGGGAACCTTGGTATGGCCCAAGGGTACCTATCCAAGGTGTCTCGGGTGAAAATGGGTCGTCCAGAGTGGCTTTTCTGCAGTGGCCCAGATGGAAATGAGTGGCCATGGGGAGCCTTTCTGGGGTGCCTTGGGTGGAACACACTGCTGGGGTGCCAAAGATAAGAGACGAGTAACCCCGAGGGGCTTTGTTTAGGGGAGGGGAGGAGTGTGGCTGTGAGGAGGGAGAACCTTCTGGGTGCTCTGGGCTGGGGGAGCCTTTCTGGGGTGCTCTAAGTGGAGAGGATGGCTCCAGGGGGGCCTTTCTGGGGTGTCCTCTGGGTGCCTATCTGAGGTGACATGTGAGAATGGGTGACCCTGGGGGAGCTTTTCTGGAGTGCCGGGGATGGGAGACCCTCCTGGGGTGCCCGGAAGGGAGAAGGGTCCGCCAAGGATCCTTTCTGGAGTAACCCAGGAAAACCTTTCTAAGGATGCTTAGGGTGGGGGGCAGTGGGGGATGCTGGGTGGAGGGGGTTAGCCCCAAGCAGCTCTGCTGGGGGGGCATGGGTTGGGGACACTCTGCTGGGGGACCCTGTGGGGACATGGAAGAGCCTCTCTGGGGTACAGGATCAGCCCCAAGATACCTTTCTGGGGTGCCCTGGAAGAGGGGGAGCAAGCCCAAGGGTGCCTTTCTGGGTTGGGGGATCAGCCTTGGGGGTTCCCTGGCATGGGGAAGAACTGGGGTGCCTTGTGGCATGGAGGTCTCCCTGAAGATGTGGGAGCCTTTCTGGGGAGGGGGGACCATCATGTGGCAGTGAGGTGGGGACAGGATCCCCCCAGCTGGAGAGGGCCAGCCCCAGGGGTGAGCAGAATTGTGTGCCCTGGGGGGGAAGGGAGCAGCTCCTCCATGGAAGGGAGGGCTGCCCTGGAGGCTTTTGGGGTGCCCTGTGGGAGGTGAAGGGGCTCTGGTGTGTTGGCAATGCTCTGGGTGACAGAAGATGGGTCTGGGGTGCCTTGTGAGGAGGGGATAGCCTGGGAGGTACCTTTCTGGGATCCCCTGCAGCAGCGAGGTGGGGACAGAGCTGCTCCATGTGTAGGGGACAGTGGGATGCTGAGCCTGGATGGGGATGGGGCACCATGGCATCCCTGTCCTGCTTGGGCAGCATCCCACCACGGGGGGCTCCCCAGGCTTTGTGTGTGTGGGTGGCAGCGAGTGCTCAGACCTCGGAGCTGCAGCAAAACCAAGACTATCAGTAAAATCTGGGCTTTCCCAAAAGGCCAGGTGCTTCCTGAGCAGCTCTCAGTGTCCCCAGGGGGGCCCTGTGGCGTGGGGCCCTTGGCTGTGCTGGGGCTGTGCACCCCGGGGTCCAGCAGTGGCCTACAGCCATGGCATGCACAGGAGGCTCTGCCTCACAAGAATTATTGACAGGTTTGTCTTGCATTCTGCCCTGGGTCAAAAAATGCAACAGAGTTGCTGGTGGGGACACATCTGCCGAGGTGCCTCTGAGGAGCCAGTGTGGTGTAGAGATGGGTCCTTGGTCCTTCTCTGAGGGGACAGTGCCATGTGGAGAGCGGTGTGGTGTAGAGAGGGGTCTTTGGTCCCTCTCTGAGGGGACAGCATGGCCTGAAGGGAGTTCCTTGGTGCTGTGGCTGGTGCAGGAGCCGGCACATCCGGCTTAGCTGGCACTGGGGACGGGTCAGTTGGTGGAAGAAATGGCCATTGATAACAACCCTCGGTAACGACCTGCCTCGCCCAGGGCAGACCCGCGGGGAGGGAGGACGGTTGCAGTGTGCGTCCTCTTATCTTGATCCCGAATTTATCTCGACCAATGCTTTGTGCAACCCAACGGCAGCCTGATAAGGCGTCTGACCTCACCGGAGCTTGGCTTGGTGAGTCAGGGAGAGTGCTGGAGGGGCAGCTTCACCCCTGCCCCAGCGTCAGCGCCCTGGATTTAGGGAAGTGGCCGGAGCTGTTTCCTCCCACTGCTCCAGCCGGGTGCTGCCCGGCGACCGCCGAGGGGAAATGCTAACTCGGGCCCTGCAGGGAGCAGAGCACAGCCCGGGGCAGGCTGGAGCAGGGACGCAGGCTGTTTTCCAGGCTGCAGCGTGGGTTATTCCCAAGGTGGGAGCTTCCCCGGCGCCCACCTTGGCTGACCACAGAGTGACCAGCGGTGGTGGCAAACCCACCGGATCCGGCTGTGCCGGGGCCACTCGGTTCCTTCGATCACGCTGCAGCCAGGGGTGCTGTGTGGGAGCGGGGTGTCTCGTCCGGTGGCAAACCCGTGCTCAGATCAGAGGAAACGTTGTGAAACCGCAGCCTCGGGGCGGGGGAGACACCACGAGTTGCTATCGTGGCATCTTCCCACCGCGGCCGCGGCCCCGGGTGTTCCCACGGGCGCTCCGGGTGTCCCTGCCTGCTTGCCAGCTCTTTTATGGGCTCCGGCTTCCCCTGACGCGGTGGGGAGGAAGGGTGAGCGTCTCTTTGCTGCCTGCCTCAGCCTGTCCGGCAGTGGTGTCCCAAAATCCCTGCCCCAGGCGCCTGTGCGGCGCAGCCCGGCGTTCCCGTGATCTGCCCCGCGGGGCCGGAGATGAGAAGCCGGGCCTGTGTCTGCCCGGGGGTGCTGCAGGCGTGGGCAGAATGGTCTTGGGTGAGCTCCCATGGCCCCGCTTGGGAGAGCAGGGGGGCCCCAGGACCCCTCTGACACAGTGCAGCCGCTCCTGGGCACTTGGGTACATGGCTGTTGGGGTGCAGCCCTGTGCCAGATGGGCACAGCTCCATGGGGTGGCCAGTGGGGTGACCCTGGTGGTGGACACTGCCTGTCCCAGGGGCCATGAGCAGGAGGTGACACTCCTGTGGTTGTGCAGGTGGCGATGGCTCTTGGGTGGGCACAGGAGCAGCCCTGGAGGCTGCAGCACCGGGTCCCACAGCTCCTGCCCCAGCACTCCCCTGGCAGCCCTCACAGCCCAACAGGATTGCAGAACATGACCCTGTGGGGCCCTGGGACCCTCACCCCTCATCTGGGCCCAGTTAAAACACAGGGAACAGACAGGATCTGGGCTGGTTGGAGCCTTCATGGACCTTCCCGTGCCTGTGGCTTGTCTGGGGCACAGGCACCACATGTGCCTGATTCCCCTGTCCTTCAGAGGTCCTGGAGCACCAAAGCTGAGCAGTATGAGCCAGTGTGGGGATCCAGCACCCCTTGCTGGGATGGAGGGGGCTGGGCTGGGATTGTCACTGCTACCCTTGGCTTTCCCCTTGGCTTTGCCCTGGCATGCATGGCTGTGCTGTGTAGGAGCAGGGAGGAGGAGGAGGAGGAGGAGGAGGAGGAGGAGGAGGAAATCCCCTTCATGGTCAGGAGGAAGAGGAGTCACTCATGAGGAAGAGAGGTTCTTGCACAGTGGAGAGGGTACCTTGGGGACCTGGCAAAGCAGGCTTCTCTCAGCTGTAGGAGCAGCTCTTCATCAGCGCACAGTGAAGATGGGGACATGTAGGACAGTACAGGGGGACATGAGGGGCAGGGCACCAGGCTCTGTGTCGGGGCTTGGGGGTCTGTGGAGCCGCTTGGCAGATAGACTCTGTAACTCTGGGAAGGGGGAGGGCGAGGCCAGGCTGCCCTGTGTGCCCCACACAGCATCCCCAGGCTGTGTCCCTGTGCTGTACAGCAGGGGGAGGAGCCTGGCTCCGGTGTCCCTGACCCAGTGGGCCCTTCCTGGAGCCCCCATGGCTCTGTGTCACCCTGTCACGCTGTGGGTGATGTCAGAGTGTGGTGGAAGCATGGCTTTCTCTGCCAGCCCCACTGCCAGCCCCATGGGAGAGGGATGTGGAAACAGACGAGATGCCAGTGCCCCTGGGACAGCCAGAACCCTCCCAGCCTAGGGGTGCCATATCACCACGGGCAGGCAGCAGGGAGGGGTTATCTGACTGGATATCTGCACCTGGGGACAGCAAGAACCTCCTGCTGCCTGTGGGTGTGACACTGAGGGTCTGTCATGGTGTCTTGAGGGGACAAAGCAGTGCTGGGGAAGGACCTTGACTGGGGGTGTCTGTCTGTGCTGGGTGCCAGAGGGAAGGACATTTCCTGTGCAGGACAGGCTGAGGGGGTGTCTGGAGCTCCACATGTCCCATCTGGCTGGGGAAGGAGCCCACTCCCTCCCCAGCTCTGGGGTAGAACCTGTCCTGGAGAGGGCTGTGTATGTCACATTGGAGTCCCAGCCAGGTCTGCAGCCTCTCACTGCTCCACTCTCTCTGCAGGCACCACCTGTGTCCTCGTGTCTTTTCCCTTTGTCTTCAGCCCCTGCCTGGCCTGCAGGGAGACCACTCCACAGTGGGCAGCCTTCATCTACTACCTCCCCTTCATTGTCATCTTCCAGTTTGGCTGGGCAGCCACACAGGTGTCCCACCTGGCCCTCATCCCCGAGCTGGTGAGCAGTGACCATGGGAAGGTGGAGCTCACGGCTTTCAGGTGAGCACAGCCACACCTGGAGGTCACCTGGGCCTGGGGAGCTGCCCTGGGTCCCATCATGTGTGACAGGAGGTCCCTGGGTGCTGTGGCACACCAGACACTGCGGCATGGCAGGACAAGGACTGGGCCACGTGGGTGTGCTGTGGGATGTGCCAAAGGACTCTGGCTCTGGGTTGGTAGCCCAAAGCCTTTACTTGCCAGGGGTGTCAGTGACACAGCCCATGGGACACTTCCCTGACCTGGGGACACTTCTCCTTTGGGAACGGATGGTGGCATTTAGGGGAGGGACTGCCTCCCAGATGCCCTCAAGGAGAGCTGGACACGGCTCTGGGTACTGTTCTGGAGGTGAGATGTCTCCAGGGCCAGGTGGGCAGTGCACTTGGCTCATCCCTGTCAGGACCAGGATGTGGGATGGGATATTTATTCCATGGAGCAGGGTGAGCAGAGAGGATGTGGGGTAACTGTGGGTCCAAGTGGTCCCGCTCTGGGGGTACTGGGTCAGGCAGCTGCTGGCATCCTTGAAGCAGAGGTGAGCTGTGCCTGGAGGGGGAACAGACTGACTTGTAGGGATCTTGGTTTCCTCCCAGTCATGTCCCGAGGCTTGGACTGGGCACGCTGGGAGTTGCAGCAGTAAGGCTGAGGCCTGGCCAGGTGCCTTGTGCCCTCAGAGGTGTCACCTCAGCCGTGACACTGGGGTGCAGAGGCTGTAGCACATCTGGCTTGGAGGGCAGCCGTGGGCAGAGGTGTCCTGCTGTGCTGTCCCCATGCTTGTCCCTCTGCATCACCCCAAGGTTTCCTTCTGCTCAGGTATGCCTTCACTGTCATGGCCAACATCACCGTGTACGGCCTGACCTGGCTCCTGCTGAACTTCCAGACGGACCAGCCTGACCACATGGAGCACCTGGGCCCACAGGACATCCCTGTGTTTCGGGTGAGTGGCAAGGCACAGTCCCTGGGGTTCCCTCTTCCCGTGGCTCAGCTGGGGAGGTACTGGAGAGAGTCAGGGGGCAGTGCCCTAAAACCTCACCAACTGGGTCAGAGCCACACTGAGCCCTCCGTGGGGTTTGAGCACCCCTCCTTACCCTCAGACTGCTGAGGGGCTGATGGTGGGCTGCCCCCACTGCTGTGCTCACCCCCACTGCCTCACCAGAACTTGGCCCTCATCGTGGTGGGGCTGGGGGCCGTGTTCTCCCTCATCTTCCACCTGGGCACCAAGGAGAAACCATACCCACTGGAGGTGCTGCCCGAGCCCGAGGAGAGCACCCCGCTGCTGCACAAGGAGCCCCCGGCCCCCCCGCGCCCGCTGCTGCTCTGGAAGGACTGGCTGCTGGAGCCCTCCTTCTACCAGGTACGGCTGGGCAGAGCTCCCCTGGCCTGGGCTGGCTGCCAACGGGGCTTGCCCGGGTGGGGATGGAGAGGGGAGCTGTTCTGGGCACCCATCCACCCCCTTCCCGCTGGGCACCTGTGCCATGGCAGCTGGGCAGGGTAGGTCCTTCCCACAGGCTGAGCTGTGATGCCCTGGCCCTGTCCCCTCCCAGGTTGCAGTGCTCTACATGGCCACCCGCCTCATCGTCAACCTGTCCCAGACCTACATCGCCATGTACCTGACCAACTCACTGCTGCTCTCCAAGGTGGGTGCAGGGCAGGTCCAGGGCCACGTGGGAAGGTGTCCTGATGTGGGCTGGGGCTCATCTCCCTGTCCTTGTCCCTTGCAGAAGTACATCGCCACCATTCCCCTAGTGATGTACATCAGCGGGTTCCTCTCCTCATTCCTCATGAAGCCTGTGAACAAATGGATTGGTCGGAATGTGAGTCCAGGGTGCCGGAGAGGCGGGAGTTTGACCCCAGGAGGGGACCAGGGGCCAAATCCTGGCTGTGAGGAAAGCTCCTGGCACACCTGAGCTGGAGAGCAGGGACCCCTCATGGACCCTCTGCCAGCAACCCCACTGCAGCATGGGTCCTGCTGGGACTGGGGGTGGTGGGCAGGGATGGGGATCTGGGTCCTACTGGGACTGGGGGTGGTGGGCAGGGATGGTGGCAAGGGCCTGTCTTGTAGCTCCCTCAGGCTGGGGAAGGCAATGCTGGCCCAGAGTTGCCATGTCCATGCAGGCCTAACTGGGCTGCAGAGCCCTGTGGTGCCCATCAGGGACAGAGTGGGGGTCAGGTTACACTGGCCAGGGTGGGCACACGGTCTGCAATGCCAGCAGGGACCTGCTCCCCCAGTGTGTCCCCTCCATGCTGTTGGGTGCCAGTGGCATGTCCCCCGCCCTCACAGACATACGCCCACAACTCTGCCTGGGGCTCAACCTTTGGGCTGCAGAACAGCCTGGAGCACAGCAAGGACCTGCTTTTGGGGTCTCCTTGTTTAAATACAGCTGGGACAGAGCCAGGGCTGTCCCTCATGGGTCCTGGGCAATGTTGGCCTCGTGCCTTCCCGGCTTGCTCCTCCCTCACCAAGTGCCAGCTGAGATCTGAATTCTCCCTTCTCTCTCTGCCCATCCCCATCACAGCTGACTTATTTTGTGGGCATCCTGGTGGTCCTGGCCTTTGCCTCCTGGGTGGCCCTGGCCAGGCCAATAGGAGACGAGATCTACGGGCTGGCGGTGCTGCTCGGGGCCGGCTCAGCCACTATCCTGGTCACCTCCCTGTCTATGACTGCAGATCTCATTGGCACCAACACGGTATGGCTGCTGCTCCTCTTGGGATGGAGGGGGAAGGTCACAGCAGGCACAGCGCCCATGGTCTGGAGTGGGCACTGGTCAGGGTTAGGGGATGGAGACGCTGGGAGCGTGCTCTGCTGGGCCCCCGTGTGCTGTGCCCCGTGAGTGCTGTGCCCCGTGAGTGCTGTGCCCCGTGTTCTGCTGCTCTGCTGCAGTGAGGGCTCTGCCATGAGAGGGCACACAGGGCTGCGTGCCCAGCGTGGCTCAGCGCCGTTCCCTCTCCTCCTGCAGCACAGCAGCGCGTTTGTCTACGGTGCCATGAGCTTCACGGACAAGATGGCCAATGGCCTGGCTGTGATGGTGATCCAGAACCTGCACCCCTGCCCGTAAGTGTCTCTGCAGAGCTGGGACCCCCATTGCCTGGGGGCCATGAGGAAACATTCCAGGGTTAGAGCAAGAGACACGGGAGGGAACCAGCTTGGATCTGTAGAATCCCAGAATGGTTTGGATTGGAAGGGAGCTTAAAGCTCATCTCCTTCCACCCCCTGCCATGGGCAGGGACACCTTCCACTACAGCAGGTTGCTCCAAGCCCTGTCCAACCTGGACTGGAAGACTTCCAGGGATCCAGGGGCAGCCACAGCTGCTCTGGGCACTCTGTGCCAGGGCCTCCTCACCCTCAAAGGGATTAATTCCTTCCCAATATCCCATCTAACCTTGCCCTGTGGTAGTGAGAAGCCATTCCCCCTTGTCCTGTCCCCTCATCCCTTGTCCCAAGTCCCTCTCTAGCTCTCCTGGAGCTCCTTTAGGCACTGGAAGGGGCTCTGAGGTCTCCTTGGAGCCTTCTCTTGTCCAGCTCTGATTTGTCTTAAACCCTTCTTCCCTTTCTCTCCTGGCCTTGGAGGGCCCAAGCCATACCCTGGGGATATCCTTGCCCTAGGCCTTTCCCTTTCCCTCAGTGCAAACCGGTCCTGACTCTGATGTGAGGACATGGGACCACTGCCTGTAGCCTGGGACCCCAGTCCCGGCCTCCAACCACATTCCTGCCTGTCCTCACAGGACTGAGCTGTGCTGCCCTGCCTGTGTCGACTTCTACCGCTGGGTGATGGTGCTGGTCACTGGTGGCATCGCTGTCGCCGCTGTCACCACCCTCTGCTCCATCATAGTGTGGCCCATCCGGATCCGCTGCCGTGAGTGGGGCTGGGGGCTTGGGAGCAGCCCAGCGTGGGGCTGGGGGCACTGGGGGCCCTGTGGTCAGTGCCAGCCTGGGCTAAAGCCACAGTGTCTTTGCAGAGAGCCCCAGTGGGGCAGTGGTGGGAGCGCTGTCATTACTGGGCTGGCTTGTGGCCATGCTTGCAGGGGAGCCCTCATGGTAGGACACAGGGCAGGGCCATTGTCCCATTCCCTGCTGCCCCCAGAGAGGGGCTATGTTTGCTTGCTGGGCCCTTTTGGAGGGCAGCACTCCCCTGGCTCAGTTACGGCCATGCTGGCCCTGGGGCTCCAAGGAGTGTCAGGGTGTGGCAGCAAATGGGGAGGACAGTGGGGTGTCCTTTGCCAGGCTGGGGAGCCAGTACAGCTGCTCAGTGCCTGTTCTGCCTCTTGGGGTGCCAGTGCCTCGCTGTGGGGTGGGGGAACAGGACAGACCCCTCGTGCTGCTTGGGGCCCTGCTGGGTCAGACCCCTGGTGCTAGCAGAAGAGACCAGGAGGGCCAGGCCAGCACGTGAGGGTCACCCCACGCTACCATCTCTCCTGACCTGTCCCTTCCTCCTCTTCCTCCAGGTGCTGTTGGCTTGCAGGGGCTGAGCAGCACAAGGACCCCTGAAAGTGGCACTGGAAGCACTGAGGGGGAGAGCCAGAGCAGCAGCGTCAACTGAGCAGGGCTGTGTCCTTGGCCACCGTGTCCTCAGGGCTGTGTCCTCAGGCACCATGTCCTGGGCCACCATGGTGCCACACTCTGAGTCTGGAGGGTCCCCTGCACCGGGCGCCACTGGGCTCTGGGGAGGGGCTGACCCCACCCCACCTCCTTGCACTGGACTCGTATTCCCACCCTGACCTCATGTCCCCATCTTGGACTCTGGTGTCCCATGAAGGCTGTTGCGGTGCGGTGTCACCGGTGCAGGGTCACCTGTCACCTCTCACCTGCACAATGAACACTAGAAGGGCCTAGGCCAGGCCGGGGCGGCCCCAGAAGAGGGGAGCGCTCGGGCGAGGTTTTAACCTGCTTTTGTAAGGTCAATATATACAAACAGCACTTTATAAAGGAGGAGAAAAAGGAGAGAAAAAACCGACCGCAGCGCTGATGGCGCCGGGATGGGGGTGGGGGCTGCGGGACCCACAGCAGGGGTCGGAGCGGGTTTGGAGAGGCTCGGGGTGCCCAGCGCTGCTCCCGCCCGGCCCGGCCAGAGAGGCGGCCTGAGGGCCGGGCGGGCAGGGGGAGCGCCTCAGCGGCCATGGCGGCCCCGCGCGGGAACAGGGCGCGCGCCGCGCTGGGGACAAGGGATTGGTCCGTGCGCGGGACCCCGCCCCCGACAGCCAGTGGGGACAGCCAATGGGGGCGGCCCGTGCGCGGAGGGGGCGGGGACTGAGGGGAGAGGGGGTGTGTGTGACTGTGAGCGTGACACTGTGTGAGTGTGTGTGTGTGTGTGTGTGTCACTGTGTGTGTGAGAGTGTGACACTGTGTGTGAGAGTGTGTGTGTGTGTGACACTGTGTGTGTGAGAGTGTGACACTGTGTGAGTGTGTGTGTGTGTGACTGTTAGCATGACGCTGTGTGTGTGTATGTGTGTGTGTGTGACTGTTAGTGTGACACTGTGAGTGTGAGTGTGTGTGTGTGTGTGTGTGAGTGTGTGTGTGTGTGTGAGTGTGTGTGAGTGTGACACTGTGTGTGTGTGTGTGTGAGAGTGTGAGTGTGTGACACTGTGTGTGTGTGTGACTGTGAGCGTGACACTGCGTGTGTGTGTGTGTGTGACACTGCGTGTGTGTGTGTGTGTGTGTGTGTGAGACTTAGCGTGACACTGTGTGTGTGTGTGACACTGTGTGTGTGTGTGTGTGTGTGTGTGAGAGAGTGTGACACTGTGTGAGTGTGTGTGTGTGAGTGAGTGAGTGTGTGACACTGTGTGTGTGTGTGTGACTTTTAGCGTGACACTGTGAGTGTGTGTGTGTGTGTGTGTGTGTGTGTGAGACTTAGCGTGACACTGTGTGTGTGTGTGTGACACTGTGTGTGTGTGTGTGTGAGTGTGTGACACTGTGTGAGAGTGTGTGTGTGTGTGTGTGTGTGTGTGCATGTGTGTGAGAGTGTGACACTGTGTGTGTGAGTGTGAGTGTGACACTGTGTGTGTGTGTGTGAGAGTGTGACACTGTGTGTGTGTGTGTGTGTGAGAGTGTGACACTGTGTGAGAGTGTGACATTGTGAGAGTGTGTGTGAGAGTGTAACACTGTGTCTGTGTGTGTGTGTGAGTGTGACACTGTGTGTGAGTGTGTGTGTGTGACAGCGTGACACTGTGTGTGTGACTTAGCGTGACACTGTGTGTGTGTGTGTGTGACTGTTAGCATGACACTGTGTGTGTGTGTGACACTGTGTGAGTGTTAGCGTGACACTGTGTGAGTGTGTGTGAGACACTGTGTGTGACACTGCGTGTGTGTGAGAGTGTGAGACTGTGTGATACTGTGTGTGTGAGTGTGTGTGAGTGAGAGTGTGACACTGTGAGTGAGTGTATGTGTGTGTGAGAGACACTGTGTGTCTGTGTGTAACACTGGGTGTGTAACACTGTGTGTAACACTCTGTGTGTGTGTGTGTGTGTGTGTGTGTGTCTGTGTGTGTGACCCTGTGTGTGTGGTGTGTGACCTCACATGAGTGCTCTGTGCGTGTGCCCTGCGTGTCCCTGTGTGTGTGAACACGTGTGTGTCCATAGCTGACACGTGCATGATGCTCTGTGTGTGTGTGTGTGTGTGTGTGTGTGTGTGTGCCTCTGTGTGTGTGCCTGTGCGTGCCCCCTGCGTGTGCAGGGCTGTGCTGTGTGCACACCGGATGTGTGTGGGAGGGTGCGGGGGTTATTCCATAACCCCTGGGATCCTTTGGGCTGGGAGGGACCTCAGAGGCCATCCAGTGCCACCCCTGCCATGGCAGGGACACCTCCCACTGTCCCAGGCTGCTCCCAGCCCTGTCCAGCCTGGCCTTGGGCACTGCCAGGGATCCAGGGGCAGCCACAGCTGCTCTGGGCACCCTGTGCCAGGGCCTGCCCACCCTGCCAGGGAACAATTCCTGCCCAAGATCCCATCCAGCCCTGCCCTCTGGCACTGGCAGCCATTCCCTGTGTCCTGTCCCTCCAGGCCTTGTCCCCAGTCCCTCTCCAGCTCTCCTGGAGCCCCTTCAGGCCCTGCAGGGGCTCTGAGGTGTCCCTGTGTCCTTCTCTTGTCCAGGTGAGCAGCCCCAGCTCTGCCAGCCTGGCTCCATGGCAGGGTCCATGGCAGGGGCTCTCCCAGCCCCCGTCCTTGCCCTGTTCCCGCACACTCGGCTCCGTGTGTGCACCCTGGCTGGGCTGGCACGGAGCCCCTGCCGTGGGGGCTGCGGGGTCGTGTGTGCACAGAGGCCACGTGTGTGGGGTGAGGGGGCTGCAGGGGCTGGGGGGTGTGACAGAGTGTGGCCACGGGCAGGGAGGGACACCCCGCGTGTGCCCGGTGTGGGGGAATGCCGCGGGATCCAGGCGCATGGGGCGGGAGCCTGGCCGTGCGGGGTGCAGCCCCCTCGGGCCGCGCCGCGTCCCCCCTCGGGCCGGCCCGGCTTTATGGCGCTTCGCCGCCGCGGGAAGGGCCTTATCAGCCCCGGTCCAGAGAGCAGGGGCCGAGCCGGGCTGGCTCCGTGGCCTTCGCACCTGCCCAGGCGCCGCGGCGGGGGCGCGGTCCCGGCACTGCCCAGCGCCCCCCGCCCGGCCGTGCCCCCTCCCCGCCTCCCTCCGGCCGTGCCACGGCAGAGACCCCCGGGGCGAGGGGCGGCCGTGCCCCCCGCACTGCCCGGCGCTGGGGGCCGGGGCAGGACGGAGGGGAGCGGGCAGCGGGCGGACGCTGCCGTGCGGTGTCCCGGCACTGCGGGATGTCCCGGCACTGCGGGATGTCCCGGCACAGCGGAGTGCCCACTGTGAAATGCCACAGGATGGCAGCGTGCCGCGGGACTGGGGCTGTGCCGCGCTGGTTCTCGGCGCTGTTGGGACTGGAGTGCGTTTGCAGCTGGTTTGGGGGGCAGCTGGCCGGTCCCGCATTGCCCGGGGGCCGGGCTGGGGCTCACTCCGCGCAGCCCCGGGGTGTCTCGGGCTGGGGCTGCCCCGGCCGCTCCCCGCGAACCTGCCGCGGCCGCCCGGCCCCGCCCGCTGCCCTTCCTCGGGAGGAGGAGGAGGAGGAGGAAGAGGAGGAGGTGGCAGCGAAGCAGGAACGGCGCTGGAAGCAGTGCGAGAGGGACAGCTCCGACGGGGCAGGGGCACCGGCTGTGCCCCCCAGCAGGTACCGCGCGGGGCCGGCCCGGGACGGGGTTCCGGGGTCGCGCGTGGGTCTGGGGCCGCAGCCACCTTCCCGTCCCCTCTGCAGCCAGACCGGCCACACACTCCCGCGCCCAGCAGCGGCCGTGACCCGCGCCGGCAGCCCCGGTGCGGGGATCACTTTCCCCGTCACCCGCCGGTACAGGGGTTACCCCTTCCCCGTCATCCCTGCCCCCGCTGCCCACGGGGTTCGCAGGCAGCACAGGACACCACGGGACAGGCACAGGCGTCATGAGACCGTGTGAGCTCTGCTGTCCCGGTGTGGCCTGAGCCGTGTCCCTGTGTCCTCCCCGGTGGAGGGACAGGTTGGTGAGCCTGGGATCTGCCGTGCTGCAGGAATAGACCGTCCCCGCAATCTGCCCCCTCTCCCCACTCATCCCTCATGCCGGGGAAGCTGAGGCGCAGTAGGCGGGAGGTGCTGGGGGAGAAGCAGTGGCGGAGCGTGGAGGAGAAGGGAAGTGCCCAGCTGGAGCAGCCCAAGCTCACCAGGTGGGTGCTGCCCCTCATGGGGTCATATCCTGCACCCCAGCCCCACATCAGACCTGTGCCCCTCGAGTCACCCCTTCCGATGCCTCCTTCCAGATCCAGGACCTATGAGCCTTCCTGCAAGGAGACAGAGCAGGCGGCCACGGGCAGGCAGGGACCCCCATCCCCCTCGGTGAGTCTTGGGGTACCGGAGCTGAGGAGCAGGACCCCAGCCCCATGGGCTCGGCTGGATGCTCTCTTGGGGCGGGGACCAAGGGAGACATTGTGACGGAGCAAGGGGCTGCAGGATGCCCGCGGTGCCAAGGCCGGCCCCGAGCACCGGCCCCCCGACCTCCCGCAGCTGAGCAAGCAGGACAGCGGCTACCGCCGGGCCTTCGGGGAGCTCGCCGAGCGCGACGTGCTGCTGGGCTGCTTCTCATGCGCCTGGCAGAGAGAAATGCCCTACCACGGCCGCCTCTACGTGTCCTCCCGCCACATCTGCTTCTACTCCAACCTCCTGCTCAAGGACATCAAGGTGGGGCTGGAGCGGGCGTGCGGCCGGCGGCGCAGGCAGGGGCACAGGTGGCAGCCGGGAACACGCTGACACAGCCTGTCCCCCCCGGCACAGGCCGTGGTCCCTGTCGCCTCCATCTCAGCCCTCAAAAAGACCAACACGGCGCTGCTGGTGCCCAACGCAATCAGCATCCGCACGGCCAAGGGGGAGAAGGTGAGAGTGGGGGCAGCCTCGCCTGGGGCTATTTGGAGTGTCTCGGTCCCCGCGGGCTCTGGGCCGTGACCGAGGGGGCAGCTCTGGCACAAATCCCCTTCTCGCTCCCCGACAGTTCCTCTTTGTGTCGCTGCGCCAGCGAGAGGCCACGTACCAGCTCCTGAGGTCGGTGTGCAAACACCTGCAGGTACGCGGGGACTGGATGGGCAGGGGGGCTCCATCCATCCATTGCAGGGCACTTCCCTTCATCTCTCCTTGTCCAGGACAGCGGCCAGAGCCCTCGAGACTCAGTGAGCTCTGAGGAAACCCTTGGGAAGGTAATGCCAGGGAATAGAGGCGGGAGGGTACAACAGGGGAAGGGGTGGTCCCAACCTCCTGGATGGGGTGGGCTGGGTGCAGTGGCTGGGAAGATTTGGGGGGGGAACGGGACATGAAAAGCCCCAACCCGAGGCAGCGCAGACCCCGGGACCCTCCCTTCTTGTGGGTGACACAGGTCCCATCAGGTCCTGCCCGTGTCCCCACGGCAGTGGGGCAGGTGCCTCGGGAACACACATCGTGACTTGTTCTCTTCCAGATCTCGAGCCAGTCAGCCCTGGAGCAGAGCACCCCGCAGCACAACAGCCTCCCCGAATCCCTGGGTGAGCGGCGGCCCCCGTGCCCTCCCCGGCTGCTCACAGCCCTGCCCCTGTCCCCACCCGCAGCCGTGCCCCACGGGCAGCTCTGGGCTCTGCTCCTCCCCACACACGCCTGGTCTGGGGAGGACCACGTGGCCCTCGCCCCCCCCCCCCCCCCCCGAGAAGCATCCCCACAGCTCCAGGGAGTGCAGGATCGGCACTTTGTGGCCCCGTGCGCTCCCAGGACACATAGACCCCTCCCTGGGGCATTCATCGAGTGTCTCCTGGTCACCTGCAGATGAGCCAAACCCGAGATCAAGGCAGGCGGAGGACGAGGATGGCGAGGTGGCCCTGCTGGTTCCCAGCAGCAGCAAATGGGTGCCCTCAGCAGAGAAACGTGGCCTCTGGGGTGGGTCAGGGGGGTCGGGATGGGGGGGTGATCCTGAGGGCTTACACCCCAGCAGAGCCAAGCATGGACTCTCAGTGCCACTAACACTGCCTTGTCTTTGCAGGAAGACCCCACACCGTGCTCTGGGCCTGGGCCACTGCACTTTGGTCCCAGATAAACCCCCAGCTGAGCTTTCTCAACCTCATCATCATCATCTACCTGCTGCTGTGAGTCCCCAGGACCTGCTCCCAGCCCCGATCCCCATCCCTGCTGACACAGCCTCCCCAGGATGGCCCTGGCAGGCCAGCGTTCCTGCAGTTCCCCTCAGACCCCCATCCCCAGGGCGAGCACACGGGGCCCTGCCCGTGGCACCGCTCCTGCCCCGTGTGACTGCCCTGTGCCCCCTGGCTGACGCTGGCCTGTCCCCAGCATGGTGGCCTTGCTGTTGTCCTCGGGGTACATTGGCCTGCGCATCGCGGAGCTGGAGCAGCAGCTGTCCTTCGTGGAGGCTGGGCCACACCTCAACCTGTCACCACAGTGAGTGGGGGGTGTGGGGGGCTCTGTCCCCAGCAGAGACTCCTCCTCACCCTGCCTTCCCCCAGGTACAAGAGAACATGAGGACACTGAGGACCACCAGCAGAGCTCCAGCCGTGGGTCAGGGCGTTCAGGGGCTGCTCTAAGCCCTTCCTTGGCCTCTTGGGGGGGTGGCTCTGTCACCAAGTGCCTTCCAGCTCCCCACGATACCTGGGAAGGCTGAGAGGCTCCATCTCTCCCTGTCTGCCCACCCTGAGCAGCAGCAGAAGAGACCCTGGGAGCTCCCGGCAGGGCAGAGAGCCGGGAAGGGGGGCTGGAGTCAGCAGCAACCCCCAGCCAGCCCTCCCTGCCCAGAGGGAGCAGGCAGAGGGGGAGTCAAGCCCCAGGCAAGGCAGGGGCACAGAGAACAGAATATTCTATTAATAAAGATTAATAAAAATCTGTATTATATTAATACTTATTATTTGCTGGGCCAGATGCCCCAGGATGAGCATGAACTAATCCCTCATGCACCCCCGGCTTCCCAGAACAGACCAGGACACAGTAGGACCTGGAGCTTTGACTCTGACTGGTGTGGGGCGGCAGCTTCAGCTGTTGATGTCCCAGGGGTCCAGGGAGCAGCAGAAGACCCTGAGCAGCCCCCTGGGGCACTGGCTGCTGGTGACAATGGGAGGCAGAGGGGAAGTGGGTGAGGCACCAGGGAGCCCCAGGGCCCTGCAGCTGGCCAGGCCCTGGCTCTTACCTGCTCCTTCCCGAGGACAGGGCTCACCTGCCAGAGGAAGGTGTAGGGTCACAGGTACATGCTGGGGACAGTGGGTTCCCACAGGTTCTGAGTATAAACTGGGGATGGGAGCAGAGCTGGGGGCACAGCAGAACCTGCACCCCACAAAACAATCCATCAGCCCAAAGCCCTGGAGCTTAATCCCTTTCTAGGCCAGTTAAGGGGCCCTGGGGCTTCCCCCAAGCATCAAGATGAGGAAACTGAGGCACTGACAGCTCCTTTCTCTGTGCCATTTCCTCGGCCATCACTTCCTCAGACCCACAGCTGAGCTCCATGCCTGGGGCAGCAGCAGTGGGAGATGCCAAGGTCAAGGATCCTTGCTCTCCTCATCCTGCTGCTCAGTCCCATGGAGCAGCTCTGCCCCACAGCACCCAGCCTGGGGGAGTCTTCCAGCAGCAGGCCTGGAACAAGGCACAGGGCTGTGGGCACAGGGCTGTATTCCACTGGAGAGGTGCCCAGGGAGGGGATGCCCCGCCCCGTGAGGGTCCCACCTGCACCCTGGGGACAGCACAACTGAGGGGCTCTGCACCCCCAGCCTCACTGCACCAAGAAGGGGTTGTGCCAGGCCAGGGACCCCTTTTCCTCCTTCCTGCCATGCCAAGGGGGACAGGGCAGGGCAGAGCGGGAAGCTGTGCCCTTTCCCAGCAGCAGGAAAGCAAACAGGAGCGGGAAGCTCGGAGCAATAAACCACAGGTGAGATCTGTGCCAAGAAAGGAGGTACCTACAGAGGTGGGGTGGGGACCCTGGGGACTTGCTGCACCCTTCCCTGTGGAGAAGCAAAGTGAAGCCATGGAGACCAGTCCCAATAAATTCATAACCTGTTTAATGCCAGTTCAATTGCTTTACATGAAAAAGTTGCAGCGTGCTCCATGTTTGTTTTCCATCACATGACACCTGGGATACAACGATGCCACAGACTTTGTCACCCAGCTCTGGGAGGACCCTGTGCCCGAGCCAGTGCCCACGGGTCACACACACTGACACATCACCTCAGCTCTGCCCTTTTCTCTCCTGAGCAGCCGGTGACAGTGACAGTAACACCCTGAGACACTTGCACACACCCACCGGCACACAGATACAACTGGGAGCCCCTGCCTGGCAGCAGGGCAGAGAAGGTGGCAGTACCAGGCTGACAGCAAGGTCAGGGTGAGCAGCCTGTTCCTGCCATGCTCTGTCACCAACATGTGTGGCCACAGAACAGCCCTGGCCTAGCAATCACTAACCCTGGTCTGGGAATCACTAACCCTGGCCTGGCAATCACCAACCTCCCTGCCAAGTGCAGTAAGAGCCAACCCTCTCCCAAGGCAGACAGAAAAGTGAGATGTAGACACAAGATGTAGTTTGGGAAAGTCCTTAGCAAGAAGGGACAATGGTAGGGAACAGAGCAATGAGGAGCTATCCCTGCTCTGCAGCTGGGAGCACTGGGCAGTGGCTGCAGTGCCCACCTGGCACTGCCCACCCCACAGCACTGCCACTCCCCTCAGCATCTTCTGGGACTCCTTGAGGAAGTTCCCCCATCACAGGGGGAGAGGCAATTCCACTCCTGTGAAGTCCCAGGGCACTGGGGAACCCAAACATCACCACACTCATCATACACTCCAGCTGGGTGTCGTGCTCCCTCCTACTCCAGAATGGGCTGAGACCTCCTGTGCACCCACAGGCCAAGCACCTCCACCCTTCCAGAGGAGAACGCAGTGTGTCCTGGGGGTCTGCACAGTGCTATTTAGCAGGAAAATCCATAGCACAGCCACCAGCCTCTCCAGCCCCCCTGAATGGCCTTTTCCCCAGGTGATGACACCCACAACAGACCACCTCTTCCTGCAGATGACCCTTTACTTCAAACCCATTCCCCAGCTAAATTATCCAACTTAATTTAACACCTCCTGGGTGCTTTGGGGTGCTCCCAACCCACGGTGATGTGGAACAGTTGCCCACAAGTAGAACAAACAACACAAGACGAGCCCAGGGGTGACTTCAAACCATGCCTCACATACCATGGCCAGAGCTACACTAAAGCAGTTGCACTCAAACAGTGTTTCAGAAACTCCATGGAAATTCCATTTTAGTGGCAAGTGAGACTGTGAGATGACCAAGTGGCCTGTGGGTCTGGGAGACTCGGAGCTGCCAGGGGGCTCCCAGCACCAGCTCCTCACCAGTGACTCCCAGGGTGTGTGACACAGGCACAGCACCACCAGCCTGATCCAGGCACGGGTGTGGTGGCACATGTGGTCCAGGCTGTACTGGCCTTCTCACACCTTGGCTCACCCTAAGGATACTGCTGGTACTGGGGACAGGCAATCATATTCCTACCACCTGGTTTTAGGGAAAGAAGGGAGAGCAGACAAAGCAACAAAGGAACAAAAGAAAGTGAAAGCATTACCTATGCAATCTACAGGGAGAAGACAAGTCTATATACACAGCCAGGGAATTCCTCATGGAACAAGAAGCAACGCTGGGAGAGGGCAGGAGGCAGGCAGGGCCTGGGCAGGGCAGGCATAGGTCAGATGGAACAGGCTGTGCAGCCTCACAGCTTCTCTTAAATTAAAAGCACCACACACACACACACACACACACACACACACAGCATTTGTGATACACCCCATGGGCTCCAACACCAGCCAGAACTCTCGTCCCACACAACTAAAAAACCCCAAACCACACACCAAAACTCAACAGCAGGGCCCTGTGTGGGACTTGGAGATAACAAAAAAGCAACGCTGCAGCCCTGCTTCAGGAGAACCCCTCTTCCAGCCAGAAGAGGCCCCACTCACCCCAAAAATCAGATCTTTAGAATTTATTTTTTTTTTCTCAAACACACCCCAACTGCTTTTGGCCTCATGGAGACTCCAGAGCAAGGCACCCACACAACAGCACCAAAGGAAGCTCCACATGCACAGGTGGCTGGGGGGGTTTCTTTTTTTATAAAGTCCTTGCTTCTGCTCTCTGGTAACTCTCAAGATCAGCCCAGAAGATGAAACAGCAACTGCAGAACTTCTTGAATCTGCTCCCTTAGAGGTGAAGCTTTTTCAAGTCTCCTCCAAAGTCTAGAGCCCCAAAGTGTATTTGTTCAGAGGCAGCTGACAAGCATGCCCAAAAAATCAAGATATCTTATGGAATGATCATGTCAAGTACTACAGTACCTGTCTGGGGGGAAAAATAAAGAAAAAAAAGGAAAATAGGCAGTTCTCCAGTTTCTTCCTGGAATGGGGATGCCAGGCTATGAACAAAGCCCTTAGATGCCCAGCCTGGAGCTGTGCCCCTCGCACCAGCTGTACCGGACCAGTCTGGCTGGCTCCTGCCTCCAGAGGTGGCACTCTGGGACACAGAGCAGCACGTCAAACCCCTTCCCACAGCAGCAAGGAATGCTCCTCTCTCGCAGGAGGCACACCATGGCAGTGGGGATGGCCTCGGTCCAGTCTCAATGGTCCATGTCACACGAGTCCTCCCCAGTACCATCCTGACGGCTGGAGGATGCTGGGTGAGCATTGCTCTTGTACCCGTTTCCCTTTATGAAGGATGAATCCAATAACCTTTGGCAGTTCCCTCCCCTCCCCACCCCATCCCAAATACTGCCCAGCCCTGTGGGTCACAAGCACATATTTAATGAGCTGGGTCCTCCTGCAGTCCCACAGCTCTCCCTCCCCTTGGCTGGGCTCCGGAGGTCCATGCACACCGAGGGAGTGGTCTGATCCTGGAATGTCAGGCTGTAGGTTCCCGGGGCACAGGGAGGGGGTTTATCGTATCCTGGTGAAGAGGTTGAGCACAGATACAGACTCCTGACAAGGGAAGAAAAAGCAGGGGATAAATAGCTGTTACTCTACGTGCTTCTGGGTTGGTTTGTTTTTAACCTGGTATCTCTAGCTCACGGCATGATCCCAGCTCATAAATCAAAGTCCAACACCATAAATATTCCCATGGGTTTCTTCCAAATGGTAACATGTGCCCAGCTGGTGAGAGTGCCAGTCACAGAGCTCTGCAGGCAGCTGTACCCCATTGATGGCAAGAACTGGAGGACCCCCAGGAGCAATGCCAGCTAGCCCCAGTCCCCTCCTCCAAATCCCTCTCTCAGGCACCCAAGAAAGCTCTCAGACCATCAGACACAATCTGCTTTTGGTGATGCCGAGTTGTCACTGGCAGAATCTATGATCCCATTTTCATCCAAACCCCCATTTTAAGCAGTTTTATAAAGAGGCAGGGGATAATAATAGAATCACAGAATGGTCTGGGCCTTTAAGTTCATCTCCTTCCACCCTCTGCCACAGGTTGTTCCAAGCCCCATCCAACCTCACCCTGGATACTTTCAGGGATCCAGGGGCAGCAACAGCTCTCTGGGCACCCTGTGCCAGGGCCTCACCACCCTCCCAGGGAACAATTCCTGCCCAATATCCCATTTAATCCTGCCCTCTGGCAGTGGGAAGCTATTTCCCCTTTTCCTGTCCCTCCAGGCCCTGGTCCAAAGTCCCTCTCCAGCTCTCCTGGAGCTCCTTTAGGCACTAGAAGGAGCCTTCTCTTCTCCAGCTGGACACCCCCACCTCTCCCAGCCTGCCATCACCTGAGGGCTCAGCTGTTCTCTCTGCTCAGCAGCCCTGGACCAGCCCGGAGAGGGATGCTGTGTCACACCAGCCTTGGGCACAAAGGGCGACCTTTTACTTAAATCTCAGCAAAGCTGAATCCTTCACTGCCCCGGCCATTGATCTACAGAAAGGGATCAGGGAGGAGGCAGCAGAGCAGAGCCAATGTGGCCTGAGCTGCCCCAGGCTGCCATGCCTGACCTTACCTTTGTCGAGCGAGTTTTACTGAAGACGTTCCAGAAGCGTAAGGTTTCGTCTCCAGCTCCTGTGACAATGGCCTCCCCATCAGGGGACATTGCCTAAGGACAAGACAACAGCCTTTAGCACCTGCCACATTTTTGAGGCTGAAAACAAGACTTTGTTGGAATGCAGGAGAGATTTAACTGTCCTTCCTACTTGAGTTGAGAAGCCAGCTACCTCCGCTTCCAGGTGCCTCATGCAGCCTCAGGTGCAATTCGGGCCCTGGCACCTGGCACACATGGGGGGAGTGTTGTGGAAAGAATACTTGTTTTAAGAAATCCAAGCCATGTGTAAAGTGAGGCTGTTCTTCCCAGGATTATCAACCTGCCTGAAGGCAGGAAGATGATATGACTGGATTTTCTGGCTGTATCGGTTGCTTACATTGGGCTCTACCCCCCAAAACATTATCAGCATTTGTCAGCTCCATCATGAACTGCTGACACCCCCATGTAACAGTAACAGCAGATATGAGATGGATCAGGATTACCCACAACAAATGCTTCATTCCCTGGGCAGCACTCATCAGTGAAGAGGTGTGAAAGTCTTCTGGGAGCAAGGAGAGAAGCTTGTGCTTCATAAAATCACAGAATCCCAGAATGCTTTGGGTTGGAAGGGACCTTAAAGCACATCTCATTCTGCTCCCTTCCACTATCCCAGGTTGCTCCAAGCCCTGTCCAGCCTGTCCTTGGACACTTCCAGGGATCCAGGGGAAGTCACAGCTACTCTGGGCAATCTGTGCCAGGGCCTGCCCACCCTCACAGGAAGAATTTCTTCCCAATATCCCATCTAACCCTGCCCTCTGGGAGTCTGAAGCCATTTTCCCTTGTCCTGCTATTCCAGATCCTTTTCCAAAGTCCCTCTACAGCTCTCCTGGAGCCTTTGAGGCACTGGAAAGTCTTTCTGGAGCCTTCTCTTCTCTAGCACAGAAGAGTTTTCTTAAAAGAAAACTCAGATGTTTCCTCAGGAGAGTTTGGCAGGCTTTACTATCATTTAAAAAGCCTCACATTTCCATAGCAGCAAATCCAAGTGTCCCTTGCAGGCACAGAAATGCGACAAGAGTTTTGCATTGCTCATGGGGAGCGTTCACATTCCCACCCAGACAACTTATGGTGCCACTGGCACCGCTGCTTTGGGTGCCGGCTGAGCAGCCCTACAGCCAGGTGAGCAGCTAGAGCCATGGCCATCACTCACCAGGTACAGGACTCGATAAGAGTGCCCTGTGAGCTTTGCTACTTGAGTTAGCGAGGGGTATTTCCAGACGAGGATCTGGTTCTGGGAGTATCCGTGGGTGCTCACCTGAAAGGGGAGAGGGGAACATACATCACAGAATCATGAAATTGTTAAGGTTGCAAAAGACCTCCAAGATCAAGTCCAACAGTTTACAGACTACACCACTGCTCTGGGCAGCTCACTCCAGGCCTGACCACCATGAAGAAATTTTCCCAATATCCAATCTAAACCTCCCCTGGTTAAACTTGAGGCTATTTCTTCTTGTACTTGTTTCCTGGAAGAAGAGCCTGAATTCCACCTGGCTCCACCCTCCTGTCAGAGGAAGAGAAGGTGCCCTCTGAGCCTCTTTCTTTCCAGGCTGGAGCCCCTCAGCTGCTCCTCAATAGACTTGTGCTCCAGCCCCTTCCCCAGCTCTGTTCCCTTCTCCAGACATGCTCCAGCCCCTTTCTTTCTTGTTGTGAGGGGCCCAAAACTGACCCCAGCACGTGAGGTGCCTCAGCAGCACCCAGAACAGGGGGGGTGATCACTGCCCTGGTCCTGCCGGCCACATCATTGCTGGTACAAGCCAGGATCCCTTGGCCTCCTTGCCCACCTGGGCACACCTGGCTCATGCTCAGCCACGCTCCCCAGCACAGGAAGGACTCACCAGCTCGTTGGCGTGTTTGGACCAGGCCAGGTTGCACACCTGGGAGCCAGTGTCAATGCACTGCAGGGGCTGCCCCGTGAGCGTGTTCCAGAAGCGGATGCAGCGGTCGGCTGTGCCTCCCCCCGAGGCCAGCAGCCCGTGCTGGTGCGGGGACCAGGCAATGGCTTTGACTGCTGCCAGGTGCTCTGTGTATTGTTGTACAGGACTCAGGCTGGAGTGATTCCAGACAAGGAGCTGGCAGAGAGAAGAGACATGATCAAACCCTGTGCCTCAGTCATGTGTCCACTACACCCACACGGCCCAATGGGACTGATGAGGGCAGTTGGGCAACAAGCTGATTTCCCATAGCTCTGCTCAGACATGCACAGCTCCACTCTGCACTTCACTGAATCATGGAATGGCTTGGGTTGGTTCAAGCTCATTTAGTTCAAATCCCTGACAAGGGCAGAGACACCTTTTAGTAGACCAGGTTGCTCTCAGCCCCATTCGACCTTGCCGTGAACACTTTCAGGGATGGGGCAGTCACGACCACCCAGACACCACACTCAGCTGAGGAGCTGTCCTAGCCCCACACCATGTGGCAGGAACAGGCCCTAAGACAAGGGAATAAAGCTAAAGAAACAGTGTCACTGAAGGGGGCCTCAGACCCTGCTGTTCTTTCTGGCTGCATCATTCCAGAACACATCCAGAAATCTGCTCAGCTCATTAGGAGTTATTCTGAGCAGGAGGAACTTGGTCCAACCATGCTGTCACACAGGCACTGGGCACATTCCCTACCTAGCAACCCGCTCCAAAGGGCTTGGAACCCGCTTTTTTGTGACAGATGCTTCTCCCATATGGTGCTCAGTGAGCTGCAAGCCTGCGCTACAGGTATGAGAACTCACAGAGCTCTACCTCAGCTTCCTGCTGCATACAAACATTACTGCAACAAACGTGACCATACATTACCCAAACAAAGCCAGGAATGGCAGCTTAGCAGTGGCTTTGTTGAACTCAACCCCCCGAGCCAAGCTAGAGATTTAATTAGCCAAATACAGAAGCAAAATTAAATTTGCCTTTTTCATTTTATTAGGAAGAGAAGACTGAGTAGAAGCTTAGCATGATTTATGTTTGGTCATAGTCCAACAACCAAAACAAAAGTCCTTTTCAGAGAGGCCAAACGTCCTTAAGAATCACTGAACCATCAAGGCTGGACAAGACCTTTAAGATCAAGTCCAACCTTTGACCTAATCCCATCATGCCCACTAAACCATATTGCATATCCACTTGTTTTTTGAACACTTCCAGGAATGGCAACTCCCCCACTGCCCTGGGCAGTGCTTAATCACTCTTTCAGTGAAGAAATTTTTCTCTAATCATAGAATCGTACAATGGTTTGGGTTGGAAGGGACCTTAGAGCCCACCTAGTTCCATCCCCTGCAATGGGCAGGAACACCTTCCACTAGACCAGGTTGTTGCACGTCCTGTCCAGCCTGGCCCTGAACACCTCCAGCAATACAATGACATCCAACCTGCACCGCCCCTGGTGCAACCTGACAACATCTCCCCTTGCCCTAGAAAGAAAGGGGGTGTGACATTTCCCATGACCCCCTGGAAGGACTGTACCTTATTATCGTTCCCTCCAGAGGCGAGGAGCTGGTGGTCCGTGGACCATTTGAGCCCACAGACCTCCTGCCTGTGTCCCTGGAGCCGCCGCTCAGACTGCAGGGGCGGGGTGCGGATGTCGCGCTGCAGGATCATCCTGTCCCGGCTCCCGGACGACAGCTGGTCCGCGTTCCACGCCAAGGCACCTGCAGCAGGGCAGAGCTTCAGAGGCTGCTCTAGGAGTCACTGAGGCTGCAAAAGACCTCTAAGGTCACCAAGTCCAACCCTCAGCTCAGCACCACCACCACGTTCCCCACCAAACCATGTTCTTGGAGTGCCACATCCCCATGTCTTTTAAACACTTTGCAGGCATGGTGACTCCATCACTGCCCTAGGCAGCCAGTTCCAATGATTTGTAACCCTTCCTGTGAAGAAATTTTCCCAATATCCAATCTTAACCTCCTCTAGCACAGCTTGAAGGCATGTCCTCTCACCCCTGGGATCACCTGGCTCCACCCTCCTGTCAGGGAGTTGTGCAGAGCCAGAGGGTCCCCCTGAGCCTCCATTTCTCCATGTTGAGCCCCTTCAGCTCCCTTGGTTGCTTCTGGTGCTTCAGTCTCTTCCCCAACTCTGTTCCCTTCTATGGACATGCTCCAGCCCCTCAATGTCTTTCGTGTTGTGAGAGGTCTAAAACTGACTCCAGGATTTGAGGTGGGACCTCAGCAGTGCTCAGCACTGAGGGATGGTCACTGCCCTGGTCCTGCTGGCCACATTATTAAGTCCAACCCTTCCAGTCCTGCAGCAGTTGGTAAGCAAAATGCAGCCATCAGAGCTGCCAGGCTTTAAAAGAAAAAAAACCCTAACAAACCTCAAACCACTCCTTACAGACCTCCCTTATATCCACTCTCTGGAGTCCTAGATCAGGGCACAGATAGAGGTTCCCTGAACAGACTGACTGCAGGTATTACCAATCTCACTTCACAGTGCAGTAAAGCACAGAAACATCTTGGAATGTGCATGGATTTCCCAAATCTCACCCCAGAGCTTAGATTAACAACATCTCTGAGTAGAAAAAAACAGCTCTCCAAAAAAGGGAACTGAAAATCTCAGTGTGAAGTTGCCAGGAGGGCTGAAACTGGAAGCCAGTAGCAGTGAAGAGATGTTGTAACCAAACCCAAAAAACCTCAAGCAAGGAGGAAACACCTGCTGTAACACCCAACCACCATCACACCCAGATCGGAACACCAGAGTTATGAGATGATAATATTTTGAACCTGCTCAAGAGGACAGCCAGGGATAAATATCAATCCTGGTATTCTGAGTTCTCTATTTCCAGCAGATCCCTGGCTAACAAAGTTCCATCAGGAAGGCGAGACCCCTCAGAATCCTCTGCTTCCCCACTCCTTACCAACTCTGGCTGTGTGTCCCTCCAGCATGGAGAGCTTCTTTCCTGCAGCTGCATCCCAGATCTGCACAAAGCCCTTGTGAGTGCCAACGGCCACCAAGTTTCCCTGCACAAACAGAGAGCCAGGATCAGCAGAGCCAGGAAGTACAGTCAGAAAACTTAAAGTTGAGGAGAAGACTTGACATAAATCCCACGAGATGGAAAGCATCCAGAGTTCTTCCATTTGACATGTTTTTCCCTACTGAGAGGCCCAAGCAGCCTGTCTGGAATATATTTATTGTAACATTTTATTGTCAAGAGTTGAAGAAGCAAACTGCTCTTTCTCCCTCCCACTCCTCTTAGCAACGCCTGGAGAACCTCAAGATACAAGAGGCTGCTCTCCATCCCCTCTCTTTTAGCAGAGAAAACCCAACTCAGGGAGTTAACTACAGCTATGATGACAATGACTACGTGACCCATGTCTCAGCTGTTCTTGCTGACAGTGTCATACTGACCCGCTCTGACCAGCCCACGGATGTCACAGAATCACCTTCCACAGAGAGGTCACACAGCCGCGTTACCTTCAGAGAGAAGAACGGGGTAAGAAATGTGGCATTGTCACACTGGTTGTCTCACAAACCAGAGCTGTGCTTGGGATAGAGTGTGACAAGTGCTGAAGCCCTCACACAGCACATTCCATAGCACTGGAATGCTGGAAAAACCCTACATCGATGGGCAATTCAATCTCCAGACACTCATGACCATTTACCTGACTCGTACAAGCACTCCACAGGTAAACACAAGTCCCAAGGCCAACGCTGAGGACGTTAAGAGAGGACCAGTCCACCAGGTTCAGGTAGAAGTCATCCTGCAGCTCTGGGGCATCCAGCACTTTGAAAGGAATCTTGGAGATTTTCCGAGTTGGTTTTCGAGGTGATCTTAGCAGCTTCTGACTGTTTACAAAAACAGATAAGAAAACAACTACAGGAATCTGCACATCATAGCAGATGGGAGACACGGGTGCAGCCACTCTTTATAGAGCACTCTGAAATTTCTTCTACAGAAATGCAGACACAAAAAGGCTGCACAACCTTTTTTCAGCAGCAAGACTGGAAGGAATTAGGTTCTGCCTCTACAAAGGAGCTACGAAGCAGAAAAGTAAACTGATTACTAAGAGCTGACCATGACACGTCAAGCACATAGACAGGTTGGGCACCTGAAGAAATTCTTAGAACTTGACTGTTTTATTTACTATCTCTCCAGATTTCCAAACCCAATTCACATTTATTTTAGAGCTTTAGGCAGAAGTCCTAGAGAACCTCACTGAACCCTCTGTCCTCTCTGTCCCAGCCCTTCCCTTCTTTTAGTTTGCAGAGGACCAGTGTTACCTTTTGTTGCTGACAGGAGACAGGGAATAGGGTGAGACCTCATTGCCATCATCCGGGCTGGAGCGTTTTGTGCTGAGCGAGTACTGCATAAAGAAACACCTTGTGAGGACTCTGGTATGCCCTAGGCCTGGGGCATCACTCCCAACATGCACTGGTAACAAGCTAATTCCAACACCCAGTTTTTCCTTTCCCAGAAGCTCCAAAACCATACAAAACCCCTCAGCAACACTCCAAGTCCAAAAGCCTGATTTTCACCACACTGTCCAAAAAGCCTGGCTCCACCCAGCTTTCCTGCCAGTACAAACACAGGAAGCACACTGCTTGCTGCACACTCAGGTTCCATTTGCAGGCCACCACATTTGTTCTCAACAGCGCATCTCAGCCAAGCCCCAACACCAACTCACTGCACAAGCAGCCTGGCAGAGCCTTGTGCTCTGTTCCTGCGCCACACACACAACCTCCACTGGTGCTGATGCAAGTAACCAACTTACAGTGAAGAGAGATTTCTTCTCTGGGGTGGATGGCTGCAACCTCCTGTCCTCTGTCTGGGGGTCCTGCACCTTCTCAATCCCTGCTCCCAAGAGTTCATTCTTCAGTAAGGCAGAGTAGGCAAGGCCATCTGTAAACCCAAACAAGCACTGAGCAGAGAGCTCAGAGCAGGAACAGCAGGGAGTAACAGGATCATGTGTGCCTGACCTGGAGAATGGGAGGCTCCAGGGAGACCTTAGAGCCCCTTGCAGGGCCTAGAGGGGCTCCAGGAGAGCTGGAGAGGGACTGAGGACAAGGCCTGGAAGGACAGGACAAGGGGGAAGGGTTCCCCACTGCAAGAGGGCAGGGATGGATGGGATATTGGGAAAGAACTGTTCCCTGGGAGGGTGGGCAGGTCCTGGCACAGGGTGCCCAGAGCAGCTGTGGCTGCCCCTGGATCCCTGGAAGTGTTCAAGGCCAGGCTGAACAGGGCTTGGAGAAAAATGGGATGGTGGAAGGTGTCCCTGCTCATGGAAGGGGGTGGAAGGAGACAAGCTTTAAGGTCCCTTCCAACCCAAACCAGTCTGTGATTCTACAGCTTGTACTCTCACAGAGTCACTTAATAAGCCTGGGGCCCCCATTTAGAATCAAGATTAGTAGCAAGTTTCCCCTCCTTCCACTCCATTAGAAAAGTGATTTCATGACACAATAAACCAAGGCATAGAGACAGCCTCTTGCATCCAGACACCCATCAAAAGCAGTGAGCTGGTACTCACTGATGATGTGGGCATTTCCCAAAACACCAGCATGAGTTTCGGCATAAGCATGAAAGTGCCAGCGTGGCCTTAACTTCCCCAGCAGTTTGCAATAGAGCTCTGAGCACTGCCAAGCAGTAGAAGGGAGATCTCACCTTTGCCAGTGTCTGATGTAGCATCCTTTGCTTTTCTGTTTTGGCTTGGTGATTTTTCATTTTCCTGAAATGGAGAAATATGCCATCACCATACAGAAACCTCAGGGTTTATGGTGAAATAGCAAATGCAGGGAGCATAGGGTTTGAGGACACACACTCAGTGGAACACTTCTGGGGCTGCAGAAGAGCATGGTGCAGAAGGTAAGCAGAGCAATCATTCCAGCCAAAATAACAGGTATCACTTCTTTGGTTCCAAGGCTGAGCTGTAGGAGAAGGGAGCAAAACTTACATTTATTCTGTGGAAGTTGATGCTCCAGTTGGCCCCAGCTCTTGAGGGAATGAATCTGTCACCATGCTTACTAGGAGAAGACATTGGAGAATTGGAAGGTGTCAAGGTTCTTCTCATCTCTGCTACCTGAATTAAAGAAAAAAAAGACACTGAACTTACTCTTGTCAATCAAGCCTTGGAGCTGGTTAGCTTGTTAGGCCTCAGTTTTTTATGTTAAACGTGTAGTTGCTGAGATAATGTATTAAAAAGGTATTACTGAACTCCACAAAAATATCTTCACCTCTTTTTGCAACCTGAACCGAGGTCATATATTCAAAAGCTCTCTTAAAGTGAAGCTATTTGGGTATTCATGGAACAGCTGAGGAGTTCACACCTGCTCACAACCTAACAAAAGACTGTGGTTTGCTTTGAGGAGGTGCCAGGTCTTTCAAAAGCTCAAGGAAAACAGTCACAAGTGAGACAGACAACATAACAGTGAGCCTGAGCCCATCTGTACTCACACAAGGCATTGTGTTCTCATTCTGTATGTTGATTTGGCGTAGGAGACGTCTCTCATAGTCCTGATCCATGGTGGGAAGTGGCTGGAGAGATCAGCCGGCTCAGGAATTTATGTTTGCGAAGTCCAAGCAGTAACTAGTGTGCTGCAACAGACAGGAGAAGAACAACAAAATGTTACATTCCTCCCTGCTGAAACAGCCTCTCCAAAGTCTCCTAAACCTGTTCTTTGAACTTGAGACCACTTTTCCTATCCAAAACATTAGTGCCAAACTTGTGTGACACTGAAGAATGCAGGCAGCTGGTATTTTGTGTCTGACAGGACCTCAGCCAGTCCCCACCCCACCTGGAGCAAGGACTGCCCCCGGGCCCTGCAGCAGAGTCTGGCAGTCCTTCAGGACATGGGCACGAAAATTCCAGGCACCTGCAACCTGTCCTGTCCAGGCACTGGCACCAGTTGCACAGAGAGGTGTGGCTGCTCTGTTCATAAAGGTGTTCAAGGCCAGGTTGCACTGGGCTTGGAGCAACCAGGTGTACTGAAGATGTCCCTGCCCACGGCAGGAGGTGGAATGAGATGGGCTTTAAGGTCATTTCCAACCCAAAACACTGTGGAATTCTGTGATCCCACTACAGCCTGTCCCACTGCTCAGGTCAGGGGCACAGGAGCAGTGCTGAAGGTGGGATGCTTTTAGCCATGTCAGAAGTACTGCAGACTTTTAACACCACCCACTGGAGGAACGCATGAGGCATCTAGCAGTCCCAGTGAACATTCCATGTCTGATGCCTGCACTATCCCAAATACTCCTCCTGGCTGGCAAAAAGCTTGCTCACTCATATAGCTATACAGTCTAGAGGCAACATTAACCTCATTTAAGCACATATTTTAAGCATATATTTTAGGACAGGGATGCTTCATAGCTGAGATTTGCCTGGCAAATTAACATGTGCATCAATAAAAAATAAATGGGCTGACACTTGCGTGAGAATACACAGTCATAGCCCTTGCCAAGCCCCAAGGGCAGAGAGCAGCACCCTCAGGGTCCAGCCTTACCCATCACACACCTCGTGTGCCTTATCCACAGCTGACATGGGCACAAAAACACCCGGAGACATCACGTTGGTCTTTCAACCCAAGGTAAACATGTCCAAAGGCAAAGGTACAGCTAACACATAAGCAAATTCCCACAACACACAGGCATCTGGAGGCTGTGCAGAACATAAAGGGATCTTCACTCCTGTTATTGCATAAACATTTATGGCACCTGGCCAGAGTCCCAGCTGCACAAATGGTGGTGCCTCAAGATACAAACTTGTGGTAAAATCCTGGAGGCAACTGCACACAAAGCTGTGCTGGGAGGAGGCTGCCCAGGGAGCAGCTGCACAGTGCCCCACTCAGGGACAGCCCTGCACTGCCTCCCACTCCCTCCTGGGAAAGGCTGCCTCCAGGAACCACAGACCTGCCCAGGGCTTAAGAGTTAAAAACTGGGGGCAAGTCACCGAGCTACAAGGGGTCCAGCAGCACACACTGCAGTTCAGTAAGATGTGATGAAGTTTTACAATACTCTGAAATAAGCCTGAAAACAAGGCAAAGCACACAGACTCCACACTGCAGAGCTGATGGCCTTGCACCTCAGAAAGTTACAGGAAATGGGGTGACATCAAGGTGGTGACCACTGGGGTTCCACAGGGCTCCATCTTAGGGCCAGTTATCTCAAATGTCTTTGTAAGTGACTTGGGGGCAGGACTGGAAGGTCCTGAGTGGGTTTGCTCGGGAGGAACTGCTGACATTCTCAAGGGCAGAGAGGCCACACAGAGAGACCCTGACAAATGTGAGGACTGGGAAATCCCCAGCTGAGTGATGTTTAACAGGGCAAGTGTTGGATCCCGCCCAGGGATGGAGCAGCCCTGGATGCAGGGACAGACTGGGAATGAGAGGCTGGAGAGCAGCACCATGGGAAGGGCCATGGGGGTCCTGGTCAGTGGCAAGTTGGATCTGAGTCACTGCTGGGTCCTGGCAGCCCAAAGGGCCACCCTGTCCTGGGGGCACCAGGCCCAGGGAGGGATTGTCCCACTCTGCTCTGCCCTGGGGCAGCCTCACCTCCAGTGCTGGGGGCACTTTGGGCACCACAGGATCAGAAGGATCCAGAGCTGGTGGAGAGTGCCCAAAGGAGGGACACGGAGCTGGGGAAGGGGCTGAGGAGCAGCTGAGGGCACTTGGCTGGTTCAGCTGGAGCACAGGAGACTGAGGGGAGGCTCCTCGGGGGCTGCAGCTCCTGCCCAGGGCAGGCACAGGGGCAGGGGCTGAGCTCTGCTCTGGGACAGGGACATGGGGCCAGGAAGGGCTGGAGCTGTGCCAGGGCTTGGCATGGAGCTCAGGGAAAGGTTCTTCCCCCCGAGGCTGCTGGGCACTGCCCAGGCTCCCCAGGGAATGGTGCCAAGGCTGCCAGAGCTGCAGGAGCTCTCAGGGCTGCTCAGGGTGGGGGTGTTGGGGTGGCTGTGCAGGGACAGGGGCTGGGATCAAGGATCCCCGAGGGTCCCTCCCAGCTCAGGAGATCCTGTGGTTCTTTGAGCTATGCCATTTTTCAGTACCAAAACTTGGACTTCTTACAAATGCTGAAATGCTCTTCTTCCTTAACATTAAGCATGCCAACACTTTCACAGGAGCATCCCTGAAATAGACAGTGCCAAGCTGGTTCTGATCACACCTGCTTACCTCTACCACCTCCTCCCCCAAGCTTTTCTCTTTTTTAATTTAACACATTACTCCCATATGTTCTTTCAGCGTCAAAACTGGAGAAAGCTCCCAAATTTAACAGAAATCAGCTTCCACCAAATGAAGCAGAATCAGAGACGACATAATTGCAGGGAAAAGTTAGAAAAATCTGTGATGCTATTCATAAAGAAGATTTAGAAAATAAAAATTAGTGCATGCCATATCAAACACTCTCCCTTGTTTTGAAGTTTACTTACCACCGCCCTCACCGACCCACAAGCTACCAAATGTGTGTCTCAAACGAAGCAGTTCAACAAAATGCCCCCTCCCCCCTTTTCTTTTTTTGGGGTGTTGTTGTTTTAACACCATGAGTAAGAGAGCTCAGCCTGCAGAACCCACACGAGGAGCGTGATCAGCCAGGGAACACCACACATTTTAAGTGTCCTCCCAAAATGGCTCAGCACAGTATTCGTGAGATCCAGATCCAGTTACACAGCAAAGAGACATTTTAAATTCTGCATCTGAAACACATTTGACTATCGAGCTTTTTAGTTCCCATCTGCCGAAATTTCACCTACAACTTTCACTCAGAAACACAGCACAGATTATTCAACAGAGAGACCGCAAAGGCAGAACACAGCAGTGAATGTTCAGCACCTAAATAGTGACATGTTTTTACCCTAAAACCTGTGCCACTAACAAGCCCAGGGAACAAGCAGCACCTCTGGTTTGTGGTACGCTCTTGTTGTCTCTAAATTTGTCCGTGGGAAGTGAGTGGAAGTGAGTCCATTTCCCCCAAAGCAAGTACAAAAGGCTTTGCCAGAAGGACTTGGGGGTGCTGATGACAGCTGCTGAACATGAACTGGTGTGTGCCCAGGTGGGCAAGGCAGCCAGTGGTACATGGCTTGTATGAGCCACAGTGTGGCCAGCAGGACCAGGACAGTGACCATCCCCGTGTGCTGGGCACTGCTGAGGCCCCACCTCGAATCCTGGTGATAGTTCTGAGCCTCTCACAAGAGGGCTGGAACATGTCTGGGGAAGAATGGAGCTGGGGAAGGGGCTGGAGCACCGGGAACAGCTGAAGGGAAGCTCAGCCTGGAGAAAAAAGAGATTCAGGGGAGACATTCTTGCTCTCCACAACTCCCTGACAGGAGAGTGTAGCTGGGTGGGGGTCAGGCTTTGCTCCCAGGGTGTGAGGGACAGGACAGGAGGAAACAGCCTCAAGCTGTGCTAGGGGAGGTTTAGGTGGCACATCAGGAGGAATTTCTTCATGGAGAGCATGATCCAACACGGGCACAGGCTGCCCAGGGCAGTGCTGGAATCCCCATCCCTGCAGGGACTTTACAGCTGTGTGGATGTAGCACTTGGGGACATGGCTTAGGGGTGGCCTTGGCAGTGCTGGGGGGATGGTCTGAGTTGATGTTAGAAGGCTTTTCCAGACTGAATGATTCTGTGAGCCAATGATATGTGGGTTTGAAGTTCCCTTCAAGTTGAAGAAATAAAAGATCTTGAGGAGCGACATGTGCTACATATTCTTCAGACACTATTTTGTTACTAATTATGCAGTTTATGCTTGGAGAAGAAAGGTGGGATTTGCTGGAAGGGTTTGGATCCCGTGAGAAGAATTTGTACTCTGACTTTATGTTTTTCATGCACCTTCTGTCCTGTCTCTGAATTGGCTGGATTCTCTCACAGCTCATTACCTTCAGAACAATACTTACAGGCAGAGTTACGGTGCTGAACAAGTGCCTTTTGTTCTTTTTATTGACCCAACCACCTTCATGCATTCAAACACGAAAGTGTTTTTTTCTTGGTATGGACGTGTTTTTAATAAGCCAGCATGCAGAACACCAGGCCTGGCAGGGAAACAAGGAGAGTAATTTCACAAAATTATTTCTGTGGTTTGAGGCAGGCTGTACCTGTTTGGATTCTACAGCACACACTGAAGGAGGTGTAAGAGATGCAGGTTGGTTCTGTCAATTCAGACATGCTCTGCTCAAGCAGTTCAAGAGCTAGATAATTCCTCACCCTTTTTTATTCCAGAAATTGTTAATGTACCTTCTCTTCTGGAAGGTATTTGGGTGGGTAAGCATTTAACACAAGAGGTGCTGATGAAAGTGAGAGACTTGGAATACTAAAGACAGCATGTAAATGTAAATGTAGATGTAAAGCTGAATATATTTCCTAATTTACACAGGGCCAAAGGGGGGTAAAGGATGCTTTGGTAACTTAAATACCATCAAAGTTATGTTGATGCTTTATTTTGAAGCATCTCAAGTCTGAAAAAGGTTGCCTGGAGCTTTTCTTACTAGTAAGCCCTAAACAGACCCCAAATTTCTAGTCAGCAGGCACCTTCCCACACCCAGAGATGCTGCCTGCTCTTTGGGCCTGCATTAAATGGCAGAGGCTTTAAGGTAAAAACATGTCACTACTCAGGTATTGGATGTTTCCAAGCTCTCTGGAATAGCCCCATCATTTGCTAAGGAGAAAGCTACACAAGTACTTAGTCCTCCAACTCATGACCAGCAGGGCTGAAAATCAAACCTAGATGTCCTGCTTCCCCAAATCCAAAGTTTTCATGTTCTTTTGATTTGACTAAACCCAATCACAATACTTGCAAATCACTAAGGCAAAGCCCTCAGCTGGCAGCAGAAATGGAAGTTCCTCTATCCCTGGCAGCTGCAGTGTCCTGCCCCTCCTCATGCCAGCTCCAGGCGCTGACCATGTCACACAAAAAACCTAACTTGGCCCCAAAGGGTTGACATTTTGGGCTGGTTTAGTAAGCATCTCCTCCTCCTCAACCTGGAGTACTGCACACTATTACCAGTTATAGATTCCTTTACAGGCTCTTGAACAAGCTGTAAGGGAAAAGAGGAAAAAAATACCACAACAAAAAAAGCCAGGCCATAGTTTTTAGCTGTGAAATAGTCAAAACTATTAGGAATGCATTCAGAATGCCAAGGCTTCACAGGACAGCCACTGGGAATGAGAAAGATCCTCTGTGCTTGGCCAAGCTCAAGCAGAGCTTGTCCACGTTTAACCCACAGGAACACTACACCAACCAAGCAAACCTTTTCAGGAACTGGCCTCCTTTCAAATCAGCAATAGCACAGAAAGTTAAAGTTGAGTGTTTTACCAATATTTACCTTTTTAAAGTTACAAGATTATATTTGTTACCCTGCAATTTACTAGGGTATAGTGTGAGAAGCATTTATAAAATCAACCATTTACCTCTATGCAAGGGGAGCAGCTAAAGCTTTATTTCAAAACAAACTACAATCTTTGCTGCCTTGCCCTCATCAGAGAAGCACATTCACAGCATTGTACGACAGAGATCACACTAATGACAAGTAAAAATTACTCGAGTGTTATGGTGTCAGATGGGATCTTCACCATTAGTCCTCACACTCCTGAAGATGCAATACTCCACCAAAATCCAAGATGCTGGACTATGGCAAGAGCCATCACACCACAGCAGTATTCTTCAGAGCATAAGATGTAGGTGACTGCTCTTCACTGAAGGTCCTGCAAAATTCCATGTTGTTCTGCCTTTCCAAAGCATCTTGCCAAGCACCTCCTGCCCTGGGCACTCAGAAACGCCTTTATGCACTCACAGCCATCAGCCTTACAGTGCTCCTGTCCCACAAGTGCCAACTCTTAGTGACCAGCAATACACACAAACTGAACTCCAGTTTCATTTGAAGGCAGAGTGGTTCAAGGGCAGAGCCAAACACTGACTGCACCTCCTGCCTGCACTCAGCCACCCAGACTGGAACCGGAGTACAGAAGCTGGAGATGTAAGTGAAATGCACAGTGATCCATGCCTCCCTTCACTTCCCACAGCAGAAAACATCTCTCCTTCCTCACAGGCAGAAAATATTCCCCTTTCCTCACTGGCATGGGCCCAACCAGCAATCCTGATCAAAGGTGACAAACATTTGACCTCTACCTGCACTCACAGACAAGCTTCAAAACTTCCCACGCCCTTCCATGACAGCTTCAGAAGCTCAGGTAAAGCTTCACATCCACCATCCCAAAGCGATGCACAATCCCACCACAATGACAGAGAAACTCTGACTAGTAAACCACAAAAATGCAGGGCACTCTGATGACCAAGGCTGCAGGAAGCCTGCAGGAGCCAAGGATGCAATGCTCATGACACAGAGCTCTGCTTGTGGCCTGGTATATCATGAGCCTGCAGAAACTCAGGGTTTTAAGACCTTCAGGAAACAACAAAATCTCTGTCTTGGGAAGGGCCTTTACCAAAGATAAACACAGACAGCACTAATCACAGAATCCCAGAATGGTTTGGGCTTGAAGGCACCTTAAATCTCATCCCCTGCCATGAGCAGGGACACCTTCCACTATCCCAGGGTGCTCCAAGCCCCAGTCAATCTGACCTTGGACACTCCCAGAGATCCAGGGGCAGCTACAGTTGCTGTGGGCACCCTGTGCCAGGGACTCCCCACCCTCACAAGGAGCAATTTCTTCGCAATGTCTAATAAATCTTGTCAGTACACCATTACAAGCCCAAAAGGTTTTCACCAGGGTTTTTGTATACACAAAAGTTGCTCTTAAATGCAAGTGCTCCTCGAAGAGGACACTCCAGAAAGCCCACCAGGAACATGACTCTTGCTGCCTCTCACACAGATGATGCTCAGGTATGACCACTGCTTTCAGCACAGATGTTTTTCCTAAATCCCTTTTTTCTCCACAACTAAAGGAAAAAAAAGGGAAGATGATAGTCAAGTCTGTACTCCAAAGACCAGGCTATTTTCAACCTTTCAACTAAAACTGAAATACAAGTGATGGCAACTACAGCAATCAGAACCAGCAGCCACCACACTGATGCAGCCACACAGCAGCCAGGCCCCTTGCTGAGGGGTTCCAAGTTTGCCTCAGCCAGTTTTTAATAAGTCAGGAGAATTGTAGGGTTGTTATTTTACCTTCATAAATGACGTTTTCATTCAATACACATCCCACTGCAGCGTACCATTGTCTCTTGGCAGTGCAGAGCTTATCCAAGCAGACATGACAACCACGCACTCTGCAGAGGATTTCTCAGAAAATCACCACTATTAAGTCCTTTTTTTATTGCTTTCAGGTGGTGATTATTTCACCTTTTCATCATGATGTTCTGTAAATAAGAGGGACACACTTGTACCCAGGGAATACAAAATACAGCATGAAGCCCTCAGCAGTGCAGGAAGCCTTGCACTGGGAAACAAAGGCACAACACATGGGGTCACTTTGATGGTACCTCTTGCCCATGGGCCAAAAGGCCCCTAATTAACAGGAAGTTTCCTTAAAGAGTTTTATCTGCTACAAAAGCAAAACAAACAAGAGGTAGCAGGAACACTCCTGTTTCAGAGATGCAGTAATTGGCCAAGGCACCTGGTGAAGCAGCGCCTGCAGCCCTGGGCTCTGCTGGTTGTCACCTGGCTCAGGGATGCTCCAAGGGCTGAGGTGAAGAGCAGGTTCAGCTCCAGCAGGTCTTGCCTGAGAAACACCAAGTGCTGAGCAAGTTCTGCTGCTCCCATTTGCCAAGGGAAGAGGCTCCCACTGGTCCCCATGTGCTCAGGCAGCACAGCCCAGACCCCCCATCCCTTCGGCAGGGGCTAGAGGCTAATTCCTGCATTGCGGAAGGGGCTGGGTATGATTTCCCCAAGGTACTTCTTGGCAAGGAAAGGACATGCACAAATCTTACAACGTTCTGCTTTAAGATTTCATCTCAGTCCAGGACATAACCAGTGCCAAACATGTGCCTCTGATGAGGCAGAGCCCAATTAAACCCCACAGTTCTCTCCAGACTGCATGGCCCCCAGAACTCCCCTTGGCTATAGGAGCTGAGCTCTGGGTAGTCGCTGACCTCCAGAGAGGACCAGTAACAGCCACAGCACTTCTGTTTCCACCCTCACCTGGAGGCAGTTTTTCCCACACAAACACATTTTGTACAAGTCACTGAACAGACAGGAGAAACAAAGGTTCTGCTTTCAACCAGCACATAATGACACCTATTTTGGTAATCACCTAGAAGACATTGACTTATTTAATTATTCTGTGTAGATTGAAAAAATCATTTAGGTTGGAAAAGCCCTCTAGGACCAGAGTTAACTATTCCCCCAGCACTGTCAAGGCTACCACTAACCATGCCTCAGGTGCCAGATCCACATGTCTGTTGAATCCCTGCAGGGATGGGGACTCCACCACTGCCCTGAATATCCCAGTGTTACAGAGAATCACAGGGTGGGACAGGTTGGAAGGAACAAAGTGATCATCTGGTCCCAGCTCCCTGCTTAAACAGGGTCATCCCTGAACACACAGCACAGGAATTGTGTCCAGACACTTCTCCAGAGAGGGAGACTGCACACCTTCCCTGGGCAGCCTGTTCCAATGCTCAGTCACTGCACAGGGAACTCCCTGAGTTGTCAGTTCTTGCCTCTTCCTCTTGTCTCATTGCTGGGCTCCACAGAGCAGAGCCTGGTCTCTACTCTGAGCCCTCCCTGCAGACACTGAGACAGAGCATGAGGGCTGAGGTCCCCTCTCAGCTGTGTCTCCTCTCAAGGCTGAACAGGCACAGCTCACTAAGCCTTTCCTGAAGAGAGATGTTCCAGTCCCTTCAGCATCCCTGCAGCATTCACTGGACCCACTCCAGGAGCTGCATATCCCTCCTGCCAGAACTGGACACAGCACTTCAGATTTGTCTCACCAGGGCCAAGCAGAGGGGCAGGGTCACCTCCCTCAGCCTGCTGGCAATGCTCTTCCCAATGACATTCCCTCAGCTGCTCAGGAACAGTCTGTGGTTTACCAGGACACCCAGGGCTCTCTGCAGCTGCTCTCCAGCAGGTCAGCCCTCAGCCTGGACTGGGGTTACTCCTTCCCAAGGTGGAGGATCCTGCACTTGCCCTTACTGAAGTTCTGACAGTTCTGTCCTGCCCACCTCTGCAGCCTGTCCAGGCCCTTCTGCAGGGCTGCACAGCTCTCGGGGGAATTGGCCACTGCTCTTGCTTTGTCAGCAGCTCAGGAGGCACCAAACCCTTCATCCAACCACTGATGGATGAGTTAAACAACACTGGGCACAGGACTGAACCTGGGGGGGGGGGGGGGGGCTGATAAAAAGGAAGTGGGGATGGACAGAGTGAAGTACTTGGATCTTAGGGACACAGGGTCCTTAGAAGTTTTTTAATAAGTTTTTACATGTTGGTCACTCCAGACTCAAAGAGGACTGACTTACAAGCAGAAAAAAGGACAAGAAAAGGCCACAGTCTGCATTTTATAACAACTTACAGAATCAGGGCTTTTTTGTTTGCTTCTGTTTAGTAGTTTCTATTCTCTGTCTAATCACATTTTTCATATGGTTACTGACTTTAATAATATTCAGTTTCCCTTCAAAAAATCCACAGAAGACAGTTGTCCAATTATCTTGTACTTCCAAGTGGGTAAAGACAGCTGAAACCAGCAGTTTTATAGATACACACTCTGGTAAGGCTTCCAGTAAAGGAGAAGTCAGTGCACTATAAACAAAGATTAAAAATTCACCAGCAGCCCTGTCCTCAGAGCTTTACTGAAAGGTCAGGCATCCAAAACCCTGCTTCATCATAACACCAAAGGTACTGAAGATGTAATGGTGCCCCTGGACAAACTACAAAAAGAAACCATAGAATTTACAAAACATGACAGCCTCAGTCAACAGCTCCAGAAAACTCTGCTTCTGTGTTATTATAATATTAAAAAAACCCAAAATCAGACTAATACAAGATTATAGAATCACACAGTGGTTTGGGTTTGAAGGTAGCTTAAAGCTCATCTCACCCACCCCCTGCCATGGGCAGGGACACCTCCCACTGTCCCAGGGTGCTCCAAGTCCCATCCAGCCTGGCCTTGGGCACTGCCAGGGATCCAGGGGCAGCCACAGCTGCTCTGGGCACCCTGTGCCAGGGCCTGCCCACCCTGCCAGGGAACAATTCCTGCCCAAGATCCCATGTAGACCTGCCTTCTCTAAGTGGGAAGCCATTCCCTCTTCTCCTGTCCCTCCAGGCTCTTGTACAGAGTTTCTCCATCTTTTTTGTCAGCTCCTTCAGGTTCTAGAAGTCTGCAACGAGGTTTTGTTGCTCACAGCACAACTGCTCTCTGAAGAGCCTTCAGCACAAAATACTGGGGTGTCATCATTAAATACATGCAGGAAGAATCAGCAACTCACAAGAAAATGGGCACAAACCCTTCAAGAGAGCTACAAATCAAGAGAAAACAATCCTCCATGCCATGAACCCAACAACACCTTCCCGAGGTGATGCCAATGTGACCTGACAAACCTCCCTGCCCCAGCAGAACCTTCTCACCGCCTGGAGGACCTTCAGCTCAGGCTGATCCTGCGTACAAATCCCACGTGCAAAATGTCAACAACACGTTACAAACACCGTGATGAAAGCGATAACGAGCTCCCTCAGACCCCAGAGCCGTCGGGTGGGCAGGGGCACATCCACCCGTGCTGTACGTAAACAAGACACTGCCGGCCAAAGTTTCGGCTGCTGCTTGGCAGATCCACACCACTGAAATCTCTGTTACCGTTTGTGTTATCAACTTGATCAAGAACCCAGAGTTAATCCAGGCTCCGGTTTTTTCCGTCTTTCCCCAGCGGGCGAGGGCACACGTCCCGAGTGAAGGGCTTACACCGCGAGCTTCCAGCTGCTCTGCACAGCCCCGGCCCCGGCTGCAGGTTCGGGATGCCCGTTACCAAACACACGGGAGCGTTGGGGCTCACCGGCCCCGCTGAGACAGGGCACAGCCCGCCTGGGCCCGCAGGAACCGGCACAGACTGGGCCCATCCCCGGCCGCAACAGGCGGGGAGGGAGAAGCGGGGCTGCTCGGTGACCGGACGCCGAGGGAGAGAGAGAAGGAGGAAGGGAATAAAGGAGGCAAGGCACCCCCAGCCCCGCCCGGCCCGGCCCAGCCCGGCCCCTCCGCACAGCCCTGCCCGGCCCGGCCCGGCCCACAGGCCCGTGCCCCCGGGGAAAGCGCGGCGCCCAAGCCTGCCGCAGGGCCGCCGCCCAGCCTAGCCTAGCCTAGCCACGCCGTGTCGTGCCGCGATGCCGTGCTGTGCTCCGCACCGTGCCCCGGACGCTGCCCCGGCCGTACCTGCTCCGGTGCCGGTGCCACCGGCCCGGCCCGGCCCAGCTCCGCCTCCTCCGTCAGCACCCGCCGGCCCCGCCGCTCCACAACATGGCGGCCGCCCCCGCCCCCGCGCGGGGCACGACGGGAGCGCGCCCCGCCCGCCGCTTCGAACACACACAGGAAGCGGCGGCGCGCGGCGCCATGGCAACGGCCCCGCTGACGTCACAGCCGGGGCATGACGTCATGGCCGGCTCGGGTGTCTGTGTGTTCCTCCCGGACCGCCGCGGCCCCGAGGGGCTCTTTGAGTCCTTAAGGAGCCCTTGGGGGGCAGTTCTGGGGTCCTTAGAGGGTTCTTTCGGTTGCTGGGGGGTGGGTGTGCTCTTGGGTCCTTAAGGGAATTATCTTGGTCCTGGAGGGGCTCTTAGGAGGGCGTCTTGAACCCGGGAAGGGACTCACCATGTACCTGAGGGGTTCCCTGAGTCGTTAAGGGGGTGCTTGGGTCTTTTTGGGGGGACTCTTTAGTGGGAGTTTCTTAGGCACCGAAGGGGTTCTTGGGTCTCTGGGGAAGATTCTTGGGTTCTTAAGGGGGCTCCTCAGGTCCTTAGGGGTCTCTTGGGTTCTGGGGGTTGTTCCTGGCCCCTCCAGAGCGTGTGGGATTCCTGAGCCCCCCTCAGAGATTGTCTGTGACTCAGTGTAGGACTCCCCCATGACCCAGCAGAGTGTCTGTGGCTCCCCCGTTCCTGGTCTCTGATCCCCATTGCCCTTCCCAGAGAGTTGTGGGGTGAGTGGGGGGAAGCCAGTTGTGTGTCCACCCCCTTGTTGGGAGGGCACTGGGGCAGGGGCTGCTGCTCAGGCCCACATGGCCTGGGAGGAGCCAGGGGCAGGTGCTGCAGGAGGACTCTTGGCCCTGTGCCCTTCTCAGCGCTGCTGGAACCCCCCAGTTCCTGCCGGGAGCCCGGGGTGTGTGTTGGGGGGCAGAGGGGTGCCTCCCCCCAGACTGTCCATGCTCTGCTGACCCCAGTGACCATCTCACTGTTACCCTGCCAAGCACAGCCACCCATTCTGGCCCTACTGCAGCAATGCAGCAAGCTACATGCAATCCCTGATATTAACCTTGGACTCCAGGGTTATCAATCATGCAACTCAGCTTCTCATAGTAACCAAGTCTCTCTTTAAAGCTCCCTTGTATGTTATTTTCAACAAGAAACAGCTGATAACTGCAGTCCTGAGAAGGAACAGAATCATTCACAGACTCCTGGAATATCCTGAGCAAGGAGGGGCTCACACGGATGATCAGTGCAGCCCCTGTCCCCGCACAGCCACCCCAACACCCCCACCCTGAGCAGCCCTGAGAGCTCCTGCAGCTCTGGCAGCCTTGGCACCATTCCCTGGGGAGCCTGGGCAGTGCCCAGCAGCCTCGGGGGGAAGAACCTTTCCCTGAGCTCCATGCCAAGCCCTGGCACAGCTCCAGCCCTTCCTGGCCCCTGTCCCTGTCCCAGAGCAGAGCTCAGCCCCTGCCCCTGTGCCTGCCCTGGGCAGGAGCTGCAGCCCCCGAGGAGCCTCCCCTCAGTCTCCTGTGCTCCAGCTGAACCAGCCAAGTGCCCTCAGCTGCTCCTCAGCCCCTTCCCCAGCTCCGTGTCCCTCCTTTGGGCACTCTCCAATATCCTCATGGGTGATGGATCCTTTGGATCCTTCTGATCTTGTGGTGCCCAAAGTGCCTCCAGAATTGAAGATGATTCCCTCTAACAGATCGTGGGCTCAGGCCATGAGGAACCCAGCAACTTCCCTGCAGGCATCCCCACATTCTCCATTGTCTCAGGAGACCTGTGGGATCTGCCCTGCTGTGGCATGTCCAGAATCCCAACAGACTTTGTGAGAGTAGGCACCACTTTTGGGGTACCATCCAGGCCCTGCCATACTCCCAGGTGTACAGAAAAATTCAAGATACCAAGGTTTATGTCCAAAAATGAGACTGAGGATCCTGTAACTTTATTCGTGAACAAAGGGAGAGGCCATGGGGCATTTCCCATGGGGCCTCTCAAATTGTTGGGGGATGCAGCCTCCTTTTTATCCTAATTTTCATGGCTACATCACCCTCTCCTTTTCTTCACTGGCTGAGGTGGAGAAACTTCAAACTTCCTGGACTGCCTACTTTATGTCCTCCTCTAATATGCATCCACCCTTTGTTTAACATAGGACATTCATCGTTCTACTTTCTTTGTTGTTCTTCTCCAAGTTCAGAGATTCAGCAGGACCTTGGCCGAGCAGCAGTCCTTGTGAATTAGTAACACTTTCTGAAACTGATGGTTTCTCCTGTTACTTCCTTATCTGCAAATCCCTGGCCCTATCTACAAGCAGATTCACACAGTCTGTTTGTAAAGACACATTCATCTTATTCCTTTCACCGGGCACTGGCAGGGCACTGGCACTGCCTGTGGTTGGGCCTTTTGTCATTCTGGTGCCAGTCCTTGCCCAAGCTGAATCCAGTGAGTTTTGTCCAGTCTTTTACAGCGTTTTCTAGCCTTCTTGCAAATCCAAGGAAGATTTGGGATTTTGTTGTTGCGGTTTTCCTTGTTTCTGTAGTGCCAGTCCTTGCTGCAGCTGAGCCCAGTGACCCTTTTCCAGACCAGCCTGGAGGCAGGAAGGGAATGGGTTGGGATGGGGATGGTGGCGAGGGTGGGGATGATGGGAGAGTGTGGTTTGGTGAGAGTTGGTGATGGTGGTGGGGATGGAGATGGCAGAGCTGTGCAGAACGGTGTGGAGAGGCAGGGATGGGGATGGGGATTGTGGTGCTTTACGGATGGGGATGGGCAGGTCGGTGCGGTGCGGTGTGGATGGGGATGTCCGTCCGGTGAGCTGCAGGCAGGGATGGGGAGAGCCGTGCAGAGCCGTGCCCCGCGGAGCGGCGCCACCCCGTCCCGCCCCCCGGTGCCGCCGTGACCCCGCCGCCGATCACTTCCAGGGCGGCCCCGGCTCCCGATTTGAAAATGCGGGAGCGGCTGCTGGTGCTCCTGTGCGCGCTGGCGCGGCGGCGGCGGCGGCGCGCCGGGGCCATGGCCGGGAACGGCACCGGTACCGGGAGCGGCGGCGGCAGCGGGAGCGGCGCCGGCGCCGGGGGCTGGGACGGGCCGCAGCGGCGCGCCTGGCTCCGGCACTACTACAGCCAGCGGCAGAAACGGCTCATGACGGTGACCGGGGCGGGGCCGCCGGGGGGCTGGACGGGACGTGGGGACAACCGCGGGCGGGGACGGGATCACGGGGCACGGAGGGTGCAGGGGTGCGGGGGGTACGTGGAGATCACGGGGACACAAAGGATGGGAGGGTCGCTGAAATCACGGGGACACAAAGGGTGGGGGATACGGGAGACGAGCGGAGGTCACGGCGACATGGAAGATGGGGGGATGCGGGACAGTTCACGGGGACACAGGATGGGGGACGTAAGACACGGAACACATGGACATGGGGGATTTGGGGGCGGCAGGATGCAAAGGACGGTGGTGGGAAGGATGAGGAGCACGAGGAAGTCACAAGGGGGCTTAAAGGGTGGGGGACATGCGAGACCCAAAACACGGGATGTAGGACAGGAAGGACACATGGACACAGAGATCACAAAGGACGAGGAACGTGTGGGTTCTCTGGGACACAAAGACAGGGACACAAAGGATGGGACTTGAAAGACATGGAGTGTGATCCTGGACACAAAGGACGGTGGATGCAGCGGACATGGGGGTGACATCAAAGGTGGGGGATGCAATGGGGGATACAAGGGATCCCTGGCTACAAGGACAAGCTGGGGGCGAACACGAGGAACCTGCTGGCCTGGGCAGTGGCTGAAGAAGGTGACTAAAGACTCTTTTTAGTTTAAAGTTGCACTGTAGAATTTAATAATAGAAAAACAATTCCTGTGGAGAGGCCAGGAGCTTCCCCTTTCAAATCATGATTCCCACCTTTGAGGGATGCTGTCTCCCCCTTCCAAATCAGGACTTAGCCCACAGTTCCCTTGGCGGCTGGAAATCCAGCAATGCTCATTAAAATACAAACCCCCAGAGGGAATGGCCACCCCAAAGGAGGGCTTTTCCAGAAAACTCCATCTGCAACACCTGAGCATCTTGTCTGGAGTCACACCTACTGCCTGGTAGGTTTACAGTGAGGTTTCCCAGGAACAGAAAGATTTGACTGGTGTTAGACCAGTTGGGACCACTGGCCATCTGGCACTGGCCATCCTCCTGCCTTGAGTAAGTCTCTTGAGCTGGGTGGTCTTCAGAAGGGGGTTCCAGTGAAGTGCAGGGAAGCGCTGTCTCACACTGCTGTTGTCTCCCCCCTGCACTGCAGCTCCTCATTGCTCACCGGAGGAGAACCAGCTGCTGCTTCTACCCCCGTGCCTGGCCCAGCCTCAGGAGCACAGACTGGTGGGAGCAGGTGGTCCTGAAGGAGTTTGGGCCCCAGGACTGGCTGGAGAAGTTTCGGATGTCCAAGGAGACTTTCTTCTACATCTGCAACCAGCTGCGGCCTGGGCTGGCTCCGCACAGCGCGCACTTCCGCCCCACCCTGCCGCTGGAGAAGAGGGTGGCCGTGGCCCTGTGGCACTTGGCCACCAACGTGGAGTACCAGACTCTGAGCCCGCTCTTTGGCGTGGGGCCCTCCACGGTGCAGAGCTGTGTCCGGGAGGTGAGCTATGCTGTCGTCTTGCTGCTGAAGCCGCTTTACCTCCGGCTGCCTGACGAGAAGGAGCTGGAGAACATGGCGCGCATCTTCTGCACGCGCTGGGGCTTCCCGCACTGCATCGGGGCGCTGGACAGCCTGCACATCCCCATCCACCCGCCCCTGCGCCTCACCGCCGACTACTGCAACGGCCAGGGCTGGCACTCCATCCTCACGCAGGCCACCGTGGATGGGCTGGGCCAGTTCTGGGACGTCTCCACCGCCTTTCCAGGCAGCATGGAGAACAGCGCAGTCCTGGAGAGCTCCAGCCTGTGGGTGCTGGCCAAGGAAGGCCGGCTGTGCCCCAACCCTCCCAAGCATTTCATGGGGAAGGCACAGAAGTACGTGCTGCTGGGCGATGCCACGTACCCCCTGCAAGACTGGATCCTCAAGCCCTACCAGGAGGACAAGAACCTGACCCAGCGCCAGCTGCAGTTCAACTACCGCCTGAAGCGGGCCCACAGCGTGATCGAGAATGCCTTCCTGCGCCTCAAGGCGCGCTGGCAGATCCTCCTCAAGTGTGACGATTGCAGCCTGGAGCTGCTGCCCACCCTTGTCCTCGCCTGCTGCATCCTGCACAATGTCTGCGAGGCCCACGACAACCCCTTCAACGAGGAGTGGCTGGAGGGCACCGAGCCCACCGAGCTGCCCAAGCCCTGCCAGCCCGCGCCGGCCGCCATGGAGGACAACCGGGCCGAGCAAGTGCGTGAGCTGATGTGCCAGTACTTCGAGAGCTGCGGGGAGGGCTGATGGGCCCGGGGAGCAGCTGCCTTGCACATCCCTGCTTGCAGACTCACCGTGGACTCTGGCAAACTGGCCCAGTGCTTCCAGCTGTACCAGGCGGGCCCAGGGCGGGGAGGGGCGGCCGTGTCACGCTCGTGCTGGGTTCGTTGTGCAAGTATCAGGCAGTGGAATGTATTTTGTGCCTGTTCTCTCTCCCAGGATCTAAACTGTTTGGTGGTGTGTTGTGTGTGCTGCGGGAGTATGGTGGAGATTAGTGCTGGGAGGAGGCAGCTGCTGGGATCTCGCTTTCCTCTGTGTCAAAGCCTCTCCATTAGACCAAAATCAGCAGGAGCCTTGAAATAAGGCAGAGCTCCTTTGGAGGTTTGAAGCTTGCTGTGTAAACACACATGGGAAGGAAGAGGCGGAGCAGTGGCTTGCAAGGGCTGACACCAGCCTAGAATTCAACTGCATCCACAAACTCAGGGATGTGCTGCCCTGAGAGTTTGTCCAGCCTAGCACCCCCAGCCCCACTCCAGAGGGGTTTTGGTCAGCCTGGCACACCTGGCCTCTGTCCAGACAGGTTCACCCAGCCTGGAACACCCTGACCCTCCTCTGGAGAGGTTTGCCCAGCCTGGCACCCCTGGTTCTTCTCCAGTAGGATTTTGCCCAGCATCCCTGACCCCTCTCCTGAGGGATTTTGTCCTGTCTCACACCCCAGGTCCCTCCCAGGGTGGGGTTTGCCCAGCCTGGCACTGCCTGAACCCTCTCCGGTGGGATTTCTCCCAACCTGGAACACCCCCAGGCCCCTCTCAGGGTGGACCTTGCCAAGCCTGGCCCCCCGGCCCCTCTCCGGAGGGGTGTGTGGCTCGGTTCGAGTCCCGGCGGCCCCGCCCGGCTCCGCGGGCCGTGACCGGGCCCGGCCATGGCGGGCAGCGGCCCCTGCCCCTCCCGCAGCGCCCCCTGGCGGCCGCAGCGCCCTCAGGTGGAGGGGCGGCAGCGCCCCCTCGTGGGTGGCCCCGCTCGTGCGTATTGCGCAGGCGCGGCCGCCGGGCGGTCACGTGGCGGAGCAGCAAGATGGCGGCGCGCGGTGAGTGCAGCGCCGGCAGCGCCGGGCCCTTCCCGAACCCCCCGGGATCCCCCGGCCCAGCGGCTCCTCTCGGGCCCCGCTTCCGCTGACTCGGCGGCTCCGTCTGACGCGGTCGCGGCAGGCGTTCTATGTCCGTCCCGGGTATCCGCTGAAACCGAGTGTCCGAGGACACGCTCTCTGGGGCCGGCTCCGGGGTCCGGTTCTCCGGCACAGGCCGGGCCGCGACCCTTCCGCTCGCCCTGCCCCCGGCTGCGGCACCCGCTGGGGGCTGAGGGCGCACCTTGACTCCCTTCCTCGGACGCAGGAGTGTGACCGAGGAGCCCCCCGCAGCTCCGAGCGTGCCCGGACCCACCCGCGCCATGGTGACGGAGCAGGAGGTGGAGACCATCGGCCGCACGCTGGTGGACGCGGCGCAGCCCCTGCCCGCCCGGTTCCGGGCCCTCTTCACCCTGCGGAACTTGGGCGGCCGCGCGGCCGTGCAGTGGATCAGCCGCGCCTTTGGGGACGACTCGGCGCTGCTGAAGCACGAGCTGGCCTTTTGCCTGGGCCAGATGCAGGACGAGGCGGCCATCCCGGTGCTCATCCGCGTGCTGGAGGACACGGCCCAGGAGCCCATGGTTAGGCACGAGGCAGGTACTGTGGCAGCTCCTGCGGCTCTGGGGGCACGGGAGGGGGTTGGCTGGCAAATGGGGCTTGGGGTCCTTCCCCTACTGTACAGGGCAGCTCATGGGGGCCTGATGCAGCTTGGATGTCAAACCCTGAGTCATGTAACATCTCACCACCTTCCCTGGCCACACCTGACAGGACAGGTTGGCCAGGCTTCTCCTGTCGTGTTTGTCCTGTTTGAAATTGGTCAGTCCAGCCTGTGCCCGCGTTTGCCCCATTTGGGATTGGTCAGTTGGGCCTGTGTCTGTGCTTTAGAGCAAGGCAAGGTATTGCCAGAGGACACAGCAGGGTTCTTCTCACACAGACACCCTGATTACATCCTGATACATCCTTCAGGTGAAGCCCTGGGTGCTATTGGGAACCCTGACGTGCTGGATGTCCTGAAACGCTATTCCCAGGATCCTGTGGTTGAGGTGAGCTTCCCAAGGGGTCATTTCCTCTGGAATCAGCACTGCTGGTCCCAGAGGCAGGTCCCACTCTGGCCAGGTGGGTGGGGACATGGCAGTGACATCTGCTGTGTGCTGGGCTTCTCCTGGCGCTGTCCAGTGCTGTTCTGCAGCCAGGGCCATGTCCATGTCCCCACAGGTGGCAGAGACGTGTCAGCTGGCTGTGAGGAGGCTGGAGTGGCTGCAGAACAACAAGGAGAAGCCAGGCAGCAGCCTGTACCTCTCTGTAGATCCTGCTCCCCCCGCTGAGGAGACGGATGTTGCCAGGCTCCGGGAGATCCTCCTGGATGAGTCCCAGGAGCTGTTTGAGCGCTACCGGGCCATGTTTGCTCTACGGAATTTGGGGGGCCAGGATGCTGTGCTGGCACTGGCAGAAGGTGAGGGTCTGTCCTTGCTGCAGGTCTGTCCAGGCTAATCTGGGATGAGCCCTTCCCAAATCCGGGACTGCCAGAGCTGCTCTCACATGTTTGTGTCTAGGACTGCTGTTCCCTGCTACATTACAGAGTGCTGGGTGGTCTCTGGTGTTCCACAGTCCCCTTGCCACCCTCCAGACCCCCTTCCCTGAGAGAGGGAGGACACTGGCTGTGATGGTGGTCTGGGACCAGCTGGTCTGACCCATTGTCAGACCTGGCCTGGTTTTTTTGGGGTCATGCTCTCCTGGCCTGGAAGGTCAGGGACTGCTGGTGTTTGGAGAGGAGAATGTCCCTGAGTGGGAAAGGGACAGGCCACATCCCAGGAACTGTTTGGACCCACCCCCAGCCTGAGGGAAGTGGGTCAGGCTCTCCAGCCATCTGGGCCTGTTGAGGTCCATAAGATGGGATCTGTCAGCTCCTGCTCCAGCTGCTTGGTCCCAGAGGGCTGGAGTCCCTGGCCTTGCTGCCATCCCCTGGAACATCATGGTGGGGGAGCAGAACCTGGGCAGGCGGGGGCAGCAGCTCTGCTGGGGGGGTGGGTGCTGCCATCAGAGGAGGCACTGAGACAGGGCTGGGATCAGGCATCAGGGTGGGACACCCCTTCCTGTACATGGGGCTGGGGTGGTGACCCTTGGCATCCCCAGCTTTCAGGTAGGGGCTCTATCCAAGTGTCCTGGCATGTTTTGGGTCATCCTGGTGAATTTTGGGGTGTCCCAGCTGACTGTCCCCCCACCTCCCGCAGGGCTGCGCTGCGGCAGCGCGCTGTTCCGCCACGAGATCGGGTACGTGCTGGGGCAGCTGCAGGATGAGGCGTGTGTCCCCCAGCTGACAGCCGCCCTGTGCAGCCGCGCTGAGAACCCCATGGTGCGGCACGAGTGCGCCGAGGCGCTGGGCTCCATCGCCCGGCCCTCCTGCCTGCGGGCCCTGCGCGCCTTTGCCGGCGACGAGGAGCGCGTGGTGCGCGAGAGCTGCCAGGTGGCCCTGGACATGTACGAGTACGAGAACGGCGCCCAGTTCCAGTACGCCGACGGGCTCTGCAAGCTGCAGGCCTCCTCCTGAGCCTGGGCTGGGGGCACCGAGGTGGGTGTGCCGCCTGCACCCCCTCCCGCTGCCAACGGCGGATCCGTGCCTTGCCGCGCAGAGCCGGAGGAGGGACTGGGTTTGCTCTCTGGCACAATTACAACCACCTTTTCCCTCCAAATCCAGGCTGAGCTGCTACTTGCCTCCCCACCACTCTTTGCCAGCCACTGTTTCCTGGATCTGCCCCTTTTCCCTGCCAGGATCAGTGCTGCCTGCCCGCAGCATGGCTTGGGGCTTGGACCGGGTGGGCTGTGTTTGGCATGTCAGAGCCTGCTGCAGCTCTGCAGGGCTTGGGCCTGCCCTGGGTTGGTGCTGCCCCGTCGGCAGCTCCATTCCCCACAGCTGAGCTTTGCTGGGGGCTTGGATGGGCTTTGGGCACCCGCTCTTGTGGGCTGTGGTGTTTAGGATGCTTCAAAATTGCTCTCAGTGATGGTGCCGAGCCGGGGCCCTCCTCGCCTCTGCAGTGGGTTTTGCTTCTGTTGGGACAAGCTGGAGCTGAGCCTGTGGCAGCCTCTGCCCCAGGATGGGGGTTGTTTCATGGCAAAGTTGGGAAGCTATGGCTGGGTTTTTTTCTGCAGGGAAGGGCGCTGCCATTAGGGTGGGCAGGGTGAGGCAGAGCCTGCCTGGGCTTTCCCCCATGTTTAACCAGGGCCAGGAGGGCTGAGGCTGCTGCTGGCACCCAAATCCCTCAGTCAGCCCAGCCTGGGCACTGGGGTTTGGCAGGGAATAAAGCACTGGCAGAGGAAGCTGGAGTGAGTCGAGCTGTGATTTACCTGTGCCCAGGTGTGGAGTGCACCCAGTGCCGTGGGGTCAAGCCCTGGGCAGGAGGCTGGAGACTGCCAAAATTAAGTCATAGAACCATTGAGATGGAAAAGGGCCTTTAAAATCGAGTCCAGCCACATTGGGAGGAGCAGGGAGTGGAGTCCCTGATGGCATGAGGTGAAACCCCCAGCTCTGGGGAGGAGGATGGTCTGTCTGAGGTGCCCTGCTAGGTCCCACTGCCCTGCAGGGCCTGTCATCCTGCTGGGCATACCTTTTCCCCTTGTCCAAGGGCTCCCTGTGAGTCACTCCCAGGCTCAATCCTCTTAGTCCCTCAAGCCAGCTCAGCATCCCCAGGGCTCTGGTGTTCAGGGCCACAGTCAAGGGGCAGCCCTGGCCATGGCCCAGTCTGACCCAGTTCAGGACCCCATGGAAAGGGCTCCAGTTTTGGTCACCTGTACACACCAAGAGTCAGTGACATGTACCTGAGTGCTGTGGGTAGGGTCACCTGTGTGTGATGGGGAGAGTGAGGGACTCCAGACTGCACTTCCCCAGCACTGGGGACAAACATCTGATGTTTTCACACTGTTTGGGGTCAGCAGCTGTTATGGGTTGCTTGTCCCCCTTCCTTCACTCTCCATAGCCCCTGGGTGATGGGCAGGACCCAGCTGGCACTTCAGGCTCTGTGGATATGACACAGTGAGACGGGTGACTTCGCCCAGGCCATGTTATCATTTCCACTGTTCCCTTCTTGGCACGTGGGCTCCAGCACCCTGGAGTTTGTCAGGCTGTTTGTCCCCATTTATCACCTTGGCTGCCCCCACCTTTGCTCTCCAGCTTTGCCATCCGTGACTCACTCAGACCTTGCAGGGTTGTTTCCCAATCATTCTGTGCCAACTTTTGTCTCTCCTCCCCCAACACCTTTTAAGACAAAATTGGAACAAAATGCATTTCTGAGGCTGGGATCTGGGTAAGGGTGACCTGGTGCAGCAGAGCTGGGAGGTGCTAGAGTGGTGCAGGACTCAGGCTTGAGCCTTGACTTGGCACTGAACTCCACCAGCACCTTCAGCCTGTGCTGGGAAGGGTTTGGGATTTTTTCAAAGCTGCTGCTGGTCTGGCGTAAAACCTGCACCCTCTTGGTGTGGGGGGAATTGCTTTTGGGGGAAACATGGATTTGGCCCCCTCTCTGAAGCTGCTGTGCCCTAGGGAGGTGACAATGGGTGCTGGGGTGACACGTGGCAGCCATCTGGGAAGGTGACAGCCTCTTGCCATGGGCTGCTTGCCTGTACAGCAGAGGGAGCCCCGTGGGAGCCCCCGTGGCTGAGGCTGCATCCCCATCCCCTCTGCCCATCTGCTCCAAGGGTGCTGTGTCCCCTGGGATCTCAGCCATCTGCTCCAGAGATCCGGGGCCTGCTGAGGGATTTAACCCAGCCCAGGGGAGGGAGGAAAGACCTCGGGCATCCTTCCTCATTCCTGTTTTTGGGAGTTCTCCAGCTGCAGGTGACTCCCCACTCCCAGGGGGGGCAGGGGTACCAGTGGTGCTCCCAGAGGAGCAGGATTTGGAGACCCTGACCCACATCGGAGCCCACCGGTCACCTCCCATGCTGAGGCAGCCAGGCTGTGCGTGGATTAGCAGGTGCTAAGCTCCTTCTCAGCAACGCAGCTCTGTCACTGGGTGAGTGGCACTGCCACCAGCTATAGGAACACCACTCTCCCTGTGAGCTGCCGACACTGAGAAGCCTTGTGGACCCTGATGCCACTTTCCCCCCCCTGCCCCTGCGTGGCAGAGGCTTCAGTGGTTTGGGGTGGGGCTGCAGGGATAGCTGGCCATGGCCCTGGCAGGGGGTATCCCCCTCCCTGGCAACGGGGGGACACGGGGGCCACGGCACTTGCTGCAGTCCCCCCCTGAGGAGGATGGGGTGCTGTATGTGGACTACAGGCCCCCTGCCCTGGACAGCATCCACCTGCCCCGCTATGTCCTGTACCTGACGATGGCAGCAACACTGGTGCTGGTGGTGGCATATGCCATCGTGGGGCACCTCATCAAGGACCTGGTGCACGACTTCGCTGGTGAGTGCTCCCCACAGCGGGGTCAGGCTCTGGGGTGGGCAGGGGCCAGGGGGATCCCCCCACCTGAGACTGTGCTGTGGCAGGGCTGGTGCTGCTGACAGCTCCGTGTCTGCCCCTGCAGACTGGGCATTTGGGCCCAAGCCGGAGGAGAAGGCAGGGATGGCCGACAGCCCCGTGCTGGAGGCAGAATGGCTGGAAGAGGACGAAGTGCTGGTGGAGCAGAAGGTGGAGGATGAAGGCAGCGGCGTCCTGCCCAGCATGGACATCCCGCTGCAGCCGCTCGCTCCTCGCAGCTCCATCTCCTTTGCTGACTCCCCCAAGAGGTTCTTCTAGGGTCAGGGGACACCCCTGCCACCAGCAGGACCCTGCAGCCCTGCCTGACCATTGGGTCACGGCGTGGGTCTGGCCATAGGCACTGGCCAGCACTGGAACACAGCCTCCCCCTCCCTCCCAGCCGTAGTGCTGTTCTCGAGGCTCCTCTTGGGCTGTCACGCCAATAAAGCCACTTGCTCCAGCTCTGCTCACCCCTTGGGCCAGCACAACGTGGGGAGTGGCAGGGCTGGGGCATCCCGACCTTTGCCTGGGGTAACAGCACCCCTTGGCACAGCCATGCCACCCCCGGCCATGGGCACATGGGTGTATAAAGGGGGGTGCTTGGGGGTGCAAACCCACGGTGTGGGGGCACAGCCGATGGTGGCAGGGGGCATGGACACAGGTGCACACAGAAACATGGATACTCCTCTGGATGGGCCAAGTCAGCGTTGCCACATGGGTAGGGACAGACGGATGGACAGCTGGATGCTGAGACTGGCTGTGCCCCCACCGACCCCTCAGGGCCTTGGCACTGCCAGACCATGCTCAGTGGCACCCAGAGGTGGCCCCAAACCAGTCTTGGCGGACAAAGCACCCTGAAGCCTCACTTGGATTCTAGGTGAGGGCACTGGGCATGGGGGCTGGTTTATGGACCTGCCGCCCCTGTCTTAAACCCAGGCTGAGGCTGAATCCCTTCTTTTTAACCCCTTGAGGAATTGCCACAGGCTGGGTGGCCCTGCCCAAGTCCATTGTCCCTCCCTGGGGTGCTGGTGGCCACCCTCTGCCTCAGTTTTCCTTGTGCCCTGGTGGGTGGGCACCCTGCCATGGTCTCCCTGAGCTAACCCTGTCAGTGTTTCACTCTTAACAGTATGCGGGCACACACTCCCTGAAGATATGATGGGGTCCCACCCGGGATTGTCTTGGGGCAGCTGGCTCGTGCCCAGGGGAGGGCTGGGGGTGGCCTGGCATTGCCCGCCCCTCTGTGCCACCCCATCCCCATGGGATCTGCCCCAGCCCTGCCAGCTGGGATAGGGGGAACCAGGCAGGGTGAGCACTTCTCCACCCCATCACCCATCTGTTCTTCCACTTGTGCACCCACCCACCCACCCACCTGTCTGTCTGTCTGTCTCTGCCTCCATCCACCTGCCTACCCTGGGGGTGGTCCCCAGTCCTGGGCACAGGGACATGCCTGTCCTTTGCCACGGTGCTCCCAGAGGCGGTGGCCGCTGGGTGCCGTGGGGCGCCTGAACCAGGGGAGTGGTACCACCTGCCAGGGGTGACAGGAGTCGTGTCGCCATGGTGCTTGGTGCCACTTTGTCCTCTTAGGGCCAATAAAGGCGCCCGTTGTCTTGGGTGCAGAGTGCAGGCACGATAGCAGCAGGTGACAAAAGCTCACCTCCAGGAGCAGGATCCAGACGTGCCCCAGCCCTCTGCCCAGAAATGCCGAAGCTTTTGCAGCCCCTCTCGCTCCTGCTCCTGCTCGTCCTTGCTTCCACCGCCCAGGGACAGGCTGGTAAGTGCCCCTATGCCACTCTGTGCCCTGGGGTATCTGGGGAGGTGGCCAGGCCTCCCCCCAGGCATCAGATCTCCTGGGAGACCTTTCCAGTGGGACCAGTCTGTCCCAGTGCTCCAACAGTAACTTTTGGGGGCAGAGCAGAAAGATCTGGAGACACCCACCTGCTGCCCCAGTGCTCCCCACTGCACTGGGGACAGGTGAGCTGTGTCGGGAGTGGCTTCCTTAGTACCCAAGGGACACTGGGAACAGTGAGTGTCTGCCAATGTCCCATCCCATGGTGGGGAGGGGGTCCCATCTCGTGGGGGGATCCCATCCCCTGAAGGATGGAGCTCCCCTGAAGCTGTCCCCATCCCTGTCTTTTCCTTTACCTGTCCCCTGGCCATACAGGCACGGGCCCTAAGGTGCTGCAGCCGTGGCTCATTGGCCTCACGGCCGTCGTCGTCTTCCTCTTCGTTGTCTTCGTCGTGCTGCTCGTTAACCGGCTCTGGAATCTCAGGAAGAAGAGGTTGGATTGGTGTGGGGGGCGGGGGGTGCTGGCCAGGGGAAAACTGCGTGGAAGGTTGCCACGGGCTGGGGCAGGGTTGTCCCCGGGCACTGTTCAGCCTCTCTCCCCTCGCAGGAAGGAGAACGACCACCCGGAGACCCTGGAGACTGACAGGTACCACAGCCCGGGTGCCGCGGGGTAGCACCGGGAGCCCCCCCACACCGGGGTTCGGATGCCCTCGAGAGTATCCACGTTCCGGCCGTGCCGCGGTGCTTTTCACGGGGCACGGCCGCGGTGCCGGTGCAGTGCCCGGCCGACCGACGTTCCCTCCCTCCCGCAGGCTGGAGCGCTCCGGCCACGTCAACCCGGCGGCTGAGGACTGGGATGAGCTGACGGACGACAAGCAGCAGAGCAAGGCCACGGCCACGTCCCTCTGACTGCCCCCCGCTCCGCTCTGCTCGCTCCGGAGCACCTCTGACCGGTGCCGCACCCTCACCCCGTCCGCGGGGCGGGAATCCGCGCCGGGTTTCGGCGACAGCCGCGGCCACCGTGGCACCTCCCGCCCGCGGCCGGCCCGGCTGGGACCAAGTCCCGGCGCGGATCAGCCGCTCGCCGGAGCTGAGCGGGAGGGCGGCGGCCGTGGGCGGCAGCGGGGCCTCCCCGTGCCCCCGACCCTGGGCCGGCGGGGGTCCCGCCCGGGGGAACGAGCACAGTCCCCTCCCAGACGTGCCCACTAAAGGTTTCCCCAGCCTACCCCGGCGTCAAGCGTGTCGTGTCACCGCGCAGGGGAGGGGGCTGTCCGGCACCCCTGGGTGCCACTCGGGCAGGGGACAATGGCAAGTTCCGAGCTGCAGGAGTCCGGCGCCTCGGCAGGGCGGGGGCCGGTGTCCAGCCCACATCGCTGCCGGACCAGCCCGGACCGAGGGGTGGGCACCGCGGGGACACGGGCGGGGGCGGGGGGGGGACAGCCCTGAGGCTGTCCTGGGCAGCGCTTGGGGACCGTGGGCACCGCGGGGGTGAAGCGCAGCTTCGGCCAAGGCCGATCTACGGGTGACGTCAGTGACGTCACACCGCTAGGCGGTGACGTCACGCGCATGAGGTGGTGACGTCCCGTGGTCAGGGTCTGAAGCGGAGGAAGCGGCAGCAGCTCCCACGTGAGCCGCGGCTGCTCCCACCCGTGTCCTGTCCGCACGTGTCCTCTCCCCGCGGGTGCGCCCTGCGGGCTCCCGGCTCCGTCCCCCTCCTCTGCCAGGCCAAGGGCAGCTATGGGTGGGGGTCCCTCCTCTGGGTGCCCCCTGCGGGGCAGGGCTCTGCTCTCCCCAGTGCCCCCCGTGCCCTCCTCCTCCGCTGGGACACCCGTGTTCCCCCCGCTTGGGCACCGTGCCTCACTTCCCGCGGGGCAGCGAAGGAAGGGCGGAGGCGAGCTGGAGTTGAAGCATAGCTTGTTTAATTTTTATACTTTTTTTTTTTTGTCTTTTTTTTTTTGTTTTCATTTTTTAATCTTTTTTTTGTATGTCAGTTTTTTCTTTTTTGTTTTTTTCTTCTTTTTTGTCTCTTTTTTCTCTTTTTTGCATAGGGGAGGGGGGGAACAACAACAACAACAACAACAAAAAAAAAAAAACGGGAAAAAAACCCATCAAAACCAAAACAAAAGAAACAAAACAAAAAAGAAAACAAAAAAAAACCCCAAAAATCCGCATCAGGGTCAGTAAGTGTATGTAGGCAGGAGCGGCGCTATCGGTAATGGCTGCGTACTATGGTATAATCAAATATCGTGAAGCACCAGGGAGGCGAGCGGGGGTCGGGGGGATCATGCGGGGCCAGGGGGCGCGGGGGGCGCGGGGGCCCGGCCCCGGCTCGCGGCCCTGGTGCGCTCGCGGTGTGTATCGGCTGCGGCAAAGCGAAAGCGAGAATCCGGCGAACGAGTAAAATATAACTGCGGGGAGGGGGCACCCCCGGCCCCGGGGGAGCGGGGACCCCCCGAAAAGGCGGGCGGGGCAGCCGGCGGCGCGGAGGCACTGCGGCGGGATTTTTGGTTTGGGTAAGAGGCGCGGTCCGGCCGGCTGCCGCCTCGGCGCCTTTTTGGGGCGGTTTCTGTCCTTTTGCCGCTCTTTGCCCTGGGGTGGGATTTCCCTCAACCCCGGCTCCACCTCCCGCCTGCCCTGGGCATCGCGCGGGGCGCCCAGCGGGGCACGCGGTACCCAGAGCGGAGCCCACGGACCGGGGCACCCCTGGGGCACCCGGAGGGGCGCGGGTGGGTATTGCTCGAGGCACCCTGCGGGGCACCCGTGAACACCACTTGGGGTACCCAGAGAGGCCCCCGTGGGCATCACGTGGAGCACCCAGAGGAGCACCCACGGGCATCACCTGGGGCGCGCAGGGGACACGCAGAGGGGCATCCCCTGCAACACCCGTGGGACCCCACGGGCACTAGGTGGGGCACCCGGAGGGGCACCCGCGGGTATCACCTGGGTCACCCACAGTGAGACCCATGGGCACCGCACAGGGGACCCAGAGGGTCACCATGGGCCTCTCCCGGGCACCCATCACCGGGGGCACCCATCCCAGCCGGTGGCGGGATACCCGGGGGGGGGGGGGGCAGAAAGCAGCAAATTCCAAACTCCGAGTACAAAAAAAACCAACCAAAACAAAACAAAAACAGAACCAAACAAAAACCAAAATTAAAAAAAAAAAAGGAAAAAGCCCAAACCCCACCAAACAAGACATATATATATATACATATACATATACATACATACATATATATATATATATGTGAGATTTTATATATATATATATTCCTTTGCGATTTAAAGTACCTTAACTGTGTGAGGGCCCGCGCCCCCCCCCCGGCCCTGCAGCCCCATATATATATATGTGGATATATATATATATATATATATATATATGTACAGGTTATTTGTTTTATTTATAAGTCACAAGGACTATTTTTAATTAATTTTTTTAAGCCGACGAGCCCGACTAAAAACCCTCTAGGAGAGACTGTAGTGCATGAAACCCCCGCGGTGATTGTCGAGCGGAGCCCCCTCGTATCCCCATCCTGCGGGGGATCCCCCCAGAGCTTCCCCAGGGATGGGGTGTTCTCCACCCCGGCTTTGCGCTCACCCCGACCGTGGCCATCGAGGCTGCCAGAAGATAAAAAAAAGAAGGGAGAATGATTAAAAAAACAGAAATAATAAAAGTGAGTGGTGCCCCCTCCCCCGCGGAGGGACCGGGGGTGTTTGCATATTCCCTTTGGGCAGAGCCGGGGGTGCGGCCCCTGGGGTGTCGGGGGAGAAGTGCAAAGACCCCGGGGGCACGGGGGGCTCCCCGGCCCCGCAAGGGGAAGCCCCCGGCCGCCCCCCCCAGTGCCGCCCTATGGGCTGGGGGGCGTCGAGTTGATTCTTTTTTGCCTTTTTGAATTTGGTTTAAGGTGCTTTTCTTGCCGAGGGCGGGTTTTGGGGGGCTGCGGCCGCAGCCCGGCCGGACTTGCAGCCGGCCCGGGGGATGGGGAGGCAGCAAAGAGGGGGCAGGGGACGGCCCCGGCGGGGTCCCCGCGGGGACAGGGGGCTCCGGGGCTTCCTCGGGGCGGGGGGCCCAGGCCTGAGGGGCGCCAGCGCCCCTCGCCTCCCCGGGGCTGGCCGAAGGGTCTGCCCCGGTGCCCCCCGCTCCCTCCCTCCGCTGTCACTGTCACCGTTTAAAAATGCTTTTTTTTAAAGATTTTTTGCTTTGAGCTGAGCCTTTTCCAACCTTAAACCCCCCTTTTTTTTTTTTTTTTTTTGTTTTTCTATTAAAAAAACACTCTCTTTTTTTTTAAATTTTGTCTTCTTTTCCCCCTCTTTTTTTTTTTAATTCTAATATTTCATTCCTCCCCCCACCCCCCAGCTGAACGCCGCCCCCACTCCTTCCTTGCATTGTCCTTGCAGAAATCAATACTGCACCTTGCATAAAGAAGCGTCTCCCAAGGCTCCCCTCCAAGGGTCTGGGACCCTCAAACCAGCCTCAATTGTGGGCGAAACCCGGCGGGACGCGACCACCCCGTTACCCCCCACTAATACTTTTGGACACCAAAAAAAAAAAAAAAAGGAAAAAAAAAAAGGAAAAAAAAAAAGGAAAAACCAAAACAAACAAACAAACAAAAATTAAAAACTGTTGACGACGACGTTTCTTCATGCCCGAGCAGCAGCGATGCCGGTGCCACCCGCCCACCGGTGTCACAACCCGCGTTAGTTCTCAGCCCCAGGGAGCTCGGGGGTCTCCAGCCGGCGGAACGCTGGGGTTTTAAGGCAAATTCAGGGTTTTTAGGGGGTGTCGGGCCCCTGCTCGGCAGCGGGCACGGCAGGGAGAGGCGGCAAGAAGGCACCTCCTGCCGCTCCCTGCCGCGCCAGCCGGACCCCGGGGATGAAGCCGCTGGGGTGGAGGTGGGGGGAGGCTGTGACCCCCCTGACACCGGCCCGGGGGGGCACAGCTACATTCACACGGTTCCATTCCTGTCACGAGAGCAGCCGGGCTCAGCCCTCCCGGCCCTGCGCCCCGCTGCCAACCAGTTAAAAAGTGGGGGTCCCCTAAGGGGGCGCGGTGGGAGCCTGTGCCCGCCCCGGGACGAGCCCTGCGGTCCATCCCCGCTGCTCCGCACGGAGCCCGGCGCGCCCCGCTCAGTCCTGCCCGGACACCGCGTCCCCCCCGACTCCTGGGGGGGGTCTCTGGCCCGGGGGTCCCTGCCGCCTCCCGCCTCGCTGCCTTTGGTTGCTGGAAGCAGAAAAAACAAATCAAAACCCCCCAAAAGGGAAGGAAAACAAAGAAAACAGAGGCAAAGCAAAGGGGTGGCCGCCCCCCCCGCCGCCCCCCCCCCCCTCAGCTATTGCATATTCCGGTGTGTTGGCGCAGAGGATGCATCGGTATTACCAACTGGAAGACGTTTCTGAGGGGAAAAATCGGTTAAAAAAGAAGAAGAATAGAGAGAAAAAGGGACTTTTCCGGCCGAGAAGAAGCCATGCAGGAGGCGAGGGGGGGGCAGCGGCCCCCAGCCCCCCCGGCCCCTCGGGAGCCCCGGGCATGCAGCGACTCCCTCGCACTGATATCGGGTCCAGTAATACTTAGGCTTCGAAGGCAAGGCACATCATGTGGTATAAAATTTCGTGCAAATTAGGAAAACATGGATTTTTTTTTTCTTGTGTGTGTGTTTTTTTTACGGCTGTTTTTTTCTTTTATACAGATTTTTTTTTTGTTTTTTTTTCCTCTTTTTTTTTTTTCTCTTTTGCTGAAGGGGAAGGTAGAGCCGGTTAATAAGAGTCTGCCATGCACAGCATCAGCCAGCCGCGGCTGGGTTGAGCCAGGTCACCAGATCCTGTTAAAGCACCATGCAGTTTATTTGTCTTTTTTTTTTTTTTTTTTGTCTTTTTGTCCTTTTTAAGTGTTTCTTTTCTCAGATCTTTAAAAAAAAAACAGGTTTCCCTCTCCGCCAAGCGCTTTTTTTGTTGTTTTTTCTTTTCTTTTTTTTTCTTTTTTTTTTTTCTCCTTTTTTTGGTGGGTTTTCTCCTTTTCTTGTCCTTTTTTATTATTTTTTTGTCTCCCGGGATTTCCTGCGTCAGCCCTTTCCCCGGTGTCTCGTTGTGCCGTCCCGGGGGGTGGGAAGCGGGGGGGGAAGCGGGGGCCACTGGGATGGGGGATGCGATGTCGCTGGTCGGGGCGGCTCCGGCTGCCAGGGGATGGGGCCAGGCGGGTGGCGACGGTGGCCTCGATGACATCCCCAGCTCCTGGACCTCCACGGTGGCTTCTCTCCATCATCACCCTTCGGGTGTCCCCTGGGCCAGAGATCCTTTGGGGACCAGTCTCCTCATCTCGCTGGGGACAACGGGCACCTTCGTCCTCTTCCTCCTCCTCGCCTCGGCCGTCGCGGGGGTCCCTCTGCTCTAAGGCACTGCCACGTCCCTGCGTCCCCTTCCCGGCCACGCTGTCACCGCACAGGACGGGGACGGCCGAGCGCTTCCTCCCGCGCTGTCCCGGCCGGGGGCTCCTCCGGGAAGGCCGGGACCCCTCCCCGCCGCAGTTCAGGCACTTGACGCGGGGCCGGGGGCTCCGGAGGACTCCGGGGACTTCGAGGGGCTCCGAGGTGGGCTGGCGCTGGCTCTGCCCTCGCCGTCGCTCGGGCTTCTTTGCTCCATCCTTTTGTATCCAAAAAAAAAAAAAAAAAAAACCAAACCAAACCCAAAAAACCAAAACCACCAAACCCAAAAACCCCAAACCAGCCGTCCCAGCAAGCCGGTGCCGGGGACTCCACCTCCTCCTCCTCCTCTTCCTCTTCCCCTTTTTTTTGTGATTTTGTTTTCTTTTCTCTTCTTCTTTTTCTTTCTTTTTTTTTTTTTTTGATGATTCCCTCTTAAAAGTGCATTTCCTACAAAATGTGCAACACGAGCGCACCCTGCCTCCCACCTGGTACCTGTCCACAGGAATGCATAGCTCAAACACACGGACGCACGCCCCCCCTCCCCCAGCCCCGCGGAACCCCCGGGCGCGAGGACACGCCGGGGACACAGGGACACGGGTGGGGACACACGGGGCCCGGGCCGGTGCAGACTCGGGGGAGGAAGGTGACCAGAGAGATGGCGACCGGTGCCTCGGCGCGACGGTGGCCGCCGGGCTGCGACGGTCCCCGTGCCGCGTCCCCGATGGAATCGGGGTGCCACCGCCGCTGTGATGTGCGGGGCCGTGGTGGGAGCGTCCCGACACCGCGTCCGAGCGGGAACCGAGGCGCCACCGCCGCCGCGACCATCTCTGGCCGTGCCCATGCACCCTCTGCGGTCACAAGCCCCCTCCTCCTGTGCCACCCGCTCGATCCGCCGTGCCACCGCACAACCGTCACCGTGTCACCGCAGCACGACGTCACCGTGTCACCGCAGCACGACGTCACCGTGTCACCGCAGCACGATGTCACCGTCCCCGGGGCGCTCGCACAGCACCGAGCGTCACCCACCCGACCGCGAGCGCGCCCGCTCCGCGGGGCCGCGGCAGCGGGAGGGGCCCCCACCCCAGCCCGGGGATCCCCCGACAGTCTGAGGCCCGGGGGGTCGGCGGGGGAGGTTTTGATCTTTTTTACTCACATAGAGGCAAGAACGAGAGAGTCAAAGCCGTTTGCATATTCGGCGAGCGGCCGGCGGGGCTCGGCGCCGCGGCCCTGCGGCCGCTCCGGGAGGCATTGCTGGCACCGCTTGTGTCAGGTCTCAGCGCGGCGCCGGCCGACGGGGTAAATAATAGTGTTTTTTTCTTTCTTTTTTTTTTTTTTTTCTTTTTTTCCTGTTTCTTTGTTTTCTGGCGCATCGCCGGGGTGGGGGGAAAGGTCCTCCTGGGATGGGTTGTTGGTTTGTTTGTTTTTTGTTTGTGGGTTTGTTTTTTTTTTTTCCATTTTAAAACAGTTTGACCCTTTTCCTTCTTCCTTTCCCTTGCTCTTTCCTTCGGGTGTGGGTTTTGCTTGTCGTCGTCGTCGTCGTCGTCGTCGTCGTGAGGCCGCGCTCTCCGTCGTCACCGCAAGGCTGGGCCTGGTGCTCGGGGACGGGGATGTTCCTCTGGGGGTGCCTAAAGCAGAGGAGAAGGGAGGCGAAGGGGCGGCACGGCGGCGGTTATCCCAGGTACCAGGACTGCCGGGAGAGAGGAGAGAGGCCGGCGTTAGTGCTCTGCCTCTGGAGCTGCCCCATCCTCCCGCCGGTCCCCAGAGCCCGAGACAGCTGTCCCTGTGCTGTCCCTGTGCTCTCCCTGCGCTGTCCCTGCTCGGCGCACGGGGCTGGCGTCCCCACTCATGCACTGAGTTTGTCCGTCCTCAGCACCGCAGCCACCCGCGTTCCCCTGGGGCCGATCCCTCTGCACCTTCACGGCAAAGGGAGGCTCGCCCCAGAGCCGCCAGGGGACAGGTAGGGGGGTGGCACAGCTGGGGACCCTGCGAGGTGGCCCCCTGCCATCCTCCCATTGTTTCCCCCCCAGCCCCAAGTTCAAGTTCATTCCCGATTACCTCATGTCTGGTTTCCGTTGGAAACGAGACAGCTCGGGGCCGCTGCTTCCCTTAACCCTTCCAGGCCCCACCACACATGACCAGAGCGTGGCAGGTCTCAGCTGCCCCTCCTGGGACACCAACTCCTACCCCCATGCCTCAGTTTCCCCAGGCAGAGCATCCTCGAGCCTGGGGAGCCTCCCGGAGCATGACTAGGGACATCCTTTCACAGGGACCATGGGGGTCCTGGGACTGCGAGGGGCTCTGACCCCTATCTCTGGACAGGGACTCTGGCCCCTTGCTCCTCCCAGGTTCTCCTGGTGATGCTCCAGGTCTCCTCTTTAGGGACCCAAGGCCCTTGGACTGCTGCACACCCCATGTGCAGGACTGGGGAAACTGAGGCAGGGTGGGAGTTGTGATCAGAGCCGGGTCCCCCGTGTTTTTCCGCTGGAACGGCACAGCACCCTCAGGTGTCCCAGCTCATGGTTCCCAAATCTCACAGCCTGGCACACAGCACCCCCAGGTACCCTGTGTCACTGGTCACAGCCCCCAGATGCCCACACCCCAGCACAGCACAGCACTCCCCCCACCCAGGGCAGCACCCCAGGGTGCCCCAACATGGCACCGTCCACACCCCATCCCTCTGTCCTGTCACGCGTGTCACTTGCCAGGCAGGACTGCAGCTGCCCCTGCAGGGAATGCCGAGGCCAGACCACTCATGTCACAAGTGAGGCCAGGAGCTGCCACCCCTGTCCTGGCACCATGGCACTGCCTGCAGCACCAGTGCCATCTCCGGGATCCAGGACTAATGGAAAGCCCCTGGAAAGGCACACACAAGCTCCTGCTGCAGCTGGAGTGGCCACGGGCACAGCCGAGCGAGAGCAGTGCTTGTGCCCACACAGAGAGGGACCCATGGCCCTGGTGCTCCTCCTCTGGGGATGTTCTGGGCACCTAGGCAGGGTGGTGCCAGGCGGTGCCAGGCAGGACGCAGCCAGAGCACGGCAGTGACCTCCCTCTATGATGGAGGACTCGTGGTGGCCCTAAGCCACCAGCAGTGCCTAAAGCCCTGGCACCGGGTGCTGGTAGCGAGGATGTCACGGCAGCAATGCCCATGGGCTGCAGTGATGCTCACAGCAGCAAAGCTGGCAGTGGCAGTGCCAGAGCTGCAGTGCCATGGTGGTGATGCCCACGGTGGCACTGCACATGGAAATAACCCCACAATGGTGATGTAGACAGCAGTGGTGCTCAAAGTGGCATTGCCACAGTAGCAACACCCATGGCAGTGATGCCATGGTGGGGATCGTCCACAACAGCAATGTCTGCAGTGGCCAGGCCAGTGGTGGCAATGCCCACAGCAGTGATGCCACTGCTGTGGTGATACTCCTCGTGGCCTCAGACATGGTGGCAAGGCCACAGCAGCGATGGCCACAGAGGTTACATCCACAGCAGCAATGTCCCACAGCAATGAAGCCACAGTGGTGATACCCACGGTAGTGCCCACAGCAGCAATGCCCACAGGAGCAATAAACATGGCAGCAGTGCCACGGCGGTGATGCTGTGGTGGCAAGCCCCACGGCAGTGATGCCATGGTGGCAATGCCCTCAGCAGCGATGCCACGGCAGTGATGCCATGGCAGGGGCACCATGGCGGGGAAGCCCACATCAGCAATGTCACGTCAGCGATAGCCACAATGGCAATGCCAGCACTGGCCATGCCCACGGCAATGCCCATGGTGATGCCATGGCGAGGGTGCCCGGGGTGAGGGCAGGAGGGTCCCCCCAGCAGCATCCCCGCTCTCACCTGTGCCTGATAGATACTCCCAGGATCCCTTGGTCCTAATCCCACGAAGGAACGGTTCGCAGGGGGCGTGCCTGGTGCAGAGTAGGCTGGGGAACAAACGAGAGCTCATTAACGGGGCTGTGGGTGGCACTGCCATTGTCCCCCCAGGGGCCAGGCCCGGCCCTCTCCCTGGCACTGCTGGTACGGAGCTCCCTGGCACCCGGTGCTGGTGACCAGGCGACGTCCCTGGCTGTGACCTGCTGGCAGGCGAATGGAGCCCAGGGGTGCTGCACCCAGGGGTGCTGTGCTCGGACGGCACCACCCCTGCTTTTGGGGCGATGACTGAGGCTGGAGGGGCGAGGTGCCCCGGGGTGCAGGCGCAGATGGTGCCCCAGGCTGTGCCCGTGCTGTGGCTCCTGGAGCTGAGCTGCCACGGGGAGAACAATGGCAGTCACCAGTTCCACTTGGCCACGTCACCCTGCTGCCACCTCCATCCCTCAGCTGGGGATCCAGTAGTGGGACCTCCAGCCCTGCTGAGCCTCTGGGTTCAGCCCTGCTGGAAGCAGAGTGCTGCCAAGGGGAATGGGGGATTTGGAACCAGCTGCACCCCTTGGGGACAGCCATTGTCCTCCTAACGCATCCTGCCCTGAGCCTGCAGGAACTTGCACTCCTCTGTCCCTCCCCAAGGCTGTGACCCCATTATCATCCAGGCCATTCCATGCTGTCCCCTCCAGATTGTCCAGGCTTTGGCTTCCCCATGCCATGGCATCTCCACACCTGCTGGCCAGCTGCTGGCAATCAGCCATGGCCCATTATCCAGGGACAATGGCTCAATCAGGCAGGGCTTGACTGTGTGGGGACACGGCAGCCACTTGGGGTACCATGTCCCATGGGCACAGCAGGATGGGAACAGGAACAACTCCCTCGCAGAGTGTGGCAACAGCACAGTGTCTCACCACTGCAGCACACACCTCCATGCCAGGCTGCGGTGACACCAACTCCCCTCTGGCTGTTGGGCCCAGCACCCAAAACCCTCCTGGCCAAGGCACTTATGGCCCCTGAGGTGGAGGGGAGGCCAAAGAATTTGTTAGCCACCGTGCTAACAAACCCCCAGGTGCCACCTGCCAAGCGCTCTGGGGGACCCGCATACAGTCCCTGCTCTGGTGTCACCTCACGCCCCCAACAGGACCAGAATCCTCGGCGCCAAGGACCCCCATGGCAGCAAGGGTACAACAGCCCACACAACACACCAGGCACACTGTCCCTATCCCAGTGCCACCCGCGTGCCAGCTGCTCCCCGTTCCCGGCAGCACAGCCACCACCATGGTGGGATAAACAGACATGGAGAGACCATGGCCTCCTGCACAGCACTGCCCACACCGAGGGTCTGGGCAAGACACTGCTTTGGAAGCCCTGCCATGGCTTCACTCATCATCAGAGGGACAAGGGGCTCGAGCTGGTCCCTGGGACCAGCACACAGCCCCTTGGCTCAGCGGCCACAGCGGCCACCTGCCCAAACCCTGTCTGCTCCGACCTGCCTGAGACCCAGCAAACTCATGGCGTGCCAGCTGCCGCCCTCTCCCCGGCTGCGGGGAGGCCACCTCCGCCAACATCCCCCCAGCACTGGGACAGGGGGACACCCTGGGGGGCTGTGAGAGGAGGGGGCCAGCCGGGCCGGGGAGCAGGGTGGGCGCCGCGGGTGCTTACTGGGTGATGTCGGCGAGGTCGTCCCTCCCTCGGAAGTTGTCGTGGTGGATTTGGTGTCAGGAGAGACGGCCAAGCGGGGCATGCCGGGGGGAGGTGGCGGCGCCAGCATCTGCGTGGGCAGGTAGTGGCTGGGCACTTTCACTTGACCACTTCCATTTAACTGGGGACAACACAGACAAAAAACAAACAGCACAAGCCATTAGGATGCACGCGCACACCAGCACGGCTGGGGAGCCCCAGGGACGCCCCCGGCACAGGCACGGGGTGTCCCTCACTGCAGACATGAGTTTGGTGGGTCTCAGAGCAGCCCTGAATGGTCGGCGCTGGTAGCAGGCAGGAAATGACGGCGGGACAGGAGGGGTTTGGGGAGCTGTGGAGGCCATGCTCCATGGAGGTCATGACCCAGAGTGGCGCACGCTGCAGCTGGGACCCCTCTCTACAGTGACAGGGGGATCTCTGAAGCACTCCCTGGAGGGGTAGGGGCACCCAGAGCCTCCAAAGGCTCCTGCACCAGTGCACTGTGCCCAGCCTGGCTGTGGGCTGCTCCTGATCCGGTGTCCATCAGCCCAGCACTGAGCCACCACACACGGGAACAGTGGCCATGCCCCTCACCCTGGCATCAGCCCTTGCTGGAGAGGGGAAACAGGCAAGTGGGGGGCAGAGGTCAGAGGGGCTCCCCAAGAGCTCTGCATCTGGGAGGACAAAGGGAGGTACAGGACAGTATGGGAGCAGGAACACACAAGATACTGGCTTTGGGTTTGAAGGGTGCCCTTCATAGGGTGTGTGGGGTGCTGGTGGTGCAGGGTGTGTTGTGTGTTGGGGGCTCTGGGTGTATGGGGTGATGGTTTGGGTGCTGCACTCACTGGGTGCTGCGTGTGCACGGTGCTGGTTACAGAGGTTGTTTGGTGATGGGAGCATGGGGTGTGGTGTGATGGCTGTGTGGGTGTGTGGGATCCCATGTCTGTGGGGTGCACTGGGTGCATGGGAGTGTAGGACATTGTGGCAAGGGAAGGCCCACAGCAGTACAGTGTGGCTCTGCCACTCCTGTGGGGACACTGGGGACATAGGTACAGCTCCAAAGGAGCTGACAAGTCACCCGTGGGCTCTGCAGGTGGATGGGGCACGTCAAGCCCATCACCCTCCCGGACACACTGGTGGCCGGTGACTCCAGGAGATGGTCACACACCCCGGCAGACACCTTGCTCCCCCCAACACCCCAACACCAGCTGACGGCTCAGCCCCATCACCCCAACACCGGCAGTGCCCCGTGCTGGGCCGGGGCACAGCACCTCCATCGCCGCAGACACGAGGTGCCAACACGGAGCAGGCGCAGCAGTGCCCCCGAAACAACGCACGGCACGGCTGGAGCTCAGCCCCAGCAAACACCCCGCCGGTGCCACCGGAAGACCCCGGCCCCCCCGTGCGGCGGCACAGGTGACAGCGGCGGCGCCGGTCCAGGGGACTCTCCTCGGGCAGCCCGGCTGGCAGCAGCCCCCGGTGCCCACGGACAAGGCTGCGTCCTTACCGGTCCGGGCTGCTGGTTGGACGGGTCGCAGGCCAGCGAGACGAGATCTTTGAGCGGGTCCTGCGGGTTGAGATGAGGCGGGTACCGGATGGCCGTGTGCGGGAAGTAGGTGGAGGCCGTCTGGGGAAGGATGGAGGTGGTGGGGAAATGCAGCGCAGACGATGGGTGCGGGCTTCGGGCGATACCTGCGGGCGACAGCAAAAGGGGACACGCACCTGTGTCACTAGCTAGTGGCTGCCCCAGCTCCCCGACCCCTCAGCGCTCACTCTGTGCCTCAGTTTCCCTGACAGGACACTCACCACTGTGCACAGCGATGACGGGACGGTGGTGCTGCGTGAAGCTGCTCAGCCGGGGCGAGGAGTCCTGGGGTGATGGGCTGTTGAAGGGGGACTTGTCCATCTCTGTCTTCTTAACAGTGGGGGAGATGCCTGGGGAAAGCAGGGTGCAACGTCAGGACCTGCCATGGGACCCTAAATCCCCTGGCTGCTGCCATCTCAGTGCAATGTTGGGGGAGCTCATTCTGGGGGCAGGGGGCACCCCGGGGTGAGGGTGGGCATGGGGAGGGTGATGCTGTGAGCATGTGTGTGTGTGTGTGCTGGCAGTAGGGTGGGCACCTCTGGGGGCACCTCTTGGGGCACACCTGTATGCATGAATGTGTGCGCATGTGTATGTACCAGCACAGCTCCATCCCTGTGTGTGTGCTCACATAGCTGTGCACAGGTGTGTGCTCCTGCAGGTGTGTGCATACAGCTCTGTGCGTATGTGTCCCACCCTGGTGGCAGAAGTGTGTGCCTTCATGGATGCCACTGTGACTCTGCAGCCCCCACATGGCACCCACCTCCCCTGGCACATGGAGCTGGGGGCTACAGGGACTCCTGGGGAGGCAGAGAGATGCCAGCAGCGGGGTGACCACCCCAGAGACCCCTGGCAGTGGCGGCTGCCCAGGTCCCCGAGGCCACCCCAGGGCATGGGGCTGAGTGGGGGGGGGTTTGGCAGGCACGTTAATCCCCTGCCGCCATGGCTTTAGCTCTGGCCATTTGGCCCGGGCCTGGTAATGGGTTTAGCCCTTTCTCAGTCGGGCGTTAGGAGGATTTCCCAGAACATCCCGTACAGGATTGCCAAGCCCCCCTCCCTGCCGCCAAGGCTGAGCCCCCCCTGCCAGCCACCCTCACCCCTGCCCGGGTCAGGACACTGGCAGGGGACAGATGCCCTGGCACAGCTCCCTCCTGCCTCCATGCGCCATTTTGGGAAGGGGGCTGCACCTTCCCCAGGACCCCCCTGCACCAGCCCCAGGGGCAGGATGGGGTACAGTCTCTGCACACACGGGACACAGTTCGGGGGCTGGACCTGCATCCCCCAAACCTTCTTCCAACAGGATCGGTGCCTCCAGCCCTCCAGCCAGGCACCCCCAGGCTCTGGCAGGGCTAGGGGGCTGCTGTGGAGCCCACCCCGCTGCTGGGGGAGGCAGGAGAAGAGCCAAGGGAGGAGGAAGAGGAGCAGCTTCTTTGCCTGCACTTCGGGGTGTGGGAGCTGCTGTGCCAGCCCTGCAGCATCGCTTTAATTAGCCCAGCCCCCCCTTTCTTAATGAACAGCTAATTGGGGCTTGTCTAGACAGGAAAGGGAAAAAAAACCACCAAGCCAGAAAGCTGTCCACAGTGATGTGGGGCTGGGGGAGCCGACTTGGGGCTGGGAGAGGCTGGTGTGGGGCTGCCCGACCAGACACAGGGCTGGAGGCTGGGTTGGCCCTACAGAGAGATCCCATGTTGAAATAGGAGTCCCTGTAGCAACACCACAGTCCCCACAGAGCCCTGCCCAAAGTGGGGGGCCACAGACACACCTGGGCACCTATGGAAAGCTTGTGCCTAAATCAGGGGGGCTTGACAGCAACCCCACAGACGCCATGGAAAAGCAGCAAGAATATTCTGGGGGACTTGAGGATGGCATCACAGCCCCCATGGCCAGTGTGTCCTGACCTTAAGGCCCATAGGGACACTGGGGCACAGACAAGGCCCAGATGGTCACAGGGGTTCTGGCAGTGCTTTGCAGAATGCTGGGAGCAGGATGGGGGCCCCAAGGCACTGGAAGGGCACAGGTAAGGAGGTGGCACCTACCCCCTTCCATGTCTTCTGTCCAGTTGCGGCTGCTGCTGGTGGGGGAGTTGGAGGAGGTGTAGTACTCGCCCCCAGGGCTGGTGTCAATGTCATCCTCCATGGACCCCGACTTGTGCCGTTTGCTCCTGGGGACAGGGAAGGGTCACAGAATCATGGAGTTGTTTGGGTTGGAAAGGACCTTAAAGCTGATGCCATTCCACCCCTGCCATGAGCAGGGACACCTTCCACTATCCCAGGGTGCTCCAAGCCCCATCCAATCTGGCCTGGGACAGCCACAGCTGCTCTGGGCACCCTGTGAACCCGTCTAGCCCTGTGAACCCATCTAGCCCAACCTCACAGAAAAGTGAACCCATCTAGCCCTGCCCTGGCAGGGGGAAGCCATTCTGCCTTGTCCTGGCACTCCATCCCTTGTCCAAGCTTCCTCTCCAGCTCTCCTGCAGCCCCTTTAAGCACTGGAAGAGGCTCTGAGCTCTCCTTGGAGTTTTCTTCTCTCCAGGCTGAACACCCCTAGCTCTCCCAGCTTGTCATGGGTCAGTGCCAGCCCGTGGCAGGACCTGGCTGCCCCTCGCCTTCCCTATGGCCGTGCTTGGGCTGGCCCCAGCACCACCCTGGCACGGCCCCGGTGGCACCTACCCGCTGGAGGAGGTGCTGGGCAGTGTCCTCCTCATCCCGGTGCTGGAGGGGTTCAGGTCATAGGCCAGGTGGCCCTGCAGCTCCCCCAGGGAGAAGTTTGGCCCTGTGCCCGTCACCACCGGCGCTGCAGGGAGAGAGGGGGGTCACTGGGGCTCGGTGGGGAGGGGAGCCCCAGCCCACTGTGGGGTGGGGGGGGCTGTTGGGACACTGCTGTGCCCAGGCAGCTGAGGGTTGGGCTGTGGCATCACAGTCACACTCACTTCGGGACACCTGGATGAGCTCGGTGACACTGAACACCCCCGAGGTGACGAAGCTTTCCTGGAAGTCAGTCGAATCTGTGTGGAAGAGAGGAGGGCATGCTGAGGGGGCAATAGGACCCATCCCATCCCATCCCATCCCATCCCATCCCATCCCATCCCATCCCATCCTGACTGCCTTGTGGCGATGCTTGAGGGCACCCCAAATCCCATCTGTCCTCCTCCTTGTTCTCCACTCCACTTCCTGCTCCAGCAAGAGACCACCCCAATCGGTTCTCTCTGCTGAAGATGGCCTGGACCTGCTCAGTGCCTCAGTTTCCCTGTGGTTGAGAGTGCTGGAAGGGCTTGAGGCTTCACCCCCACCATGGGAGCTCCATGGCAGCTGCTGTCCCCAAGGGCTGTGGCCTCCATGGGACTCTGCTAGGTGTAGGACAAGGCTAAGGCTATGCCCAGGTCATTGCAGGGGCCAGGCAGTGGCTGGCAGTGGCTAGCAGCTTGACCATATGTCATAGACGCCCCTCCCCTGCCATGGCAGGGACCCTGGGGACAGTCTGGGGTGTCCTTTGTCCTGTGCCCAAGCCCTGGCCTCTGCACTCACCCAGCGTGATGGGTTTGCTGTCCTCCTGGTCCGAGCCAATGCCGGTCCGGGGGCTGCTGCTCTGCTCTGCATCTGCAAGAGGCAAAGCCCAGGGTGAGCCCCCCGTGCCAGTGGCAGCCTCCACGCCGGTTGCCACCAGCTGACTGCCCTCCTGTCCCTGCTGGAGAAACTGAAGCATAGGCTGCCCAGGAGCTCTCACCACACAGCAGGGCCACCACCAAGCTGGCATGTCCCCAGCCACTGAGGAACAGTCACCAACCAGCCCCCCTTGCCCTCCCTGCCAGCGACAGGAGCAGGGACAGCCCCACATGCAGGGTGTGGGCAGTGCTTCCCGCAGGAACCCCAGGGCAGGGCTGGGTGATGGTCCCGTGGCCCTACTCCTGCCTCCTGTCTCCTCTCCTCTCTGCAGCCACAGCCATGACCCAGTGCTGCCCCACCAGGCAGTGTCACCACAGTATGGCACAACCTGTGGCACCTTGTTCTGCCTCTGCCCAGCTCCTGCAGGGCAGCAGGGCTTGGGACAGCACCTGCTCTGACCCCTGGAGCCCTGTCCAGCCCTGCTCCATCTTGGCTAAAAATATCTTGGCTCAGACACTGAGCTCAGCAGCCTTGGCATGGCCTGGCACAGCTGAGACCCTGTAGTCAGGAGCATCCTTCCTCACCTGGCTGCTCCCAAAGCCCCTCCATAACTTTTGCCGTGTATTTCTCCCCCATACTCCTTCTTCCCCCTGTTTCTCCATTCTCCTCCTCCTCCCACCCCTTGGCCTCCGGCATTTCTCTCTGGCAGCCTTGGCAGATGTCAGGAAAGGGCTGAGACAATCCAAAAACACCAACAAAACCACGCAGCTGCTACTGCCAGCCCATGTGCCCGCCTTGGGATTTTTCCCTTTCTCCCTGCTTTTCTCCTCCTTTTTCTCCCCTCAAGTCCCTTGCACTCACATGTGGCTCCCAGACTGGCTGGGCAAGTTATCCTTGTGGGCCCCATGCCACCCTCCACCCTGACACCCCTGTGTGCTGCACACCAGGCAGGTTATCCATGGGGCCAGTGGGACTGTGCCACCTCCCAGCCCGACACCCCCGTGTGCCCACAGCCCCTGGAACTGCCCAAGGCCGATGCCAAATCAGCCATTTTGTCTCCCTGCCCAGCTGCCACCCTCCCCTCCACCCATCCCGTGCCAGCCTGGCACCACGCTGGCAGCGCCATGGCATCCTGCCCTGATGCTGCTCGCCACCACCAGCCCCCCCGTACCCACACCCCAGGCTCCCTCCAGGCAGCCATTTTAGGGAGCAGAAACTCCCCCTGGAGATGGGCGTGGGGTTTTTTCCTTCCCTTCTCTCAATTTCTCTTTTTCTTGCCCTTTTTCCCCATTTTGAAGCGGCTGCGTGCCCAAGTATTGGGGCGTGGGTGGTGGGGGCACAATCCAGTTGGGATGGGGGAGTGGCTGGGCCACGCATCCACGGGCACCGCGTGGCCAGACACGGCCCCTCCTCGTCTCTAAAAACAACAAATCTGGCCGCGGCTCTGGAAGTGGTTAGCGTGGAGCGGGGCCAAGGCGCGGGACGGAGGCTGGCGGTCACAGCCTGAGGCTGGCCCGGCTCCCCACAGCCCCCCACCGTGGCCTCAGGGCTCCCTGGGACCCCAATGCCTCCCAGATGGCCCCATTGCCCGGTCCTGGGGTGCTTGGCCTCTGGGTAGCTCCCCAGGCCGTGCCCTCGCCTGGTGCCTCTGAGGTGCCCACGCAGCCTTTGGCTCAGCCCAGGGACCCCCACCACTCGTCCTGAGGTGCCCCACATGGACCTTTGCTCACACCAAACCACCCTGGCCTGGTCCCTGTTTCCCCAGGGCACTCGGGAGGGCCATCACTGGCCCTGGGTGCCCCAGGTGGGCCCCATGTCCCTGTAGTCCCCCCCACCATCCTGACCTGGCACCGCCAGTGCCCCCTCACCGCCCCCTGCTGCTGAGGGACCCTGGGGACCTGCCCCCAAACCGAGCACTCGGCTCCCTCCCGCAGCAGCCCGAGCAGCGGCCGGGACTTTCCCGAGCTCGGAGCTTTGGCAGCAGGGCCGGCCCCTCGCTGCCCCCTCGTGTCCGGGTTGATGGAGGCGGTGGGTGCGAGGCCGGGGCCGGGGCTCGGCACCCCCGGCGCTCCCCGTGGCTGGGCGGGCCAGCTCGCCAGCAGATTTCTGGCTGCCTCCTCGGCGCGGGGCGGCCGGGCCAAGCGCTGCTCTCACCGCCATGTGACGGCCGCCTGCGCCGGCTGGCGTGTTAAAATGGCGAAGGGAGCCCCGGGCTCACGGGCCGCGCTCCCCACAAAGGGTGTCTGGGGGAGACTCCAAACCCAGGACCCAACAAGTGGCTCGACTGCACCAGAGAGGAGAAAGAAGCCTGTAAAGCTCCCCCATGCCCCCGCTGCTTCGTTGATCTTGCGCCCTCCACGCCCCGGGAGGCCGGGATCGGGGATGGACGTGGGGGTGGTCCTGCTGCCAAACTGTGGGGAGCTCAGCGGGGAGGGGGTTCAGTGCCGGAGTCGTCTCCGGCGACGTAGAGCAGAGTGCTCAGTGCCCAAACAGGTCGATCCAATCTCTTTAAAAATAGCCAAGTGTGTGCCCGGGGGGGCGCGGGCTGCCTGGGCTCCGGGCCGCGCTGGCAGCCTGGCCCAGTGCCACCCATTGAATTACGGATCCCGCACCCCGGCCCCGCTGGCTGGCACGGTGCCCCCGGGCCCCAAGCGACACCCGCCCGCGGTCTCAGCGCGTGGGAACGACCCCCGGGCAGCAGGGCCGGCCCTGGGGGGGTGTCACTGCAGGCCGGGTACCCCCCGGGGCTGGCGCAGCTGCGGGAGAGCCCTGGCTCGGTGCCCGAGCGCTGACGGTAACAGGGCACGGTGTTACCGGCAGCGGCGCGGGCGCAGGCGCAGAGGCTGGAGGATGCCGGGGGCTGGGGGAGCTGCTGGCGCCGGTGTGAGCAGTCCCAGCCCCACATCGAGGGCAGCAGCCTTCCCCCTTTTCCCCAGCTCTGCCAGCCGAGGGCAGGGGATGGGAGAGAGTTCAGCACTGCTGCCTGCAGGCTTCTGCCCCGTGCCTCAGTTTCCCTCGGGGGGGGCGGGGTGGGGAACTGCCCCACTGCCTCATGTTCCGTGGTCACACAGCCCCAGCACCTCCTCAGGTGTCACTGCACTCCTCCGGCTGCCCGCGGTGACAGGGTGGACCAGTAGGGCCCGGAGTGAACAGCCTGGTCAGGGTAAAGACCCCTGGAGACCGGAGGGAGCCAATGTGCCGTGGGGCAGATCCCACTGCAAGGGCTGGGGCGAGCGAGGCTGCGGGAGGGTGTGATTTGGGGGCCCTGCCCAGTCAGACCCCCAGAACTCCTCATCCCAGTCTCACAGTGAACCCAGGTCCGAGCGGCACCGCCTGTTCCGCTGCCCGTCCCTGTCCATCCCTCTGCCGCCAGGCTGGGGTGGCCCTTACATAAACCCGGAACAGTCCTGCTTGTGTAACCTCCTTTATATAATACCCTGAACCGCCGCGTGTGCCGGGTAAATCCTGGCTGAGCCGGGCCGGCCGGCGCGCCGGGGCGCGGGACCCCCCTCCCGCTCCTTGCAGCGCCCCGCCCGCCGCGCCCCCCGCCATGCCCGGAGCGCTGCGGGGCCGCGGGGTGAGGCGGCTCTGCTGGGCCTTGGCCACCAGCGCTGCGGGGGCGGCAGCTTCTCCGCCGCCTGCCGAGCGTAGCCCCGGGGAGGTCCTGGCCGGAGGCATCCCCCGAGGTGGCGGGGCGGTGGCGGGGGGGACGGACGCGCCCCGCTGCCACGTACGCCGGCCGCGGCCAGCTGGCCCGGGCGGGAGCCGGGGAGGCGCGAGCACGTTGGCCGGCGGCTGCGAGCGAGCGGCGCTGGGAGCGAGCGGGTTTGTCCTCGGCCGACCCCGGCCGGCACGGGGAGATGGCAGCGGCCGGGGGGAACCCCCCCAGGAGGGCGGCGCGGCCGCCCCCTCGCTCAGCTCTGCCAGGCCTGGGCTCCATCCAGGGCTGCCGGCGTCCGCGGAGGCGAGCGGGGACAGATGGCAGCGGGGAAAGGGATGGGGAGATCGGGACAGACAAAAGGGAAGGCTGAGCCACCCGCCCCCCCCCCCCCCCGACTGTCTCCTGCGGGGTGCTGGCATCCAGCCCCTGCGCCCTGGGCTGGGGGTACCTGGGGGCGCAGCTGCAGGGAGGGGGTGGAAGAGAGGACAGACGGATGGGAGAGGGAAAGGAGAGAAAGGAAGGGAGGGAGGGAGAAAGGAAGGAAGAAATTACGGTGGAGAGAAAGGGAAAGGAAAAGGGACAGGGACAGGGAAATAGGCTGCCACTATCTTGCTGTCCCAGCAATTCCAGCCCCGTGGCAGAGCCCCACAGCACAGCCAGCCTGCCCCCCAAGTACGATGTGCCCCCAACATGGCCCCTACGATGCTCCCCCAAAACCTGACCCTGCACCACCACCACGGCAGGGCTGAGGCAGCAGTTTTCAAGCCCTTCCCCAGGACTGGCCAAGACCCCAGAGCAAGGGCCAGTGTGACAGGGGACCATCCCCATGCCCCAGCTGGCAGTGCCAACCCGGATCGGGGGTGTAGAGGCACACCGGGGGCTTGCCGGCGTCTGTTCCCCCCTCCCGCGGCCACGGGTGGGAGGGAGCACCGTGGGCATCTGCCGCCCCAGCTGTCCCTTGCCAGCGCAGCACGAAGCCGGGCACCCGGCCAGGATGGCAACTGCGGCCCCGGGGAGGGCACGGCGCTTGCCAGCGCGGGGGGACGGCGGGTGGCGAGGGCGGGGGACGGCAGGTGCTCGTGAGAGGAGCTCGCTCATCTTTTATTCATAGGGTGCCTAACGGTGCGCGGAACCGCTCTGGCCCCTTGTCCCCTCCGGCGGCACAGGACGTGGCACCCCGTGCCAGGTCCCCGGCAGGCACGGCTCACGCTGCCGGGGCCGCCGGGCTGAGCACGGCCCCGCTCGCTTCAGCGGTGACGCGAGGCCGGGGCTGGCAGCGGGCACTGCGGGGAAGCCGTCCGGCTCCGGCACGCCGCCGGCTCGGCGCACTGCGGGAGAGCCGGGGAAGCCCTGACCTCCCCAAGGTCGCCGGCACATCGATCCGGAGAGCTCGAGCACATGGAAACCGCCCCGGCCGTGCCAGCGCCAGGCTCGCAGCGGGGCCGGGCTCAGGAGCAGCGGCACCCCGGGCAGTGAGGCTGCAGAAGACAAGGGTGGCGGGGGGGTGGCACCCTGCGGAGCCCCCTCCCATCCAGATTCTGCAGCAGGCAGCCGTGGGGCAGGAACCCAGCCCCTGCGGATCCTCTGCCGTCTCGTACCCTTGTGCCCTTTTCCTGGGGGGTCTCCTCTTGGACTTGCTGGGCTCTGCCTACCCCCTTCCCCTCAACCCCGGCCTCCCTGGCTGTTTGGCTGGGAGTAGAGATACCGGGAACAGGGGGAGGGTTTGCTTGTGTTCATCTGTGTGCTGGCGGGTTCTCCAGCCTGCCTGCCCGCCGGTGCCCAGCTCTGCGAATGACAGATCCTAAATATTGTGAACCCCATCAATCTTCTCATGACCCTGGCGATAAATATTTGCGCGGGGGCTGGCGGAGCGGCGGTGCCCGGGGAAACGCCTGCCCCTCCATCTGGAGGGGCTGAGCAGACGCTTGGCACGGCCGGCCTGGCACGGCCGCAGCGCGCCTGGGACGAGAGCCCTGGCACGGGCTCCCCGGCAGATTGGTGCCATCTGCCTCGCGCCGCACCCAGCGGTGAGCCTGGTGGGGGGAGATAAGGGGCTGCCAGGCGGTGGGAGACGCAGATGCTGGCACAGCGCGGGGGTCCCTTCCTCCCCCCAGGTGCTGTCCTCTGGCGGCGGCATGGCCAGGGCTGCCAGGAGCTCGATGCCACCCTAGGGCCCACTGCCTGCTTGCCCTGGGTACCCATCTGCTCCCACGCCGCTCGGCCCGGGGGCTCAGCCGAGGGGCACTGCCGGGAAAAGCTCACTGCAGGGCAGAGCCTGGACCCCCTGCCCTCTAAGCATGACGGCTGGGGAGGGGGGTGCAGAGAACCTCTGAGGGTGCGAGGGGCCAGCACCGCCCCTGTTCTGCCTCTCCCCGGCCCTGGGAGCCTGGGTGGGAGGGGGGTGGGGTCAAAGGATGGGGGCTACCGGCATGGGGATACGAGGATGAATAGATGGGACTGCAGGGATGGAAGAACCATGGTGAGGGCGCAGCAAAGGAGCCCATGGAGGTGGGGAGCACTGGTGGGAGGTGCAGGGAGGGGGCACTGTCCCCCTCCCCCCCCAGACTGACTGCTGCCGACAGGAGCTGCTGGGAGGAATCTCTCCGTAATGCTCCGAAGGTCCTGGCACCATCGGCTGGGGAGATTGATTACCATTTTACTGCAATGCTTTTGACTTTCACCAGCGACCTCCGAGCTCCCCCCAGCCCCCCCGCCCCCCCGCCGCACACCCAGCTCTGGGCTGCAGCGCTGTCCCCTCCCCCACTGCGGTGTGCACAGCCCAGCCCTCACCCAGCCCCGCACTCATCCCGCACCCATCCTGCATCCAGCCCTGCTCCCATCCTGCATCCAGCCCTGCTCCCATCCTGCCCTCATCCTTCATCAAACCCTGCTCCCATCCCGCACCCATCCTGATCCCATCCTGCCCCAAAGGTGCCGGGGGTGCTGGTCGCAGGGTGCAGGATGGGAGCAGGGCCGGTGCTGCTCTGGGAGGACCCAGGCGCTCGGCACTCCCTGCACCCCATGGCCCCTCCCGGGTCCAGCAGGGCTGGGACGGGACCTCCCCGCAGCCTGGCACGGGTCCTGCCTCAGTTTGCCCACCCCGGGGCACTGAAAGCCGAGGACAGGGGGAAGAGCCGAGGGGCAGAGCTCACCTTTGACATGGGCCCGGGGGGGCCGTTCGGGCACTCAGCCCCTGCCAAGGCTGCCCCAGACCGCGGGTGGGGAGCGCAGGGCCGGGGGCTCCTCCATCCCCCCCTCCCCGGCGTTGCCAGAGCAGCGGCTGGGAAATTGTGCTGACACCGGCAAAACCGGGCGGCGGGGGCGGGGGAGCGCGGGCGCACGTGCTCGGGCTGATAACGGTGCTGCGGGGGCTGCGGGGAGCCCGGAGCTCCCGGCCGGGGGGGCCCTGCGCGGGACAGACCCTGCCAGCCCCCTGCCTTTGAGGCTGGGGATGCTGCGGGCGGCGCGGGGGAGCGGGCAGGCAGGTGAGAGGAGGCAGGAGAGGGCAGGAGCGGGCAGGCAGAGGGAGCAGGAAGGAGGGAGGAGGCAGAATAAGTCAGGAGGGGGCAGGTAAGAACGGGCAGTGTGCCGGGCAGGAGCAGGTAGGAGGGAGCAGGAGGGCAGCATGTCGGGCAGGGAGAAGCTCCCTGAGCCCAGCAGGCTGTGGTATAGTGATCCCCAGTACCCCTCGAGTGCTCTCACTATGCTGGCCATGCCATGCAGGGTCCCATCGATGTGGTGGCTTCTTCCCTGCCTCAGTTTCCCCACCAAGGTGGGAGGCCAAAGACCCCTCTCATCAGCCACAGCCTGACAGAACATGCCCACTGTGGGCTGGGACCAGGCCATGCCGAGCACCCAGCACCCTGCAGCACCCCAGGGGTCCCACGCTATTGCTCCTGCCCATACTGGTCCCCCTTAACCAGGGCCAGAGCGACCTTAACAGTGAAAGTGAGAGGCTGCCAGGCCTTATCAGGGAGTATTTACAGCCGCTGTGTTCCCAATTAGACAGTCAGGTGACTGCGGCTGCTGGGGACCCAGACACTGGGGTCAAGGTCGCCGGTGGAGGGCCGGGGGGTGGGAGAGGGGCAGGCACCTCCCAGGAACAGCAGCTGGACACGGCATGGCCAGGGAGGCACACCAGGTGGCAATGGGGACCCCGTTGCAGAGGCTGTGGGGGTTCTGGTCCCTGCCTTCAGCTTGGCCACTGTAGGGCTCCCAGTCCAGCATCAGGGTGCTCCCAGTTCAGCCCAGTCCAGGGTACTCCAGCCCAGTGTGACACTGCACCTCCAGGTGAGCCAGCACAGGGTGCCCCCAGTCCAGCACAGTATGCAGCAACCCCATCCCAGTGAGTACAGGGTGCCCCCAGTTACAGCATGCAGCAGCCCAGCTCAGCCCAGCGTGGCCATGTCTCAGCCCAGCACACATCCCAGTCCCTGTTGGGGTGCACAGGACACCCCAGCCCCCAGCCTGCACCCTGGGCCCCCGTTCCCAGCAGAGCACCCCCCCCCTTCCCAGTGCTCCGCTGGGTCCCTTGGTGCCACGGAGCGGGCGAGTCACGTGCGTGGGCACGGGTGCTGGCAGCACACGTGCTCACACACCTGTGGGCATGGCTGGGCCGGTGTGCACACGCGTGTGCAACCACAGATGTGCCCCACGCCAGCCCAGGGTCCCATCTGGGCCCTGGGGCAGGGACTGGCCCTGGCTATTCCCTGCTGGAAGCTGTGCCCCATTTTTCCCCAAAGCCATGAGGGCCTGGTAGTCCTGCCAAACCCCTTCCCTGGGTAGTGGGGGAGGTCACATGCCTGCCCTGCCTCAGTTTCCCCACTGACACCCAGCATATCCCATGGATGGCTGGGCAGAGTGTGTGCCCACCATGATTCACAACACTGGCACCTGATTTGCTGGCACTGCCGGCACCACAGTGGCCTCTGTGGTGTCACTGTCTGTCCCTGGGCTCTGGGCAGCACCAGGCAAAGAGCCACAGCCCCACCTTCCCCCTGCCATGGTGCTGACAAGGGTGGGCTCACGGGGCCTGGGAACATCACCTCATGCTGTGGGCATGGGCAGGAGGTGCTGCCAGGAGGGGACCTATATCCTGCCACCCCCACACACCTGGGTAGGCTGGTCTGGCCAGAGGTGGCCACTAGACCCTTGATCGCCCCTAGGGCTGCAAGTCACAGACCCTCCTGTCTGTGAGCCAGCTCTGTGCAACAGCCCAGCCCTCAGCTGGGATCACACAGCAGCTCCCCTGGCTCCTCACACACCTGGGGGTGCTGGCGGATGGCAGGGTGAGTGGCGGACCCCAGCTGCTGGCAGGGTGTTTGTGCTAGCACGTCACTAGCCAGGGACAACAAACCCGCCCAGGTAAAATCCCTACTTCTGAGCTTCCCTTTCCCAGCATGCGAGGAGCTGATGTGAGCTGGTGGAGAGGACAACGCCTCAGGGACCCAAACTGAGAGCTGCTGCCTGCGCTGCATGCTGTGACTCAGTTTCCCCCTTTTGACTGATGGTTTGACCCTCCTTGCTGCAATGAAAGCAGCCAGTTCTCCCAGCAAGTCTATGGCAACCCCAGGCAGGTGAAGGACTGGGACCAGTATCCACAGCAAGAGCTGCCCCCACCACCGTTATTGCTCGTTATTGCTGTGGCCTCCCCAGCCAGCCTCGCTGCCCCGTCCCTGCTCTGGCATTGAGGAGTTGGCACCGTCGTCCATGGCAAATGGGCATTGCTGGAATTTTTCCAGCTCCAGCCCTTGGGGATGCACCAGGAACAGGCTGCTCCTTCCCTGCCCAGGCTGCCCATCCACTCCTCTAGGCTAGGCACAGGATGTGAAGTTAGCTCTGGGTTTAAAACCCAAAACTCCATGCTGGGAATGCCCAGCAACAGCAGCATCAGGGACCTTTGTGTGTTCCTGCTTCAGGGCAGCTGGGATCAGTCCTGGCTGGGGGAGAGGGGCTAGGGTAGGGGTCACACACCCAAGAAGCAGTTTGGAGAGGGAAGCACTGCAAGGTCTGCAATGGGAAAGGTGTTCGGGAGCAGTCCCAAACTGGAGACGGGGATGGGACAGATGGGGAGGGAAAGCTAAAGCGAACACCCCGGAGCTGGCTGTGGCAGGGCACAGCCAGGCTCTGCAGACGAGCACCCACCTCTCTCACGGACGAAGTACGCCAGGTAGAGGTCGAGCTCCTTGACAGAGACGCTGATGTGGTGGGGCTGGACGCAGAGGATGGGGTTGGTGCACTGGCCCGACTTGACCAGGCGCTCGCCGTCGGTGCTCTCCAGTGGGATCCCTTTGAAGAGGATGACCATGACCAGGTCCAGCCGCCACACCTTGTCCGCCTGCCGCAGGCAGTCGATGCGGCGCATCTTGCCCTTCTGGTCGGGGTTGGAGAGCACGCAGCATGAGGGCTTCTTGCCCGTGATGGAGAGCACGAAGTCCTCGCGGCACTCGGGCCGGATGTCCTTGCGCAGCTTGGCCAGGAGGCGCGAGGCCCATTTCTGCTTCACCTCCGGCTTCTCGCTCAGCAGCTCGTCCTTCACCGCCCTCTCCTCATCCTTTGTCATCCTCTTCTCATGCTTCTTGAAGTACTTGCGCTTGCGGGCCTGCAGGTTGAACCAGGTGTAGGCAAAGGCCCTGACGTGGGGGAGCAGCGCCTCGATGAAGGGGTGGAACTCATCCTGTGGGAGCAGAGGGACAGGGGGTCACTCCTGGCCAAGTCCCTCCAAGCTCCCTCCCGAGGTGGCTGTGGAGCCCTGGGGACCTGCCAGGCTCATTCCCACTGGGCTGCATTCCAGTGCAACCAGAAGAAAAAGCTGTGGCAGAGGCACATGCCCACCAGGGCTGGGGATCCTCTCACCACCAGCGAAGTTATCCCCATTCCAGCAGACCTCCATAAATCCCACTGACTGCAATTTTCCCTGGCCAACAACCTGCAGGGAGTGGCTGGGCAATACAGGAGCCAGTGCCACAAGGGGACAGGCTCAAGGTTGGCCACCTCAGCAGCACCCAGACCCTCTCCCCTTTTCAGGATCTGCTCGGCAGGGTCTGCTCCCAGCAGATGCAGAAATCCCACCTGAAATCCCAGCTGACACTGTGCCCACCGGATCCTCTGTGCGGGTGTCAGGTGCTGCCAGACCACAACACCCCAGTGCCGGGTCCCCCATGCCTGCAGCATGCCGGGTGCTCCCACTCGAGCTGTGGGTGCCTTGGACCTCTCCACTCCCTCTGGACCAGTGAGAAACTCCCCCAGTTTGCCCCAGTTGCAGCCAGCCCGGCGGCTGGCGCCTGGCCCGGCACACAAGACGTGCTCTGACTGCCTTTTTCCATTTGGTGAGCGCTGCTGGATGAGTCCAGCCCCAAAAAGAAAACAAGGAAAATGCATCCCCATCCCTGGCCCCTCCTTCCCGCATCCCTTTTTTTTTCCAATTTGGAAAATCAGTGCTTCCTGGCTGGAGGCCCACAACCCCACCATGGGATGGAAAGGTGTTGGGAGCCTTCCCGGTGAGGAGCAGCACAGCTTGGAAAGCAGCAGGCAGAGGGCTGAACATCCCTGTGTGTAGCCAGGGCAGCACCAAGCTGGTCCTCAAGGGCAGGATTTGGCCCTTGGGGTCCCTCACGACTGTGGGGAGGAGGAGAAGGAAGGAGCTCAGCTGGATTCCTGCCAGGGCTGAGAGGGGGGTGGCTGGTGACAACTGCCACTATCATGCCACAGGGCCATGCCTAGGGAGGGTGCCAAGGACAAGTGCTGCTCTGAGGTGAGGAGGTGGCCATGGGCAGGAGCTGGGAAAGGACAGAGCTGTGGCTGTGGGATGGGGTGAGCACTCCAGATCTAGCCCCACTCATCCCAGAGCAGCGATGCCATTCCCTGGCTGAAGCAGCTGTGTCCCAGAGTGACCCTGCCTGGAGGGAACAACGTCCCCTGAAACAGGCTCCTGGCAAGGATCGGCCCCAAACAGACCCTGCTAACTCCCACTTGCTCCCAAGTCCAGCACAGATCCCATTAACCCTAAACCCCAGCACAAACCCTGACCACAGCAAGCGTGGGTCCCTGGGTGTCCCCTGAACCAGTGACCCCTACACAGACCCTGCTGTGACTTGGCACAGACATCCCAGTGCAGACCCCACTATCCCTGAACCCAGCACAGACACCAGTAACTGCTAGCCCCAACCCCCAGCACAGCCCCACTAACCCCCCAAAAATCCCTGCACGCACAGATCCTTCCTCATGGGACACACCCTGCCACTTCTGGACCTGCCCCTCTCTGTACCCAGAGCTGTGGCCCCACAGGTGTCCCTGCCATGTCCAACGAGGGACAGGGGACTGTCCCCTCACTGGGGAGCCCATTGTGCCCACATGGACCCAAATCTGCAGGCAAACCCATCCTAACCCGGGGGACCCGTCCCTGCCCAGGGGACTCATCCTGCTAGAGGAACCCCTCTTTGCCTGGAGAACCCGACTCTGCCTGGGGAACCTGTCCCCACCGGCTGCTCCCGGGGCCACCACAGGGTCTGGTTCCTTCTTCCCTCCCCAGCAGCAGCCGCTAATTCAGTGCAGCTGGGCAAGGGCTGGGCATGTGTCTTAAATCAGGGAAGAAGGTCAAAGAAAAGTAAGACAGGAGCCGAAAAAAGCAGCAGTGAGTTCCAAAAACAATACTTGGCCGGGGCGGTGGGCGGCTGATCTTCCTTGGTGGCCGGTTATTCAGACGAACCCGACAAATTGCTGCCATCCCCTGGCCCCGCCACCCTCCCCAGGCAGCCGGCGGCAGGGCTGGCCGCAGGGCCGGGGGGACACCGCGCCATTGTCCCCACGCCTGCTCTCCCGCTTGGGGAATGCCACCCCGGGCCCCCCTGCAGGGAAGCGTGGCAGGAACCAGGTTATCCGGCTTGGGCTGGGTGAGGCAGCACCCTCGGGTGCTGCATGCGCTCGCTGTGGGGGCCGGGGGCTGCTCTGCCTCGGCACGGCAGCAGCAAACCCCGGGTTCTGTGCCCTCCCGCGCCGCGGTGCCGAGAATTCAGAGTTCCCGTGTGGACCCACAACTGAGACCCTCCAAAAAGCCGCTGCGTGCAGAAGCCCCTGCTGCCCTCGGTGCCCCCGAAGCCATGGCAGCCCCCCCGCCTTGGCCGGGATTACGGCAGGCCGGGAGCTGCACCCAAAGCCAATCAGCCCCTCGCCAACTTTCCCTCCCGCCCGGCTTAACCCGCGCCGCGATGCCGCGGTTAAGCGGCTTTAGCAGGGCAGGCGAGGGCGGCTGGGGGGCATCAGGACAACCCCACGGGAACGGCTGCTACGGAGGCTGAGGGGACACGCTAAAGGACGTGGGGACCGTCCCCAACCGTGCAGGCAGCGAGCCCCGCAGCCGGGCACACCATCCCGGCTGGCACCAGCCGGCTTCACACAGGATTCACTCGGGAAGGCAGGGGCAGGGATGCGCTGTCTGTCCGTCCCAGTCCCAGGTTCCCACCGGGTTCCCCCAGTCCAGCAGCCCGAGCGCCGGCAAAAGACTGGTTAAGTGTTTCTCCTGCTGTTTTTCCTTTGCGGGGCTGGGAAGCAGAGACGTGCTGCAATACCCCAGACGAGGCTGCTCCCGGGGCATTTCCGGATGGGAATCTGGCAGCAGAGCCTGCGCTTGGGCCTCATCCAACCCAGGCTTGTAAAGCCCTGCAACCCAGGCAGGAGCACGCCTGCGCCGGGTGCTGCCGGCCCCGCTCCGGGCCCCCCTGCACCCCCTTTCCAGGGGCTGCTGGAGCGCTGGCTTTCCATGCCAGGTGCTGTGAGGGGAAACTGAGGCACGGGTCAAGTCCGGCTCTGTCTTGCGGTGGAGTGGGGAAAGAGGAAGGAGGGATACTCTGTGTGGAGTTGGGCATGCCATGGAGGATTAACTCCTCCGCAGCCCCGGGTTTGGCAGCGCCAGGGACTGGGAAGGGGCACAGCAGAGGCGCTGCCTCTCCCCGTGCTTCTGCTGCCGGCTCGGCAGCACCGGGGGGACACTCCGGGGACAGGGGGGATGCTCCGTGCCACGCAGGGACACGGCACCTGGCACGGGCACCGCGGCATGGGCTGGCCACCCTCCGAGCATCCTCCGCTCCAGCGCCTTGTCCAAACAGGTCGGGCTCAGTGAAACAGCCTGAATTTTCCAATGAAAAAAAAAAAAAAAACGTTTCCTCAGGAAATTCCCGAGCAGTTTTCACGGGGGAGGCGCTGGGGTGAGGGGCGGAGGAGGAGGAGCGGGACGGGAGGGGTCAGACACCTCGGCAGTTGGTTTTGCTCTCCCACCAGCACGGCCTCGGCTGCGGGGAGGAGCGGGACGCCATTCGCACCGCGGGCAGGGCGCGACGCGGGACAGCCTCGCTGCGTGGCAGCCCTGCAGGGACCACACAGGGTTCACTCCATGAAAGGACGCTCAGCCGCCCCTCCAGCAGCCGCACACCTCCGAAAACCGCTGCCGGCTCTCACGGCCGCCGCTCCTGCCAGGTCCCCGCGGCCCTGCGAGCCCGGGCAGGGGCTGGCAAGTCGAGCGCCGGGCTCCGTGCCCCCACGGGAAGCCTTGGCGTGGTGGCAGGGGAGGATGCGACTACAGAGGTTCCGGTAATCCTGAAAATCCCGGTACCTTAAAAGGGCACAACAGGGACTTGCTTTCTCCTCACCAGAGCCCACAGATGCCCTTAGCATGGACCGGAGCCTCCGGTAGCCTCTTATAACTGTTCGCCGAAGCGGCTCTGGGTAATGAGTTAACCTGGTAATGAGACCTGTTGCTGAGACAGATGCAAATGATTGGGAAGTGCTCATTAGAGGGGATGGAAGGAGGCACTTAGGCCCTGAAAGGCACCCAGCCCTTCCCGGGGCCGCCCTGCACCCTATTAGAGCCCATTTTGCAATAATTGCTCCAGAGGAGGAAATCTATTTGGATTCATCATAAAGTATTTATTAACAAGAGCTTATTCATAATTTTTGCTGCTCGCCGGTGTGGCGCGGCCGGGCGTCCCGGCCTGCTCTGCATCGGAACGCGTTTCCCCGGCCCGGGAGAGAGAGCGGCGGCGCTGGGGCGGGGCAGCGAGGGGGCACGGGGACAGCTGAGGCTCCCGGGGCAGGTACGAGCTCTGCAGGCCTTGCCTGTGCACACCCGGCCCCACGACACAGCTGCCCGTGGGGCAGAACACTCTGTTACAGCCACGTTTTCCCCTCGCTCCTGGCTGACCCAGCCCCTCACTTGCAAAACCCCGCCTGCAGCCCACGCCGGGGCACAGAGCCCCGGCGCCCAGGGCATCTGGCTGGCACCACCGGCACAGGTGGAGGTGAGGGCAGGACACTGTGCAGCCTCCTCGCAGTTTCTCTCTTCGGATCCTGCGGTTTTGCTCCCCCCAGAGCCAAGAGCATCCCTCAGCCAACACCCACACGCGGCTGGGGGCTGTGGGTGGGCAGGACTGTTCCCACTACGGGTTCTGGTGGAAGGGTGAGCATAAACGGGGCAGATCGGGGCTCCGAGCCCTCATTTGCCGCCGCGATGCTCAGCCCCGCTCAGGATCAGCCCAGGAGCGGGGGGTTGGCTGGTACAGCCCCCGGTGCTCACCACGCACCCAGGACCACGGTGACCACGCACCCCTCACTGAGCAGCCCTGGGCTGCCCACACCTGGCGCTGCACAAAAACCCCCGCCTGGTCCTGTGAGCCCCCCGGAGCAGGCAGGTCCCGCCGCCCCCGGGGCCGGGCCGGTGCCCACCTGCCCGCGCCTACGTGCCGGGGCGGGAGCGGTGCCGGCGCTCGCCCTCGCAGGTGCTGCGGCTGCGAGCGGGGGCGCGGGGAGCGCGCCGAGGCCGCGGGTCACAGGAGGCCGCGGCGGCAGAGAACCTGCCAGTTGCTTTGGAAAACATCAGGAAGAAAAGCAGCTCTCTTGGCAGCCCCGGGCTCCGGTGCCAGCGCTGCCTGGGCCCCCGCCAGCCAGCACAGCCCGCCCCGCAGACGGCAGCTGGGGGTGGCCCAGGTGGGATGGAGCCGGAGGGGGCTTCTCCGGCGGCACGGTACGTGCCCCGACATCGTGCCCAGCACCGCCTCTGGTCTGCCTGCGTGCACCCCCACCCCAGCAACAACTGGCATTGCCGGTCCCCGGGTTTTCTAAATGTGCCCCAAACTGGGGAGCAGCGTGCCCAGCATGCAGGGAGGGGTACGGATGCCCCAGGGATGTACCCGGTAGCAACACGGCTAGCACTGGGTGGTGGAGGGGCCAGAAGGGTTCTGCTGAGGGAGGCTCGACAGTGTGAGAGCCCAAAACCACTCGCTGCCTTCCCGGAGACTCACTTGGACTTCCCAGATATCTCAGTTTCCTCAGGTGCCGTCTCTGTGCGTCCCCTTTGGGGTTTGGGAGCCGACGGCTCAGCCACTTTCCCAGGGTGACCCCACCTGCCCCCAGGGTGAGGCGCTGCCTTTCCAAAAATAAGGAAACTGAGGCATGTCACCTGCCAGGCGAGCCCACAGAAGAGGCAGGATGCGACGGTGACTGTTGAGAGGTCTGGAAGCAGCACTGGGGGACCCAGCCCACAGCCACGGAGATGTCCCCTCGTCCTGGGAAGCATGCCGTGGCCACCAGCACCAGAGCCACGTGGCTTCCCAGCCGAAACCCCCCCGGGGCTCCAAGGAAGGGAAATGTTTTATGGAATTGGGGAAAAAAAAAAGAAAAATAAAGAAAAGAGCTTTGCCAACGGGTCCTGGAGCTGCTAGCTCCTCCACCCTGCCCTGCGTCAGCGTGAGGCCCTGGGGGTGGCCTGTCCCCCCCATCCCTGCTCCTGGCACATGGCAGGGGCTGCAGTGTCCGAGACCCAGTGCTTTGCCCATCCCACATCCCAGCCTGGGAGCTGCCAGGATGTGACCTGGGGATGGAATTTGTTCCCAGGAGCACAGAGGGAAACTGAGGCAGGAGATGTGTTGGGGCTGGCAGCACCTTGTTCGTTCTGGGGAGGGGACACCACCAGCAAGGGTCCCTCCAGCCCCCCCGTGCCGGGCCCAGGGCTCTGAGCCTGGCTTTAGCCCCTGACGCAGGAGGTTTGATTTCCCTCCCAACATATTTTTAGCCCTGCTTGCTTTGTCCTGGCCTTTCCGAGGGGGATTAGTCGTGCACCATGAAAGGTGTGGGGTGCAGAGAGGTGTCCCCAGCTCCCTCCTGGGGGTGCCTGCTGGGGGGGGTTGGTGCTAGGGGCGTCTCTGCACCCCATGATGGTCAGTGCTGTGATGGGTTTGTGGGGCTCACTTTGCTGCAAATCCAATCCCTGCAGCAAGTCAGTGGTTAAAAATAGCCCTGGCCTTTTGCCGCGGCATCGGCGACCTCGCAGGAGGATCGGCCACCCCAGCGCCCTGGAGGTGAAGAGTTCATGGCCCCCCCCCACGGCCCCAGCGCCTTTGCTGTGCCATGGATGTGCCAAAGGCTCAGCCCCTCCTCCAGCATCTCATCGGCTCCCTGGGTGCTCGGGACAACCTGCCAGGACCCTCCACAGAGAGAGGGAGAAACTGAGGCACGGGGCGGTGCCCGGAGATCAAAGGGGCTGGGCGTGTCCCCAAAGGGTCAGCTCTGAGCCTGGCCAGACCCTGCACGCCGAGCACTGAGGGATGGGACTAGCTCAACGAGGTGGAAGGGGAATGTTCATCCGCTTTCGGCAGCTCAGCAGAGCCTTCCTGGGCAGATTCAAAGGCTGAGCCTGGCTGGGTCCTATTTCGGGAGGGTTTTGGACGCCTCCCAAGTGACAGAAGTGGGTGGGGGCTGACCTGCACAAAGGGACTCTGTTCGGGACGCTGGGCTCGGCGGTGCCCGGCGCGGAGGCCGGTGGCTGTGGCCGGTCCCCTTGCTCCCCCCGTGATGGGTCAGCAGCCCGGGCCGGGCGGGGGGCGAGTGCCCTCCTCCCGTGCCGGGTGCCGTTCCCCACCTGGATGTAAACTGAGGCGCGGGGCGGGACTGCCCTTGCCTCCCGGGTGCTGCTGTAACCGCTAAGTGACACTGCCATACCGCGGAGACGGCCGTGCCAACCTGCCTCGTGACGTGGGCTCCAACAGCCACCCGCCCTGGGCTACTTGCCCAGGCTGGCCCTGAGCCATCCCCTAGGGGAGTCCAAGGTCCTGACGCGGGGTCGGCACTTTGGGAGCCAATCCCCCTGTCACAACTCCACGACAGAACAGGAAAAACCCCCTGACAGGCCGGATCCCACTGGCTCCGTGCCACCATAGGGCGCACTGGGGTACCAGCACCACTGGCCCTGGGACTGGGAGCCCTCCTGTCACCTCACCCTCCCCTCGCTGGACACCTCAGGGCCTGGGGGCTCCAGAGAGCTCCAGGGCCACGGTGCCAACACCAACCCGGGCACATTGGCACGCTGCCTGCCAGCAGAGCTGTGTGCGCCCACGGGCACCAGCAACAGAGCCCGGGGTGTGGCCTGAGGTCCTCACCAAGGTCATGCTGGGCAAGCTCCCGTCCCTGTCCCCACATAGGACGCTGCAGTTGTGGCTCGGCCCCGGCTGCCGCTGGTGACTCCTCTCTCCAGCCAATTCCCCACCGCAAGGCGAGGAAGCTGGTGAGCGCGTCCCGGTTCCCTCCGGCGGTACCTCAGGATGCGATGCAGTCATCGTTAATGCATCTGGACTCATTTATGGGGATGAGAAAATGTTTCCAGGTTTCCCACAAAGTCCCATTAAGATCCCAGTCCCACTCTATTTTTAGTGCCCTCATCAACAACGCCTTTCCCAGCCACCCCGGCGCTCCATGGGGCTGGTGGGGGCACCCTGGGCACACACCTGCCTGGCTCTGTGGGGAGCTGAGCTGCACCCAGACTGGGCAGCTGGAGGGGGCAAACTCTGGCCCTGCACTCCTGACCCAGTAGCTTTGCACCTATGGGTGTACCCTGGGAGTGGGAGTGCCCCAGCCTGGCATTTGCCTGGGAGCAGAGAAAGAAAGAAACACGGTGGGAAGCAACAGAAAAAGCCACCCCAGGTCGCAGCGTCAGTGGACGCTGCAGGACCCCATCACCACGGAGGATGGAGAGCGGCTGGGTCTGAGAATCGCTGCAGGTGTAGGGTCACGCCCTGCAGCACCAGATTGTCACCTGGTGATGGCCAGTGGCTGTCCCAGCCAACCCGTCCATCAGCAACCCCCAGCGCCCTGGCAGCGTCTCCTCCCAGGCAGCGGGTGCCCACAGGGCTCTCGGTACAGCTGGCAAGGGCGCCAGGATCCTGCCCTCGGCGCTGCGCCCTCCCGGGCTATCTATAGCCATGACCTCAGCGGGAACCGGGGCAGGACCCGGCCGCGCATCGTCCCTTCTTGGCAGGGCCACCGCCTCAGCCCCCACCCGGCACAGAACTGCCGCCAAGCCGAGGCTTTTATCCCGTACGTTCGCTAATCCGGCGGGATTCGATGTCAGGGCCTGCCCACGGGAGGCTCACAAAGGCCGTTTCCAGGGGTGCCCAGCCAAGCGATGGAGAACGCCAGCCGGGAAGGGCAGACGGCGGTGCTGGGTGTCACCGCGTTAGGTGACAGGCTCTGACCCCGGGGGCTGGACGGGCGGGAATGTGTATGACCCGGCTGCGAAGAGGTCGAGCAGGGGACGTCCTTGCGTAGGCAGGGGTGACATGAGGACACCCCGCAGCTGCGCCCCGCAGGCGTCGGGGTCACAGCCTCCCGCAGAGCCGGGGGTCGTGGGGAGGACCTGCTCGCTCTGCGCCGACTGCCCCGGGGGAAGCGGGAAAGGGGTGGCCCAGAGGAGGGGAATTTCCCCAGCTTTTTTCTCCAGCAAACTCCTTGGCTTGTGCAATTAGAGAAATTTGTTTAACAAACTCCCGGGGGAGCGGAGCGGGAAGGTGGGGTGGCGCGCGGCCAGGGCGCTGCTCACACAGGCCCGCTCCCTCCCCGCCTGCGCCTTTGATCAGCAGCGCACTGCGCAGGGGGACGGGAGCCCTTCCCTGCGGCCGGGGCCGCGATGTGCCACGGAAATGCCCCGGACCCTGCGGACACGCTGCCCGTGACAACCCTTTGCCACGTGTCCCCTCAACTGCTGCTTCGCAGCCCCCTCCGCTCATCACCCCCATTGCCATCTCCCTCGGGCTCGCCGGGGTGGCACGACCCTGGCACCCTGCCACGCTCAGCCTCCAACCTCGCGGCCGCAGGTGCGCACACGTGTGTGCCCCGCTGTGCCCGCGCCCAGCGCAGGCTCCGGGCGCGCACCCGCCCGCTCGCTCCCGCTCTCTTTCTCATGCGATGCCATTTCCATCAAAAACTCTTTACTCGGCACTTTTCCCCTCATTGGTATTCACGCCGCGCTCTCGCTGTCCTGGCGCACAGGTTACTAAAGGAGATTTTGCGGCGCAGCGTGGCGGGGGTCACATTTCAGCCTGCGCCGTCTCGCTTTCCCAAATCGCTGGGCAGCAGCCAGGGACGGCGGGAGGGGGTGCAGGATCCGGCACATTACAGCTCCCGCCAGGCAACCGTGGGACCAAACGGCCTCGTCGCCTGTGGCAGCGGGGCGAGGCGGGCTGGCGGCGGCGGCTCTGCAGCACACAGTGATGGGTGGCTCCCCGGGGACAGCCAGCAGGTCACCGGCGCTCGCCGTCCTCCCGGCAGCCCCACGTGCCTGTGCAATGTGGGAGCACCTGAAAAAGGGGGTCTGAGCAGAGAGGGGGGCACACACTTGGCATTGCCACCACTCACCAGCACCCAGATGAGCCCTGGGTGGCATCCACTGTGGGACTGTACCCCCAGAATGACATCCTGGGGTGTGGAGGGAGCAGTAGTGCCTCTCTTTTTCAGGGCTGGTTTGGGGACAGGGGAAATGTCTGGGTGGAAAATCAACATCTCTCTCTCATGGGCTTTTTTTTTTTTTTCTTTCCTTTGAAAGCAAAAATATTTCTTGGTTTTTCGTGATCAGAAACATGTTGGGGTTTTTTTGGACAACAGCCGGTCAAATACCATTTCCCCGTGAAGGGAATGCAGGGGCCCTTTGCAAGGAGAGCAAAAACCTTCTTAAAAAACAAAATAAAATCCCCAGTTTAAAAAAAATCCACCCGGACTTGAATAAGCTCCCAGGGAAGAGGGGTCATCAGGAGGGCCGGATCCCGGCGCTCCCGTGCCAGGCAGTGCTGCTGGAGTGGTGGTGGTGGTGGGGAGGGCAACGTCCACGGCAGGCAGCCCAAAGCCCAGACCTGGGGATTTCGCCCAAAACGCTGCCCAGCGCTGGCTGGCGGCCGGGGAAGGAGGATTAATGCGCTTTTAGAGCAGCGGTGAGTTAACCGAGAAATCAATCCTTGGCAGTGGCTGGCCCCAGGTCCCCCAGCGCGTGAGCGCTGCCGCACCTGAGCCACGGGATCCTTTCCCAGCTCCTCTCCAGGACTTGGGAAGCTCCAGGTCTTGGCGGCTGGTGCAGGGCGCTGGGTCCCGGCCAAGCTGGCACAGAGCGCCCGGCCGCGGGGGATGCCTGCCCATGGCCGACGTGACGGACGGCGAGCTCAGCCACCCGCCCGGGTGCGAGCCAGGCCCCGGGATGCCCGGGGGTACCCTGTGCACCCCCTCCCTGCTGCTGGCACCTTCCAGGGGTCTGCATACCCTCCTCGAGGGTGAGATCTCAGAGTGTCTGGCTGCCAGGGCAGGGAGGGAGGCTGAGCTCAGGCTTTTGCCTGCACTAATTTGTTGCATCCAAAAGCATCTTGGTACCGAAAATCCATAAGGATTCGGCGCTGGGCGCTCCTGGGCTGCCATGAAGCTTCGCCCCACTCAGACTCAGCCCCACCAGCAGCCCTCAGCCGTGCTGTGTGGACGTCACCAGTGATGCCACATGACTCTGGCAGGGCTTGGCACCCACTGATGCCCTGGGTGCTCCCATCGCCTTCGCCACCCTGCCTCGACCTGCCCGGCACACCCCAAGGTGCTGTGGGAGAAATCCTCTCCTCATGGGTCCATAAGGAGAACATCCCTGCCACCCCAGGGCCCTGCCTGCACTTCCCAGCTTGGGTGCAAGGACTGCTGGGGACAGCAGCACCCCCAGCCCCCTCCCACGGGCAGCCAGCCCCCTCGGAGATGCTCTGTGCTGGCACTGCCATCTCTGTGCCGAGGAGCCACAGCACGGCCGGGGGTGGCAGGCAGCATGCCAGCTTCACAGGGAGGGATTTTACCTCCCTGACAACTCTCCTTCCCCTCCAGTGAGGGACTCTGGGGATGCTCCCCACCGCCGTGCCCATCCCCATCCTGCCACCAAGGGCTTGGCTTGTGGCTAGAACAGGTGCAGGCACAAGGGCAGTGATGGGAGGAAAACGGGCACCCCTTGGGCTGCAGGGACATGTCCAGGGACCAGGCACAGGGATGGCTGGCACAGGCACCATCGGGCAAGGAAGGTGGGTGAGCAGACAGGGCAAGCTGTCCCTGTCCCTGGGGCCATTCCCAGAGAGCCCTGCCTGGCAGGGACGTACCTCCACCACCTCCAAAGACAGGACACACTGACCCTCCCTTTCGCCATGAGTACCCTTGAGGCCCTCGAGCTCCCATTCCAGGCCTGCCCAGGGCTCCTCGGGGAGCCGCCTTTCTCTCTCTTTGCTGAGCCCTGATAAGGGCTAGCTGGGCCAGCCCTTGCCATGGTTCCTCTGCCCAGCGAGCCTTGCCACGCCAGCACCGCCTTGGCTACACCGTCCATGCCACAGCCACCTCTGCAAGGGGGGAACGCTGCCGGGTCCAAACAGGATCAGGGTATGGCTCCCAGCATCCATGCCCAGCCCTGCCAGGCTCAGGGGAATAGAAAAGGGAGCCATTCCCAATTGCTCCAAGAGCTCCGGGCAGGGCTCTGGGCTCTGGCAGCTGGGCTTTGTTCAGCAGTCTGCAAAGGCGTGTGCACACCCGCAGCGCTGGGCACGCGCTGGGATCGCTCCCTGTCCCGGAACAGAGGGAACTGTGGGCATGAGGGACCCGAACCACGGTCAGAGAGGGAACCGTAGGCAGGGCGAAGCTGCCCAGGGAAGGAAGAAATCGGCAGGTACCTGGAAAAAGGGCGGCTGATTTACTGCACGAGGCCCCAGACAAGTTCAAGGTGATGAGGGGGAGAGCGGCACAGCGTGAGCGCCGGCCAGCAGCCCCTCACGCAGCTGGCTTTATCCTGTCCCTCCCCGTGTGCCCGTTCTGGCCCTTCGACCCAGCATCAGAAACCTCCCTGAAAACAGGATCTGTTTTTCCCGGGTGAGGATTTCAGATGGGATCGGGCAGGAGCAGTGGGGCAGGGCTCGCCAGGGCAGGCGGGCACGGCGGGCGCCGCGGGGAAAGCGAGGATCTCCCGAAGGTTGCATTTAAAGAACAGCCTCATTGTTTTTCCCAAACAATACTCAGCAGATGGGAGAATTGAAAGTGTGTTGCAACCTTCCCTCTCTTCCCCCGCCATGCCCGGCTTGCTGCTCCCATCCTTTGGCAGCCGATCTGAGCTCCCGGCTGGAAACCAGTTCTCCGGAGCTACTGGTGGAGGGGGTGAGCACCGGTGCTGAAAAGCCCCGGCGCTTTTGGGAAGGGGGCTTGCCAAAGGATGCCCCACGAGATGTGCCCAGCAGGCAGCTCCCTGCTCCAGCCACATGCCCGCAGCAGTGGTGGCAGCCCAGGGATGTGTGGAGCCCAGCCGTGGCCGGAGAGAGGTGGGATCCCCTCGGATGCCTGGAGATGTGGCTGCGACCGTGCCACGTGGCTGCAATGCTTCTGGCAGCCCAGCTCCACCCCCCAGGCCCGGAGTTGTGCCCGTTTGCTGGTACCAAGGTTTGTGCCAGGCTAGCTTAGCCAGGCGCTCCCCGACACCCCCTCGGATCCCGAGCCACTGACTGTGGCACACACGGGGGTCCGTGCCTGGCCACTGGCTCTTGGTCAGGCAGCATGGGTGCATCGCCTCTGCCATCCCAGAATCAGCTCTGCACCCCTAGCATGGAGCCTGGCAGAGGGAAGAGGGTCTCTGACCAGACCCTGCTGGGATGCCCAGCATCCAACATTGCGGTGGCTTTGGAAGATGGCACCCATCTCACTTCATTCCCATCCTGCAGGAACCAGGGTGGGGAGCTGGGGGTGTGCTGGGGGCACTGCCAGGTACCAGGCACGAGCCAGAGGTGAAGGAGCACCACCAGTCATAAAATCTGCAATATTCCCCCACAAGAAGTATCCCAAATGTCCCCCACTGAGGATCCAGGAGCCAAGGATAACTGTTACCGCTTTGGAAATCCCTTTGGCTTCCCGGGAGCGGCTCCCAGGGGACACACGTGCAGGTCCCTGGCAGGTGCTCAGCTCCGGGGTTATTTTGGAGCCTGGGCAGCCGGACACCCCCCGGCCCCCGCCCCGCTTCCCCGTGGGCAGGGTGAGGCCTCGTGCGTGGCGGCGGTTCCGGTGCTGCTTCCCTGCTAATCTCGGCAGCTCCCTCTTGGCTTCCCGGCCTGGCCCCGAGGGGGGACAGAGGTGAGCTGCGGAAGCGGGAGGAAGTCCCCAAGCAGGGACACAGAGCCGGGAGGGCACAGAGCCACCCTCTAGCCTGACGGGAGATACGGCCGAGGCCGCGGCCAGGAGCGTGTCCCGGGCTATCAGCCCTTTGCCAGGGCTATTTCGGTGCCGCTGGGCTCCCCAGCTCGGGCCCGTTCCGGCCGGGAAGGGCGCCTGCCTGCCTGCGGGGTCCCGCGGTGCCAGGGCCGTGCCGGGCTCCAGGGGCTGGCGGTGCTGCTGGTGGGGAGATGCGCAAAGGCCAAGGCAGGGCGGCTCCCGCGCACGTTCCAATGTATCCACATCACCATCCGCAGCTCCCGAGCCCGGGCGAGCCTGCCCGCCGCGCGGGTGGGAAGGGAACGGGAGCGGGAACGGCCGGGCTGGAGCTGGGGACGAGGGCTGGTCCCACCCGAGCCGGGCTCGGTCGGAGCTGAGCCTGTGTCGGGCTGAGGGGGAGGACACCGGAACCTTTCCCGTGCCCGGGCAGTGGGGCAGAGGATCCGTGGAGGAAAAACCAGCTCCCCTCCGTCGGTCAGGAGCAGAGCTGAGAACAGCGCGGGTTTGTGAGGAGAAAGGCTCCTGCCAGCCCCAGCCCGGCCAGAGACCGCACGGCTTCCCACACCACACCAGCACTGTGAGCTGGCAACAACAGGCGCTGCCAACCCAGCACCAGCTGGAGACTCGGAGGGTTGGGAGGTGGTGGGACCCCTGGGAGGGATGGAGTCAGGGTGGGAAAGGCGGGATGGCAGAAAGGGAAAAATAGAAGGAAAAAAACGGAAAAAAAAAAAGAAAAGAGAAAAAAGCAAGCAAGGAAGCAAGCAAGAAAGAAAAAGAGCAAGGGAAAAATTAAAAAGAAAAAAATAGAAGTTAAAGAAAAAGTAAAAATATAAAATAGAAAGAGAAAAAGAAAGAAAAAGAGCTAAAAAAAAAGAAGAAAAGGAAAAGGAAGAAAGAGAAGTAAATAAGCCAGATTGAGGTGTGACCCTTGCCAAGTCAACCACACAACAGGGAGCACCACCTCAGGGTCATCTGAGCAGCCCTGGCACTGCCCACCCTGGCCGTGTCCTCACCAGCCTCACGCTGCGGCGGGGGGAGCCGGGACCGGACCCCGCGCTGTCCCCGCGCCTCAGCGGGCCACGAGGGGACCCCACGGACCCCCACGGACCCCCGTGGGCAGCGCAGCCCCGCAGCCCCGTGCCGAGGGAGGGGGGCTGGCAGGGTAGGGGGTCCTGCAGCAGCCCCCCCTCCCCTCCCCTGTCCTCCCCCCCCAGAGCAGAGCCCGGGGGGCGCAGCACGAGGCCGGGCCCGGAGCGGGCAGCGGCTGCCAGCAGGGAACAGGTTACGAGGCAGAGAAAGCTGCCTGCTCAATAATTAAATAAATATCAGCGATCAATAAGCACAATGCAAAGGCAGAGCCGCAGTGGTCGTGCTGTGGGCAGGGGGGGTTCCTGGGCGTCCCCCCCGCGGCCATCCCCGCTCTTGGGGGGTTGCAGGGACGCCCCGCTCGCAGCACCGCGGGCCCAGGCACGGCCGCCCTGCCGCGTGCCGCCGGACCACGGCGTGGCCTGGGGTGACATCAGCGTCCCCACGCACGGCTGGGGGCTGCCCCTCGTCACCCCGACACCCTGACGGGGGCTGGCATCGCCCCTCGCCTGGCATACCGCGGGGGTGCCCCCACATCCTGCCGTGCACGGCTCCCCTGCCCTCTCGCCCGCCGGCGCAGCGTGGCACGGCCGGGCGCGCGTTGTCCCAAAGTCGGAGGGTTCTGAACAAAATGCCCGTGGCCCCCCACCCCTTGCACCCCACCATGTGCAGCCAGGCTGGGGGGAGGGAAGGAAAAAGTTTCACGCTACGCAAGAGGCGGCACGGCCGAGCCCGAGCCTGCAGCGCCGACCCCCCCGGGCTCCCCCAGCCCGCCGAGGACCCCCCGCACCCCACGGAGCCCCCCCGCACCCCCAGAGCCGGCGGCTTCCCCGCACCACCCACCTCTGGGCGCAGCGACCAAAAAATAAAACCCAAACCACAACGCAATCTTCCAACCCCCCCACGCCCCAAGTGAAAGTGAAGGCTGAAAAAACCCAAAAAGCACCAGAAACACCATAAAAAAACCCTGCAAAAGGCGAGGGAGGGGGACAGGAGGGGAACGCGGCTCCTCTGAGCAGCCCTGCACGGCCCCGAGCCGCCTTTCTCTGTTATGATTATTTTTAGGGAGGGAGGTGTTGCATTTTCTTGGGTTTTCTTTTTTTTTCTTTTTTTTTTTTTTTTTTTTTTTTTTTTTTTTGTATTGCAAGTGCTAAAGTCTGTTGCGGCGAAAGGAGCAAATTGGGGGGAGGGGGACGCGGGGGGGGTCCCGGTTACCTGGGTCAGGCAGAGAGGAGACGAATACATCCCGAGCCGTGCTGGGAAAGTGCCTAATTGCAGGGCTGAGACTCGAGGCGTAAAAGTTACTGAGTCATTTCGGAGGCTGGAGCAGTCCGGGCGTTTTTTCTCTCTCTCTCCTCCGGAGCGGCTCTGCGGGGCCCGGGGGGGGGCAGCCGGGCACGGGGGGGCGGCCCCGCGGGAGGGGGGGCCGAGGAGGAAATAAAAAGATTCCAACTTCCACCCCCCCGCCAAAAAAACTAAAAAAAAAAAAAAAAAGAAACCAAACCAAAACAAACCAACCCCTAAAAAAAATTAAAAATAAAAAGCAAAATTCCCCCCCCCCACTTGGAAAATAAAGCGCTTTTTTGTTGTTGTTGTTTGTTTGGGGTTTTGGGGGGGCGGCTTAAAGAGGCAGGAGGGTCATCCTCGCCTCGGGGGGGGGTCAGGGGTCCGCACCCAGCCTGCAGGCACGGGCGGCGGGGAAGTTAGAAGGGAAGCTGCTCCATCCGAGACCCAGGCAGCGGAGAGAGAGAGAGGAAAGAAAGAATGAGAAAATGAAAAAAAAAAAAAAAGACAAAAAAAAAAAAAAAGAGCGAGGAATGAAGTGACGTTATGAAAAAAGCCCATCCCAAAATATTACATCCCATTTAAAGATGTAGGAACCCCCTTTGGCTCGCAGGGCCGAGGCGCTGCGGGGCAGGGGGGGCGGGGGAGGGACGGGGCCCCCGCGGACGGCGAATCCCCCCCTCGGCCCGGCGCGGCCAGCGCGGAGCGCGCCCGGCTTTGCTTGTTTTGGGGGTGTTATTTTTTATTTATTTTTTATTTTTTTTAACTAAACGGAGCCAATCCGGCGATGGGAGAGAAAAAACCCTGCAGATTCATGTGCAACTTCTGAGCAGCGGCCCCGGCGCGGGGGGGGGGTAGTGGTGTTACTCCCCGCACCCAGCCCCGGTGCGGGGGGGCCGCCCCGCGCTGCCCCCGCTGCATCCCGCTCATCCCGCGGAGACGCTTATCCCCCCCGCGTTATTTAACCACCGGCAGCATCACGGAGCCACGGGGGAAGAAAGCGCCACGGGCAGCCCCGCGCCCCCCCTCGCGTCCCGGGGAGCCCCGCAACCCCCCCCCGCACAAAGAGAGCGGGAGGTGAAAAAAGCGGAGCCTGCGCCCGGCAAACTCCAAACCGCAAGTTCTCGCTCCGCAAGCCCCCGGCCCCGGCCGATCGCGGGCGCTAATGACGCTAATTAGAGAGCGCGCGGGGAGCGCCACGGGCGGAACACAAAGGGGATCCCCGGGCACCTCCCGGCCCGGGGGGGCCGCGCCCCGCTCCCCTCTCGCACCGGGGGTCGCCCGTCCCTTCAGGAACCTGACCCACAGCGCGGCCGCTCCCGGCGCGGGGCCGCGGCTCCAGCGCTGCTTCTTTCCCCCCCAAAAATAAGAAAACCGCTTTTTTTGGCTTTTTTTTTTTTTTTTTTCTCTCTCTGCGGGGACGAGCCCCTGCAGCGCCTCTTCCCGCACAACTAATTTCCACTCTCAACTTCTGCCGACCCCCACGGCCCATTCCCGCCCGGGGTTGGGGTTCGCCCCGCGCCCTCCCCCCGCAGGGACATCCCCGCGGGATGCGGCGGCTCCGCGCAAACTTAGCCGGGCGGGCCCGGTCTCCGCATCCTCCCGGGGTGGCTCGGGCCGCGCCGCCGCGCTGCCCCCGTGGCCTGGCAGGAGGAGAAGCGGGCGAAGCCCTGCACAGCGGGGCCCGGGGAAACGTTTTTATTCTCACATCGAGCACGGTGATTCCCTTCTCCCACCCCAGTATGGGCAGGGCGGCCCCGCGCAGCGCGGACTTGAGCGCGACCCTCCCGGGCGTCACTTCCAAGTTCAAGTCGGTGCGGCTGGCGGCCTCTCCGCCCCTTTTTTAGCGGCCATTTTCAGATCCATCCAGTCCTCCGCTGGCTGCGGAGGCTCCCCCCGCGCCGCGCCGCGACCTCCCCGCCGGGCGGCTCCCGCCGCCGCCTCCGCCCCCCGGTACCGCGGGGCGGGTGGGCAGGGGGAGGAGAGACGGCGGCAGCTTCCCCCCGCCCGCCCCCGCCGCCCGCTCCCCCCCGCCCCGACACCGTATTAAACTCGCCCCGCCGCCCCCTCCCCGGCAGCAACTTTTGCTCGTGGGGGCACCCGCAAACACACGCACACGGGGGGGTGAAGGGGAGAGGGGGAAGTAGAAGAGAAAACGAAAGTGTCATGGGACCTACCATCGCCAAGTGCAATTAACGGGCTCCAAGTTGCTGCGAAGCGCAAAGCAAAGAGGATGGATGGGCTGGTTTGGGATTTTGGTCTAAAACGTGTGTTTTCCACCGCGCCGAAGGAGGAGGAAAAAACCGCTGCCCCGCGAAAGAATTAAAAAATTAAAACCCCAATAATAATAATAATAATAACAATGATGGTAATTATAGTAAAAGTCCTCCGAGGCCAGCGGCACAGCACAGTGTCCCCCGCGGGCGGTCACCCTCGCTCCGGCTCCGTCGCGCTGCCGGGGGCCATGCTCCGGGAGGGGGGCCGGGCTGCGGGGCGGGGGGCGCGGGGCGGCGGTGACGGGCGGCGGGAGCGCGGAGCCCGCGCCCGGCCGGGCCTTGTGCGCTGCGGGGGTGGCGGGGCTGGGGGATGGCGAGGGGGGGTGCGATGGGTATTTTTGGAAGGCAAGCAAAAAAAAAAAAAAAAAAATTTTTTTTTCTAAAAATTAAAAAAAAAAATTTAAAAAGAAATTAAAAATAAAGCCCGGGAGCGGGGCGGGCGGGCGGCGCCTACGGCAGAGCAGCGCGGGCATCCCCCCCGCGCCCCCCCGGCGCAGCCCCACTCCGGCCGGGCACGGCTCCTCCTCGCAGCCCGCAGCGCCCCGGCCCCATCGCCGCCGCCCCCGCCTCCTCCTCCTCCTCTGCCTCCTCCCCTCGCCCGGGGCACCGGCGGCGTTGCGGCGGGGACGCTCCCGGTGCGGGGGCGGGGAGGGAGGAGGAGGAGGAGGGAGAGAAGGAGGTGGAGGAGGAGGAGGAGGAAGGCTCCGGCCCCGCTCGCCCGGCAGCGCGACGGCGGCCCCCGGATGGTGCGGGTAGGTGGCGGGGGCTGCGGCGCGGCCCCCCCGGGGCCGGCTGGCTGCGGGGCCGCCCCTCCGGCCCTGCCCGGCGCGGGGGAGGCGGGGGGGGGGCGCGGCCCCGGTGCGGAGCTACCGCAGCGCGGGGAGGAGCCGCGGGCAGCGCTGGGCCCACCGCCCGCCCCCGCCCCGGGCATCCCCCGGGCACCCCCGGCCCCGCTCAGCCCTGGCCGCCAGATCCCAGCCCGGGCATTCCCCGGGCACGGCCCCGGCTCCGCGCCGCGGAGACTCGCCCTCATCCCGGCACATGGACACCCCCCGTTCCACGGACGCAGCTCAGCACCCCCGGCGCGGACACCCCGCGGTCACTCCAGTTCCCGGGTGCACACACCCCGTTGGTCCCCCCCCGCCACCCCCACCCCCGGGTGCCCTGCTCACCCTCCCTGCCACCCCCTGACCTTGGGGGCAGCCACCCCCCGGCTGTGTCCCCTCCAGCCCTCTCGAGCATCCTCCATCCCCTGCAGGGCTCCCCACCCACGGCTGTCCCCCACACTCCCGGGTTCTGTTCCCTTCACCCCCTCCCCAGGAGCCCCCCCGGGTTCCCCCCGTCTCTCAAGGCCACAGGCTGCTTTGCACCGGGGCTGGGCGGCTCGGGGGCTTTGCCCCCTCCCCAGTCCCACTCAAAAGTTGGCAGCGACCCGGGCACTGGGCTCGCTGCGGCTGTGGGGAAGGGCTTGGGGTGGGGGGAAAGCGATTCCTTCATTTCTATCGACCCCTTTTGTGTCTGGACCTGGATTTTTAACCCTTGTTATCGAGTAATCCTTTAATCTCTTAATCCTTTCAAATAACCATATTTTCCTATAGGAAGGCAACAAAAATTAGATATTTTTTCAGTGTGCTGAGGGCCGAAGTGTGCATCGTGTGCCTGGATTTTTCGGCACGCTCCGTAGTCCTGAACAAACAGGAACATAATCTCCGTCTGCCTTGAGCTCAAATGGTTTCAGTGTGATAAATAATATGCTAAATAATTTATTGTGTATTTTAAAAATAAAATTAAAGCAAACGACTCAGTCATTTCACTGGTTTTTATTCCATAATTTTCCCCCTTTTTTTTATATATATACTTTTTTTTAGGGGGGTACTCTGAGCCTGATCATTTTTACAATCTCAGCTCAAATTTAGCAGGGATTTTGGATACACGGGAGGTTTATTTTATCCATCCCCCATATCCCCTTTGCCTGCTAAACCCACCACATGCATACCAAGATACTGGACATTAATTTGTACATTCACAGGGTATTATATTATATAAATATATATATAATATATATGCATATATTTACTGAGTTATTTGTCAAACACAAGTACGGCCATCGGCCTTATGGAAATGAGATCTAATTTTGTTCCAGCTGTCTATAAAAAAAAAAAAAAAAAGAAAAAATTCTTTAAATTTAAAACCTCTCGAACTTTTTTCATGTTGTTTTTTTGGTTTTTTTTTTAATCACCATCTGCTCCCCCCCAAAAAAGCCACTTCCCTGTTTTAAAGCTTAAAAAAAAAAAAAAAAAAAAAAGGCTGAAATGAGCAGTTCCCTCGCCTCGTCCCAGCTCCAGAAGCCTCGAGGAATGTAAACTCGGCGGTAACTCCGCTCGCCGAGCACAGTTTGCATTTTCTGCCCGGCTCTGAGCGCGATACGGCGCAAAAATAAACCCTGGGAAGAATTTGCCAATTTTTAACCGCTTCCAAGGCCGCCGTGGTGCCCGCTGGCAGCTCCCTCTCCCTGCCAGGGTTTTATTTTTCTCCAGTGATTCCTCATCTCCCCTGGCCCGGCGTGTTTGGGGGGACGTGGATATTTGGGCTCAGGCCGTGGGAGATTGCAGGGCTGTGCCAGGCTGCCAGTGCCAGGGTGGGCGAGGAGGGAGAGAAAGAGAGGGCTGGGATTTTATTTTCCCTTCTGCAAGGCCTGGGGGTGCAGGGTGAGGGGGAAGGGGTTATTTATTTCTTCATGATAAAGAAGTTATTATTTATAATAAATAATTATTTATATTTATTTTTTATAAATAAACCACTGCCGTGGTTATTTATTTTTGTAATGCTGTTAAAAGTATTTCCTGGGTGATTCAAAGCTGGGGCTGAAGAGCTGCTGGCCTTGGTTTTGAGACATACCCGTGGGGTTCCAGTGGCCCAGGGGCACACCTTGTGTCGCCCCAAATTCATCCTGCAGTCTGTCCCCCCAAAAGGATCCCATTTCTCCTCTGGCAGTGGGGACTCATCCTGCCAGAACCATAACAGCCCTGGCCGAGGGTGGGAATAATTTCAGTGCAGTGAGTGGCACCTGTCCCCTGGCACTGGCAGGGCCTGAGGCAGAGCAAAGGGCACCCCAAATCCTGACCCCTGATCCAGGCGGTGCTGCAGGATTTGGGGTGCTGCAGGATTTGGGGTGCCGTGGGCTGTGCTGCCCATGGGGCGCAGGAGCTGCCACCAGACCCTGCGGAGACCGTCCCCACTCCCCCTGCTCCCTGCAGCCCCTCAGCCTGAACCCCAATTCCTGGTGTAACCCCCAGGCAGAAAAACACTAAAAATACAAAAATCCTAATTGTTTGTATGTTTCCAGGCTGCCTGTAAACAGTGTTTTGAGGATGGGGATGGAATCCAATTTAATTTTCCCGTGCAGGCCATCCCTGCTGCCTCGAATAAAACAAAAAGAGTGGGGCGGATTTGGGGAGCAGTTCTGTTCCTCCAAGTGGTTTTTCGCAAGGATTAAAGCCTGGAGGTGGAAGCTGAGTTACCCTGATTCCAGGGAGTGGCTGGATCAGGCCCTTTGTTCATTCCATGGGTTTTTATCCCAGCCTGTTTGTGAGCTCACGATCCCCCGTCTATAAAACCAGTGCTTGGAACAAGTGGAAATTTGTGGGGCCCCCCCTCAAAGCTGGATTTTATTTCTAAAGGGCATTTCATGGTTGATTTGTGCTGCTAAGACACCTCGATGCCAACTTTTGGGCTCAGCCAAGGGGGTGCAGATACACATGGAGCAGCACAGGGCTGGATGCCCCGCCATTGCCACGGGAAAACATCCCCCAGCCTCATTAACCCTTTTTTGGGGCTCATTTTTAGCATTTTTACAGGGCTTTTTGCAAGGTCCCATTCTGCTGGATGCAACAGCACAGCCAAGCCACGTCCCTCTCTGGAAAGAGGGAGAGAAAGGGAAATAATCTATGTTGGGATAGCTTTGTTACTGCCTTTCTTTGCTTTTAAAATAACTTTTAAGGAGAATATTCTGGTTTTGACCAGAATTTATTTACTTTATTCCTGCATATGGCTCTTGGCCTGGGTCCCAAACAGGCAGAGGTCTGGCCTGGCTCGATTCAAAGCCAAAACGTGCAATGAAAAGAGATTTTTTTTTTCCCTTTTCTCTTTCTTTCTAAAGCAGGTTTTTAACTAGTGAAATTGTTGCTGACAAGGGGGGGATTTCAGTTTAAAAATTGCTAGCAGATTTCAGGGAATTATTCTGCAGGAATTTCAAGGGGTTTTAGGATTTTTGCTGTGGCTTTTTATTGTTTTTTTGGCTGCAAGTTAGATGTAAAAAAAAAATAATATGAATCCCCATTTTTTCCCCCCACTCTGTATTTTTTCCATTGGCTCAAACATCACCTTTTCCCCCTGGATTTGTTGGAACCAGCCCACAAAGAGCTCGTGTAGCCCTTTTCCTGCTCTCACACAGTGTGCAAAGGGAGCCGTGACCTAACCGGAGCAAAGCTTCCCCAAAATGACCCTAAAACTTGGTTTTACATCAAAAAGGGGCTTTAGGGGGTTTGCCAAATAGCTTCAAACACCACCAGAGGCCCATGGTGCTGCTGCCCTCCATGTGCTGGGGGCTTGGGCCAGGACTTTTGCAGCCACATGTGGGTGGAGGCACCAGGAATTCTTGCAAACACCGAAATTTCACTCGTTAAAAAAAAATTCCCAACAACAACCAAACCCCAAACGCAAAATGCAACCAGGAAATGTTTCCTCACTCGTTTTTTGTTTTTTTTTTTTTTTGTCCACAAAAAACCATAAATCAAATCTGGCCACTCTCCCAGGGCTGGTTTGTCGTGTTGGTGTTGGGGAATTTGGGGAAATTTCTGGAGTGGGAGGAATGGGGAGGAATAAGGCCCTGACTCTTTGTCTGGAGGAGTGAATCCCAGTTTGGTTTTCGTCTCCTCCTGCAGACATAGCTGGCAGAGGGGGGTCCTGCCACTGTCCCCATGTCATGGTCACAGTGCCGTGGCAGCCCCGCAGCCCTGCAGCTCAGTTTAGGGAGCAGAAGCACCCCAATGCCACGAGCCCGGTGACATCCTCGGCACAGGGATGTGGCTCTGCGCCACCACGCTGAGCCCAGCTGCGCCCCAGCGCCGGGGGGGCTCCCCAAAATGTTTGTGTGCCAAGGGGAGTGGCACCCAGGGGTGAGGGAAGAACAAAAGTCCCCCCAAAGATGGCTTTGCTGGAGGGGAGGGCAGAGGAGCTGGGAAGCCATGGGGAGCTGAAAGTGAAAGTGGCAGGCAGTGGGTGCGGCGAGCACGGCCAGTGTTTTGGGGACCCAGCTGGCACCCTGTCCCCTGGGGGATTCAGTCCCCAGGAGCTGGGCCTGGTGAGGGCAAAAGCAGCTGCTGGTGGTGTTTTGGAGCCCCAACAGAAGTGGGAAGGAATCCTGGGGGAATTTTAATCAGTTGCCAAAGCAAACAGAAGCGCGGGGAGGCAAGGAGGTACCTGCTCCCGCGCCGGATCCAGCACCTCCGGCTCAGCCCCCGCCCAGCCCCTTCCCACGGCGTGTGCCCGGCGCTCCAGGGCGATGCCAGGGCGAACACCCGGCAGCAGCCATGGCAAACCAGCACGGCCCATTGCAGCAGCTCCACTGCGGGGCCAGGTGTGGGGCTCGCACTCCCAGCACAGCCCTGCAGCTCAGAGCTGGCCTCGGACTCTCCAGCGGTCCTTAGATGAGGCCTTTGCTGTGGTAGGAAATGGTTTCTCTGAGGATTTTGTTTGCCAGAGGAGAAAACTGGGTTGGAATTTGCAAGAAGAAAGTCTGAGGGGAATGGCAAAGAATTATTATATTAGTTTTCCAGAAGGAGCTTCCAATTGTGCCGGCACACAGCGACGTGTCCCGGAGCGACACAAACGGGGGCAATACCCAAAAGTGATATTAGGTGAAGGGTCCCTTTCCCAGGAAAAGTTTGGCAACTCGCAGACTCTGTTGCCAGCCTCTGTCTGCAGCTAAACCAATTACTGCAGACAAATTGGCATGGACATTCGGCTCACTGAGCTCTCGGCCGCACAAAGGGCTCGCCTTTCCTCCTCGCCTTCCCTCCTCGCCTTCCCTCCTCGCCTTCCATCCTCACTTTCCCTCCTCGCCTTCCCTCCTTGCTTTCCCTCATTTTCCCTCCCTTTCCCCATTCCCTGACACGATTTTACGAGAGAGGAAAATTACTCGGATGCTGAGCGTACTGTAAGTAATAAGGGCTTTGAAAATAGGCTCCTAATTAAAAATGATACCACTGCTCGTTTGTTTTTAAGCACATATTAAACTTTTTTCGCTTTCCTGCTGCATTCAAATGTTGGGGTTGCTGGCTTGGGTCTTTTTTTGTGAAAACTGGCTTTCCATGCCGTGATTCTGGTTTGATTTGATTCCCCCCTTCTGCCCCCCCCGGGGTCTGCTTCGAATTAACGAAAGCCAAATCCAAGAAGCTGGAAAGGGATATTATAGAATTTTCCATGTCCTTATTATTTTTTTTATTAGCGGGACCAGGCAGCTCGGCAGAGCAGGGAGTTTGTGACTGGGGGGGCTGCGTGAGGCACTGGTGGGGGGACAGCAGCCCCCACCTGCAGCTCATGGAGCTCAGCCTTGGGGGGCACGTGGCCCAAGCGTTTAGCACAGGGCATTGAGCTGCACCAGGAGAGGGGATGTTCTGTCTGAACACGGGGTTTGCAGGGTCAGCCCCCCTGCAGCACCCGGGCTGGGGGCAGGGGACCCCCAGAGCTGGCGTGGCACCTGCACCGTGGTGTGCTGGCATGCACCAGCCTGGGCACACGGAGCAGGCACCGAGGGATGCTGTAACCTGCCAGGGGCTCCCTGGGGACGTGCTGGCACTCGGGGGGGTGGGTGCTGCTGGCTGTGACAGTGCCCCAAGGCCGGGCATTGCCCGCAGGCAGGTGCCCAGCAGGCAGTGGGCACTGTGAGACCCCGTGGGGTAAGTGCCAGGGCCAGGCACTCTCTGCAGGGTGCGGGGCCTTGGACAGCCCTGGGAAGAGGGTACAGGGGCTGCTTCATGGTCCTGGTCCAGCCTTGGCTCACAAACCCCAAATTATTGCTGGGCCAGGAGCCGGGGGCATTAAGGAGCTGCATGGGGACAAACACCTCACCCTGCCCACCCTGCCCCGTGCCAGGGCGAGGGAGCTCGGTGGGTCTGGATTTGTTCCCCGCCTGTTTCGTGCTCGGGGCCCTCAGAGCAGGGCCTGCAGAGTTAACACCAGCCACGCCAGCTCTTGGCCGCCGGCACATGCTCTGCCCGGCCCTGAACCGCCGCCAGCTCCTGCTCCGGCAACAACAGCCCCCATTGTGTGCCAGGCGCCCTGCGCCAGCACCCAGCTGCCGCCCGGGCCCAGGGTGCAGCGCAGGGCCACAAGTGGACTTTGTATCCCTGCTTTGGGCTGCTGGGTGGTGCTTTGCTGCTTGCTTTTTTTTTTTTTTTGCTTTTTTTTTTTTTTTTTTTTAATAGGAAGCGAGGAAAACAGGGCGTTCGGCTCCCGGCGTTTCGCCCAGCCACTCTGCAGCGAGCTGGGAGGAAAATATTTTTTTAAAGACAATTACTTGGCTCTTTTTGCATTTTATTTTGCCTTTTTTTTTTCCTTTATTTTTCCTTTTTTTGGCCTTTCATTTTGCTTTTTTGCCTTTCATTTTCCTTTCTATGCCTTTTTTTTTAAACTTTCTGCCTCTTTTTTTTTCTTTTTTCACCTTTCCCCCCCTTTTATTCCCCCAGCTTTCTTGCCTTTTTTTTTTTTTTCCTTATTTGCTGCTTTTTTTTAGGTTTTTTGAGTCTCTCCCTACGGTGGCCCCGGGTGCATCGCCTCCGAGGGGCTGTGTTTACCCAAGTGGCACCATGTTTGTCACCGGGGCTGGCTTGCTCCGGTGTCTAAATATGTGGTGGAGGCACGTGACAGCGGGAGCAAACATCCTCTGCTGGCTGCCAGCGCCGGGGCCGTTCCTTCTCCCGTAGGACTGGGGCTGAAGCCTCCCAGCTGCTGCACCCAAACGCTGCCTCAGGGCTCAGCCCAACCCTTCAGCTGTTTTGGGGTGAAGAAGGGGATCTGTGCTCCCCACCCCAGGCTGCCTCGTGGGGCCCAAGGCAGGATCTGTCCCTGCTGTCCCATTCCCACCGGTGCAGGAGAAGCACCCTCTGTGTTCCAAGTGGGGAAACTGAGGCACAGCTCCTTACTTGCAGGGGCAAATCAGACTCGTGGGGGAGGATTTTCCTGCTGGATCCTGAATCTTTTAAAATCAACATTTTGGGGCCTTTTGGGCGCAGGCTGGTGCCGTAGCAGAGATAAGGGTTCTCACACACCGCTCCTGCTCCCGTGACACTTTGGACGTGGGTGAGCTCTGTGCAAGGAGCATCCCTGGCTGAGCAGGGGGTGGTGGGGAAGGTGCCCAGCCCAGGTGTGCAGGAGGGCACTTGGCAGCACGGAGGCAGCAGGACCCACGCTGGCACTCCCCACCTGCCCAGCCATCCTGGCCGTGCTCCCAGAGCAGGGAGGAGGGGGAAGGCAGTGCCACGGGCCAGGAAGCCGAGCCAAATCTCAGCCCAGTGATAATGTTGAACATTGATTTCTGTATTCCCCTTCCTCCGGCCTGGCAGGACTGTGGGATGTGTGGAGCCAACAGCTCCTGCAGCCAGAGCCTCCACCGTGGGGCATCCTGCATCCGTGTGTGCCCTGCATCCCAGCCAGCTCTGAGGCCCAGACCTGCTGGGGGGAGCTTCACGGCAGAAAGAGGCTCCAAACAAAGGGTATTTTGGAGGAATGGAGGCACCATTTCTGAATCCAGGGGGGGTTTGGCTGTGAGCAGGCCCTTCTGGGTGCTCGGCTGTGTCCAGCATGTGCCATCCTGGTCCCAAATCCCAGCCCTGCCCTGGGCACTGGATACCCCTGACACCCCAAACATCCCCAACGCCCCCCCGACACCCCCATGCTGCACCTGGGTCTGACACTGAGGTGGGAGCAGGGCTGTGGGGAGTGCAGTGCAATCCCTGGGCTCCAAAGTGTCTCAGGGTTTCAGGTCACATTCCCAAATACCTGCAGCCCCAGCCTCCTGCACAGAGCATGAGTCTCTCCAGGCTGGTGCATCCCAGACCTGCCACGGTTCTGGTGCAGGTGTCACCCTGCTCCTGGCCCATCCTTCCACCAGCCGTGGAGGGGCCGTGGCAGCACTGGCACCCCAGAGCAGCCCCGCAGCACCATAAACCCAGCTCCAGCCTTGGAACTGGGAAGTCTGTCTCGAAACCAGTCCGACTAGAATAACTGGGAAGGCAACTGTGGTTTCTTTTCAGGAAAAAAGAGATCTTGAAAAAGAACTGAAACTGTTTTCATTTGGACAAAAATATTCCTAGACATTTTTCCACATTTTGCCAGCACGAAAGAGCATTTGCTTTTCATTTTTCAATGGAAACCCAGAGAAATGTAATTGAAAATGATGTTTTCCCTGAGAAAGAAGAAAAAGGCAATTACTGTTAAAAATCCATTTTGGTAAAAACAAAGCAACTTGGTGAAAGAAAACCCTCCCCAAAGCAGGCCTGGCCTGTGCTGACACAGTTTCCCCTGAGCTCTAATCCTGCCGGGTGCCGCACGCCGGCCGCTGGTCACTGACTCCCTGGTGTCCGGAATGGCCGGGAGCTGGAAATGGCCAGGAGCCAGCACTGGCCTGACAGCAGGAGTGGGACACAGCAGGACACCCCCACCATGTCCCACCACGTCCCCACAGCCCGCCTGCATTTTGGAGCGGGGTGTGAAGCAAACATGAGACGACCTCAAACACTCAGTCCCATGGTGCTTTTTGGAATAGTGATAATTAAATTCAGACTTTTTTCCTTTCAAAATGCCCTGGAAAAATCCAATCACTTTGCAAATCAAAATAAGCATTTCCAATTAATCCTCTAACTTGAACCACATGGCTTTTAGGGAACGCGGTTGCACTCTGCTGAGACGCTATTTTTAAACCGGTGACGGCTCCGGCGATGTTCCGAGCGTGCTGCAGACAGGCACGGCACGGCCCGGGCCGCCAGGGGCTGCCCAGGGAGCTCGGGGGCTTTTGTTCCCCTCGCTGTCCCCCCGGTGTGCAGGCGGTGCCCCTCGGGCAGCGCAAGGGCAGGTGACAATTCTGGCTGCAGGGACACGGCTCGAGGCTCCCTGGGCTCAGCTTTGCTCCTCCAACAGTGGTGGCCACTGTGGCAGAGGGGACGGACACCCACAACCTCCTGCTCCCTCCAGCCGAGGGTTCCCAGCAGCAGAACTTCCACATTCCTCCCCTGGCTGGAGTCTGAAGCTGCACAAACCCATCCCAGGCTGCCTGGGCACCGGGGCAGTGCCGGGGACAAGGGTGGTTGGGGGTGTGGGGACAGCGCCCACGTCACAGAGGGAGCATGAGGACACTAAAGCGTCCCCCCAGACTCTCTCCTGGATTACTGCAGAGACGGTGCCAGTGGGGAAAAGACCCTCTTGCAAGGCCACCATGCCTGGCACCACTCCCAGCTGTGCCAGTGGGAGGAACTGGTGGCATACTGAGTCACCTTCCCTTCTGACACCTCTTATGTCTCTGGGGACAGGAGCCCTGAGCCCGTGGTGGACAAAGGCACCCAGGTGAGGGATGGGGTCAGCTCCTGCCTCCTGGTCCCTGTCCCTGCCCCACTCCAGCAGTGGCATTTCCAGGGCCCCTCCCTGGCGGTGCCAAGGCAGTGCTGAGCAGTGCCAGCTGCCACCCGCTGGGCCTGGGGGGTTATTTTTAGCCCTGGCTGGGGATTTGGGTGCTAAGCAGCCGGCACCTCACAAGCTGATTTGAGCACTAAGCTGAAAAGCTGGGGACGTGGCCAAGGCAGGCACGGATCCGGCCCCGGCCCCCACCTGCCCCCGGTGCTGGGGAAAGGGGAGCCGAGCCCTCTGGGAGGGGGTGATGGTGAGCCTGAAGAGCTCTGGGCTGGTACCCCCATCCTGCTGCCGTGCCTGTCACCCCCCAGTGCCCAGGGGTGCCAGGGGCAGTGACACGGGGGGAATGGGGCTGTTGGATCCCCTCCAGGCCGTGGGGGCTGGCGCTGGGAAATGCCGCCGTGGGCTTGGCGAGGCGGGAGCAGGCCCCAGCCAAAGTCAACTCAGCCACCGACATTCCCAGGCTCCGTGTGCTGATGGACGCCCCAGTGCCTGGGGCCAGGGCAAAAGGGGTGCTATCCACCCCCCCAAATCCTCCTCTTCCTCACACGTGTGCTCCTGCACGTGTTTCTCCTCTGGGACTGTTTTGGGAGCAGCCAGGAGCCTGCAGCATCCCCTCTCCTCAGAGGCTGAGGCTGTGGCGGGGCCAAGGTTGGGTTTGGCACTGCTTTGGGCACGGAGCCAGCACCTGGAGCTGGAGCCATGGAGATGCTTGGGGCCCAGTTCATCCCACTGTGGGGATACTGTGCAGCACCCACGTCCTCTGTGCAGGGAAAAAGTAGGGTGCTGAGCTGCTCTGAGAGCTGTGGCAAAGGAGGGATGGCAGGGCGAGACACTGGAGTTCTGACAGTGCCCTTGGCCTCAGCCCAAATCTTCTCTCTTTGTTCCCTAACCAGCTCCTTGCCACCTCCATCACCTCCTGCCCATTCCTCGTCCCCTATGCTGGTGTCATTCCCCTGGGGACACCAGCATGGTGACATGCTGTGGGTGGCTCATCACAGCAGGTGAATGGCAGGAGGGCTGACCTCAGCCTGTCCCCCCCGTCGCCCCTCACCAGTTCCAGGGTGGTGCCCGCCGCTCGCAGAGCCCGCAGCCTCCCCGCCATGCCAGCTGGCTGCCAGCCCCGCCTGGCACCGGGGCCTGCCCGCTCCTGCCCGCACATGCCAGCGGCAGCGCCGGGCCCAGCCCCGGTGCTCGGCACCCGTGCCAAGGAGCGCGGCCTGACCCTGCCGGCACCGCGTCCGGCCCCGCACGTCACGCTCGGCTCTCGCACCACGATGGGCTCGCTCCCCGCAGCGGGCTCGTGGCACCCGGCACCCGCCGTGCCTGGCATGGGCAGCGGGGATCCAGCCGGCTCCGCTCCCCCTCCCGAGGGAGCCGCAGCATCTCCGGCTGCGCCCGGGCTGGTGGGTGTTTGGCAGACGGGCATGGAGGCGGCTCTTGGCACTGTACCTGTGCCAAGCAGGCGGCTCCGAAATGCTGCTGGTGCCAGCGGGGCATGGCTGGACCCCAGCGGTGGCCCGGGGGAGCTGATGGGGGTGAAAATGGGGACCAGCCCCAGCCCTCCCCTGGTCCTGCCAGGCAGGGTTAGGGGGGTGCTGCGGGAGGAAGGAGGCGGAGGCGTGCGGCGTCCGGCCATGCCGTGTGGGCTTCCCAAGCTGCTCGCCGTTCATTTCAGAGTTTATTAAGAGCTGGGCTTTGTCAATAAGGCACCATATAAAGCACATTGTTGTCTCTTAGCAACCTTAACTAGTTTAAGAAGAATTTTGTTTGGTTTTTTTTTTTTTTTTTTAATATAGAAGAAATTCACCAGGAAACGGCTGCGCCAGCCGGGTTCATCCGGGAGCACCCGCTCTTCCCGCACGAGTCAGCGGCACAGCACAATGGCTTGGCCACTGCTCCAGTCCCAGCTCCCGGCGAGCAGGGCCTGCTCCCAGTTACAGAATGGGAGTGCAGGGAGCACTGGGAGGCTGCTGGGGAAGGACACAGATCCAGAGATGGCGATGCTGGTGATGGGGACATCACCAGGCTCTGCCAGACCCCCTCTGGGCAGCCTGCAGGAAGGGGGGGAGGGTGTGGAGTGACCCTGTACCCGGTTTGAGGACAGGAGGGAGCCCAGGCCATGCCCCATTATTCCCCGTGTCCCCAGCCCGGGCCCTGCACAGGGGCTGGTGGGGTGCCATGGCCAAGGGCACCAGGCAAGTGGTGGCAGAACCACAGGTCCTCCACTCCTGCCAGACTGGGACCAGAATGGGTGGAGACAGGGCTCCCACCACATCCCTGCCTGCTTTGGACTTGGATAACTGGGCCCCAGCCTCTCACTCTGCGTGGTGCTGGAGCTGGTTAATGGCAAACGGCGCCTGGGAGCATTAACCCAGGCGGGGGGGTGGGAAGGGGGGGTACAAACAGGCGCTGAGGGTGAATCTGCAACCGCAGGAAGTCAGTTATTAATTCGAGGGAGACGTTTTGCCCCTTGATTTACTGTCATCAGGCCTTTATGTAACGGCAGGGAAAGGGTGGGCAATGCTGTGGGGAGGGGGTGGATGAGGTTGGGTGCAGTCCAGCACCCCCCCAGTGCCCCCTTCTGCTGCTTCCTGAGCCCCCCCAAGGTGAAAGGAGAAGGGGATCAGGGTGGGAGCCCACCGGCTCAGTGTGCCACTGTGTGCCAGGGGAACACGGGGGACCCTGAGAGAGTCCTGTGCCTTCCCCATGGGACTTCCTCCTCCCTGCCCCCCCAGTTCTCAGGCTGGGGCCCGGCAGGCTGTTGACATGGCTGGAGCCTCATGTCCTCATGTCACCTCCTGGGTCGGGGGACAGGAGCTGGCAGAGCAGCTGCTGCCTGCGCGGTGCTAGCGTGCAAACACGGGGGTGTTTGTGCACGGATGCACTTGCACATGTGGATGGAGGTGCACGTGTGACCACGTGGGCACGTGCACATTCCCGTGCGTGTGCAGATGTGTGTGCACACGGAGGTTTAGCACGCATGTTCAGGTGTGTGTGTGTGCACACATGTGCACCGCTGTCCGCTCAGCACACACCACCATGCACACGCTGAGGAAAGGAACACGCGTGCACACGCAGTGGGGACAGGGGACACGCGGGGTGTGGGACCCCCAGCAGCCCTGTGCCAGCACTGAGTGCCAGGGGACACGGCAGCCCTGTGGCAGAGGCCACGAGACGTGTCAGAACCCCAGGGCTCTGTGGCAGGGGGACACGTGGGGTTCCAGGGGACACGGCAGCCCTCGGTGCCGGCAGGCGGGTGGCCCGGGCGGGAGAGGGCTGGGGGATGCAACACTCCCCTGCCTTCAATTGGCTGAGCGATAAATAAATAAAAGGGAATTAAATAAATAGAGGCGAGTCGGTTTATATAATCGCTGGTACAGTTTGTCCTGAACCTCTGCACGGATTAGAGAGCTGGCACCGGCCGTGGGTCATTAGCAGCTGGGCTGAGCCCCCCCAGCGCGACTGCCCCGGCCCCGGCCCCGCCCGCGGCCCCCAGCCTTGCCCCCTATTTACCTATGCGGGTACTTTTTAACGAGAAACCTTGGGAAGGGCCGTGTGCGTGTGTGCATGTGTGAGCTCTGCAAACGTGCACAGAAGGGCACACGGCTGTGTGCGGGCACCTGCCTGTGCCCAGGTGTGCCCGAGCAGGTTGGTGTGTGTGCAAGGAGCTCTGTGTGTGTGTGTGTGTGTGTCCATTCTGTGTGCGTGTGGGGGGGGGTGTGCACAGGAGTGTGTGCATGCACATGTGTTTTCAAGTTTGTGTGCATGGGGGCCAGCACACACATGTGCCTCAGCACGTGGTGTGCATGTGCAGACGTGTGTGTGTGGGCACCTCACACCTCTGTGTACAAGCACGTGTGGTTTTTCCCCCTCTGCTCAGGAAAGCACCTTTCTCCTGCAGCTCCAGTTTCTTCCTGGGTGCTGGGGTGTTCCTGCAAAACCTTTTGGTTTCTTTCCTGCCTTTTGGAGCAGCACCTGGGAAGTGCGTTTGTTGGGGTGTGTGGGGAGCCCCCTCAAAAAGTGTGGCACCCAGGGCAGGAGGCATCAGTGTGCCCCAGGACACACTGGGTGCCAGCTGGCCAGGGTGCCCATTCCCCGCCGCCCCTCCCCAAACACCCCCAAACGCCCCCGGGCCCACCGTCACCCACACACCTCGACTCCCCTCCTCAACTGCCCCAAATTCTCCGCGTGGCCACGGCCGGGGATGGCCTGCGGGAACCCCGGATGTCCCCGGGCTCATCCCGAACTGTCCCCACAGTGCCCCGCGGGGCGCCCCGAACTCCGCGCTGCCGCCCGGTGCTGGGGCTGAGTGTACCCGTGGCGTGCTGTGCCCGTGCCCGTGTCTGCGCTGCTGCCGGTGCCGGTGTCCGTTCCACTGCCCGTACCCGTTCCCGTGCCAGTGCCCGTTCGCGTGCCGGTGCCCGTTCCCATGCCCGTTCCCGTGCCGGTGCCGGTGTCCGTGCCCGTGCTGGTGCCGGTGCCCGTTCCCGTGCCCATTCCCATGCCCGTGTCCGTGCCGGTGCCGGTGCAGATGCCCGTTCCCGTGCCCATTCCCATGCCCGTGTCCGTGCCGGTGCCGGTGCAGATGCCAGTGGCCGTTCCCGTGGCCGTTCCCGTTCCCATGCCCGTGCCCGTGGCCCGTGCCCGTTGCCGTGCGCGCTCTTCTGCTGCCATCTAGTGCCCCCGCACGGCGAGTCCCCGCCTGGCGCTCATCGCCCGTGGCCTCCCGGGCAGTGCCTCAACTCGGTGGGCCCTGGAGAAGCCACCTGTACCTTGGGGACCCCTTGGTGCCCTCTCTGGAGGGTGCCGGCGGGCTGGGCCCCATGGCTTTGGAGCCTGAGGTGGTGGCGGGCCCTTGGCTCTGGGGGACGGGAAGCAGCATTCCCCCTGGAAACCGGGAGAAAGCCACCAGAAGCTCCCACCAGCAGCTCGGTGCCCGGGAAGGGCTCAGCGGCGCGGGTTGCTGCAATGGCACTTGGATGTGCCGCCACGCCCTTGCCCGCAGCCACCCCCATCTCACCGGGCACAGGCTGCGCTGGAGGAGTGCAGGATCCTGGTTTTACCCACCACTGACCATCCTAGTGCTTTTTGTCCCTGAAGGGACCGTGCCACGCAGGGACCACGGGTGGCACCAAGCCCAGGCAGCACCGGCCACCCCGCTGCCACTGCAATCGTGAGTGCCCGACCCACGGATGCCACCACAGCCGTCCCCGACAGAGCCATTCAGTGCAGGATGACGGAGAGCAGCTCTCCTGCCTCTCTCCCGCCTCTCCCCAGCTCCCTGAGATGGATGGGCGCCTCGCCCTGCGCTCGATACCTGCTGACTCAGGGGCTCGTGTGGCAGCGCCGGCGGATCGAGCTCCGCATGGCTGCCGGGGCTCGGCAGTGCATCCTGAGCCCGCGGAGCTGCTGTGCGGCTGCTGGCCCTGCCCAGCGACAGGGGCTGATCGATGGGGTGTCAGCAGAGATTCAGGCTCCTTGGGGCTTTGCTCAGGGACGTCTCGGCAGGAGATGCCGCAGAGGTATTTTTAGCCACGTAATTCATAGCTACCTCCAGCCTGATTAATTTTTTTCTCCCTTGGTCAATCCATCACACACCCTGCCCCGGCGGATGGATGCGTGCCGGGAGCTGGGCGTGCTGGGAGGGGCTGAGGCAAAACCTGGACACTGGGTCCATTTCAGAAAGCTTCATTTCATTCTGTTTGCAATGGAGTAAAACAAAACACCTGTATGAGGGACCCCAAATGCTGAGAAAACCCCTGTCTCAAGTGCTCCAGCAGGCCAGGGTGAGTGCAGTGGTGAACACCCGTGAGGCAAAATTGGTTCTGGGACTGTGTACTGACCTGGACCAGCTCCTGGGGTGCTCCAGCCTTTCCCAGGACACTTCCCCAGCCATAGATGCCAAAATGGGAGCCAGGGAGGGGCTGCAGCATCCCACATCTGTTGTCTCTGGTGAAAGCATTTCCACTTAGGCCTGATTCAGCAAAACTGTGTTTTCCCAATTGCTGCTGCACCCAGGATGAGGACACACCGTCCTGCGGGCTGCCAGCATCTCCCAGGGATGCAGGCACAGAGGGCGGATGAGGCAGCTGATGCGCTTGTCCCCTCGTTGGGAAATGTCAGCTTAGGGAGCTCAAAGGACAGCTCTGATTTGGGCTTTAGGCTCCCGTTTGTGCTTGCACCCCCCCCTTTCTGCACCCTCACAAACTCTGTGAGCGCCACGGATCCAGCTGCCCCCGTGGGACCCAGCAGTTGTGGGTGCAGCGCAGGGCACGCAGCAGTGGGGTCACCCTGACACCCCTTGGTGGCCCTGGGCTGCTGCCAGCGCCTCTTCCGGCCGGCCGAGCGTCACCCCCCGCCCCCGTGTCCTGGCGCGCCCCAGCGTCCCTGCGCAGCGCGGGGGCCGCCTCAAAGGAACGATTTTCTCGCTCTGAAGCCCCGGCTCTGTTCGGCGTCAGGCAGGGCAGTGGGATGCCGGGGCAGCGTGGGTGCTCCCGAGGGAAGGGGCACCGTGCTCCCGCTGGGCACGGGAGCTGCCAGTGCCCCCCACCTCCAGCCCTTTGATTCTGGCCCAGCCTTTTGCCCTGGAAACTGCAGCTGCCCACGGCAGGGTCGTGCAGGGCGGGATCTGATCTCCGCTCCCTGTGCTCTGTGCCTGAGCCACAGCAGAGCTGGCATGATGCCAGGCACCATCCCTGCATGAGGAGAGGACACCCCAGTGTCCCCAGGGCTTGGCTCTGACTGGGTTTTTGGGGTTCCTGCAAGCCTGAGTGCCAGTGGCTTGTGCTTCCTGGCAGGAATCTGCTCAGCCTGTTCTGCTTCCCAGTTCTCCTGTCCTGGGAGATGTGTGGGATCCCCTGCAAAGGGTGATGGGTTCTTGGGAGCTTGGGTACTGCGTCCCCTGGCTCAAGATTTTGCTGTGAAGCTGCAGAGAGGTTCCTCTGCTTCCCAAAATCAGTCCAGGCTGGTGCCCAAAGCAGTCTTAAATCCAGTTTAAGGCAATTCACAGCCCCTGCCTTGGGCCAGCGCAGGTGCTGGGGGATGGACAGACAGACAGACAGACAGACACCCAGGCCCCCTTCTGGTGCCATCTCAAGGACAGGAGCTGAAGGGATTGGACAGGGCTGGCAGAGATGGGAGGGGGCTCACACCAGCAGAGACCTTCACTGCCAAGCAGGGAGATGCTGTTTCTTGCCAGCAGCAAAGATTTCTCCAAAACCATGTGAGTAAAGGACCTGGAGTGAGCTGGGTCAAGGACAGTCAGGTTGGGACCCAGGGCAAGGCTGGGATCGGTGGGAAACAACAGAAATGCAAACCCCTGGAACAGAAGGATGACCACTGAGCACACATGGGTCAGGTGTTCCACCCCAACCCTCCCTCCTTGCCTTGATCCCAGCCAGGGCCGTGGCACAACCTTCCTGTCCTTGGCCCCAAGTCCCTCTTCTGCCCACGATCAGCTTCCCCGTCCAAAATCAAACAGCCGAGGGGTCCCTGCACCCCTGACCCGGCCGCCCTCACTCACCATCCACCAGGTCTTGGCCCTCACGTCGTAGCAGAGCTGCCACCTCACGGAGCCCCCGGCGGGTGCCGCCGCCCCGCCCGCCGCCTCCATCCCCGGCGGCTACTCCGGGAGGCGGCTGGCATGGCGCCCTGCTCCCAGTGCCATCACAGAGACTTTTTCCCCTCAAAAAGGTCCCAGGGCAGCTCCCAGCTCTGCGGAAAAGTAGCTGGATGGAGGCGAGGAGTAACCCCAGTCCGGGAGTTCCTGGGCTGCCCCCGGGGAGGCGGGTCGGCTGCTCTGGGTGGGTTGGTGGGTGGTCACTGCCGGGCAGAGGCTGTGCCCGCGGCGGGACGCGCCAGAGGGACAGCACCCACGTCAGCGGGACAGAGGGACTCTGGTGGGTGGGACAGCAAAGGGATGTGCTGGGTCTTGGAGGGTTTGGGAGCTGCTTTGGCTTTGCCTGCCCAGGGAAGGGGCTGCTGCAGGTACCACCTACAGCCCGCCAGCCTCCGCTCCAGGGACCCCGGCATGGCCCCATGTGGGTGATGGGCTCCCCTGTCACCTGGTCCAGAGCTGTCCTATGTCCCCAACACACATGTGCTCAGATGGGATCACCCTCCTTCTCCTTCTCCTTCTCCTTCTCCTTCTCCTTCTCCTTCTCCTTCTCCTTCTCCTTCTCCTTCTCCTTCTCCTTCTCCTTCTCCTTCTCCTTCTCCTTCTCCTTCTCCTTCTCCTTCTCCTTCTCCTTCTCCTTCTCCTTCTCCTTCTCCTTCTCCTTCTCCTCCTCCTCCCCTCTAGCTCTGTAGAAACCCAGGCATGAAAAGGGGATGTTTGGGAGCCTCCCCTGAGGATCTGGGGGAGCTGGACACCAGCAGAGCTGTGGGGGCTGGTCTCTGCTCCCAGTGTGGGGGCAGGATCTGTCACGGGGGATTCCTGGCCCGGTCAGCCTGGTCCTGGCATGACCTGTGAGGAGGTCAGAGGTGCCTCAGGGGTCACATCCTTCTGGCCCCACTGTTCCACGTGCGCTGTGGGGTTCCCCAAAGGATCCCAGTGGGGGTCACATCTGTCCCCTTCCCTCTGAGCCTGCTCCCTGCTCCCCAGCCCGGGATGAGCCATCCTGGATTTTGGGCTTTGCCAAGGGAATCCTGACCCCAGGGAGTGCTCAGTGCTCTCAGCTGTCCGTGTCACCATGTCCATTTCACATCCTTTCTCCTGGGAATTAGGATTTGATTTGGAGTTTGGGGGTCGTGGGCTCATCCCCCCCCCATGCATGGCTGGATAGCCAGCTCTGGCTTTGTTATTCTCAGGGACAATCAGATCCTTCCCAGTGCTGCCTACTGGGACAAACTGATCCCTGCTGGGTGCCCTGCCTTCCCCCTATGCCCCCTGTGCCCCCTGTGCCCCTGCCCTCCTGCCTGCTGCTGCTTGCAGACTTTCCAACCCCAGGGTTTTGCTGCAGGGATTGAGAAAGTTTTTTTAGGAAGTCTGAGTTTTTGTGTTTTTTTTTTTTCTTTTTAAGGCCCAGGAGTCACAGGAGAAGCTGAGTTTATGCTGAGCTGGACATTTGATGACATTTGGGGATATTCAGACAAGAAGCTTCAGGGATGGAGCCATGCTGCTGCCTGGGGCCCAGGGGGCTTTGGGCACCACCACAAACACAGTGCCAAAGGATTTTGGGATGGGTGAGATGGCTGTGTGGGAAGGGAAGCAGCACGAGGGGCAGGTTGCAGGAATTCAGCTCCTGGAAAAAATTAATTTCAAGGCATGGAGATAACTTCCTGATTTACTTTTTTTCCCTGAACACTATCTTTTTTAATCCTTAATTTTGATCAAAAGCCAGGCCTTTTTTTGGGAAAAGAACTCTGGAGTTTCTCATGAACACTTTCCTTTCCAATGAGACTTTTTTTCATCCAAACAAGGGTTTGGGGCAGAAAATAAACCCAAAGTTGAGACATGGTTGCAGCTCAGAGCTGGTACCAAGGCACTGGGCAGCAGCAGGTGCTGGGGGGTGGCTCAGACAGATTGAGCTGAATGATGAAAATCTTCCCATTTGGAATCTTCCAGAATTGCTGTTTGGCTTGGAAAAGGTGGCTTTAAAGGGGTGTGTGATAATGTGAGTGTGTGTGAGGGCACAAGCAGGCAAGTGTGTGTGTGACAGGAGTGTGTGTGTGACATGTGTGTGTGTGACATGTGTGTGTGTGATACGAGTGTTTGTGTGACATGTGCGTGTGATACGAGTGTGTGTGTGACGAGTGTGTGTGACACGATGTGACAGGAGTGTGTGTGTGACATGTGTGTGTGTGATACGAGTGTGTGTGTGACGAGTGTGTGTGACAGGAGTGTGTGTATGACGTGTGTGTGTGTGTGACAGGAGTGTTTGTGACATGAGTGTGTGTGTGATACGAATGTGTGTGTGACTGTGTGTGACAGGAGTGTGTGTGTGATGTGTGTGTGACACAAGTGTGACACGAGTGTGTCTGTGCCCCACGTGTGCCACATGCGGGCGATGCACTGATGCTGAGCAGAGCAGACACTCCTGCTGGAGGCAGCTCTGGTGCCCCAGGGCTGGCAGAGCAAGGAGGAGATGCCATGAGACAGCACCAAAAATACACTGCGAGGCCTTGGTGGGCTGGGAAGAGCCTCTGGCATGTTGCTGCTGTGGGGAAGGGCTCTGGGGTGTCTGGGGGGCCCTGAAGCTCCTGCTGTGGAAGTGCCATGTGCCAGAGCTGGAGGTGCCAAACCCTCCTGGTCCATGACCAGGGACTTGATGGGGGTCTGGAAGTGCTTTGACAGGCACTGGGAGGCAGAAGCGGGTGAGAGACCCCAGAGTGAGGGGTGGGAGGGCAGGAGGTGGCCTCAGCGCTGAGCCCCCCCTGGCATGGGCCCACTCTGCCATTCCTGGGGCAGGCTGTTGGGAAGCAGAGCCAGGAGAATGGATGTGCTGGGGAGGGGGCTGGGGCTGAGCCAGCTGCTCCAGCCGGAGGACCTGGGGGTTTGCTTTGGCATCTCAGCACTGCCCAGGTGATCCTGCCTCCTCTGGCTCGTCATTGGTGCAAAGCCCAGCTCTCTATGCCTCAGTTTCCCTGGCAGGAAGGGCTGTGCCCACTGCTGCCCACCATACCTGTATCCCCCAGGGCCTTGTCCCTGGAGAAGGGAGGGAGGTGGCAGTGGGGCTGTGCACAGCTGGGCCTCCCTGCTGCCCAAACTGGGGCAGCCCTGCCTGGGCTGTCACCTCACGGGGCTCTCTGTGCTCGTGTGGGGGTAACGGGGGGTGTGCAGGTGTGTGAGGGCGCACATGGATGTCCAGCTGCCACATCTCCTGCCACCAGTGTCTCCAGTACTGCCCTGTCAAGGGGCTGGGGCTGCTCTGGGAGGGTCAGGCCCTGCTGCTTGTTTGGGACCACTCATTAGTGATGAGGGACCGGTGTGAGGGTCAGGCCAGGGCACTCAGTCCCACAGGTAGCCTTGTGTGCACGTCTTCCCTTGCCGTTCTGTGCCTCAGTTTCCCTCGGAGTCTCTTTTCCCCCTGGTGTTCCTGATGCCACTTTCTGCTGGTCCCTGCAAGATGCAATGATCCCATGGGAGTAAGGTGGTGACACCTTTGCTAGAGCCACCAGGATCAGCAGGATGGCAGCATGAGCCCATCACCTGGCTCCATGGCAAGAGGAGGCAAGCGGGGACAGGATGAAGCCCTGTCTGAGCTCATGTCCCCAGTGATGGAGGTGGAGGTCTCTGCTTTACTCCCCTGTGGGACCCCTTCCATGAGGGCCAACATCTGGAGCTGGGCCCTGGTCCCTGTCTGGGACCATGACAGCTTCTGCAGCCCTTGAGCTGGGATCACTGCCCAGATGTGAGCATTTTTTGGGATGTCACATTTGGCGGCCAAGAGGAGAGAGGGCACAACAATGGGGGGTGACAACGACAGTGTGTCCCTGCTCAGACCCATGTCTGAACATGCCCAGCACGGCCCGGGAGGGGGGCGTGCCTGGGGGGAGTGCGGTAAATTCTGCACCCCAAAGCCACCCCCCTTTAGGGCAGAACACAGCTCCCCCTGCCCAGCCAGACCCCACCCTGCCAGGGAAAGGAGGGCACCACATCCCCCCGGGGCTGTACGAGCCAGCCAGGCCCAGCCTGGACAGGACCCCCCGCCCGTTCCGCGGGGCGCTGCGGCTGTGCCGGGCCGTGCCGTGCGTTCCTCGTTCCGTGCCGTGCCGTGCCGAGAGTTCAGCGCTCAGTGCCGTGCCGGGCCGTGCCGTGCTGTGCCGGGCCGTGCCGTGCATTCCGCGCTCCGTGCCGTGCCCTGTCGTGCCGGGGGGTGCCGTGCCGGGCGGTGCCGTGCCGTGCCCTGTCGTGCCGGGGGGTGCCGTGCCGGGCGGTGCCGTGCCGCGCCGTGCCCTGCCGTGCTGGGCGGTGCCGTGCCGTGCCGTGCCCTGCCGTGCCGGGCGGTGCCGTGCCGTGCCCTGCCGTGCCGTGCCGGGGGGTGCCGTGCCGTGCCGTGCCCTGCCGTGCCGGGCGGTGCCGTGCCGAGCCGAGCCGTTCCGAGCGTTCCGCGCCCCGGCCCCCCCCGGGACCCCAGACCCGGCTCGGCCCCGGCGCCGGGCGGGGCTCGGGGGCGGTGCCGCGCGGGCGGGGGCGGCGGTGACGTCAGGCGCTGTCCGCGGTGCTGAGGGAAGATGGCGGCGCGCTAGAGCCGGGCGGCGGCCAGGGCCCCCCGCGCCCCCCGCGCCCCCCGGCACCCACACCGCCGCCATGTCGCTGCTCTGCGTCGGAGGTACCGGGGCACGGGGCACGGGCCGGGCGGGGGGCGCGTGCCGCGCGGGGACGGAGCAGAGCCCGGGGCGGAGAGGGGGGAGCGCGGGGCTGCGGGGCCGGCGGGGCTGAGGGGAGTGCGGGCAGGAGGAGGCGGTGAGGCGGGGGGGTCGTGGGAACGGCTCCATTCACGAGCGCCCGGCGCGTGGATTTATGAATGAACCGGCGGGGGCGCGCGCGCGGCGCGGGAGCCGGCAGCGGGGGTGGGGGAGGGGCGGGGGTGTGGGCGCGCCCTGCCCGCACAGGGATCCCCCGGAACCCCCCGGGATCCCCCGGAACCCCCCCGGGATCCCCCCGAACGCTGCTCCTGACCCTAAAACCCCGCCGGGAGGGACGGGGCTCCCTCCGCGCCTCCCGCCGCGCCATGGGGACGGCAGGGGAGGGACGGGGCTCCCCCGGAACCCTCCCTGGCTCCCCTCCCGCTGTGGGAACGGGGCTCCGGGAACAACTCCCGGGCTTCCTCATAACCTCCCAGCGCTGTGGGGCGGGAGCTGCCCCCATAACTTCCCACTGCCGGGGAGGGAGGGGGCTCCCCTATAAAACCCCCCCGGGCTCCCTCCGTCGCCCTCCCCCGCCGTGAGGAGGGGGCTCCCCCCTCGCCGACCTCCCCAGCTTCTCCAGCTTGCCGCCCCCTCAGAGCTCCCTTCTTTCCATCCTGCCCCCTTCGCGTCTCTTCCCACACCCCCTCAAGCACAGACCTCACCGTGCTCACCCCTCAGACACCCCTGCCCGTACACCATCCCCCACCATCGCATCTCTCCCCATATACCCCCCCTACGCAACCCCCCAGGACCCCACCCCTCACGCCTATCCTCAGGCACCCCCATCCTGCAGATGCAGCCCTCTGCATTCCCAACCACCTCCTCATCAAAAACACCCCATCTGTGTCCCCAACACCCCACATCTATCCCCAACGCCCAATTACACCCTGAAGCACCCCTGACCCCTAAAATCCCTCCACTCCCAAAATCATCCATCCCCATCTATCTATGTCTACATTCCCTCAGTCCCCCAAAAATCATCCATCCCCATCTATGTATCTCTACATTCTCACTCCCCCAGACCCCATGCACCCCAAATCCCACACTTTCCCCACTTCCTCTGTGAACCCCTAAGTACCCCCCTCAGATTACAGCCTGAGCCCCAGCCCCACCTCCTGCAGCCCCCTGTGCCCCTGCAGGTGTTGCCCAACCTGGCATGGGGATGCTGGTGGGAGCCAGGGCAGCTGGGAGGGTCAGGGTACGAGCCTGGGGGTCTGGTGCTGTGTGCCCAGTTAGGGGATCTGGTGCTGGTCACCCCATACTGGGATGAACTGGAGGAGTGCACAGGTAGGGGATCCCTGCACCCAGCCCACTGAACCCTGCCCAGTCGGTGCCCAAATGAGTCTTGCAGGCTTGGCCTCAGCCTCGCTGGTCAGTCTGGATTGAATGCTCAGTAAGGGGGGACAGACGTCGAGAGGGGGTCCCTTTACCCCCTTCTCAAGGCCCTGTGACATCCTGATGGGGATGGGGCAGCACTCGTGTGTCTTGGGGTCATAGAATGGAGGTGGCAGAGTGGCAGCTGGGACAAGGGGGGGCATAGAGTGTCTGGGATTCCCCCACCCCAGGTGAAATCTGGAGGAAATGGGGCTCTCCTGGTGCTTCCTGAGTTCATCAGGATGGGGGCTGTGCCCCCTTCCACCCCCTGACGTGTCCTTGTCCTTGAGGTGCTGTCACAGTCCCCTCTCTGGTGGCAGTGCCACAGCTGGTGTGCCCCTGTCTGCCCCCCCAGCCAGCCCCAGATTTCGGGTACTCTCCTCTGGCAGGGGGAGTGCCAGAGGAGAATACCCGAAGTACTGCCACTTAAAGGACTGTCACATGTGGTGACACCCTCGGTGGCGCTGGGGGTGGCTGCTGGGAAGCAGCTCCGAGTGGGCTGGGGCTTCCCCCAGTGCCCCGTCACCACTCGCTGGTCACGCTTCTCATGCTATTTTCGGGGGTCCTGGGGGCGGGGGTGCCGCCCCAAAGCCTCCCCCTGGCTTTTCCTGCCCCTCCTGGGGGGCTTTGGGCCAGGGGGTGTCCCTGTGTGACAGGCACTGGAGTGACCTGGGAGTGTGGGGTGAGTGGGGACAGGAGGGGGTGTCTGGAGTGGCGGGAGGCAGACGGACAGATGGACAGGCGGGTGGATGGGCATCTGGAGAGACAGATGGAGAGACAGAGGGACAGATGGATGAAGGGGATGGGAGACGTGATCACGGAGGCTGAGGGGTGGGTGGGTGGACTGACAGGGGGGTGGAGGGACAGAGGGATAGGAAGGACAGAGGGGTGGATGGAAGGACAGACTGGTGGGTGGACGGATGGAAGGATGGATGGATGGGTGCATGGAGGGTTGGACAGAGGGTTGGATGAAGGACATAGGGATGGACAGACAGATGTATGGGCGGATAGACATAGGGATGGGTGTGTGGAGAGACTGGTGAGTGGACAGAGAGTGGGGTGGACCGGCAGAGGCATGAGTGGGTGAACAGAGAGGGGAGTGGACAGAGAGACAGGTAAATGGATGGACAGAGGGATGAACAAATGGTGGGTGGTGGGAGTAGGCGGACAGACAGGCAAATGGATGGATAGACAGAAGGATGGGTGAGTGGAGAGACAGGAAAATGGACAGAGGGGTGGGTGGGTGGACAGAAGGATGGGTGACTGGAGAGACAGGAAGGACAGAGGCGTGGGTGGATGGATAGAGGGGTGGGAGGATGGATGGACAGCAAGATGGATGGCAGATGGATGGGTGGATGGCTGGAGGGATGGGTGGGTGGAGAGACTGGTAAATGGACAGGTAGCAGGATGGATGTGTGGACAGGCAGAGGGCTGGACAGACAGACAGGCCTGTTGGGGCATGCCAACAGCCCAGCCCAGTTTTCATGCCATTCCTGGCCCAATCTCTGCCAGCTGCCTCCTGCCTCAATTTCCCCAACTGTTCAACACCCCCTGAGAGGAGTCAGATCACCCCAGCCCAGGAAGACCCCAGCTTGTTGATGTCACATGAGTGTCACACTGTCCTCAGCTCCTTGCCTGGGAACTCAGGTTGAGTTTAGCCCCAGGGTGGCACCCCAGGACTCGCCACCCCTGTGCCAGCTTTAGGGACCTTTTGATGGGTGGGAGGGCAGCACATCCTGCAGATGGTGACAGCAGGACTTCTCCCTGGCAGTAGATGACAGCCAGGAAAACCACGTGTTCCCTGGGTAATTGTTTGTTCCTGTCAGCTCGGGTATTTTTGGAGCTTTTCCTTCCTCTGCTCTCCTCTTCCTTTTTGGAAGCAGCAGCTGGTGAAGAATAGTGGGTGCCCCTGGGCCCGGGGGAAGGGGGATCCCTGTCAGCCACAGGCAGGTTCTGGCACAAATGCTCTCTTAGAATAGAATAAAATCAATTTATAATATGTATAATATAATGTATAAATACATTCTATTTCATTTACATAATCATTTTACATCGTGGTGCCAGCCATTCCCAGACTGCCCCCAGGCTCCCAACCTGGTGTCACTCGAGGATCTTTGGGATCCCGGAGCTTTGTGCCAATCCCCCAAGTGTGAATTCCCCATCTCTGGAGCCCTGTGATTCCCTGGGAACATGGCTGCCAGTGACGTCGCTGGTGACCTTCCTTGGGGCAAAAAGCCACCCAGCGTGTCACCCTTTCGGTGGCACAGGGCAGGCAGCCGAGTTAGAGGGTCCCCAATTGTTTTCCGAGGTGATGATTTCCCTTGCCTCAGTTTCCCCGAGGTGTCTGGTGCCTTGTGGCCTCCTCCCAGCCCTGCCAGGCACGTGGCGCTGGCGGCAGCCCCACGTCCCCTCCAGCGCTGGTGGCGGGTGATAAGTGGCTGGCGAGTGGCACGTCTCTGAAATCAAATTACCTTTGATGTCGCCAGGGCTATTTTCATCCCTGCTCGGTCACGTTGGTCCTGCACCCGCTGGCACCCGCGTCATTTAAGCTTTCTCCGGGTGCTGTGTCATTCCCTCCCCGCCTGGTCCCCTCCCGACAGCCCCGAGGACACCCCTGGGCCCCGCCGCCCCCCCCCCGGCACTGGCAGCGTCGGTACCGGGTGTGCTCTGCTCCCTTTGCCCCCCCCCCACTGCAGCCAAAAGCTGGGGACCGCCCCCCACCAATGGGGTAAAGCTGGGGGGTGTCAGCCAGAACTGGGGGGGGGTTCCCGTGGAGCTGAGCAGGATCAGAGGCTCCCTGCACCCCGCAATGGGCAGGATGGGAACCAGCCCCACAGTGCCCCCATGGGGGAGGGCTGGGGTGCAGCGGGGGTGTTTTGGGGCTGTATACGATTTTGGGGGGGCATCTCCTCCACCCCTGGGGCTTTTTTGGGTCAGGGAGGGTCAGGGAGGGTTACAAGCCCCCGACCCACCTGGTTTCCTGCGGGAAATGTGAGTCGGTGGTTTGGGAGAGCCTTAACCCTGGTCCTGCGGGGCTGGTGCCACCCAGATGGGACTCGAGTGGGGAACAGCGTCCCCCAGACCACGGGTTTTCCTCTTGATATGGATGGTAACATCATCTGTTTCTCCAAATAAATCCCAAGTCAAAAGTGTGGGGTGGGGGGGGGGTAACAGCAGAGAAAGGCTGGTCATTTGGGATTGCAAGCTATCCCAGAGTAGTAGGTTTTTGGGGGAGCATTTTCTCCCCTCTGGTGCCCACATCCAACTCATATCTGATCCCTCACCCCCACCTGGCATAAGGGATCCCAGCACTTCTCTCACCTGGCAGCTGGGGGGGGTTGTGGGGGTCAACTGGGACTGGGGTCCTCCCACCCCCTTGACACCCTAGTGGGGATCCCCAGCCTTTCCGCAGGGTCTCAGCCTGATTTTCTTCCCTCCCTTTATACCCACAGTTAAAAAGGCCAAGTATGATGGGCCCCAAGGTAAGTGAGACCCCACCTGAGGGGAGAGGGTGGGGGGCTCTTGGGCTGGTTGGGTGTGGCAGGATCAGAGGAGGGGCTGGGTAAGGGGGTCGAGGGGACCCTTAGCTCTGGAGGCATCATTTGGCAAGTTGGGGACATACACACACAAATGGGGGTGCCCTGGATGGAGCCTGGGGTTCACATCCTACCCTGGCAGATGTAGGATCCCTCCTGGGACTGAGGTGCTGAGGGAGGTGTGTGTGGGGGTGGTAGGGGGCAGTGTTGGGGAGTGGGGACACACTGGGGGTCACTTCACCCTCTGCTTGTTCCTACAGAGAAGTTTAACACCTACGTGACCCTGAAGGTGCAAAATGTCAAGAGCACGACCATCGCAGTGCGGGGCAACCTGCCCTCCTGGGAGCAGGACTTCATGTTGTGAGTGTCCAGGGGTCCCCTGAGCTCCCCCATCTCTGCTGCTCCCCCTTGCCCCCATAAAGAACATGGGGAGTGCCCCACTGTCCTGACCCCAGATCTGATGGGCTCACCTGAGTCCTGGGCCCAAAGGGACAGGTAGAAGCTGGGGTGGTCGCAGGAGGCTGCTGAGACCTGAGGGGGGTTAACTTCATGGGGGTAACCTGATACCTTTCCTGTCCCCAGTGAGATCAATCGGCTGGACTTGGGCCTGACTGTGGAGGTTTGGAACAAGGGGCTCATCTGGGACACCATGGTGGGCACGGTGTGGATCCCCCTCCGGACCATCAGGCAGTCCAATGAGGTAGGGAGGCAGGCACAGGCATCTCCCTGCTGAACCCTAAGGGACATGTGCCACCCCCAGCTGTCCTTTGGGCCAGGCAGAGCCTTCCCCATCCTGCCTGCGCCCACACCCTGTGTGCTGGGGTTGTGGGAAAACAATGGGGGTCTGGGAGCTCTCCTCACCCCATTTCTACCTGACAGGAGGGCCCTGGGGAATGGCTCACACTCGACTCCCAGGTCATCATGACTGACAATGAGATTTCGGGCACCAAGGATCCGACTTTCCACCGCATCCTCCTCGACACGCGCTTTGAGCTGCCGCTGGGTGCGTGCTCCAGGCTCAGCCTGTGTCCTTCCTTACCCTCAGCCCCAGGGGTGCTCATGAGCTTTGGAGATGAGGCTGAGGGTCTGATCCTGTGGCCCCAAAAGCTTGAGGGCTGTTTTGGGGAGGTCTGTGCACCAGCTGGGGTCTTTGCTCTTGCAGATATCCCTGAGGAGGAAGCCAGGTACTGGGCCAAGAAACTGGAGCAGCTCAATGCGATGCGGGACCAGGATGATGTGAGTGCTGCCAGGCCTGGGGTGAGGGGGCAGGGGAAGTGCTGCCAGCAGGTGCCCTCACCAGCCCCTCTCTCCCCAGTATGCCTTCCAGGAGGAGCAGGAAAAGCCTCTGCCTGTACATGGCTCACAGTGCTGTAAGTGCTGCCCTGTCCCTGCCCTGCTGTGGGACCCCCACACCCTCCTTTCCCCACACTGAGGAATTTTAAGTGGTGGGCTCCAAATCTGCTTTGGGGCATTGGATCCCAACCCAAGTGGGTTCAACTTCACCCCATACCCAGTCCCCATCCCCATTCCTGTTGTCCTTCCTGTGTTTGCCAGTGTTTCTCTGCTGTCTCCCAGCTCCACAGTGGCTGAGCCTTCCTGTAGGTGGAGGGGAGCAAGAGGAGCAATGGGGCTGATGAGGACAGTTCCGCTGGGGCAAGGGGCAGCAGGCTGGTGTTGGGGACTGCTGGATGGGGGCTCTGCAGAGGCATTTGGGGTGGCAGCTCAGTTTGTCTCAACACGTCTCAGTTCCCCCTTCTGTAACCACCCCAGGGGCATGTATGGTTCAGTGCCCCTGTGTCCAACCCCAGGCCCCGTCCCCTGTCAGTGCCACCATGCCTGGCCATAGCATTGTCCCCTGCCTGGGTCAGTGACACCATGCCCTCAGGCACTGTCTCCAGTTCAGCTTGGTATCATCATGTTCAGGCCCAGGCAGTGTCCCAGTGCTAGTGTGCCCCATACTGGATACTGTCCCCAGGGCAGTGTCCCCAACCCAGTGTGCCCTCTGGGGAGATGCTGGTTCCTTCCAACCAGCTGCCTCCATCTTTATTGTCTCTGCCCCTTTCTTTGTAGGCAACTGGAATTATTTTGGCTGGGGAGAACAGCAGAGTAAGTATCCTGCCCACTCCTCTCTTCCCAGCCCGAGGGTCCCCAGCACATCCCTCTTTGCCTGGCCCAGGGCTCAGAGGACCTGGAGCTTGGGTCTAGCCTGTGGCCTTGTGCCATGACTCTGTACTGAGTCAGGACAGTGTCATCAAGTGACCTGTCCTGGGCAGGGCTGTCCCCATGGGCTGCTGGGGATATGGCACCATGGAGCTCTGTGCCTTTGGGGTGTCCCAGTGGCAATGAGCAGCTCGGGCTTTGTCTCTGTGGTGGAACATTGGTTGGGCAGAGGGTGGGTCCCTGCCCCAATCCTCTTCCCCCTTCTGTATGTTCCAAATTCCCCCCAAACCTTCCCCTCATCCCCCCAAACCTTTCCTGTGCTGACAACATGTCAGCTCGCCCCTCATCCTACCCTGGGCCCACCGCCCCAGCATGGTCCCACAGCGGTGGGGACACAGTGGTGGCACTAAAGGGTCTGTGCAGGGTGGGGGGCAGATTTGGGCCATCCCCTGCCCCACTTACTGTGACCCCTTGCAGATGATGACCCCGACAGTACCGTGGATGACCGGGACAGTGACTACCGCAGCGAGACCAGCAACAGCATCCCCCCACCCTACTACACCACGTCCCAGCCCAACGCCTCCGTGCACCAGTACCCCATGAGGCACCAGCAGCAGAGCTCCCGCGACTCCTACACTGACTCCATGCAGAGCTACGAGATGGACTACTCGGACCAGGCTCCCATCAGGTAGAGTGGCCACAACCAATTCACCCTGGGACCCGCTCTCTCAACCTCCCCCGCAGGTGGCAGAGGCCAGCAGGCGCTCAGGGTGATGCCAGGGATGGCGCTCCCAGTGCGGTGGGTGACAGAGGGAAGGATGAGGTGAGGAAGAGCAGGGTGGTGCTAGCCCCATCCAAGCCTTTCCTTCTCACTGGGTAGTTTTCAAACTCTTTGGGTCACTGCCCTCCTCTGTCCTCACTGGGTTTGGGACCCCCCACCCCTGGCTGTCCCTGCTGGGAGCTGGACAGTGGAGCGTGGGGTGGCTGGGGACACAGACCTGGCAGAGCCCAGCCCAAAGTGCCAGCCCCATCCAGGTGGACAGAGCCTCCCTGCCAGTGTCCCCACGGCAGCAGGGGGTGGCGGGTGGCGGTGGGACCTCGCTGACCATGTTCCTCTCCTCCCCTGGCAGACGCTACGGTAGCGTAGACTCTGCCGCAAACGGACGCAGCGACGCTGAGTCCGGTTCTGAGTCGAGCAGGCGGACCAGCCGCCAGCCTTCCCTTGAGAGCAGGCGGTCCCTAGACCTATCGGATAGGTGGGTCACTACCTGTGCGTGTGCCGTGTGCCGTCGCAGAGTGCTGTGGTCGGTCCTTGCAGCCATGGTGAGGCCAACACCAGTCCTGGCAAGGGCGGCCTTGTGCCACCCTCCCCACCCCGAATCAGCCTTGTACAGGGACAGCTTTGGGATGCTCCAGGTGTCCCCCCAGCCCCTCTTGCAGCTGCACCCCAGTTCATGGGGTGACATCCCGGCATCCTGGTTCTGCTTGCTGGCACTGTGACTGTCTGGCAGCGCTGCTGCCTGTTCCTTGTTGTGTCAGCGGGTGTGGGACTGGGCCCTTGGGGACTCAAATGCTACTCCCTGTTCCTGGTCACCTGCCAGGGTGTGCCTGTCCGGGCAAAAGCTTCATGCAGTGATTTGGGATCCTGCGATGTGCCAAGAGCACCTCTCCCAGCTCCGGCCAGGATCAGGATGGGGAGGTGTGGGGTTTCCAAGCGTGAGCTTTGTCTCCTGCATCCCTGTGCCCCAAGTGCTCCTTCCCAAGGTACCTGGATGATGCCAGTACCCCTCCCAGCTGGGACCAGCCTGAGCCATCCCCCAGCACTCTCTTCCCTGTGGTGTCCCCTGGCTTCCCATAGCCCGGCTCAGCCACTCTGGGCTCTGCCCAGCCCAGCTCCTCACCTTTGTCCCCTCACGCACCCTCTGAGCCCTGGCTGCCAGTGCTGGAGACGTGGTGTCGGCCTCTTCCTCGGCATGTCCCTGTCCTGTCTGCATGTCTGCTTCTGTCAGCCTGTCCCCACGGAGCTGCCCTGTCCCTGGCAGCCTCCTGGGCCACAGGGCCCCTGCGGGCCTCCAGTGCAAGGAGCTGTGAGAGGAGGGGACTGGGGGGGCTGGGGTGGGGGAGGGAGTCTGGCCTGGCAGCAAGAGCAGAGAGGGGCCCCCCGGGTAGGGATGGTGTCAAGAGGAGTGAGGGGGTTGAGGGGGTGTCCTGGGGTGGCGGTGCCTGGGAGGGCTGTGTGGAGCATGGGTGACAGATCTGTGTGTCAGAGGCAGGACAGGGTGAATGGCAGCAGCAGGAGGCAGGATCTGGCTGGGGGTGCTGCTGCCCCCACCCCTGGCTGGGGTGAGCCCAGGAGACAGACCCTGTCAGCCCATCCCCACTGTCAGCCCAGGCATAGGCAGGGAGCTCAGAGTGCCCCTGCTTGGGGGGCTGGTTCCAGCCGACGGAGTTTCCTGGTTCTGTGCCTTCGGCTCCTAGGACGAGGAGCCCAATGCTCCCGATGGGAGCTGCACATCCTCCCGCCCCTGGTGCAGGCCCCGGGGCTCTGCCTGGGGTGACACGGACCCACGGGAGCCCTGTCCTTGTGTCCCCTCGCCCCTCAGCCCCACAGGGAGCAGCCGCTATGCCTCGTCGGCCGAGCTGAGCCAGGGCAGCTCCCAGCTGAGCGAGGACTTCGAGAACGAGAGCCTGAGGGACTCGGAGCTGGACGAGAGGGACGGGGACTCCTACCACTCCTGCCACAGCTCCGTCAGCTACCGCAAGGACTCGCCGCGCTGGGAGGAGGAGGATGATGATGATCTCTACCTGGAGGAGGAGGAGGAAGAGTTCATTGAGGACTACAGTGAGACTGAGGAAGGCTACCCCAAGGAGGAGGAGTTGGAAGAGGAGGAGGAGGAGGAACTGCGGGAGCAGGACACCTATGAACCCCCTGAGCATGAAACATACCCACCACCACAGAAACCCCTGCCACAGCAGCCACAGCAGCAGCAGCAACAGGTCCCACAGCAGCAGCAACAGCAGCAGCAGCAACCCCAGCTGGTCCCACAGCAGAAGCCTCAGCAGCAGGAAAGGAAGGAGGAGAGGAAAGAGGAGAGGAAAGAGGAAAGGAAGGAGGAGAAGGACTCCTCTGCTCCCCAGGAAGCCCCTGAAGCCCTCCAGACTCAGAGGGCAGAGGAGGAAGTTCCCCAGCAAGAGGCAGCCCTGGAGACTGAGCCCCCAAAACCGGCTGAGAGGTAGGAGGGGAAGCTGCCCTGTGGTGTCCCTGGGATGGCACTGTGCCTGGAGGCACTGAGGTTGCTCTGGAGGTGGCTCAGGGATGGTGTTGGTGCTTGGCGCAGGACCAGGGACCTTCTGCTGTGTCTGGAGCTTTTCCAGGTGTCTGAGCCATCGAGGTGGGGGAAGCACTCCTTGTGCTACCCAGGCAAGAGCCAGCACCCTGGGCACACTGCCTGGGCCCAGCCACCCCCTGTGCTAAGCATGGCTCAAGGTGTTCAAGAACCTGCTGGGGCTGCAAGGCTGCAGGTTTATAACCTGGGACAAACATGGGGCTGGGGGAATGGGATCTCGAGGCTGTGATTCCTCTCCTCTGGCACAGGCTCTTGGCACCCTGGGTGGAGCTTGGTCAGAGAAGGAGATTTCCTTTACAGGAGTCAGTCCTCTCCCTAGGCCTGGTAGAAGCTTATCCATGGCCTTCTGTGCTGTAAAAGTGAATTAATTGGTGGTCAGGTTCCTGATGCAGCATGTGAATAATTCATGTCTTGGGGACAGATTATTCAAATATCGTTATTGATCATTTCCATTTTTAGTGAGTGTCACTCCTCTGTGCAGAGATGAACTGCTGTGATGGGCTTTTTCAGCCTTTTATTTAGTTTAAATTACACACCAGGAATGGAGAATCTCAAATTTAAACCAATGTGTAATGAGCTGTTTTTAAAAAAACTGGATATTTAGGCCCAAGGCCTAGCAGGAACCTGAGGGTCTCAAGTCATGTCTGCCTGCAGTACCCACTGGGCAGGGGACTTGGGGGTCCTGTGCTAGGATTTGGGGACTGTGGATTAGTGCTGGGGACCATGGATTGTGCTGAGAACCCCAGATTGTGTTGGGACCCCCAGATTAGTGCTGAGGGCCTCAAATTAGCACTGATGACCCCAAATTTGCTTTTGGGACCCCAGAGTAGCACTGGGGACTGTGGGTTACTGCTGGGAACCACGGGTTAATGCTGAGGATCCCAGGTTTGCTCTGAGGATCCCATATTAGCACAGACAGGGCCCCCATGTCTGAGCAGGTTCATCTCCTGAGCACCCCATGGCCTCTTCCCAGAGTGGTTCTGGGTTCCTCCCTCCAGTGTTGCATACACCAGGCTCTCCAGGAGACTGGTATGTTTGGAGCATTTCTTTGCTTTTCCTCCATGTCTTGATTTTGTAGGAGAGGAGAAAAAACCCCACAACACTCAGCATGTCCAGGCAGACACTTTTCCCTGGGCTTGGGCTTGTTGGGTGCTCTTTACGCAGGAAGCTGTGGTGGGAATGGCCAGAGGACATTGTGCTGGGGAGATGGTGCACAAAGGATGTTTAATTCACATGCTTGTGTCACCAACTCTCCCCTGTCACCAACTGTCACTTGGGTGCCCAGGGCAATGTCTCCTGAGGGTGGGGAAGCTTCTGGCTTCTCCCCAGTGCTCTGCCCTGATTGTGGCTGCCCTTTGCAGCAGGACCTGCTGCCTTTTCAGTCCTTCCTGGTACCAAGAGGCAGTTTTACCATGGCCACATTGTCTCAAGGCACATCAGGATCCCCAGATTGCAGTCTCAGACCTACTGGGGGTGTGGGGGCTGCTCCCCCCTCCCAGGTGCTGTGCTGGGAGGTGACAGGGGATGTGTGTGCTTGCAGGGAGCCAGCAGAAGAGGAGGTGCAGGACCCCAAAGCACGTGCCAAAGCCAACTGGCTGAGAGCCTTCAACAAGGTCTGCATGCAGCTGCAGGAGGTGAGGACCCCCTGACCGCTGCCACGGCCCAGGGCTGGGGGCACAGCCCCTTTCCACACCTGGGCAGCTTCCAGGGACATCCACGGACTTGGTGGTGCCAACAGTGGTGCCCACAACCCCATTGCCACCAAGTGGGACGCCCAGAGGGGCTGGGAGTGCTGAGGATCCCCCGTGTGTGCTGCATGCGCATGCTGGCGCGAGACCCCCGCCCTCTCCCCTCTGTTGAGTTGACAATATTTTGTTTTGTTTTTAGACTCCATCCTCCATCTTTTCTTTTTGTTTTGGCTCTGGATTCGCTCCCCGGGGTCTCGGTCCCCCTCCCCACCGCTTCTCTTTTCAGTTGTCCACCACCATGGCCCTTGTACCCGCGTCTCCCCTTCCTGCAGGGAAGGGGTGTAGCCTGCCTGCAGGTAAGCATGTCCACCTGGAACCTCCCAGCCTTGTGTGTGCCTTCCCTGTGTGTGTGTGTGTATGCTCAGGGATTGTCCATGAAGGAGGGGTAATGGTGTCTCTCTGCCCTCCTCCAAAATAATCCCCTGCCTGCAGGGGTAGCTGGCACTGCTGGATGATCCCTGCACACACACCCTCTTCCATGTGCTCTGGCTTTTCCCTGCTCTTTTTCTCAAATGCTGTGGGTCCCTGAGGACCTGCTGAGCTTTAGTGATGCTTCTTCACTCCCCCAAGCCCTGAATTTTCACACAGTGTAGCCATGCCCCCTGCTTTACCAGCCTCATCCCCTTTGCTGAAGCCCACCCACTTGCTCACCCAGGTCAGCCTCCTGAAGAGATTTATTCCCAGTGCTGGCTCTTGGCTGGGAAGAGCCCCCTTGGTTTTGGAGCACACTCTTCTCTGCCCACCCTGCTCATCCTTCCATGCTCCCCCAGTGCTGTGAGCATTCACTGCCCTGGGGGGGCTGTCCCCACGCTGGTGGCTCTTGCTGTGCCCTGACACTGTCCCTTGTTTTCCAGGCCCGCGGGGAAGGTGATGGAGAAAAATCCCTGTGGTTCAAAGGCGGGTGAGTACAAGGGGAAGCTGGGTACACTCTGCCCCCTGGGATCTCAGCCCCCCTCCTCATTTGGATGTGATTAATGAGCTCAGCATTAATGGGCTTGTGTGGGGAAGGGTTGCCAAGCTGTGGGCATTCAGGGAGGCCAGTCTTTTGGAGCTGAATTTTGGGGCTGGTCAGTGCAGCCAGCAGACATGATGTTGCTCTGTGACCCCAAGAGCTCCTGCTGAGGGGGAGAGCGAGGAGGTGAGTTGAGATGGGGATGAGGAGGGGTGGCAACTCCTGCTTCCCTCATGGAATGGTGCCATGAGGAATCCAGAGCCTCTCACCTGGACGGGCTGGAGGTCTCAGTCCTGTCTTGCCCTCGCAGACATCCCTGCCGTGGACCTGGGCAGAACCTGGTAGGTTGCCTGAGAACTCTCAGATCACTCCAGGGATTTCTTTCCAGCAGGGCTGTGAAGTTCTATTCCTGCCTTGGGTTCCCTTGCAGCAAAATTTGAGGCTTACCTGCTCAGTATTCCTCTTTGGGGTCCCAGAGGGAACCCCAGCTCTCCAGCCTCACACTGCAAAGCCAAAGCTGACTAAGCCAAATGGGCAGTTTTTCTCCTGGGTTTCGCTTCATGGTTAAGCTTCATGTGGGGAAAAATCAGTTTTTTACCAAAATCCCTTTCCCCTTAGTTTTTAGTTCAGTGATCCCTACCCTGGCTGGGGTGGTGGTGGGGATGGGGATCCCATGGGTGCAGTCATATTCACCAAGTCCTGGATATTGAGAAGAAATCCTTTCCTGTGAGGGTGGTGAAGCCTTGGCACAGGTTGTTCAGAGCAGCTGTGGTTGCCCCATCCCTGGAAGTGTCCAAGGCCAGGTTGGCAACCTGATCTAGTGGAAGGTGTCCCTGCCCTTAGCAGGGCATGGAACGAGGTGGGCTTCAAGGTCCCTTCCAAGCCAGACCATTCCGTGGTTCTCTGAAGTGCTGAGTGACCATGGGGCAACAGCAGGGGGCCCCTCCCTGCCTCAGTTTCCCCTTGCCCGCTGACTCTCCTCTCTCTTGCAGGCCTGGTGGTGGGCTGATCATTATAGACAGCATGCCGGACATTCGCAAGCGAAAACCCATCCCCCTAGTTAGCGATTTGGTGAGGTTCCTCCCAAGGCACGCCCCCACAGCTGCCAGCTTTGCTCCTGCTGCCCCACCGGACTGCGCCGCCCGTGCCCCGCTCCCCAGCTGCCTCTAACATGGCTTGTGTTCTCTGTTTTCTTTCCTGTGGCCTGGCTGGGCCTTCCCTGCGGCAGGGGGGCGGCTGTAAGGTTTCTGCGCTGCATTAACAGCATGCCCGACATTAAGCCTGGACGCAAATCTCTCCCTCTAGTCAGCGATCTGGTGAGCGCGGTGCGAGGGGTTAAAGAGACAGCGCCCTTGGGGCTGCCGGCCAGCCCTCCTGCCCCCAGCCCTTCCAAAGGGGGGCGGGGGCGTCCCACACTGCCCGGGGGGCTCCTGGCCCTCCTTGCAGTGGGGAGCTGGGCTCTCCCTACCCGAGGGTGCTTCTCTTTAACGGAGCTCTGGTCCCTACCCCAAGCATCAGCCTGAGGTTTCCCAGGGCTGTATCTGGTTTCCCATTTGTTTTAGTGGTGCTGTATCCCTGGTCCCTTTGTGTCCCAGCTGCCGTGCCAAGCTGTCCCTGCAGCTGGGACCTCACTGGACAGACAGACCCCCGTACCAGGGGAGGGCTGCCAATGGCTTTTCCAAGTTGCCCAGCCCCTGTGCTCCTGTCCCCACTGTCCCAGGGTATGGGGCTGGAGACCCCCAGTGTATGGGCCCCCATGCTGGGGTCCTCTCCAGTCCCTGGGCTCTATTGCACAGGGTCACTCTGCTGGTCCCTTCTCCCACTCCTGATGACAAGAGAGAGCAATTTTGGAAACAAAGACACCCTTGTCCCCCAGAACTAGGTGCCCTTTCCCTCCTTCCCCCTCTCTTTACACCTTGTCATCTTCACTGTGTGCCCTCCCTGGGGTGCCACCCTCCTGTTCCCAGCCTGTCTCCCCACATTCCCCCATCCCCTTGCTGTCCCCAACTTGGTGCCCCACCCCAGCCCTCCTGGGCAGCTGCTGATGCTTCTGCACTGTGCTGTGTTGGTGTTTTGGGGGTGGAGGGTGATGGGGTGGGCAGTGTGTGGGGTTTGGGGGTATGCTGCCTTTCCCTGCTGGGATTTGCAGGCTGTAACCAGTGCTGTGGCTTGGGGACACAGTCCCCCCACCACAGACTGCTCAGTGCTGGATGAGGGGGTGTTTCCCCAATTCCCACTGGCTCTGGCAGGGAAGGGGCTCTCCTGGGAAGTGTTTGTACTAATGGCTTTTTATTCCCCCCTTGCTGGCTCTGGCTGCCCACAGGCCATGGTAAGCGCCCCCCACCCCATCTCCCCGGGGGTCTCAGATGCGTGGTGAGAGGCTCTGCTCCACTGGAGCTGAACTGGGAATATCATAGGCTGCTGCACTGGTTCCAGTCCCACTGCACAGCAGTGCTGACATCAGTGGGGGCTGGGCTGTCCCCACTGTTCCCCATGCAGCCAGGGTCCTTCCCTGTCCGGGTTTGGGGTCTGTTCTGGGTGTTTCACAGCCTCTGGGGGTGTAGGAGGGAGCTCTCGGGGTCTGCTGGATCTGGGAACTCTCTTTCTTCCCCACAGTCCCTGGTCCAGTCCAGGAAAGCGGGAATCACATCCGCGCTGGCCTCGAGCACCTTGAACAATGAGGAGCTGGTAGGTGCTGGGGTGGGCTGGGTTGGGGATGGTGGGGAGGGGGAAACTGAGCCTGGGGGGCCAGGTCAGCAGTGGAGGTGCAGAGTCTGTGCCCCACCAGCATCCTCTGGTGATGCCTGAGCATCTGGGATGCTCATGGCGGCACCTGGGGATAGAATCATGGGGTCATTAGGGTTGGAAAGGACCTATAAGATCATCAAGTCCTGCTGTCAACCCAGCACCGCCACCATTAAATCAATTCCTCTGCCCTGCTTCAGCGTTTCTCCCCCTCTCTCCCCTGTCCCTGCACAGAAAAACCATGTTTACAAGAAGACCCTGCAAGCCTTAGTGTACCCCATCTCTTGCACAACGCCCCACAACTTTGAGGTGTGGACGGCCACCACCCCCACGTACTGCTACGAGTGTGAGGGGCTGCTGTGGGGCATTGCCCGCCAGGGCATGCGCTGCGCCGAGTGCGGCGTCAAGTGCCACGAGAAGTGCCAGGACCTGCTCAACGCTGACTGCCTGCAGAGTAAGGACCTGAGGGCCCCAGCATTGTCCCTTCTCACCTTGCAGAGGGAGGAGGGAGCAGCCCCAGAGAGCTCCGCTCCTGACTTGGGCATGGGAGAAGTGGTGGGCACAGCAGACTCATCCTGGGCGGGGGATAGATCCCTCCAGGTTTGGATTAATTCATGCATGGAAATGTAGAATCGTGGAATTGTTAAGGCTGGAAAAGACCTTTAAGATTATCAGGTCCAACCATCAACTCAGCACCCTTGTGGTCACCACTAAACAGTGTCCTCAAGTGCCACAGCCACGTGTTTTTTGCACACTTCCTGGGGTGACCCCACCACTGCCTGGGCAGCCTGGCCCAGGGCTGGACAACACTTTTGGGGAGGAAGTTTCCCCTGATACCCAACATCAACCTTCCCTGGTGCAACTTGAGGCCATTTCCTCCTGTCCCTGTCCCCAGGCCCACCATGTCAACCTGTGAGAGCTCTTGTCTCTCTCCTGGGTATCAGCAGCCCCCCAGCCCATCTCACCCATGCCTGTCCTCTCCCAGGAGCAGCAGAGAAGAGCTCCAAGCATGGAGCAGAGGACCGGACCCAGAACATCATCATGGTGCTCAAGGACCGTATGAAGATCCGGGAGCGCAACAAACCAGAGATATTTGAGCTGATCCAGGAGGTGTTTGGGGTCAACAAGACCACGCACACACAGCAGATGAAGGCGGTCAAGCAGAGTGTCCTGGATGGCACCTCCAAATGGTCCGCCAAGATCAGTATCACGGGTAGGCAGCTTGTCACCTTCAGTCTTGGGGACCATGGGAATTTCCCCATTGCTTAAGCTCTCATTCTGCCAGGCAGCTTCAGCCTGTGGGGGGACACAGGTGCCTGTTTTGGGGATCTTCGTGTGGCCGTGGCACTGACTTCTCTCTGTCTATTCTCTCTGCTGTGCTGTGCTGTGCTGCAGTGGTCTGTGCCCAGGGACTGCAAGCAAAGGATAAGACAGGTTCCAGTGACCCCTATGTCACTGTCCAGGTTGGAAAGACAAAGAAAAGGACTAAAACTATCTACGGCAATCTCAACCCAGTGTGGGAGGAGAATTTCCATTTGTAAGTTCACCCCCGGTCTCCCCTTTCCCCTCCCTGACCACTCGTGGTTGTGCCAGGCTGTGCTGGCTCTTGCCATGTCCCAGTAGGGTGGGGGGAGCCAGCTGGGCCTCATCCTGCCCCTACTGAGTGCTGGGGCCCCTTGGGGGTCTGTTTTATGTCATGAGGGTATGACTCCACGGGCTGATCCAGGCTGTGCTGGGGCTGCCTGGGTGTTGCACAGAGCCTGCTGGGATGGGATTGGTGCCCCCACATCTGCTCTCTTCCCCAGTTCCTGCTTTGTACTAGTCCCTTTTGTTTAGGGCAGCAGTGATGGGGAGTAGCTGGAAAGGTTTCACTGCTCATGCTGGGGCTTGCCCTTTGTCACCTCCCCAGTGAGTGCCACAACTCCTCTGACCGCATCAAGGTCCGTGTGTGGGATGAGGATGATGACATCAAGTCCCGTGTCAAGCAGCGCTTCAAGAGGGAATCCGACGACTTCCTGGGCCAGACCATCATTGAGGTCCGGACCCTGAGCGGGGAGATGGACGTCTGGTACAACCTCGGTGAGCAGCACAGCCTGGGAGCCTCACCCTGGGCCCAAGAGGGAAGTCCTGCCAGCCATAGGCTGAAGGCTATTGCAGCAGTGTCTGCTCTTAGAAATATTTAATATCAAAAGCCATCAGGATAAAGTGTTCTTCCAGAGTAATTTTCAGAACCGTCTCTACCCAGGAGGTTCTAGAACACCAGCCTCCTGCAGAAGGGAAACCAAGGCACAGAAAGGCCATGTCTCTAGTGGCTGGAAATGTGGCCAAATCACACCCCAGCATGCCTGCACACCCTGCTGGGTGTCCCCTCAGCCCTGTCCCGGTGCCAGAGCATTATGCCCCTCTTTGAGGCTGGCAGTGAGCAGGGTTGCCCCAGGGAAGCCTCACACCTTGTCCCTCTCCCTGCACCCACAGACAAGCGCACAGACAAGTCAGCAGTGTCAGGAGCCATCCGGCTGCACATCAGCGTGGAGATCAAGGGCGAGGAGAAGGTGGCTCCCTACCACGTTCAGTACACCTGCCTGCATGAGGTGAGCAGCCCAGACAGGCACAGGGGGCACGGCCCCCTCCCCAGCAGTGCCACCCTGCCACCACCTGCCCTGGGGAGCTGACGGACTCATTTGTACCTCCAGAACCTGTTCCACTTTGTGACGGATTTGCAAAACAACGGGGTGGTGAAGATCCCCGATGCCAAGGGGGACGATGCCTGGAAGGTGTACTTTGATGAGACAGCACAGGAGATCGTGGATGAGTTTGCCATGCGCTATGGGGTGGAGTCCATCTACCAGGCCATGACGTGAGTCTTGTGCCCCCATCTGGTCCAGAGGGGCTGCACCCACCCCCCAGGTGGAGGTTACTGTCCCCATCTTCCTCTCCTGCTGCCATTGGCACTAACCTCCCTCCCATGGGTGCAGACTGGCCCCAAACGTGTGCACCCATCCCTCCCCTTCCCAACACACTCTGGCACAGCCTCTTCTCAAGTCCTGTGTCCCATTTTGGCACCACAAAATCAGAAGGATCCAAAGCTGGTGGAGAGTGCCCAAAGGAGGGACACGGAGCTGGGGAAGGGGCTGAGGAGCAGCTGAGGGCACTTGGCTGGTTCAGCTGGAGCACAGGAGACTGAGGGGAGGCTCCTCGGGGGCTGCAGCTCCTCCCCAGGGGAGGCACAGGGGCAGGGGCTGAGCTCTGCTCTGGGACAGGGACAGGAGGTCAGGAAGGGCTGGAGCTGTGCCAGGGCTTGGCATGGAGCTCAGGGAAAGGTTCTTCCCCCCGAGGCTGCTGGGCACTGCCCAGGCTCCCCAGGGAATGGTGCCAAGGCTGCCAGAGCTGCAGGAATGTTGGGACAGCACTGTCAGGGCTGCTCAGGGTGGGGGTGTTGGGGTGGCTGTGCAGGGATAGGGGCTGCACTGATCATCCCTGTGGATCCCTTCTAATTTGGGATGCTCCGAGATTCAATGACTTATGCACCCCAAACCCTGCATCCCTTCCCATGGCCCTAAACCCTCCACTGCCACCTCTCTCCGTAGGCATTTTGCCTGCCTCTCCTCTAAGTACATGTGCCCTGGTGTGCCAGCGGTGATGAGCACCCTGCTGGCCAACATCAATGCCTACTATGCCCACACCACGTCCTCCAGCAATGCCAACGCCTCCGACCGCTTTGCCGCCTCCAATTTCGGGGTAAGTCCCATGGTACGTACACGCTCTTTTCTTCTTCTCTCCTTTCTTTGGGAGGGGGCGGGGGGCTTGGGAAGCAAAACGAGCTGTGCAAAACACCCCTCTCCACACTGCAGCCAGGCAGCAGTGGGGTCAGCCCCTGCTTGCCCCAAAAGTCATCCTGCTCCTGTACTTCAGGAAGGAAAAGAGCCACCACCTTCCCAGGAGAAGGGCTAAATTTGCTCCCCTATTTATTATGGGAGCCTGAACAAACTGAGTGGCAGCCTTCCAAGAGGGGGGGCCACCTTGGTGGCAGAATCAGAAGTATGTGGCCATGACCCACCCCTGCACTTCCTGGGGGGTCTTGCACAGCTTTGTGTGCTTTGGGGGACCCCGGCCTGCTGCAAACTCAGCCCATTGTGCCAGCACCACTGGGTGCCAAGTGGGGCGAGTTTGTGGCAGGGCTGGGTTCCCCGTGGGACGTGGGCAAGGAAGGGCTGAGCCCTCACCTCGGCTCCCCCGGTGCCATTCCAGAAGCAGGTTGCTCTGGTGTGCATGGGTCGAGCCAGGGTCAGTGCCCAGCCCCGGGTGCAGCAAAGTGCTGGGTAGCCAGGGACACAGCCAGGGCCGAGCACAGCTCCGGGCAGCTTTGGCTCACCTCCCCATTCCTGTTGCAGGGGGTAGCTAGAGCCAAGAGAGCTGTGCCTCCGGATCACGCAGGAGGAAACCAAAAACCCGCCTTTTCTCTGACATGGAGGATTTTAAAAACTTGTCTCTTTCTCTTTTTTAGAGAGCCTAAGGTTGGGTCCTAAAGTGCCCGGCCGTGTCGCTTTAACCCTGAGTACCGTCGTGTCCAGTGTTAGAGTGCTGCAGCCGCTCCTTGGGTGTTGGGGACGCACGGCCCGGCCCAGGGCCCGGCTGGGCCATCCCCGCCAGCGCCGGAGGTTTGCGGTGGCCAGCACAGGCTGTGGCCATGGCCGAGCCATGGACTCGCTGCCCTCCCACCCCTGTGCTCTTGTCCAGGACTCTGACGCTGCTCCGGACTCTCCAGAGCCCTGCGGGTCAGCCCTGACCCGTACAGCCAGTGCTGAGGGGGGAGCCCAGGGCTCTTATGGCAGGCCCACATGGCTGTCCAAAGCCTCTCCACCAGCAGGAATGCATTAGGGAAATGCTCCCCAACAACATTTTGGGGCCACTATTGGGAAGAAATTCTTCCCTGTGAGGGAGTGAAAACTGAGGTTGACCTGAGAGCAGCTGTGTCTGTCTCATCCCTGGAAATGTTCAAGACTAGACTGGACAGGGCTTGGAGCAACCTGGGATAGTGGAAGGTGTCCTTGCCCATGGCAGGGAGTGGGACAAGGTGGTCCTTAAAGTCCCTTCCAACCCAAACCAGTCTGGGACTCTGTGAGGAGTTGCTTTACCATCAGCTGTGACCCCTGATCCAATCCACAACCCAAGATGGGATTTGCATCCTTCTGCCCTGTGCTCCCTGGGTGGGAGTTGGACTGAGTTGAACTACAGCCCCTCTGCCCCAGTGGAGACCCCCCAACATGGGGTGTTCCCTGCCCATGTCCCTTGATGTAGCCCAGTGGGCTGAGTGAGGAGTCGTCCAACTCCTGGGGCCACCCTCAAGATGGGCAACCACTGCACATCCTTTCCCTGCCCTTTTTCCTGAGCTCTTGGAAAGCCCCAATTGAGGGGCTACTAATCCTGCAGCCCCTCTCCCAACTCTTGTCCTGAGCCCAGGCTCAGAGGTGTTCTAGTGGGCAGGGCAGACAGAGCAGCCTGTCAGCCTCTCAGCAATGACAGGGGACAGACACCTCTCCATCCTGAACTGCACTTGGCATGGCCTCATGTGCCCCAGGAGCTGCTGAGGGCTTCAGGTGAGCCCCAGCCACCAGCAAGGAGATGCTGTTCTCTGCAGGCATGTCCTGCCCATTCAGGGCTCAGGAAGGCAGGAAGGAAGGCAGGAAGGCAGGAAGGAAGGCAGAAAGGAAGGCAGGAAGGCAGGAAGGAAGGAAGGAAGGAAGGCAGGCAGGAAGGAAGGAAGGAAGGAAGGCAGGAAGGCAGGAAGGAAGGAAGGAAGGGCTGAGCTGAGAGCAGAGAGAGACAAGGGTGGGGGGTCAGCCCCTGCCACCTTTCCCCTGCTCACCTGTCCCCGGGGTGTCTCTCCACAGAAAGATCGCTTTGTCAAGCTCCTGGACCAGCTGCACAACTCCCTGCGCATCGACCTCTCCATGTACCGGGTAAGGTGCCTGCCCTGCCTCAGTGTCCCCGCCTGAAGCAGCAGGTGGCTGCTCCCTCACCCTCGCTTGCCCTTGTGAATTTTGAGGGCAAGTCCCCTCTTTCCTTTCCAGAACAACTTCCCTGCCAGCAGCCCCGAACGGCTGCAGGACCTGAAGTCCACAGTGGATTTGCTGACCAGCATCACCTTCTTTCGGATGAAGGTACTGCTGGGGCCCCACTCTCCCTGTCCCTCAGGGGATCTGACTCCCTTTGGCCCTGATTCTCTGGGGGTTGAGGTTGTGCTGGCCTGTGGTGCTCCTGAGTGGGGTCTGGGCGTGCTCCAAACACCATGCCCACTCTGCACACCAGGTCCAGGAGCTGCAGAGCCCCCCAAGAGCCAGCCAGGTGGTGAAGGACTGTGTGAAGGCCTGTCTCAACTCCACCTACGAGTACATCTTCAACAACTGCCATGAGCTCTACAGCCGCGAGTACCAGACAGACCCGGTGCGTGGGCCGGGGGATGCTGGGCACTGACCTCCCCATCCCATGCCCTTCTCCTTTTTCTCATGCTCCTGCTCCCTCTCCAGAGTGCTCAGTTCTGTGAAGAATGATCCCCAGGCCTTGGAGTTTGATCTGTGGGGTTGAGATCAGGACAGACAAGAGGGGGTTGCATGGGCCCTCCAGGGTATTCCTTCCTGCTCCCTTGTTAGCCCCGACACAAAGTTGATCCCTGCACTGGGGTGACCAAATTTTCCACTGTGTCCCTGCCCCTCCAGACTAAGAAAGGTGAGGTGCCCCCCGAGGAGCAGGGCCCCAGCATCAAAAACCTGGATTTCTGGTCGAAGCTCATCACCCTGATTGTCTCCATTATTGAGGAAGACAAGAACTCCTACACACCCTGCCTGAACCAGTGAGTAGATGCTGGGGAAGGGGACACTGCTGTACCCACAAAAGGTGCCCACGTGGAGGCAGTAGGATCTTGAGGCCTTTGGAAGTGGTTATAACATCCATTCTACACATGGGAAAGCTGAGGCTGCTGGGAGGTGTGTGAGGGATGTCTGTCCACATGGAAGGGTAATTCACCCTGTGTTCATAGCCTTGAGCTGTGCTGGGGAGGTTCAGGTTGAACATCAGGAAGAATTCATGGAAAGGGTGTTCAGGCATTGGATGGGGCCGCCCAGGGAAGTTTGGAGTCCCTATCCCTGGAGGTGTCCAAGGAAGGCCTGGATCTGGCACTCAGTGCTTTGGGCTGGGTGGCAAAGCGGGGATCATTCACAGGTTGGACTCAATGTCCTTGGAGATCTTTTCCACCCTAAATGATTCTGTGATTCACACTCTCCCCTCACCCCAGGTTCCCCCAGGAACTGAACGTGGGGAAGATCAGTGCTGAGGTGATGTGGAACCTCTTTGCTCAGGACATGAAGTACGCCATGGAGGGTGAGTCCCGCCTGGCACCATGAGCCAGGGAGGAGGGAACCAGGCAGGAGCTGTCCTCAGCTCACACCTCACCTGTTCTCTGGGCAAACCCATTTCATCTCCTCATCAACACCATGCATAGCTTACCCCCCTCCCCTTCCCCAGAAGCACTTCAGCCTTTTTCCCCTGGAGCTGCCCCTGGGGAGCCACACCCCAGATTTGGGACTCAGAGTGAGCCCCAGGCCCTTTCCCCGTGCAGAGCACGAGAAGCACCGCCTGTGCAAGAGTGCAGACTACATGAACCTGCACTTCAAGGTGAAGTGGCTCTACAACGAGTACGTCACCGAGCTGCCCTCCTTCAAGAGCCGCGTGCCCGAGTACCCCGCGTGAGTGCAGCCCTGGGGCTGGGCAGGGGACTGGCACCACGAGGGCTGCTGGCCTCACCACGGGTGGGTCTTTCTTCCAGCTGGTTCGAGCCCTTTGTCATCCAGTGGCTGGATGAGAATGAAGAGGTGTCACGGGATTTCCTGCACGGAGCACTGGAGCGGGACAAGAAGGATGGGGTATGAGCAGGACTAGGGGTGCAGTCTCAGAGGAGAGGGGCTTGTCCCTTGATGCCCAGTATGTCCTGACTGGGGCCAAAATCTCCCCCTCACATTCTGCTGACGCCTCATCTCACTCCTACAGTTCCAGCAGACCTCGGAGCACGCGCTCTTCTCCTGCTCCGTGGTGGACGTTTTCTCCCAGCTCAACCAGAGCTTTGAGATCATCAAGAAGCTGGAGTGCCCCGACCCCCAGATTGTGGGGCACTACATGCGACGGTTTGCCAAGGTGGGCACCTGCCAGGGCAGGGGTCAGCGCCACTCCTGGGACCCCAGTGCCACCCTGCCTGGGGCTCCTGGGCTACCTGTGCCCCCTCCATCCAGCTATGGGCAGCCAGTATGCTACCAACACACAGGGGAACACTCCCAGCTCTGCTAGCACAGGATATTAGTTAATTAATTATGAGATAATTGATAAGTTATTTGCTTAATTAATATAGATTAATTAAAACTGGCTTGCTGCAATGTAGGAGGGAGTTGCGTGCAGGCTTGGTAGCTGTTGCCTTCGCAGCTGTGCTGGAGCAGCCCATGGAGACCAGCTGTGCTGGATCTGACTTCCAGTGGCTGTGCCCATGTGGCTCCTGGTGCATGAACACGAGCCATGTGTGCCCAGGTGGGCAAGGAGGCCAATGGCACCTGGTCTGTACTACCAGTGATGTGGCCAGTAGGACAAGGGCAGTGACTACCCCTGTGCTGGGCACTGCTGAGGCCCCACCTCAAATCCTGGGGTCAGTTTGGGGTGCCTCATTACAAGAAGGACATGGAAGGGCTGAAGCATGTCCAGAGAAGGGAACGGAGCTGGGGAAGAATCTGGAGCACCAGGAGCAGCTGAGGGAGCTGGGGAGGCTCAGCCTGGAGAAAAGGAGGCTCAGGGGGACCTTCTGGCCCTGCACAACTCCCTGATAGGAGGGGACAGCCAGGGGGGTCAGGCTCTGTCCCCAGAGAACAGGGACAGGAGGAGAGGAAATGGCTGCAAGTTGTGCCAGGGGAAATTTGGGTTGGATGTTGGTAAAATTTCTTCACTGAAAGGTTTGCCTGGCCCTGGTACGGGCTGCCCGGGGCAGCAGTGAAGTCCTCATCCCTGGAAGTGTTTAAAAAACATGTGGATGTGGCACTTGGGGATATGGTTTAGTGGTGACCATGGCGGTCGTGCTGAGGTGATGGTCAGACTTGAATTTATAGGGCTTTTCCAATCTTAATGATTCCATGATTCTGTGATGCATGAGGCCAGAGGGTCTGGGGCTCCCTGTATGTATCCAGATATGAGGTTGTTTCACTGCTGTTGGACTCACGGTTTCCTTCTCTCCCTCCTTACCCTTTGTTGCTGCTGTCTGGGTGTCTTCCTTGGTGCCCTGTTTGGCTGCAGACCATCAGCAATGTGCTGCTCCAGTATGCTGAGATCATCTCCAAGGATTTTGCCTCCTACTGCTCCAAGGAGAAGGAGAAAGTGGTGATGTATCTCCCTTTTGCTGTCTCCACCTGCCACCTCAACCCCAGGGTGGGCCGGTCCCTTCCTGATGGCAGTTGGTGACAGACTGCCAGGGTGGCTTCCATGCCATCCCTGTCCTCACGTCCCCCAGTGCAAGGTGGGAGGGTCCTGAGGCTGTGGGCAGCTGTCCCAGCCTTATTTATTGGTGCTGACCTCCCTCTCCATCCCACCCCTCCAGCCCTGCATCCTGATGAACAACATCCAGCAGCTCCGTGTCCAGCTTGAGAAGATGTTTGAAGCCATGGGTGGGAAGGATGTGAGTACAGGGAGAGAGGCCACAGGAGGGAGCCCTGTGGAGGGGTTGGATCATTCCCTTTCCCCCTGAGGTAGCCCTGTGCCCAGTTCCCCAGTGCTGGGAGCAGACCCCTTCCTCACTCTTGGGTGGGGTCACACTGTCCCACCCCATGGCACCCTGCTCTCTCACCATATCAGACTGGGAAGGGCTTCACCCTGCCCAGGGATGCATTTGGGATGCAGAAACTTCCCTGAGGGCTGATTCAGGAGGCCTGTCAGCTTCAACAACCTGTTCCTTCTGCAGCTGGACACAGAAGCCAGTGATATCCTTAAGGAACTGCAGGTGAAACTTAACAACGTCCTGGATGATCTGAGCCGAGTCTTTGCCACCAGGTACAGCTGGGTGAGAGGGCAGGGGCAGTGGGCGAAGGAGAGCTCTTGGGGTCCAGAAGCTATGTCCAGAGGCTCTGGGGGGAATATGCTGACCTGCCTGTGTGTTGTGGTCCCCAGTTTCCAGCCACACATTGAGGAGTGTGTGAAGCAGATGGGTGACATCCTGAGCCAGGTGAAGGGCACCGGCAACGTCCCCGCCAGCACCTGCAGCAGCGTCGCGCAGGACGCCGACAACGTCCTGCAGCCCATCATGGACCTGCTGGACAGCAAGTGAGTGTGGGGGCAGCTGGAACCCCCACCCTGCCCCTCCTGGCCTTGTCAGGCAGTGTGAGGGACCTTCAGAGTCAGGTGGCACAGGAGGGGTGACACATGGGATCTCCTCCCGCAGCCTGACGCTCTTTGCCAAGATCTGTGAGAAGACGGTGCTGAAGCGGGTGCTGAAGGAGCTCTGGAAGCTGGTGATGAACACCATGGAGAAGACCATCGTCCTACCCCCGCTCACAGACCAGACGGTGAGTGATGGGCAGAGGGACCAGAGACCCTGAGACACAGGTGATTGACTGGGGCCAGTGTGGGACATGGCTGGCCAGGTGCCCTCATAGCATATGAGAGGGTGGGGACTTCACTGATTCTCCAAACCCGTGTCCAGCTCCTGACCAGGGAAAGGATGGAAGAGAGATAGGTCATCCTTGCTCCAGAACCTTCTTGGTTGGCTCTGGCAAAGGACCTTCCTGCCACCTCCATTGTGGCATCAAGAGGGGACACTGGCCCTTTCTTATCCATCCTTCCCTCAAAGCTGGGACAGCATCCCATGCCACACTGAGCCACACTGGCTGTGGGCATGCCCCCTGTGCCAGGAGGTAAATCCAGGGGCTCCAGGAGTGTGGGGAGATGCTGTCTGTTTGCCTTGTTGAGGGGCTGGGGGTTTCATGAGGATGAGGGGACGTATTCCCCAGCAGGGCTGAGCTGTTCCGCGCTCCTGGGGGGGTTTAGGAAAGCAGAGCAAGAATGATCCCTTTCTGAGGCTCCATATCACATTGCTGTTTGTCTGCCCCCCTGCATCTGAAGCTTCCTGAGGTGGTTCCCTCGAAGTCAGACAGGAAAGGGTGACACTGAGTGCTCTCAACCAGCCACACACCTGTCACTCTTTGGTGGCTTTTGTCACCGTTACAAAGCTGGGTTCAGGCTCCTCCTTGGAGTTCCTGGAGCTGTCAGCCTTTATGTCACCTTTCTGCGACTGTGGAGTTCCTGTGCTGTGTCTGTGAGGGACAGCACAGTGGTGACATGTCAGCCCTCAGTGGTGCCACCTCACTGACACTGTGTCACAGCCCTCAGCCTGGCTCAGGTCAGCCCCATGTCACTTCTGACTGGGCTCACACACCCTTGGCCAAAGGTGGCCAAATCTCATAGAGATGCTGGTGCCACTGAGTCCCAATCCCCATCCCAGTCCCCATCCCAGTCCCCATCCCAGTCCCCATCCCAGTTCCCATCCCAGTCTCTTTCCAGTCAGGCTGTGGAGACAGTGGGGTCTGTGCTAGGGCAGAGGAAGGGGCATGGACATGTGGCTCTGTTGGGTGATTTTCCTGAGAGCAGAGAGTCCCTGGAGAAAGCTGTGCTGGGACTGGTCCCATGGGCAGGGGGCATCCTGCCCAGGTGTCCCTGGGTGCCAGCCCACAGGGTGGCTGGACAGGTTGGTGGTTTGGGGGTCCATGTCAGAACCAAGTGTTGGCTGGGGTCCCTGGAACTGAGCCCCCCCTGCCCCCCACAGTCAGGAGGGACTGGGCAGGTGAGGATGGGGCTCCTCGGGGGCTGTGGAGGCCTGCGGTGCAGTGGCAGGGCAGTGACACTCAGCGCTGTGGCCGGGGGACAGCCGTGGCCCTGCTGGGGGTGGGGGGCAGCCAGGGCTGGCGCTGGGGAGGATGGAGGAGGCGGGGGCCGACACTCACGTCACGGTTGTTCTCTCCAATTGCTCCTCTCGCCTCTCAATGGCAGATGATTGTAAGTACGGCAGCTCCCTGTCTGTCTGTCTGTCTGTCCGCTCTGTGTCGGTCCTGGCCTCGCCGGTTCTTGTCTTGTGTGGCTGCCCGTGCCCTGCCCACACCCTCCTTCGGCTCCTGACCTGGTCCAGCTCCTGGTCCCCGCCCCTGCCTGGCACTGGCTCCTGGCCGGCACATGCCAGCCCCTCCGGGATGTGGTGGGTGGAGAGGCCTTGGACAGATTGGCAGTGCCTGGATGTGGCGAGGGACGAGGGGGAGTGATGGGGTGGGAGGGGACGGTGATGGCAGTGCCATGTCATCGGGGACTGCCAAACCTGGGCTCCGTGCTGAGGGGAAGAATACTGCGGGAGGCACGAGCAGGGAGCGTGTGTGCCTGCAATCAGGGCTGCTCGTCCTTTCCCTCCTGCCTCAGTTTCCCCTCGAGGCCCTGGCTGGGGTCTGGCTGTGATGGGGGTGAGGGCAGAGGTTTTCCCTGCCAGGAGGAGGAGGAGTCTCTCAGGGGTCGCGGCAGTCCCTGGCCCGGGAGCTCGGTGTTGGGGCAGGCTGCTGGCACAAGTCGTGAGGCTCCTTCCCTGGTCGGGATGTGACCCTGGGAACCTGGACTGCTGGTTCCCTTCTCGGCATTGCTGCTGGGTCCTTGCATGGCTTTGACTGAGCAGTTTCCTTCTGTCCTCTTCTGACCAGTCTGTGGCTGTGGGTTTATGCCCCTGGGGGCAAGGGAAGGGCAATTTCCCACCCCAGTCCTGTCCCCGCCCCTGTTGTGACCCAGGACCTGTGCGGGAAGAGCAGTGGGAGCCACCTGCTGGGTACTGGTGCCAATCCCTGCAGGGACAAACACCCCTCTGCTGTCCCCCAACACTTTTTGTGTCCAACAGCAGCATTTGGGGAAGCCTTGGGGGCAGCCTGGGGCTGAGTGTCCCCTCAAATCTCATGAGAACCTCATGGGGGCCTCGTGGGAGCTCCATGTCCCAGCTTTGCTGAGGCTCTGGGGGACAGAGCAGTGTCAGCTCTGTGTGGGACAAGCTCCTTTTGTTCACCCATCACCCTGTGCCAAGGCCAGAACCCCTCCTGGCAGCCCTATTTGGCTGTACCTGTGCTTGTTCCTTCTGAGGCTTCCCAGCCGCCTGACTCCATGCTCCCCTTTCCTGACTCCAACAGTCCGTGCTGAGAGCCGAGTTCATCCCCACATGGCACTGTGGCTCATTTCACACCGCTCCTCTTGCCTGGGCCACTGTGGGGCTGGCACTGGGCCCAGCTCCACAAAGCAGAGCTCTGCAGGCCAAAGCCAAATCCCAGCTACTCCTTCCCTGCTCCTCCCCAGTGCTGGGAGCGCCTGCCAGAGCTGAAGCAGGATGTGTGGGGGCACCAGAGCCTGCCCACACACAGCTGGATCCTGTATTCCAGCAAGGATCATCCCTCACGGATTCAGCATCTCTGTATCCCAGCAAGGATCATCCTCATAGATTCAGCATCCCTGCATCCCAGCAGTGTCCCAGTGTGAGGACAAGTTCTCCACCAGTGCAACATCCTGCTTTCCAGTGGTGATCCAGCACCCTGATGACACCAGGCCCTCACTGAGTATCCCAGTGGGGACCAGTCCCCCACTGGCTGTCCTTCAGGAGCTCGTGATGTCTCTGCCACCTGTGCCCCTGTGTCCTGTCCCATGCTGTCCCCCCACCCCACACTCAACCTCTGACATTGCTTCTACAGGGCACGCTCTTGAGAAAACATGGCAAGGGGACAGAGAAGGTAAATAGCTGTGGGCTCCATGTGTGTCACCACCCCAGGGCCACACTCGTGGTCTCACACCTGCCTGCTGTGCAGGTCCAGGCTTGTCCGTGCTTCCTCTGTCGTGCTGTCTGGATGTGCTGTTGCCTGCGTGGTGTTGTGGTGAGGTGTGCTGTGCTGTGTGCTGGGGACAGCCCCAGTTCTGTGTGTCCCCGGGGCAGGGAGTGGGGGCTCTGTGGTGTTCAGTCCCCGTGGGGCAGGTGTGGGCTGTCACCATCCCCATGGGGAACACTGCCCCACAGCCCTCAGCACCAGCTGCCTGGTGGGACAGCAAGGGGGTGAGACCCTGTGCATGGGAGACCCTCCACACACCCCCATCCCACTGTGGGGGGCTCAGGAAGAGGGGACCCCCGTGCTGGGCCTTGCTGGGCACAGTGAGGGCCCCAGGGCTGCTGGGATCCCCCGGATCTCTGAGCCCGCTCCCCCTTCCTTGCTGAGCCCCAGCCCTGCTCCAAGGGCTTTCTCCAGCACATGGGCTCTTGCCCTGTCTGGGGGCTCCTCACCAGAGGGTGGGGCCCCAGCAGTGACCCCAGCCTGCTCCCCAGATCCTGGTTCTTGGGAACAGCCATGCCAGCATCCATCTGGGCAATGCCTGCGGCTCCCCCTCCTCTCCTGGGGGATGCTGACTGCTGCCCAGTTTGCTGAGTGTGCCGGGTGAGCTGATTCCCTCTGGTCACCCAGCCCCAAATGGGGTGGGGAGCAAACCTGCCCGTCCTCAGAAGAGACCTGGCACACTCATCTCAGCTCCATCAGCGTGGGCAGGGGCTGAGCCTTTGCAGCTGTGAACTGGTGCCCAACCAGTGGCACCAGCAGAGAGTTGGGCAGAGCCAGACAAGAGTACAGGGCCAGAGCCCTCCTGGCCAGGGGATGGGGGGGCCTGGAGCCGCGGCCAAATGCTGCTGGGGCCACCAGTAACTGTCCCTTGCTGTTCTCTTCCAGAGCAGGGTGAAGCTGCCCAGTCACACTGAAGTAAGGACATGGCTCTTCTGCTCCCCACTTGGCACTGCTCTCTCCCCTTCCCTGCCCCTGTCCCTTGTCCCTTGTGCTCTGGGTTGGGGACTCTCAGCTCAATACAGTGTCCTGTTGTACTCTGTTTTGGGGACACCAGTGTCCCCTGCTCCCAGCCTGTCCACTGCCTGGGGGAGATGGGAACAGTGAGGGTGGAATTAATGGGACAGAACTGGGTGGGCAAAAGGGTTAATGGGGGCATACCAAATGTGGGCATGGAGGGGGCAGACCTCTGTAGAAGGTACTGGTTAATGGGAGAGATGCTGAGGTTCCTGTGTTGGGAGGGACTGGAACTACTGGTGCTAGGAAAGGGAAGGTAGTGGAGGTCTCTGGGCCCCAGTTTATCCAGTTGCATTTGCACACTGGAGGAGCTGCGGGGGAGAGCTTGTGCTCAGCCCAGGCAGAGGTGCCAGCCCAGGGCAGTGAGCAGGATCTGCCCATCCAGGGGGCTGCTGTGCCTGTGGGCCCCACGGAATGGCCCCATGGCCCCTGCCATGGTGGGGGCACAGGTCAGGCAGAGGTCTCCCACCTGGGGGAAGGGGCTGGGAACCTCCCTGGGACTGCTGGGGCTGGGCAGGGCTCCGTGTGGCCTGGGGCTGTTTGGTGGCTGTGGGGTCCAGGCCACGTCCTCCCGTGCCCACTGTCCCTCGCTCTCGTGCTCTGCTCCCACCATGTCAGTGCCCTGCTGTGCCAGGCCCTCCTGGATGCTGGAGCAGGTGCTTGGGGCACGGGAAGCAGGATGGGACTCTTGGGCCGAGCTGCTTGTGCTGAGCAGAGCCAAGGGTGATGCCAGGGTGGCGGCCTGCCCTGGGTCCCCAAGCCTGCAGCCTCACAGCTGTGCTGAGAACTTGGGGCTGCCAGCCTGGTACCTGTGTCACCTTCCTGGCTGCTGTCCCCTGGAGCCTGGAGGAGCCCCTGGATCTGCAGGAAGCTTCTGGCATGATGTGCCCAGCCCGGCCATGCCACCCCCAGCCCTGCTGCTCACCGGGGCTGTCCCTGTTTCTTTGCTCTCTGCAGGGCACACAGATGATTTTCAACGCGGCCAAGGAGCTGGGGCAGCTTTCCAAGCTGAAGGTGAGGGCTGGGGGGCTGGGCTGGGGGTCACCGAGCTGAAGGTGAGGGCTGGGGGGCTGGGGTGCTCTCTGTTCCAGGGTGAGTGCCAGTACCACGCTGCCAGGACCCTACCACTGCCCCCTTGCTGGCTGGGCTGGGCTGGGGGCAGCAGGGTCCTGGTGCTGTGCTTAGAGCAGGATCTGTGTCCCCCAGGACCACATGGTGCGTGAGGAAGCCAAGAGCCTGACCCCGAAGCAGTGTGCTGTGGTGGAGCTGGCACTGGACACCATCAAGGTGAGGGCACTCTGGGGCTTTTGGGGTGCCCACAAGGCTTTGACCCTGAGGCCCAGACACGGGGACAACCAGGGGGACTGTCACAGAACTGCTGAGCATCCTGAGGCCTTTCCCCCTCCAGCAATACTTCCATGCTGGTGGCGTGGGGCTGAAGAAAACGTTCCTGGAGAAGAGCCCTGACCTGCAGTCGCTGCGCTACGCCCTGTCCCTCTACACCCAGGCCACAGACCTCCTCATCAAAACCTTCGTGCAGACCCAGTCATCACAGGGTAGGACACGCTGCCCTCGTCCTCCCCAGGCTGCCCCGTGGCCAGGACCCACCTTGGCTCTGTCCCAGTGGGCTGGGGGTCCCAGCCAAGCTCATGGTGGGGAAGAGAAGGGTGGGCAAGGAAAGGCCTTTTTGCTCCCGTGCCTTGCAGGTGAAGAGGGGCCGTGGTGCCCAGCAGCAGCCTGGCACTCCCCAGTTCCCCACCAGCAAGAGCAGTGGGTCCCCAGTGCCAGGGCATTGCTGGACTGGCATGGAAATGGGGCCTGTGGGTGGGGGGAAGGTCACCCTCTGGCCAGGTGTCACAGTGTTTGTCCCCTCTGGATGGCCCCAGGCACCCAGCACTGACAGGGTCCATGGGATCTGGATGCTGTGCCAGGGCCTGTCCTGGGCGTGCTGGGTGCCCAAGCCCCTGATCTGGGCTCTGGTGTGCTGGGGCGCAGTGCAGGATGCTGGGCACCTTCCAGGGCAGGATCAGCCCTCAGCTCTAAACGCTGCCCTTTATTCTGTCCCTTGGCTGCTGGAGGAGGACCCTGAGCTGCTCGGTGGTGGTCACAGGCCACCACAGAGTGCCCCAGCCAGGCTTGTCTGCGTCCTCGGGGAGTGGGACGTGCGTTTGCTGTCCGTGAGTCTCCTTCAAGGGACGTCTGTCCTGTCTGTGCCTCCTGTGCCAGCCATGTCGGGGGCGTGGGGTTGGGTGTGGTGGGTGCCAGCACCCTTGGGTGTACCCTGTCCCCAGGAGCCCACACTCGGAGCTGGGGGTGCCTGGCACTCCTGTGTCGCTGCAGTGTTGTCCGGGTGCTTGGCCGTCAGTCTGTCTGCGAGATCTGATCTCTCTTTCTCTTTGTTTCCCCCCCCCCGTCACTGTTCCTGTTCCCCACATATATCATGTCCTTTGTCCTCTCTTCCTCGTCTCCTCTCTTCTTCATTTCTTCTCTCCTCCCTTCTTTTCTATCTCCTCCCTCCTCTCTTCGTTGTCATCTCCTTCCTCCTCTCTTTGTGTACTCTGTGCCGTCTCTGTCTCTTTCTCTCTCCTTCCCACTAGTTCATGGTGGGAAAGGGATTAGGTTTACCCTTAGTGAAGAGGTTTATCCTGAGAAGGGTACGTGTGCTACTCGCCCGCCCCTGCACCCACCTGCCGCCGGCCTGGGCTAGTAACAGTCCCAGCACCGCGGGCTGGGCTGGCCTGGGGACCCCCAGAATGGGCAAACTGCCATTCCCAGGGCTGCTTTGGGGGGAGTTTGGAGGAATGTGCTCAGCCATGTTGACCACCCCCAGAGCGGGTCTGTCCCTCTGTCTGCCCACACGCTCTGGGCACCCCACATTGTCCCCAGCACTGCTGCCTGGTGCAGCTCTGCTGCACCCACCGCCACCTCCCCCTGGGACATGTGGCCCTAGGGGAGGCCATGCCACGTCCTGTGCCCTTCCTGCCCACCCTGCTGCCCTAAGGACCATTACTAGCCCTGCTCCGGCGCGCTCCGTCTGCCTGTCCTGGGGCGCAGGGAATGAGCCCCCCGCGGGCCCTGCTTGGCCTCCATCACACCCTGCTGGGGGCCGGGGCTGCACCCCCGCTTGGCCTTCCATGCCCAGCCCCCCTCCCCACCCGCCATCGCCTCCATCCCGGCTCAGCATGCGGGGGCGGGGCCGGGGGATGGAGGGGAATGTGCCATCGCCAGCCCTGGCCCGGCCTGGCACCCTCAGTGACACGTGGGGACATGTCCTCCTTCCACTGCTCTTCCCACCCTGAGAGCTGCCCACTGAGCCCTGTTGGATCTCTGTCGCCCCATCAGACCCACAGAGCCTGTCCCTCTGCCTTGCACCCCCGTCCTTCACCCACGGGTGCATGCACAGCTCTGGGGTGGTGTGGGGGGGCTGACCTCTTGGTCCCCCGGCTCGGGGACCCCTGGGCTTGGTGTGGTCCCTGGGATGGAGGGGTACGAGGGGGCGGGTCAGCCTTGAGACACTGGTGGGGCTGTGGCTGCCCTGGCTGGGTGCCTCCCGTCCAGGGCTGTGCCCATGACACTGTCACCCCTCTGTGGCCAGAGCACGGGGAGCTGGGTCACTGTCCTCTGCCCCATCCTGGACAGGCCCCTCAGCCCTGCCTGAGCAAGGGGGGTTCACAGGGGTGGGGTGGCAGAGGCAGTGTGCTGTTGGGGGTGTCCTGCCATGTCCATCACAGCTGCTGCACCCACACTGCTGTGCCCACAACCCTTTGGGACACACCCTAATGCCCGCCCCTGTCCACCCCACGGTGGGTGACCTGCCTCCTCAGAGGGGTTAGTGTTGGGCAGGGCATGTCAGGAACATTGGCAAAACAGGCACTTCCATCTCCTCCCTCCGTCTGTCACAGGCTCTGGCGTGGATGACCCAGTTGGGGAGGTGTCCATCCACGTGGAGCTCCTGACCCACCCCAGCAGTGGCGAGCACAAAGTCACCGTCAAAGGTGGGTCCTGCTGGCCGGGTGCCGGGGTCTGGCAGGTGACAGTGCTCTGTGAGCCTCACCTGTCCCCTCCTTGCAGTGGTGGCTGCCAATGACCTCAAGTGGCAGACCTCGGGCATTTTCCGGCCCTTCATCGAGGTCAACATCATCGGGCCCCACCTCAGTGACAAGAAGAGGAAATTCGCCACCAAATCCAAGAACAACAGCTGGGCCCCCAAGTACAACGAGAGCTTCCAGTTGTGAGTGGCACCACGGGCTGGGGATGTGGGGACAGGCTGGGGGAAGTGACCCCAGCACATGGGGACCTCCTGGGGTCTGCCAGGGAGTTTATTCATCCCCTATGGGATGTTTTAGTTATTTTCTCATTGGTAAAAGCAGGAAGAGGGGAGCAGGAGTAAAAAGGAAAAGGCTTTTCTAGAGGTGGGACAGCAGCCACGTAGGGGCTGTTAGATGGCCGGGCTAGAGGTGAAGTGTGACCCCATCTGCCAACACTGCCCCTCCCTTGCCCCGCTCAGCACGCTGGGGACGGAGACGGGCCCCGAGTGCTACGAGCTGCAGGTGTGTGTGAAGGATTACTGCTTCGCCCGGGAGGACCGCACCGTGGGCATCGCCGTGCTGCAGCTGCGGGACATCCTGCAGCGCCCCGGCTGCGCCTGCTGGCTGCCCCTGGGCCGCCGCATCCACATGGACGACACCGGGCTCACCGTGCTCCGCATCCTCTCGCAGCGCAACAACGACGAGGTGGCCAAGGAGTTCGTCAAGCTCAAGTCGGACACGCGCTCGGCCGAGGAGGGCAGCAGTTAAAGTCCTTTGGCCCCCCAGCCCTCGCCCCCCGCTCCCGGCCCCTGACAGGATCCTCCAGCCGTGTATAAGCCATAGGAGTGGCCACAGAGGCGTTGGCGCTGGGGAGGGGGTGCTGTGGCTGCAGTGACAGACCCTCCCCTCCCTCCCCGGCCACCCTGGCTGGCTGACAACGGTGCCGAGCACAGCCAGGACCCGGCACACCCCGCAGGAAGGTGCTGGTGTTGGGGGGGCTGCGGGGAGGGGCTGGAGCCCGGCCTGGCTGGGGGAGCAGTCTGTCCTTCCCCAGCCTGTCTGAGATGGAGGAACGCCAGTGGCTCACCTCTGACCCTCCACTGTCCCACCAGCCCCACACCTCAGCGAGTGACACAAGGGAAGGGCTGTGGGGAGTGTGTGTGTGTCTCGTGCCATGTGCGGGTGTTGGTGAGTGGCTGGCACAGCGTGATGGCCCCTTGTCCCCATCCTGGAGCGTGCTGGCATGTCCTGAGGGCAGGGCAGCTGCCAGCCCTGAGCACATAGGTGTACATATGTAAATACCTGTACATACAGGGCAGCTGGACAGGCTGTGTCCTGCCCCTGGAAGGGCTATTGGGGCTGTTGGGTTGGTGGGTGCAGCCCCCACGGGCCCTGCACAGGGTCCCCTCCCTGGCTGGCAGCAGCATCACCAGGGTCGGGAGCAGCAGGGAGCAGCCCCCGGCCCATATCCTGTCTTCCCTGCCTTGCTGCCACCGTGGGCTACCCCACTGCCCCCCACAAGGTGCCAGGGCTTGGGGAAGCAGGGGCTGGGGGGCCTGAGCAGAGGGACTCATTCCTCTTTGCTCTGGCCGGTGGGGACCAGCATCCCTGAGCAGTGCAGCCCATGGGATCTCCTTGGCGCAAGCAAAACCCTTCCCACCCCACCCCAGAGAAGCCCTCCCTCCAGTCCCCCAGTAAGCACCAGTTCTGTGCCCCCCAGTTCCCCAGTGAGCACCATTTCTGTGTGCTAAGTGGTGTGCATGTCTCGTGCGAGTGCCTGGGAGGCCTGGGTGTGTGGTGTTGGGGTGGCCACCCCAGCTGGCCAGTTTGCCCCGAGTCTGGGGCGAGCAGAGGCCTCATGACCCCACAAATCAGTACAGCTCTCTCAGCCCCCTCCCACCCCAAAACAGGGTACCCCAAACGGCCCCCACGCTCCTTTGTCTCGAGGGTTTGCCTGGGACCAGAGGGTTTCACTTTGCTCTCTCGTTTCTGTTCAATGTTTACACCCTTTTCTAGCGGCTGCTCCTGCACGGCCGGGCTGGGGCTCGGTCCCGCAGCCCCACCGTGGTGCCCTGGCCCTGTGCCCCCTCCCCAGAGCGTCCTGTTTGGCATGTGATTGAACTGACCAATCCTGCTCCTGTAGCACAGTGTCACCGATGCCTGTGTGTCTGTCCCGCCCACCGTGGCGGCTCCCATGGATGCATGACAGTGAGATGTTTTGCACTATTTTGAATTTTTTGGGCTCTGTAAAAATATTTTATTATAACTGACATTAAAAAGCACACCCTTCACTGTGGCTCCTGTGGGGAGTTGGGAGGGGATGAGCACCTGGGGGCATTCCTCAGTGCAGCACTTCCACCTTAAAGGGAACACCAGGGATATCCAGCCTCAAGGTTAACCAGCTCCAAGGTTAACCAGCCTCAAGGTTAACCAGCTCCAAGGTTAACCAGCTTCAAGGACCAATAGCCCAGGGATGATCCTTGTTGCCACTCAGCCTCCCTGAGGGCACCTTTGCAAAACCAAGGATAGGTGTTAAATAGAATTGCAGGAACACAGAATGCTGGAATATCCTGAGTGGGAAGGGACCCACAGGGATCATTGATCCCAGCCCCTGTCCCTGCACAGCCACCCCAACACCCCCACCCTGAGCAGCCCTGAGAGCTCCTGCAGCTCTGGCAGCCTTGGCACCATTCCCTGGGGAGCCTGGGCAGTGCCCAGCAGCCTCGGGGGGGAAGAACCTTTCCCTGAGCTCCATGCCAAGCCCTGGCACAGCTCCAGCCCTTCCTGGCCCCCTGTCCCTGTCCCAGAGCAGAGCTCAGCCCCTGCCCCTGTGCCTGCCCTGGGCAGGAGCTGCAGAGCTGGGACAGATGTGTCCTGGGAGGCTGCACAGTGCTGATAATTCCCAGGCATGGGAGTGATCAGGGACAGCCAGCACAGCCTCATGGAGGGCAAAGCATCCCTCACTGGTCCTGTGGCCTTCCCTGATTGGGGTGACTCCATCAGCAGATAAAGGGTGAGCTGTTGATGGCACCTGCCCATACTTCTGTGAGACTTTTGACACAGTCCATCAAAACACTTTCCCCAGTAAATTGGATTGATGTGGATTTGATGAATGCAGGGCCCTGATGACCTGCAGAGAGAGCTGGGGCTGTTCCTGGGCTCTGGCAGAGTCCTGCTTCACCCTGGAGAATTGTGGGGCTGCCACCAGGCTTTGCTAGGATCATGGAATGGCTTAGGCTGAAAAGGACTTTAAAGCTCAAGTCCAACCCCATCCTTGTTCTTGGGCTCTTGTATTTTTTTCCAGTGATCCTTGATGGATACACCCTTTCTTAAAGTTTTCTAGATTAATTACCTTTAATCATCATAGTTTCACATGGGGCTGTGTGCCTATGTGAAAAGAGAGCAGAGGTTCCCTGGGAGGCCAGGGTAACACAGGCTGTGCCCCTGCAGCCAGGGAGCTGCATGGGGAGCAGAGAAGGACCTGCAGCCCCCGCAGGAGCCTGAGCAGAGCAGGGGATGTGCCCTGAGGGAGCTCTGAGCCTGTGCAGAGGCTGTGCCAGGGCAGGCCCCTGGGGCTGCAGCAGCTCCTGCAGAACCTCAGGGATCCATCCATGGTGGAGGCTCTGGGAGGGCTGGGCCCATGGGAGGAACTCCAGGCTAGAGCAGGCCAAGAGAAAGAGGAGGAGGAAGGAGCAACAGAGACAAGGGGTGATGGACTGAGCACAACCCCCTGCACAGCGGTGGGGGAGGAGGTGGAGAATTTGGGATGGAAGTTGAGCCTGCAGAGAAGGGAGAGGTGGGGGGAAGATGTTTTATGATTTACTTTTATTTCCCATGATCCTCAGAGGAGTTGATTAACAGCAATTTAAGCAGTATAATAATTTATGCACTGGCTGCCCACTGTAAACAGGACCATAAATACAGTCCATGAGAGAGCTGCCCTCAAACCCTGTTCAGGAAGTCCAAGTGAAGCTCTGAGTGAGCCTGGTCTTGGTCTGTGAGCTCTGGGATGCAATGCTGAGCACTGGAAAACCCAAACCCACCTCAGGTGGGAAAATGAATCCCTCCCATCCAGCAGGACCAAACCAGGACCAGGTGTAACCATACTCCTTTAAGCCTGGAGAGGAGAAGGATCCAGGGAGATGTCAGAGCCCCTTTTAGTGCCTAAAGGGGCTTCAGGAAAGCTGGACAGGCACTTTGGACCAGGGCCTGCAGGGACAGGAAAAGGGGAAATGGCTTCCCAGAGGGCAGGATTGGCTATTACTGGTCCATCTTCCCACCATCAAATCTCACCTCGGTCACAGAGTGGAAAATAGGTGGGTTCTTGAATTTAAATTCAAGTCCCTCTGAGGGACTTGAGGGACTCTCATGACGCCTCATCCTACAACCTTCATGCACCTCTCAGTCCTAAGGTTCCCAAAGCCATTATAACTCAAGACCAGGACACAGCATTTTCATGGGATTATTTCATCTGCTCCTGAAATAAATCCTGTTTATGAGGAAAGGGGAGGTTGGCTTCAGGAGACACTGCAATTCCTCAGAGGAATGCCTTGAGAGAGGATGCTGTGGGACAGTGTTTAACTGGAGCTGCACAGGTGGTTCAGGGAGGAGTGTACAATTCTTTACTCCTGCTCAAGAGAATCCCAACTGTGATTAACTGCACCAAACCTTTCTAGAAATGCTCCTGTCCCTGCTGGTGACATTACTCCTGCCAGCACTCCTAACCCTAACAGGCTGAGGAGTTAAAGTCTGATGTCATCAGCTAAGCCAGGTCATTCAAATAAATCCTCCCTGTCTTGACAGGAAGCAGGTAAGTCTGTCCCAAGCCTGCTGACCACTCCTTCTCTAGGGGCTAAAGAGCTCCCTCACACCTCCCTCCCTCCTTGAACTCCCTCCCAGCACCCTGCAAACAGCCTCAAGGCCAGACTTACATGCAAAGACTACTTTTAGCTTCAAAGAATTAAAAAGTGGCCAAACAACCCACTGAAAACTCAAAAGGTGCTGAACCCCCACCCTCACAGCCTTCCCAAGCTTCAGAGGGTTCAGACCCCTCGACATGGGACCGTGGCAGCAGCCCAGGGGCAGCCCAGGCTCAGAGGCAGCCGGGGAAGGGGCTGCCTGGAGTTTCCCTGCCAGGCCCTGTGGGAGAACCTCATCCCACACAGGTTCTCCTAATCCTGCTCCGAGTGGGGACATTTCTGCACCAGGCTCCGGCAGCAGCCTCTGCTCTGCTGCTGGTGCAGCTCTGTGGGGACAGACAGCAGCCACAGCTCTGTGGGGACAGACAGCACGTGTGGGGACAGACAACACGCGTGGGGACAGCCACAGCACACGTGGGAACAGCCACGCCGTGACCCCTCGGGAGGGGCTGTGCAGAGACACACCCAGCCTGCAGGACCTGCCCTTACCCAGGGGGATGAGGGGCTCAGAGCCCCCTTTTACCTTCCAGACTCTGGGACTGCTCCAAGATGTGCTGGATCAGGGCTCTCCTTCCCCAGCTGCATCCATCTCCCAGCTTCCATCTCCACCCCGCGCTGCAGGGAGGCAGAAGGGAGGTGCAGCCTGAGCCCTGCCCAGTGGGCTCCCCCAAGGGACCGCCAGATGTGCCCAGGAGAGCCCTGTGGAGCCCCAGAAGTTCAGGAGCATCCCCCAACAGACCTGCCCAAGTTCCTTGACCTCCTGGGCCAGGCAGCTGTGCCTCTCTAGCTGTGCCTCTCCAGCTGTGCCAGCTGCTGCACCTGGGCATCACGGGCTGTGTCCTCCTGCAGCTCCTGCATCTCATCCCACAGCCCTGCAGCTCCTCAGCCCCAGGAGCTGCTCCTGCAGCTGCTGCTCCTCCTGGGCCTGAGGAGAGGGGCAGAGCTGGTGCCGTTCAGTTTTGCCTCTTTTTTCTTTTCTATGTTATCTGTATTTGTCACACAAATATCTGTAACTCTGTAGCCTATTGTATTACTGACTCGTTTTCCCAGTACTTTTCCATGGTCTTTCCCTAAGCAGAAAGACAAAACAAATTCCAGAGTTCTGAGCTCCCCTGTGCTATCTTGGTCCTTCCTGGGAACCAAGGCCGAGAACAACTCTTTGAGATACATTTCATGGACAAAGCACAGCTGGTATCAAGGCAGGGGGCTCCAGAGGAGGGGTTTGACCTGGGGGGAAATTGAATCACCACTTGTCTTCCCAATTGGTGCTTTTTATCAATGATGCTAATTTCCTAAAATCTATAAATATGTACTCATCCCTGTGGGGTTGGGCTTTTGTGGACAACTTTCCATGACTGCCTCTGAAGGCCTTTATGATGGAATAGAGAAAATAAAGATCTGCTTTTATATTACCTCCTTACTAATATGATCTTGAGTTTCATTTCCAGTTTGGGAAAAAGGCAACAGAGCATCAGGCAGGACTGGGAACAGGGACAGGGACACATCCCCATGCGTCACATCACCAAGAGCCCCATGGACTCAGAGCCTGCCTCTCTGTAATGAGAGCCCATTTCCCACCATCTCTTTGGAGTTCTGAGCCTTGGGATCCCTCTGGACCTGGGAGAGCAGCTGTCCCTGACCTGCCCCCCCCACGGGCTCTAAAGCCATGGCAAAGGGTCCCTTCCCCACCCCCAGGCTGATCCCCACAGCACGATTACCCTGCCCTGTTTCCTCCAAGTCCCAGACAGGATCACACCACCCCCCTCATCCCCCAGAGACACCCCCAGAACTGGAGCAGTGACAGAGCAGAGAAGCCCAGATGGTGAAAAGGGACACTGCCAGCACAGAGAGTGGAATGTGTCACACCAGAACTGTCCCTGGCACACAGGGACACGCCAGAACTGTCCCTGGCACATGGCACTGCTGCGAGGTTGCGCTCAGGAGGCTGCCCCAGCCATCCCAATGCCACAGAGGAGCGCAGAGATCCAGGAGCACGGAGGCACAGCTTCTCCTGGGCGCCCACATCAGGCAACCAGCTCCTGCCCCAGGCCAGGAGGCAGCTGGGACAGAACCAGGTAAGAGGTGCTCAGCACAAAGCCCCTGCAGCTGCATCACCTCCACCTCTGCGCCCTGGTGCAGTGCTGGACCAAGAGAGGGGCCTGGACCACCACAGCCCTGTGCTGCCACACCATCTGTGGGGATAGAGACACCACTGGCACCCCCAGAGGGGACCCAGGCACTCCCAGCCCTGCTGGGCACCCACCTCTAGGTGCTGGCCCTGGGTAAAGGCTGGGATGGTGATGGTGGCCTGGCACAGGGCCAGGGACGGGTTCCAGGACCATCCCCAGGGTCTTCTGCAGCCCCACGGCAGCCCTGGGCCTCTGCAACATCCCCAGAAAGCTGCAGGGAGAAAGGCAGGGAGGTGGGCAGGGAGCAGGGCAGGGGGGTGGGCAGGGAGCACAGAGCTAAGAGGGGGAACAGGGAGCTGGGCAGGAGGTGGCAGAGCCTGGAGGGGGAACAGAGCTGAGTGAGGGGTGGCAGAGCCCAGAGAAGGGACAGCAAGGGCGGAAAGAAAGGGCAGAGAGCAGGGCAAGGGGGGTCTCCCTGGGCAGAGGGAGGACAAAGCCCTGGGCACAGCCTGCCCCCCATCCCACTGGCAGCACTGCCATCCGTCCCCAGCCCTGTCCCTGCTCCCCTGCAGGCACAGCACGCCCGAGGAGCCGCTGCAGCCGGGTGCTCCCCCAGCACAGCCACCTGGTGTCTGCGTTGGAAAAGACAGGTGTGAGCTAGGGAAGGCAGGAGCCTCCCTAGAAATGGAGAATATAAACCCTTTCTCTCCAAATTATTATTAATTTGAAATTAAGGGGCTCTCAGGCAAAGATATGGGAATAGGAATAACAGTTCTTTACTAGGAAAATTAAAATACAAATGTAATAGTACAAAACCACCACTGCCAGAGTCAGAACAGACCTGACCCCCTGTGTGTCAGGGTGGGGGCACAGCCCCATCCCAGGGGGGCTCAGCCCTCCTGCAGTGCCAGCTGTGGCTCTGCTGCAGCAGGATCCTGCACAAGGGGGGAGTTTTCCTCTGCAGCTCCAGGGCTGCTGGAGATGGGCCTGCTCTCCCTCTGGGAATGCAGGGCAGGAGAAAGCTGCTCCTCTGGGAATGCAGTGGGCAAAGGCTGCTGTGCTGTTCCAGGGCAGATTGTATCCAGGTAGGAATGCTTGGCTCCTGCCCTGGGCACAGCATCTCCCCATGGGATGGTGGAATTTGATCAGCCCTGCAGGGACACTCAGTGGCCATGGACAGAGGATATCTCCTGGAGGGAGGATGGGCTGTGGGAGAGATAAAGAAAACTGCCCATGAACAGAGAGAACTGCTCCAGCTCTGACATGGGAATAGGATACACATCCCCAGCCACATCTTCAAGCCTAAGGCACCTGGCCAGCCCACAAAATCACCTTGGGCTTCCCACACTTGTACTTGCTGGGGTCCTGCAGCACAGGGAGAGTCAGTGCCAGGACAGCACCCCCAGGCTCCTCCAGGAGGGATCCTTCCCATCCAGCCTCCCTAGAGGCAGAGTTCATCCCCAGCTCACCCAGTTCTGTGCCTCACTGGGCACCAACACACAGGGAAAGCGCCTGCAGGGGATGCTCTGCTGCCACAGCTGCACCCCCAAAGCAGGAGCTTCACTTGAGGCAGTCTCCCAAGGGCAGTGCTGCAGGTTCATGCCGGTGGCCTTCAGCTCCTCTTGCTCACCACAGGCCTGTCCCTCTCCAAGAACTCTGGTACATCCATCTGTGGGGGCAGAGGGGGGTCAGAGGTGTCACAGCTGCAGAGGGGGAAGCACCAGGGTGCTCTGGGGTAGGGGATACCTGGAAGGTGTCCTGAGGTGCTGATCTGGATGGTCCCCACGACCTCACAGGCTCAGAGCTGCTCCACCACTTGCCTGGAGTCAATCCTGGGCACGGAGGAGCTGATCCAGAGCAGGTCCTGGCCAGCTTGGCACAGCCCAAACCATGCAGGGCAAGAGAGACAGAGAGTGGAGGGGCTGCAGGGCCCCAGCAGGTCCCCATCCCCACCCCTGCAGCCAGGCTCTCACACAAAGGGCTCTTTCCCACTGTGGGGGTTGATGCTGTGGATGTAGGGGTGGTGCTGCCCAGCTCCTCCATCAGCCCCCTCAGGGAGGCTTTGACCTGCAGGGGACAAGGCAGGGGGGGCTGAGGGCCAGGAGGAACCCCAGGGGTTCAAGGAGGTCCCCAGGGCACACAGAGATCCTGGTGGAGAGGGACTTCTTGCTCTTCTGGCTCCTGGGCAGGGACTTGTGGCCAGAGCAGCCTGACTGGGACATGGGGACATCCCTGTCCTCCAGGAAGAGCTTGGTGAGGAGGGCAGAGTGCCCAGAGAGAGCTGTGGGAGCCAGGCAGTCCCTGCAGAGCCACCACCAAGATCCACAGCCCCACAACCCACCCACCTAGAGACACAGCCCAGATGTGCTGCATCCAGCTGTGCCCCACCTGCTCCCTGACCCAGGAACAGCCCTGTGCACCTTCCCATGTGAGCTCCAGAACCTTCCCAGATGCTCCTTACCTCCTGCCAGGTGCATGGAGGGTGGAAGGGAGAAACAACACCTTACAGACATGGAAGCAGCAAGAACCTTCAGGGCTCTGAGCAGGGACGTGGCCAAGGTGGATCCCGAAATGGGGGGGGCAAAGCAAGGGGAATGCAGTAGGGAGCCCCCAGAGTTCCTGACACACACACAGATGGCTGGAGCTGTGCCAGGGCTTGGCATGGAGCTCAGGGAAAGGTTCTTTCCCCCGAGGCTCCCCAGGGAATGGTCCTGGCCCCAAGGCTGGGAGCTCTCTCCAGGAGCTCTCAGGGTGGATTGCTGGGGTGGCTGTGCAGGGCCGGGGGCTGCACTTGATGCCATTGGTCCCTTCCCAGCCAGGACATTCAAGGACTCTGCTCTCAGGGTACCCTGACCAAGGCCAGCTCTGCATGGGGCTGCACACAGGGATTTACCTCCTGCCCTGTCAGTCCCTGTCAGGCTCCCACAGCCCAGCCAGCTCTGCCTGCTCAGCACCTGCCCGGGGGATCTCACCTGGCTCACAGCAGCCCCACCAGCTCCTCAGGAGCAGCATCCCTGTTCTCCTCCACAAACCATCACAGTGCTGTTCACTGGCAGCACACAGCACCCACACAGCCCCAGCCTGCAGCTTCCCAGAGCAGTTTGGTGCAGAGCTCTGCTCAGACACAGCCCAAACACCTGGGAAATGTCCCTGCAGTCAGAAGTGCTGGTGGCCAGACAGCTTCCCTTGCCCTGCTGTGAGGCTGCTGATGGGAAGCAGCTCACAGTTTCCAGGGTTTTACCCTCAGATGAGGAGCTTCAGCCCAGCAGGATCCACCTCCCACCCTGGGAGGGTGCAGAAGATGCCACCACAGTCTCCAGACAGGGCACCAGTTGTGTGGAGCCTCTGCCCAGTCCACCACACCCACAGCATTGCCTGCCTGTCCAGCAAAGTGGGACACAAGGAAAGCATCCATGGGGCACTTGTGTTTCTGGAAGTGGGAGCTGCTGAGGTGGGTCTGGGACAGCTCCTGGGCCCAGCTCCCATCACTGCCTTGAGGCATCTGGAGAGCAAACGGGTCAGAGGGGGCAGTGGGGGGCTCTGGGTGGTCACAGCAGCCCTCACCCCCCTTGCACTCCCCATTCAAGCAGGTCCAGGATGCCAAGCTGGCCCTGGAGGAGCTCCAGGCATGGCTGTCCCAGAAGGTGACAAACACCAAGGGATCCCCTCGGCTACATTCTCCTCCTGATCCAGCTGGAAGGTGCTGGAAGGCAGAGACAGGAAATCAGGATTGGCCAGGAGGGGACAAAGGTGCTCAGCCCTCAAGCAGCACCTTGGTTTCCACTGGACCCCTGAGCAGCCCTTTGTGTGAGCACTGTGGGGAGAGCAGTGAGTGCTGAGCCCTGGGCTTGCAGGGGCTGAAGCACAGCCACGATGGACACAGAGCACAAAATCAGCAGGGACAGGCAAGGCTCTCCCTCAGTGGCTCACAGCAAAGGGACACCCCTGGGTGATACCCACCAGGTTAAAGTGCTCCTGGCAGTTCTTGTTGGTGCAGCTGATGCAGAACTGCTCAAAGCTCTTGTGCTTACACATCTCAAACCTGTGGGCAGCAGAGACCAGAGTAAGGCACCTGCCAGGCAGAGCCACCCCAGGCACCCAGCTGTCCCCACTGCAGGCACAGGCACAGGCACAGCTGTGTCCCAGCTGGAGCAGGACAGGGACCAAGTCCTTGCAGGCAGCCCAGGAGAGGGGAGCTGCTCTTGCCCACAGATGTCCAGGATGCCAGTGGAGGTGTGGTGACCCTTCAGTGACCACAGGGCAGGGCTGACCCTCCTGTCAGAGATGAGTGATGAGATGGGGGCTCTCACAGTGAAGGGTGAACATTGTGTGTGTGTTAAGAGAAGTTTTGTAGATGTATGGTTGTGTTACTGCAATGTGTCCTCCCTCTCATTGTTATCATGGGATGGCCTTGGTACTCGGGGCATTTGGGAGGGTTGGCTCGTTACTATGGCAACACCTGAGCTCCAACCAACGTGTAAGAAAGTGATCTGCACCCCTGGACAGCGAGGAAGGAACTGACTGACAAGACTTTAGGATGAGCTAGAAGTACAAAAGTCAGAGCCTCCATCTTGAAGAGGAGCACATGGCTGATGGTCACAGGGGCTCCCAGCACTGTAATTTTTCCTTATTTAGTCCTTTTGTTGAATTTTTTGTTAAGGTTTAAACCTTTATAATTTTACAAAGTAAGCAGTTGTTTCTCACTCTCCTCACCCTCCAGCTGAAGACCTGATTGTGCACGTCCTTGGCCAGGGCACCCCGGGCATGCAGCACCTGCTGCCTGGACAGTGGTGTCACCAAGGTCAGTGACCACTTTGGGGTGGCAGAGCCAGCCTGGGACACCTCCAGCAGAGCACAGAGTAGCCCCAGGGCCTCGCTGCCTGGCTGCAAAGGGACAGTCCTGGTCACTGAGGCCTGGCCTGGCTGCAGCTCTGGGGACAGTTTGGGTGGCATCAAGTCCTCTCTCCCCTCCATGGCGCAGCTGTCCCCACGCTGGTGCTGCCCTCTGCTCACGGCGTGTCCCAAGGGCAGGATGGCAGCAGGATGGCAGCAGGATCCTGAACAGCTCCAGCTGCTCAGACTCAGTGACACCTGTGGGCAGTGAGGGCTCCCTCTGATGCCTCGGGTTGGAGCTTTTCTATTTTTCACATTCTGTGCTGCTTTAGTGGGTGGGTCTGGGCTTCATATTATGGGATGGTGAGCTCTGTGCTCAGAGCAGGGACACAAAACAATTCCTGCTCCAGCTGGGCACCAAGGACAAATGATCCAAATCTCAGCCCAAGAGCACAAACCCCGTGGGCTGGAGAGAGAAAAACAAGCAGGGTGGGACTGCAGGGGCTGGGGCTGGAATGGGACAATGAACTGCAAGGTGCAAATGGAGCAGAACTGATCCCAGGGACAGACCCCGTGCCCCATGTGCATTTTGGGGCCATTTTGGTTCATCTTGGGAGCAGCCCTGGCTGGGCTCTGGTGCTGCCCAAGGTGGATCCATTGAGGCCTCCTAATAAATCCCTGCTTTATTCTTTAGCTCTGTCCAGTCTCAGCTCTAGCTCATCCTTCACAAGGCATCCCTCATTTCTGGCCACACCAGCACAAGTACAGAGCCAGGCCCCATCCTGTGCCTGCTGTTGGTCTTTGGTGGGCAGAGCTGGAGCAGCTCCAGCCCAGCCGCAGGGCAGAGGGCGAGCAGGGCAAGCAGCAGCACAGGTGGGGGCTCAGGTGACAGCAGACTCTCTTCTCCCCAGTGTTGAGCCCCCTGCAAGGTGCCACAGGCCGCCAGGCTGAGCACCAGCCCAGAGGTGACCCAGGGGACACCCAAGCCCCCACAGCCCCTACAGCTGCAGGGTGTGGAGCCCCCCGGGTCAGAAATGAGCCCCCCAGACCCACAGGAAGGGGGTGAAGCCCCTCCAGCTCCCTCCAGAGCACCGTGGGGGGACCCCTGAGCCCCTCACAGCCATGGGGTCTGACCCCTCCCCGCTGCTGCTGCCAGCTCTCCTGATGCCTTCTTCTCTGACCCTAAAAATACAAATCAGACACAACCAGAGTGATCAAAGGGTACCTTTGTATGAGGAACCTCAGGCGCACAAACTCAACAAAGATAGAAAAGGCTGAAGATGCACACTGGGCCTGACCCATGGACAGTTTTTATGGATTCTGCAATTAGCATATCTGACAAGAATCCTCCATTAGAAACCCCCTGGTGAAATAATTCCCCAGCTCTAGCACCTTGGAGGTTCCCCCCCTTAGGATAAAATCCCTGTCTCAGTTTCAACCTTGGTTTCTACGTAAAACTAAGATAGCCAAACCAACAGGTGTTGGCTTTTTGTTTCTTTTCTGCCTGGGTTAGGATTGGGATTTGGAGCATCTGAGATGCTATTTTGTGTTTGGATTCAGATGTTTATTAGTTCTCATCTATATTACAGTCTTATAAGTTGTGAGTTCTACAATATTTCATGAACAAGCTATAAAATGGCTCTGTATTTATTTCTGCAAGGTCTTTTAAGGAAAAACTATCTAATTAAGAAATAACACTTCAATTATTTTTACTTTTTAACTTTTACTTTCACTCTAATTACTAATCATCTATGTGGACTTTTCTGTCTAATTACACAGTACCACCCAAACCCATGAAGAAGAAGGTTAAGAAGAAGGACTAACTACTGACTTAAAACTTTTATCTTAGTTCTATATATATTACTATATTCTAAAACTTTAAGTTTTCTATCACGTCGTATTATACACTTCTATTAAAACTATATACTCATAATCTTAGCTCTAGCACTGAATTTTGGAAGCCTTCACAGCCTCAGGTCAAATGCAGCATTCTCTTGGGGGTCTGTGCCTGTCAGCACAGAAAGTCTGAGATTCCCAGCAGCCAGGGTTCCAGCACACAGGGGTCCTGGAAGTTTTGTCTTTCTGCCTGGGAAAAATGTGAAACTAAGCTACAGTACGAAGCTACAGATCAACAGCTGTATGTGCAAAGGATACAGAGAATATATAACAGAAAAAAGAGTAAACAGAAAAGGGTACACAGAAAAAAACCCCAAAGGCCATCACTCCCCCTGCCCCTCCCCCCGCCCTTTAATTAGCCGTTAATTGCCGCTAATTGGAGGCGGAGGGGATTATGTTCCCCGCCGTGCGGGTGCTGGGGCTGGACCCCCCGAGACCCCCCCCAGCTCGAGCTGATTCGGGACTCCCGTGGAGCTCCCTCGGGGTGTACAAAGAGGCCTCATCGGGCACCCCCAACGCGGGACACCCCAAACTCTCAGTCCCTCCGGCCTGGGACACCTCGAGGCCAGCCAAAGACCTCTCCTGGTTGGGGTCCCCCGAGTCTGTCCCCATGAAGGGCACCCAGGGCCCCTCCAGGGGTGCAGGGCCCCCCAAGGCCCCAGAGCACGGCCCCTCCCCTCATGGCAGGGACTCCAGGTCACCCTCGCCCTGCAGGGGCTCCAGCACCCCCGGGTGTCCCCACTGCCCACAGGTGCCACTGTCTGAGCCCACTGCCCGTGGGTGCCACTCTCCAGGGGTGTCACTGTGTGCAGATCCCTGTTTGCCACAGCCCGGTGTCCCCTCAGCCCTGGGTGCTGCCGGCCGCAGGTCCCTGCTGTGCCCACACCGGGCCTGAGGGGCCGGGCCAGCCCGGCAGGGCCCGAGTGAGAGCCGGCTGCCACAGAGGGTGGGTACAGCTGGGACAGAGCGACAACGGGGTGTCCAGCAGAGGTGAGGGATCACAAGCATGGACAATGGTTCGGGTTGAGAGGGACCTCAAAGCCCTTCCAGTGCCACCCCTGCCATGGCAGGGACACCTCCCACTGTCCCAGGCTGCTCCCAGCCCTGTCCAGCCTGGCCTTGGGCACTGCCAGGGATCCAGGGGCAGCCACAGCTGCTCTGGGCACCCTGTGCCAGGGCCTGCCCACCCTGCCAGGGAACAATTCCTGCCCAAGATCCCATCCAGCCCTGCCCTCTGGCACTGGCAGCCATTCCCTGTGTCCTGTCCCTCCAGGCCTTGTCCCCAGTCCCTCTCCAGCTCTCCTGGAGCCCCTCCAGGCCCTGCCAGGGGCTCTGAGGTGTCCCTGTGTCCTTCTCCTGTCCAGGTGAGCAGCCCCAGCTCTGCCAGCCTGGCTCCAGAGCAGAGGGGCTCCAGCCCTTGCAGCATCTCCGTGGCTCCTCTGGCCTGGCTCCAGCAGCTCCACGTCCTCCTGCTGCTGTTGCCCAGGGCTGGGGCAGCTCTGCAGGTGGGGTCTCACCTGAGCACAGGGGCAGAGGGGCAGAATCCCCCCCTCCCCTGCTGCCCAGGCTGGGCAAGGATGAATTTTGGGACTGGGAGCAGGAACATCTGTGGGGACAAGGAGAAGGCCAGAGCCAGAGCAGGATCACCCAGCCTGCACGGGGACAAACCCACCTGTGGGAGGTGGCAGATGTCCCCTCTGCTCCTGCCCCCAAGCTGGCACCTTCTCCCTGGGCCCAAGGAAATAGGAACCAGTACCAAGAGGCTCCAGGCAGGGAGACACTGGCTAGCACAAGGATTCATATATAGTAAAAAGTCTTTATTAAGAAGGCTTTGAAGTCAAAAAATAAAACTCTTGATACAATTTTCATAACCGTCAAGTCAGCTCAGCAAATATATAATCAGTACTTTAGCCATGTAAGGTTAAAGGTCCGTTATTTTCTTTTTAAAATAAAATATATTTTAGTTTTTAAAATTTATTCAATAAAGTACATATTTTCCTATAAATTCCCTACATATACATAAAGAGGTAAAAAATAAAAAAATAAAAACAAAGAAACCTAAAAAAAAAAAAAAAAAAAAAGAAAGAAAAAAAAAGCCCCAAAAAAACCCCCAAAGTAACCCCAAAATAAAATGGAGATAGAAATCTGTCTGGTTTTTGTGACATGGTGTGTTAACTGTGCCCCCTCCATTCCACGACTTCCTGACCTCACATCACACATTTCTGGGCAGTTTTCACATTGGCAAAATACAAGATAGACCTGCATTACAAAAAAAAAAAAAAAAAAAAAAAAAACCAAAACAATATATATATATATATTTATAGAACCACTGAGAATCGTCAAAAAAAAAAAACCTACATACAAAAAGAACCACAAAAAAAAATTATTATTATAATAATAGAATGATTTTAAAAAAATAAAAGACAACCCTTGCGTGTCCTAAAATAAAAAGTGCAACCGGACCTTTTCTTTCTGGTTATTTCAGTTTGCAAACGGAATACTGGTATTTGGGAAGGACTGGTGGAGAACAGCCGGGCTCCCTCCCCAGCCCCACAGCCAGGTGAAGAGTTAAAGCTATTCTGTAAACATCGGAGTTTCCTCCTCGTGGAATTCACGCCCCTCTTTCCTCATCCTCATCATCATCTTCTTCTTCTTCTTCTTCTTCTTCTTCTTCTTCTTCTTCTTCTTCTTCTTCTTCTTCTTCTTCGGCCCCTTGGCCCCCACCCTCCCGACCCCCCTCGGCCTCCCCCCGCCCCGCCGTGCCCTCTGCGCCTCCAGCTGCCGCCGCCTCTCCCCCCTCCCGCCCCTGCGCCCATCGCATCTGATATTAAATAAAAAGCTCGATTTCAACAGTAGAAAGTCCTTAAAACGCCGTGGTGTTGGGGTGGAGGGGGGGCCCCGGGCGAGCCCCCGGGCTAGGAGAAGATGTGGATGGCTTGGGTGGCGGGCACGTGGCACGCGGGGCACTGCGGCTGCGCCCGGCCGCAGATGCGCAGGGCGCACTCCATGCAGAAGAGGTTGTGGCCGCAGGGCACCAGCGCGGCCATCACCTCGCTCTCCAGGCACACCATGCACTCCCGGGAGCTCTTGCGGTGCCCGTCCGAGCTGCTGGAGTCGGTGGGCGAGCCCGAGGCGGCCGAGATGCTGCCGGGCAGCGAGGAGGAGGAGGAGTAGCCGGTGCTGTTGGAGAAGGAGGAGAGCGAGCCCTGGGCGGGCAGCCAGGCCAGGGCGCCGGCGGGGTCGCTGGGGATGCGCCGCGCCGAGGGGTGCTCCAGCCCCGCCACCCCGCTCTCGGGCAGCGTGGGCGAGTGGCGCGGCGTGGCCGGGCCGCTGTTGCGTCTCTGCGAGCTGTTGATGGAGGAGCAGCTGCTGAAGGCCTGCAGGGGGTTGCCCGAGCGCTCGAAGGGCGACCAGATGGTGGTGGTGGGCGTGGTGAGGTCGAGGGCCAAGAAGTCGAAGCCGAAGTCGCACTCGTCGGAGCCCAGCGGGGCCGGGGGCTCGCTGAAGGTGCTGTAGGGGCTGGTGGGGCTGGCGGCCGCCACGCGCCCGCTGTAGAAGGACTCGGTGGAGCCGCTGCCCAGGGAGCTGAGGCTGTCGTTGCGCAGCGCGGCCGAGGGGCGCTGGGCGGGGTGCGGGGCCTTGGCCCACGGGGCGGCCGCGCCGCCCTGCAGGTCGAGGCAGACGTCGGTGCCGTTGGAGTGGAAGTCGTTGTCGGCGTTGACGTCGATGAAGGAGCCTGTCCTCATGGTGATGTGCGCCTCGATCTCCTCGCGCGCCCGGTCCACGTTCTCGGGCATGCCCGTCACCTCGAACACGGGCTCCTTGTCCCGGCTGGGCGTCACGATGTAGGTGTGCGTCTGCTGCTGGATGCGCTTGATGGTGGCTCCCTTGGGTCCCACCACCAGCCCCACCACGCGGTAGGGGACCCTCACCTGGATGGTGGTCTGGCCCGGCAGGTTGGGGGGCCCCTGCAAGGCCCCCGTCAGCCCGTTGACTTTGTTGCGCGTGGCCCGGATCATGGAGAAGTGCTCGGCAGCCGAGAGGATCTCGCGCTTGGCCATCTCCACGTCCTCCTTCCTGCCGGTGACGATGAACACGGGCTCCTCGCCCCTGACCGGCGTCTTGATGTACGTGTTGGTCTTGGCACGCAGGGCTTTGATTTTGCAGCCTGCAGGGCAAGGAGAAGGGGGAAAAATGACACATCAACGCTGGGGCCTCACGGTGATCCTCTGCTTACCCAGGGCAGGGGCACGATGGACCAGCAGGAACCAGCAGGAACCAGCAGGAACCAGTAGGAACCAGCAGGTCCCTCTGGCTCTGCACCTGCAGCATGGACACCCTTGGAGAACGGGGTCCCTCCCGCCTCCGAGGCAGACGGGGGCTCATGGTTCAGTGCTGGGGGGCTGCCCTGGCTTCTCCCAGCTCCTGGTACTGCTCTGACCCTCAGGGGTTGGGGATCAGCAGGATGCAGCCCGCAGCCCTGCTCCAGAGGGCTGGGACAGGCATGGGCAGAGGTGCCAGGGCAGGCAGCCACGGGGCACCATCAGGGCCACTGAGCAGGTGAGAAGCTGGATTCACCCCAGAGGTGTTTAAGGAGGTACAAAGAGAGTAAGATGTCAAGATGGAAAGGAAGGAAAAGGCCGTTTAGATCCTGCAGGTCCACCGACACTTTTGAGCCAGCAGCTGAATCTGAGGAACAGCCCTGGATGCACTCCTGGAGGGACAGGGGAGCTGGACCTTCCCCAGGTGGGGGACACAGCCACCCCCTCCCCTCCCTGTCCCACAGGAGGGATCCCCCGTGCCTGGGCTGCGGCAGGGGTGCTCCCAGGGCTCCTGCTCTGCCTGTTCTGGAAAGTCCTGCTTCCCCTGCAGGAGGAACGTGATTCAGCAGGCAGAGCTGCCCACGGCTGGCTGTGGGATTGCGAGATGGGGCTGCAGCTCTGCCTCGGCCCCATGCAGCCCTGGGCACAGCCCTGGGCATGGCTCTGCCCCGGCCCAGCTGGGCTCTGGCCTTGGCTCCTGGCAGCATCGTCCAGCCAAAGGCTCCTATTCTCCTCTGGGGCTGCAAAAGGCTCCAGTCTCCTCCAGGGCCCCTTTGCTCTGCCCCACTGAGGAGCAGTCTGTGGCTGCCAGCCAGCCCCACTCCCTGCACCCCCAGCCCTAATTGCATCCACTCTCAATTAAGTCCCTGCAAACCAGGCACAGCTTAACCAAGCTGTGCTCAGTGACCACTGGCACACAGCAGTGAGGAACCCCTCTGTCCCCTCTCAGCCCTGAGCTTTGCAGGGCATCCAGAACAAAGCTGGGAGCCAGCAGGGATGGAGGGGGCTCCACTGGAGCCCTGGGCTTGTCCCTGGCCATGGCAAAGGCTGCTGCAGATCCCAGTGGATAAACAGCTCGGCTCCTCCGGGCACAGCCAAGCAGCTGCAAGGGCCTGCCTGGCTCAGGGCACTCCTTCCCCTCCTCCTCTTCCCAGACGCTCCCTGAGGAAGGGCAGGGCTGCTCTTCCAGCTGTGAGGCTGGAGAAGGAAAGGCCTAGAAGGCTGAAGGGCCTCAGCACATGAAAGATGCAGAGCTGCTGGAGAGAGTCCCGAGATGCTGCAAGGGCTGGAGCCCCTCTGCTCTGGAGCCAGTCTGGCAGAGCTGGGGCTGCTCACCTGGACAAGAGAAGGCTCCAGGGACACCTCAGAGCCCCTGGCAGGGCCTGAAGGGGCTCCAGGAGAGCTGGAGAGGGACTGGGGACAAGGCCTGGAGGGACAGGACACAGGGAATGGCTGCCAGTGCCAGAGGGCAGGGCTGGATGGGATCTTGGGCAGGAATTGTTCCCTGGCAGGGTGGTGAGTTGGGTTTCTGTAGCCAGGCTTTGGTAGCAGTGAGGTTACAGGGGTGGTTTCTGTGAGCCAGAAGCGTCCCCTGTCTCCACAGAGCCAACTCCAGCCAGCTCCAGGATGGACGTGGCACTGGCCAAGGACCAGCCCAGCAAAGATGGTAGGGACACCTTGAGATCATGGGTTTAAGAAGGAGGAAAGGTCTTGAGCAGGTGTAACTGGGTCTAGAGCAGAGCAGGGTTAAAACCTGACAGAAGCAGCTCTGCAGATACCCAGGGCAGGAGGAGGGGCAGGAGCTGAGATGCCCCTGAGGCCTCCAGGGAAAACCATGGTGAAGGCCATGGAAGTCCACAGGGGTGTAGATGCACCTGCAGCCCCAGGAGGAGCCCACAGGGAGCAGGGGCATGCCCAAGGAAGGCTGTGAGCCTGAGGGAAGGCTGAGCTGGAGCAGGGTTCTGGCAGGGACTGCAGAGCAGTGGAGAGAGGAGCCCACGCTGGAGCAGCTCTGCTGAAAGCCCTTGGGACCCTGAGGGGACCCAGGCTGGGACAGGGTGTGGAGACCTGTGTCCCCTGGGAGGGACCCCACACTGGGGCAGGGGCTGGGCTCCAACTCCTCTCCCTGAGCAGTAGCAGGAACAATTTGGGATGAAATGACTGTGATCCCCATTCCCACCTCCCTGCACTGCTGGAGGGCAGAGGGAGAGCCCAGGAAGGAGGGAGGGGTAAGGGGAAGGTATTTTAAAGATTTATTTTACTTCTCATGGTCCTCCTCTGATTTTGTTAATAAAATTCAATCAATACCCCCAAGTTGAGTCTGTTTTGCCCTTGTCCATACTGGGTGAGGGATTTCTCCCTGCCCTTATCTCAACCCATGAACCCTCTGCTGTATTTTCTCTCCCCTGTCCACATCTGGAAGGCAGTGATGGAGCAGCTTTGGTGGGTGCCTGGAACCAGCCAGAGGAAACCCACTACAGAGAAAGAGGCTGCCCAGAGCAGCTGTGGCTGCCCCTGGATCCCTGGCAGTGCCCAAGGCCAGGCTGGACAGGGCTGGGAGCAGCCTGGGACAGTGGAAGGTGTCCCTGCCATGGCAGGGGTAGCACTGGATGGGCTTTAACATCCCCTCCAACCCAAACTATTCTGGGATTCTGTGACTCTGCCAGGGCTGGAATGGCACAAGAAGTTGAGTCAGGTCTGTCCCAAGCAGGCAAAGCAATCCAGGTTCTCCAGCAGAGCAGAGGGGGATCAGGAGCTGTGCTGCTCCTGCAGCCCCAGATGTGCTGCAATCCCAGGGCACTAAGCCTTGGGGATGACAAGTAAAAAACTGTCACAGTAAGTGGTGGCACACTGGGCGGTGTCACAGCCAGGCTCTTTGGCACCACCAAGCCCTGGCAGGTGGATTTATGGCTGGGACACACAGTACAGCAATGGCCCAGGGACTGGGGCAGGGCAGAACCATCGAGGGTGACATTTACTGAAGCCATTACCATGTGCCAGCTCCTACAGGGCTGTCCTGGGAGAGGCACCTGCAACTCCCACGCTCCCCTCCCAGATTTATCCTGGTGCCTGCTGTAGGATCTGTCCCTGCTCCACTGCTGGGCAAAGCAGGACAAGCCCAGGGCAGTGGGAAGAGGCTCTGCTGTGCCTCCCTCAGGCACCACCCTCATGCCCAAGGTCCCAAATTCATCCTTTGCAGCATCACAGAACCATGGAATATCTCAGCTTGGAAGGGACTCACAGAGATCATTGATCCCAGTCCCTGTCCCTGCACAGCCACCCCAACACCCCCACCCTGAGCAGCCCTGAGAGCTCCTGGAGCTCTCAGGCTTGGGACCATTCCCTGGGGAGCCTGGGCAGTGCCCAGCCCTTTCCCTGAGATCCACCCCAACCCTCAGCAAGTTGCAGTTTCAGGATGCAAAGCTACTGGCAGCTCCAGGAGCTGCACTCAGAAGGCACTCAGGAGCCACATACCACGGGGACATGGCCCAGTGAGGCTCCTCCTCACCCACTCCATCCCACCAGCAGCACCAGAGGGACCCAAACCATGCCATGGCAGCACCAAAGAGAGGAAGAGTTTGTCTGGCTGCTCCCGTGAGCTCTTCACAGGGACAAAGCCAGAAACCTTGGACAGAAATCAAAGGGTGCCTGGCTTGGCCAGTTCCACCCTCCTCAAACCAGCAGCACAGGAAAAATGCCCCCAGCCCGTGGCTGCTGGATGCTGCCAGGGCCATGGATGGCACCAAACACAGCTGGGGTGGGAGCTGGGTTTCCCAGGGGAGGGGAAGGAGAGGAGGTGGCAGGTCTGGGAGGGGTGGGGTCACCCCTGCCTGTCCCAGAACCATGCAGGGAAGGCCAGGAAGGGAGGCACTGCCTGAGGCTGTGCTGGCACCAGCACCAGGAACTGCCCGAGAGCATCTCCAGCAGTGGGACACACCAAGGGACCAATCTGTCCTGCCCTGTCCCCAGGCCCAAACCCCTCCTGAGACACCCCCGGCCACAGGGACTCCCCAAAGGTCCCAAACTCAGAGCAGGCAGGATGGGCAGGAGGGGCACTGCCCAGGCTGCATCCAGAGCAGTGTTTAACACTGGCACAGCGAGTGATGGCTCTGGGACACCGGGGACAGGTGACACCAGCTCCCAGCAGGACACCCCTGTCCTGCAGCACACCTGCACCCAGAGCCAGATGGACTGGAACTGGGCTTTAACCAGCAACTGCAGCTGGGGAATCATGGAATAGGCTGGGTTGGAAAGGACCTTAGAGCTGATCTTGTTCCACCTCCTGCCATGGCAGGGACACCTCCCACTGTCCCAGGCTGCTCCCAGCCCTGTCCAGCCTGGCCTTGGGCACTGCCAGGGATCCAGGGGCAGCCACAGCTGCTCTGGGCACCCTGGGCCAGGGCCTGCCCACCCTGCCAGGGAACAATTCCTGCCCAAGATCCCATCCAGCCCTGCCCTCTGGCACTGGCAGCCATTCCCTGTGTCCTGTCCCTCCAGGCCTTGTCCCCAGTCCCTCTCCAGCTCTCCTGGAGCCCCTTCAGGCCCTGCCAGGGGCTCTGAGGTGTCCCTGTGTCCTTCTCTTGTCCAGGTGAGCAGCCCCAGCTCTGCCAGCCTGGCTCCAGAGCAGAGGGGCTCCAGCCCTTGGCTCCAGCAGCTCCACATCTTTCTTGTACTTGTAATGATCTGGACCAGCACAAGACATTACAGATGAGCCCCTGCAAACCTCTATCTCCCTCCACCCCAGGACACTGTCACTCCATCCTGGATGGCCACATCCCTGTGAAGCTGCTGCAGGACCAGGGTCATGCCCGAGGGGGCTGTGGAAAGGACCTGGAGCTGCCTGGAAGTGCCAGTGAGCTCCCAGCCCATCAGTGCCAGAGCTCAGCCCAGCAGCAGCAGGTGGCACGCACACATTGCCCTGGCCATGGGCTGCAGAGCAGAACAAAGTGCCAGACTGTGCTGCAGGTCTCCACCCAAGTGGCTCTAAAGATCCAAATAAAACCAGCCCCAAACCAGAGGACACAGGGGACAGCCCCAGGGATGCTTCAGCCCCAGCAGCCCTTTGTGAACACCAGAGCCTGGGTGAGAGTGGCTCAGCTGCCGTTACATCTCTGGTGGAGCTCTGAGTCCCTGAGGGCACAAACTCATCCTGACACCAAATGGCCACACTCAGCTGCCAGCAAACCCCAGCATTCCAGAGGTGTCCCCAAGTGACAGCCCCCTGTGCCATCACACCCAGCTCTGCCTGCAGGGACAGCCCCACTGGGGGGTGAGCAGGACACTCCTCCCAAACCCTGTGTCAGCTCCATCCCCTCCTCCTCTTTCACCCTCTCCCCATCACACACAGCTCTCACTTCTTTTCACTCTACAGAACTGCCCTAGATGAACTCATCCCACCTGCCCTTAGGATGGGACATGGGTAATTTCTGACAAGGAACAGAACCCAGGGAATTCTCCCCAAGATAATGTGCTGATGGAGGCAGGAAAGGCAGCTGCTCTCCCTGGACATCCTCACTTGGTATCACCACAGAAAACTTGGCTCTCTGTGAGAAGCCCCAGACAGGTCAGGGCTGAGACCACTGCAAGAGCCCATGAGAAGCAGTACAACACTGGGAGAGAGGGCTGGGAAGGGCCCCTCCACCCTCTGTGCTCCAGTGATGGATCCCACGCAGCTCATCCATGCCCTGATCCCAGCACGGCCCGGGCAGCCTCTGCTCCCACATCAGGTGCCTCCTGCCACGAGGAGGACAGAGCCAGCTCATCCCCTTCCAGACCACATCTCTGCTTGACCAAGGAGGTCTGTGCTGGCAGTGCCCAGCTCTGAGCTGGTAAAACCCAAAAAGCACCAGCACAGCTTTTCTGGAGCAGCGTCTTATGGCACCACGCAGGAGGATGGTGTCTGTCACAAACTCGGGAACCCTCTGGTGCCTCACCCATGGCTCTTCCTCTTCCCCAGCTCTGCAGCATCTCCTGGCCTCTGATCCAGAGTTCTGAAGCTCCTGGTCCCCTTGGCTCCCAGTGGATGGCACAGGATGGGCCAGGACAGGGGCCAGGTGTGGAGGAGAAAAGGCTGCACCTCCAGCACAGCTCCTCTCCCCTTGCTGAGAGCTCCTTCCCAACTCTGCACACAGGAACGAGCTCATCCCTGCAGCCCTGCTGCAGGAAGCCAGCACATCACACCTTGGCTTCTTCTGCAGACACTGAAGAGAGGGACAGGGAGACTGGGCTCCTCTCCTTGGGACACAGTGTGCAGCCAGTGCCAGCTCCCAGACGCACAGGCAGATCCTTCAGCAGCCACATCCATCTGTGAGACCAAGCTCAGGAGTTCCCAGCTCTGCTACGACCCAGCTGGGAGGAGGCAGCCAGGAAGATGTGCCAGGTGCTTCCAGGGACATGACACCTGGCAGGAGACAACAGAGAGCAGCAACCCAGGGCTCTAAACTGAGAGGATTCCTTGCACCCCTGTGACCCATGGCAAGGTTACAGGTGCCCAGGCTGGCACAGAGGGGCCCATGGTCACCTGGTGCATCCTCTCAGCACTGGAATGCCAGCCACTCTCCAGCAGTGAGGAGAGGTGCCATGTGCCATCCTTCCCTGGATTTAACCTTCCAGCATCCCAGCATCTTCTAAAAACAGCAACTTTCCTTCTGTAGAGCTGTGACAGTCCCCAGGTGTTACAGATGGGGAGAGGAGCTGTTGCTCCATCCCATGGGAGGCACCTGGTGTGGGAGGGAAGAGCAGACACTGCTGGAAATGCCCCTCCAAAGCTGGCACAGCAGGAATCCACAACATCACAGAGCCCACAGGCCAGAGTCAGGGCAGCTCCAACGCCTGCCCTGTGCTCCTGGTGACTCCTGCTATCCCCAAGGCACTCTCTGCTGGATGGCAAGAGGAGCCCACACTGCTCCAATCGGTGCCACAGCACTTTTTGGAGATGGTCTCTCCCACAGCAGGAGTCATGACCAGGCTGGCAGGCAAAGGGACAGCCAGGGAATCCCACCCCAGCCATGGGCAGCGGGGAGAGGAGCCCCAGATCCCAGCTGGAAGTGGAGCCCCAGATCTTGGCAGGCAGATGTTGCTCTGTGGTGGCACTGATGCCAATCCGGACATGGGCTCGTGACAAACACTCCTCCAGCTCAGGGAAGAAAACACCAATTTGACTTAGAGAACAAAGATTTACCTGGGCTGCTGCTGCTCCTTTGTGAAAGGGTTAAATTAGGGCACCTGAAGGAGAGAAACTGAAGAAGTAGGAGAAGTTGTGTCCAAGTGCCTGTGTCCCATCTCAGCCTGCACAGGACAGAACATCCATGTGCTGGTCCTGGCTGCCAGGACCTCCCTGGTCCCCACTTGCCAAAGCAGCCAGGTCTGGGCAAAGCAGGACGGGTCCCAAAGAGCCCCAAGTTGAGATCCTGAACCTTGTCTCGACTCCAGCCCCTTCCAGGGCACCCAAGATGCACATCTTCATCCCTTCCCACGTTCCAGGCATGGCAGCACCACAAATTTCTGTTCCCTGGGTCACAACCAGGCTGGGCAGTGAGGGAAAGACAAGAGTGTCAGGGACATGATCTGGGTGGCCCAACCCAGCCCTGCAGTGTCACCAGCAGGGCACATTTTGTCACCAGGATGATGATGGTCCAGCCAAACACCTCAAGGCTCAGCTCTACAGCCAGACCTCACTGCCATGGGCTCCCAAAACTGAGGGAGATTCATAGGGGGGCCCTGGGAACAGAAGGTCTGGAGGGAGAGCAGCACAGGGTGAGTGAGAAGGGCTCTGCTTGGTGTGAGCCCTGAGGAATAAACTCAGTATTGCTCAGGCTACACCTGAGCATTCCTGCTGTAATCCAGCTGCCAGTGGCACGGAGAGCAGCTGGAGCACAAAGCCACTGCTGCCAGCCCCGTGCTGCCCACTGCCCGTGCCACAGTGGGACCGAGGGTGCTGAGTGCCCCTCCTCAGCAAAAACCCAGTGCAAGGCCCCCAGACTGGGAGGTCCCCCAGCATCCAAGGGCAGGAGACGGGCAGGAAACACAAAGGGAAGCCCCTGGAAAGGGGAGAGGGCTGTTCCTGCCCAGGGGCTGCGGCTGCAGCAGCGAGCTCCAGCTCACAGCCGGCCCCAGGTCACTTCCAGGCCCACACGGTGCCCCTCCAGCAGGCCTCCTCAAGCCAATACAATCATTTCTTTGGCAGTATTTTTTTCCATAAGTTTCATAAGCCCGTGAAGCTTAGTGAGCACCCAAACTCCACCGAGGTGCTTGGGCAGGTACCTGGCTGAGCCGCGAAGTCCTCGGGGTGCTGGAGGGGCAGCACCGGAGTCTCACAACACCAAAAAACACCCAGGGCAAGGAGGGCACCGACCGGCAGCTCCCGGGCCAAACGCAGCCCTTCCCCAGCAGAACCAGCGAGATCCAGCGGAGCCCAGCCCCGGCACAGGTTCTGCTTCACCCCGCGGCTCGGCTGAGCCCGGCGGCGAGGCCACCAAATCCAGGTCTCATCCAGCCCGGGAGGAGGAAGAGGAGGAGGAGGAGGAGGAGAAGGAGGAGGAGAATCCCCGGGAGCAGGGCGCGGTGCCACGCTCCGCTCCCCAGCTGTGCCCCGGCGCCCGTCCGGCCCGGCGGGGTCCGGCAGGCCGGGGGGACCCCCGGCCGGGGCGGCGGGACCGCAGAGGGGTGCACGGAAAGTTGGGAGGCCGGGAAGCGGGGCCGGCTGGGAGGCAGCGCAGGCCAATGGGAAGCGCAGAGCATGATGTCACCGCGCTCATCACAGCATGGCTCTGGCTAACAAAGAGAACAATGAGGCTGCCCAGTTCCCCGCTTCCCCCCTGGAAAAAAAGCCCCCCGACCCCCGGCCCGCAGCCCCCCGGGCACGGAGGGCTGGGAGCCGCCGGGCGAGGGCAGGGCTGGGGTGCCCGACCCCACAAGGGCAAAACAGCCCGGAGGTCACGCTCCCTGCCAGGGGATTCCTGCCGGGATCCCTGCGGGCAGCAGCTCCCTTCCTTTTCCTTTTTTTCCCTTAAATCCTCCGTCCTGGGTCTTTTCTTTTTGATTTTTCCGGGTGAAAGTTTGGTTTATTTGGTACGTCCTGGAGACAAAGCCCACTCCAGGCACACCCACCCGGCGGGGGCTGGGGCGTCCCTTTGTGACAGGTGGGTGCGAGGGGCTCCAGGGCCGCCTGCGGAGCTCCGGCCACCACAAACGAGCGGGTTAATGACCATTTATATCGGATTTATCAGTAGGATTTGTAAACGAAGTCTGAGATAAGGGGCACGGTTTACACGCCGGGTCTGAGATACGGAGCTGGAGGGGAGGGGGCAGAGGCACAACTACAATGAAAGCAAAGCTCTCGCCTCGCTCCGTGTCCTGGCAGTTCCCACGGACTCGCGTGGCTCCCGGGAACTTTCCCCGGGCAGCCGGCGTTATCCCACCCGGGCCGATGGAGTTTAATTGCTATTTCCAGGCAGTTCGCTGGGACCGGAGCGGAGCGCAGCTCCCGGGACCCGCGGCCGACTTTCGGGGCCGCGGATCTGTCGCCGTTAAGTTTCCGCCTCCGCAGGGAGACAAAGCCCCGAGACTGCCCCAAATCGCGGCGGGCGGCGAGAGGGAGGAGGGTGCCCGTGTCCCGCCGTGTCCCCACGCCGCGTTACCTTGCCGGCCCACGATCTCGGCGACGTGCTCGGAGCTGGGCACGGGCACGCACTCGGTCATGTTCACGCTCTTCTTCCTGCTCGCCGGAGGCTCGGGCAGCAGCGCGGGCGGCCCCAGCGGCGGGGCCAGGCTGCCGAAGGCGCCCGCGGCCGGGGCGGGGGCCGGCACCGGGGAGCCGCCGCCGCGCTCCCGCTCCCTTAGGCCGCCCGGCCCCGCGCCCCCCGCCGGCTCCTCCGCGCCCTCCAGCCCCAGCAGCGAGAGCTGGTCCAGGGCGAACCTCAGCGCGGCGGCTTCGCCCTGCGCCGGCGGCCCCGGCGGCCCCTCCCGCTCCCGGCCGGGCTCGGGCTCCGGCGGCGGGTCCTGCCCGGCGGGCGGCGGCGGGCTGAGCAGGGTGAGGCACCGCGGCGGGCCGCGGGCCGGCTGCCCGGGCTCGGGCTGGTACATGGAGCCGGGCATGGCGCGGAGCGGGCGCGGAGCGCAGCGGGCCGGGGCCGGGGCGGTGCCGCTGCCCGGGGCCGCCGCCGCCGCCTCCCTGCGCCCCCCGCCCCGCCCGGCGATGGGCCGGGCCGTGCCCGCCGCGCGCATGCGCGCCACGGCCCCGCCCTCCGAGCCGGGGCCCTCCCCGCCTGAGCCACGCCCACCGGGCCACGCCCTTCTGTGCCCCGCCCTCCCCGCCGAGCCGCCACCCGGGCGAGGGGTCCGGGAATTTGGGGGGGGGGATCCGAGCATCTGGGGGGTTCTGAGCGGTCCCGAGGGGTCCGAGCATTCGGGGGGATCCGAGCGTGGGGGAAAGGGGCCCTGAGCATCGCAGGGGGAGGGGAACCGTCCAAGCATCACTAGGGCGTTCTGAGCAGCCCAGGGGAGCTCTGAACATCCCGGGAAAGATCCGAGCGTGCCCGGAGGGGTCTCCTAAAATTTCAGGGGGTACTGAGCATCCCAGAGACACGCCAGTATCGCAGATGGTTGCGAGCATCCCGAGAGCGTCCGGGCATCCGGAGGGGATCTCGACCATCCCCGGTTGTCGATCACCCCGCGGGGTTCGAGCAGCCCCGGGGCCACGAGCGGTCCCGGCGCTCGGCACCGCCGCCCTCCCCCATCCGCAGCTCAGACACGGTGCTCCCATCGCGGAGCGGGGCTGAGTGCCTGAAAAGCGCCGCCGAAACGGAGGGAGGCGGGAGGCACTGGGCGCGGAGGGGACAGCCCGGCAGTGCCACCGCTGCAGCCGTCCCTCGGCAGAGAGCAGCGGGCAGGTCGGTGGGTACCGCTCGGCACCGCAGGGACCGGAGCGGCGGCAGATCCTCCCAGTACCGGGCAGCCGCTCCCCCCGCCCCTCCCAGGCACTCGGGGACAGAGCTGTGGCACAGCCCCGCACCAGGACAGCTGGATCCCTCCTTCTCGCCAAGTTACTAAACTTAGAAAACATCAGATCTGTCTTTCCCCCCCACCCTTGCCCCTTGGATCTTCAGCTTCTGTTTCCCAGGGTTATTCCGCAGGGTCCCAGAGCACTCCGGGATGGAAGGGACCGTCTGGTTCCAAGCCCCAGTTCTGCTGATCCCCTCAGCAGCATCACCAGGTTCTGCCTGACCTGGTGAGAGCCACAAACCCCTCAGCAGCCCGGATACCCCGAGTCTAGGGATCCCCATCACCCTCCCCACCAGGTCACTGCAGCAGGTCCCTGGTGCCGTGGATGTCCCACCATGGCTCACTGCCAAGCAGCCTCCAAACCCTTTGTCCCAGCTGGGCCAGGACTTCAGAAAACCTTCCCTGAGAGTGCTGGCCCAGCACACTCCTTCCCTGGAAAAACCACAGACCAATTCCCAGCTCCCCCAAGACCCCACATGCCCAGACATCCCCGCTCCACATCGACACTCAAGTTTAATTTTCTCCATTTACACAGACTTGTCTTTCCCAATCACTGTCTTTGGGATTAATTCAACTCTTTGGCTTGGTTTTAATTGCAGGAACCATCAGTGTCTGGGCTAGAAACCCCCCCTTCAATCCACCCACTCTGTTCCCATTTCAGATCCCAGGAAACATTAACTCTTGCTTCTCCATGGCCCCAAAACAAGCAACATGGGCTGGCTCTGTGCTTCCAAGCCGGTGACTCTTCTATGGACAGAGACTTACACATTCTGATACTTTGAAAAGGACACCTGAAACTTCTGTGGGATCTTTCCAGCAAGGTAACAGCCACCAGGAACTGTCTCCTTAATTCTTTCTCCTCCTCTCACCTGACAACTAACTCGTCATCTTCCAGATGCTAAAAAGTTTAATGAAAACAGTTAACAAGCTGCTTCTCTTCCTGCTTTGTCTCTTCTTCCTCTCCTCCTGCTTTCTCTCCAGAGGACTCAGCTGTGAACTCCCACCAGCCCTTTCCTTCTGTGGCTGTTGCAGAGAAAGCTGAATAACTTCTGCTTTCCCCCCAAAAAGCTCAATTTCATGGAGATGTGTCCATATCCATCCCAATTCCTCTGCTTACACAGATCCAACAGCATCAGCACAGCTCTGTGAATCCTCCCACTCCCAGACCTGCCTTCTCCATGCCATGAGCTGTTCAGAGAGCTGGCAGGCTCCAGGATTATTGCATGGAATCCTTGAATATCCCAGCTTGGAATGGACCCACAGGGAACTCTGGCCCTGCACAGCCACCCCAACAACCCCACCCTGAGAGCTCCTGCAGCTCTGGCAGCCTTGGGATCATTCCCTGGGGAGCCTGGGCAGTGCCCAGCAGCCTTGGGGGGCAGAACCTTTCCCTGAGCTCCAGGCCAAGCCCTGGCACAGCTCCATGCCAATTTTGGCATGAGGACTTGCACCTATTGAGAGAAGCTTCTCCTCCAGGGATAGACACAGGTAATCCAAGTCTGAGCTTGAGATATCCCCCCCTCCTATCCCTTCCCAAAATATTTAACATAGTATGTTGAAACAAATAAAAGTTGTGGGGTTTCCATAACTTGAGACAGAAGGGTACAACCCCTCCTGTCTGAGCTCCTTTTGTTCCCAGATAATGGAGGAAACTCAGACATGAGCAACACTGGCTCTGGTAACTCCACCAAGCAGCCTTGAGCACGCCAAGAGGACTGCACAAGGACCTGAACGGCTCCTCAGGGATGTCCTTGCTGCAGTTCCAACACCAAACACACTCCTGGCCACTGCAGGCCACCAGCTGGAGCAGCTCTGAAGCCACTGACAAATCCTTTTCAAAACCCCCTCAGGAGCTGCACTCCCAACACTGCCATTTCTGTCTCTGCTCTCTCAGTCCTTTTGGGAAATTTCTACATCAAGTCCAACAACACCCAGGGAAGCTGCCAGTTGTTATTTTAAGCACTTTGGCAAACCTGGTTTGTAGATGTTGTGCCTCTGATCTGTTCCATTTTCAGCAGAACTAGCTCACACTTTCTTCTGAGAGTCTTCCACACATGACACCAAGCGGCCTTTGGGGTTTTTTTAACCTGAGCAATTAGCAGTTCTTAAAGAGACTTGTGTCTCCCATTAGCAGAGGAAATGAGTCTACAAAGCAGGGAAGTTGTTCAGCAGGACTCTATTTCTTTACCAAAACATGACCATGCAGAAGAACCAACTTCACTAAACACAAGAGGAAAGGGAAGGTGCTTGCTGCTTCCAAGCCTATCTGTCCAGGTGCTTCCCCACGAACCAGCAGAACTCATTCCCAAATGTTTGTAGCACCTGTAACAATTTGGTGTCTGACCATTAAAGCAGTGGCTGTCCCAAACCTTGCAGTGTCCAAGGCCAAGCTAGACAGGGCTTGGAGCAGCCTGGGATAGTGGAAGGTGTCCCTGCCATGGCAGGGATGGAACTGGATGGGTTTGAAGGTCCTTTCCAACACAAACCACTGTGGGATTGTGTAATCTACAGAATCAAGATATCCCTAAAAAGAACAGAATCCCACGTACAGACAGGGGGTTCCAGAACACTGGACTGAAGCACACCAGGTGTCACAGCCCACTCAGGGGTTTCCTATACAGAGACAAAACAACAGAAGTTCAGCAGAGCATCAGTGCCACCACAGCTCCAACTCCCTCAGGAACAACTCTGCAGCTGCTGCTAACTCCAGGCCAAGTCTGCAATGGCACAAGTGACAATACCTGAGCTGGAACATTTATTCTGCAATAGAGAGCATCCTTTGTACATGCACCCCCAAAGATGGGATTAGTGAACATGGACAGGGGAACCTGCCTGCTTCCCCTCCAAAACCCCCTCATTTGCCACTGAATCATCCCAGACTGATCTGGGTTGGAAGGGAGGCTAAAGATCATCCAGTGCCACTCCTGCCATGGTAGGGACACCTCCCACTGTCCCAGGCTGCTCCTGCCCTTGGGCACTGCCAGGGATCCAGGGGCAGCCACAGCTGCTCTGGGCACCCTGTGCCAGGGCCTGCCCACCCTGCCAGGGAACAATTCCTGCCCAAGATCCCATCCAGCCCTGCCCTCTGGCACTGGCAGCCATTCCCTGTGTCCTGTCCCTCCAGGCCTTGTCCCCAGTCCCTCTGCAGCTCTCCTGGAGCCCCTCCAGGCCCTGCCAGGGGCTCTGAGGTGTCCCTGTGTCCTTCTCTTGTCCAGGTGAGCAGCCCCAGCTCTGCCAGCCTGGCTCCAGAGCAGAGGGGCTCCAGCCCTTGCAGCATCTCCGTGGCTCCTCTGGCCTGGCTCCAGCAGCTCCACGTCCTCCTGCTGCTGTTGCCCAGGGCTGGGGCAGCTCTGCAGGTGGGGTCTCACCTGAGCACAGGGGCAGAGGGGCAGAATCCCCCCCTCCCCTGCTGCCCAGGCTGGGGGCTCAGCCCAGCACAGGGGGGGTTTCTGGGTCAGTGCCCATGGCCGGGGCAGGCTGAGCCTCTCACCCACCAACACCCCAGGTCCTTCCCTCCAGGGCTGCTCTCTGCCTTTTACCATTTGTCTAAATCACAGCACCTTGGCCAAATCCTATAAAATGGGATCCAAAATTTAGAGGAAAAAATACTTTTAAAGAACAATTATAGCTGCTCTTCTCCTCTTTAGGAGGTCAAACTCTACTTTCTGCAGCTCTCCAAGCACAGAAAGCACAGGCTTGGAGCACAGCACAGAAGAGGTGCTGCAGCTCGGAGCAGAATCACAAAAAAGCCCTTACTCTGTGTGGGAAGGCTAAAGGGAATATTTCAGCACATCAGGAGCTGAATCACTGCATGTGGGTGGAGCCAGACAGATTGACAAGATGTGGAACTTGAAAGATGACCTCAGCCCGAGATCAATCATCCCACAAAGTCGCTGACTGAGGGAACAGCACAGGGGGACAGCTCAAGGTGAGGAGACTCAGTGTCACCGTGGTGCCACAGCTGCAGTAGAGGCACAAGCTGAGGTCACCCAAAGTCTGGCCCACTGTGATCCCTCAGTGCCACCAGGCCCAGCAGCCCTTTCTCTGTCACTCTTGGCATCCCTGGCACAGCACCTTCAGAGACTCCCTCCCTACAGCAGGACATGAAAGAGGCACCTTGGGGGAAGCCATTAGCTGAGGGCTCTTTTTCATGCATTAGATGAATGAGGAATTGAGCTGTCAGGTAATGACTTTGGAGTTGTGGAGAAGCCAACTTGATGGAAAGCTAAGAATTAATTGCAGATCAGACAAAAGCATGAAAAAATAAAAGCTGGTACACCACGCTTTCAGGTTTTACAGCCCTTCAGATCACTAAACCCCACAAAATGTGCCCAGCAGGCTAATCCAGGACATGGAACTGAACTCATCTTGCGAACAAAACCACGCAGCAACTTTTTAGGATTCAACTTTTCCCAAGCTTGGGGGTCCATAGCCCACCTTGAGCACCATGTCCAGCTCTGGGCCCCCATCCACCATCAGGAGGACGTGGAGCTGCTGGAGCCAGGCCAGAGGAGCCACGGAGATGCTGCAAGGGCTGGAGCCCCTCTGCTCTGGAGCCAGGCTGGCAGAGCTGGGGCTGCTCACCTGGACAAGAGAAGGACACAGGGACACCTCAGAGTCCCTGGCAGGGCCTGGAGGGGCTCCAGGAGAGCTGCAGAGGGACTGGGGACAAGCCTGGAGGGACAGGACACAGGGAATGGCTGCCAGTGCCAGAGGGCAGGGCTGGATGGGATCTTGGGCAGGAATTGTTCCCTGGCAGGGTGGGCAGGCCCTGGCACAGGGTGCCCAGAGCAGCTGGGGCTGCCCCTGGATCCCTGGCAGTGCCCAAGGCCAGGCTGGACAGGGCTGGGAGCAGCCTGGGACAGTGGGAGGTGTCCCTGCCATGGCACTGGATGGGCTTTAAGGTCTCTCCAACTCAAACCATTCTGAGATTCTGTGTATCAGAAAACTTGTCATTTGTAAATGCAAATGAAACCTGATTTCTTCAGCAAAGCCCTTCTGAATTTTGCCATTGAAGACAAACCTGTTCAGGCCACCCATTGCCCACTTCTGTGCAGCCTCCAACTGCTGCTCTTTGTGACTCTGCAAGGTAAGAAAAATCAAATCTGAGACTTATTTAATGAATTGACTAAGAGCTTTCCCATTAGAGGCCAGTATTATTTCTTACTAGTAGCTATTGTTATTAGCTAGTCAGCAGTAGTTATGGATATTGGTAAGAAATCAGCAATACTAAATGAGATTGCTAAGCAATGCCCTGACAATTCCAAGTGCATTTGGTGGGTCATTCTGGAGTTCAAAACGTTTTTCTCTCCCCACCCTCCCAAATGTTCTGTCACTGTAAATACCATTTAGCACACACTGTTCTGTGCTGTTCTCTCCTACATTCCAGCTACTCACGGGATCAGCCTGAGGAGGAGGGGGAGAAAGGTTTTCCCTCATTAATTCAAGTTGATCCCTGCTAATCTGAGAACAAATCCAAATTTTTAGCTCACTACAGCCCATAGAGGACATTATTTTCTGTGCTGCAGAATTAGGACACCACCTTCCCATGGCTGTGTTTCATTAAAGCAGGAAGGTAAAATAGGCAACACTGGGATCCTCAATCGACCCCAAAGTCTGGAGCAATTCCAGCAGATGCAGAAATTCCTGTTCAGAGTGACAACAGTGAGGAGTATACATTTTATGTGATAGGGAAGAAGCAGCATTATCCAAGTATTTGCATGGGCATCTGGACTCTTGGAGATTGTTCTTATGCACATAATCCAGATAACTAGGATTTCCTGACTGGAGAGTTATTACCAAAAAACTTATTTTTTCTCCATTAAGCATTCTCCTGCCTCCTCCCCCTTTAAACACATTAGCCCACACTCTTCCCAAGGACCAGGACAATCAGTCCAGACAGAATGGTCCCTCCTTAAAGCAAGACAAAAGCACATGACTCAGGAGTCCTTCCAGGAGTTCTGCTTCATTCATATCCCACAGAGCAGCAATAAGAATTTAGATGGGATATTGGGAAGGAATTCCTGGCTGTGAGGGCGGGCAGGCCCTGGCACAGGGTGCCCAGAGCAGCTGTGGCTGCCCCTGGAGCCCTGGCAGTGCCCAAGGCCATAGTGAAGGGGTCCCTGCCATGGCAGGGGGTGGCACTGGATGGGCTTTAAGGTCCTTTCCAACCCAAACTCCAGCCATGACATCAGAGCCTCCCCAGGCAAGGTTTAACATGCCTGCACTCCCAAAGTCCAGCCATGTCATCCCTGACTCTCTTCTCTTCCTGCCAGGCTGAGTTTACAAGCAAGAAAACTCCTCCCTTTCCTTGCTCAACAGCCAGTTCAGCAAGTTCAATTTCAGATGTGAACCGAGCCAACTTTTCCTGGGCAGAACCACCTCCAAGAGCTCTGCTGGCCAAATCCAGACTGCACCAATATCCATTCCAATTCATTCTATGGTTTGCACAAAATTTAATCCAGCTAGAATTCAGGAAAAGTAACACTCCCCAAACAGCAGGAAAATGACATTCCCTTTAAATCTTGAAGTTTTGTAAAGCAAAGTGGAAAGGAAAATACTGTAGCCATCAACACCCTATGCAGCAGAGACTATTAATGAATGAAGTATAAGCATTGCCTCAATTCCACTCAATTGCTCTTAAGTACATTATTTACTAATCATATGCCTAACAAGTTGTACCTCAAACCAGCTGCTTTCTCCACCCTGAGGATAGATTTGACGATGGCAGACACTTTATGCCCGTCAGTCACGTCCAGGGCTGAGATAACACAAACTAATCCAGTTGTTATTGCAGCAACACGAAACAGACATCATGGTCAGTGAAAACAAACACTTGATTTCCTCACCTTGCTAAGCAGGTAAAGTTATTTCACTTTCTCTGGCTGTGAGGGGAGTCCTGTGTCCCTTTTTGGCACTTTGCACAAGCAACTCCTCCATATCAATGAAAACATCAAACTTTGTAAACTGATGGAAAGAGCTGAACTGGAAAAGGGGTGGGGGGGATGAAACAAGAGAGTTGGCAGCAATTTTAATTGATATTCAGTGCATCAAAATATAAGTGTCAACATCTCAATCACCTGTGGTATGGTGCCTCAATGGTATGTTTAAATCCAAGTAAAAGTAGGTAAAGACATCACCAGATATTAAACAGGTTTTCAAAAAGCCAATGTCAGAATAAGATTGCTCTGGTCACAAGGACACCTCTGGGGTGGGACATGAACTGCTGGAGCTGAGATTCAAAGGGCCATATGGGAATAGACTCAAGTTGAGCCAGGAAGGTTTAGATTGGATATTAGGGATATTTTGGTTTTTTCCCCACAGAAAGGGCTGTCCAGCCCTGGCACAGACTGCCCAAGGCAGTGGTGGAGCCATCATCCCTGGGAGTGTTCAAAAGCAGTGTGCATGTGACACCTGGGGACGGGGGTTAGTGGTGAATGCGGCGGTGCTGGGCTGATGCTTTCACTTATCTTAAAGATCTTTTCCCACCTTAACAATTCTGTGACTCTGTCACCAACCTGCCCAAGAGATGGGACACCCTGGCTGCCTCTTCCTTGGTGGGGACACAGGAGAGGATTCTGCAACAAGGTTGAACTGCTTTCCACAAGTTTCCCTCCACGTTCCCCTCTGCCAGGCTCCAGATGTCCAGAGCCAAATCTCAGACTGGAGCCCCCAACTGAACCCCCAGAGCACCTCCACTGGGAGAAGTGGAAAGGGCAGAGCACAAAACTCCAGGAAGGGGCTTGAGGCAGACTAGAAGAACCTCTTCTTTGTGAGAAACATTTAATTCAACACCATGACTTACAAGAGGACAGATTTACAGAGTAGTAACTGTAACAGACTGTTCAGAAAGGAAAATAATGGTCGCTGCCTGCAGTGCCAGGTAAAGCTCCCCAAAGCAGCACCTGGCAGAGCATCAGCAAAGTACAATTCAGTCTCCTTGCAGTACTCAAATGAGCAATATCAACCAATTTTGTGTTTTCAAACCTTTAAGAAAAGAGTGAATAAAGGATCATTTACTTTGGCATGGGATATTTTTCAGGGATCACTAAGCTGCCCTACTCCCAAAGGCAATTCCCTGGCCCCTGGCTGTCCCTGCTAATCTTTCTCACACAATAAAGGCTCTGGGAGCTACTTTCTTCCCCAAGTTTTGGGATACCAACAACTTGTACAATTGGTTGGTGCCACAATATTTAATGCACCACTTTGTAGTGTTCTCTCAGCCGAGACGTCCACGCACGGTTATGCAATGGATACCCTAAGACAAAAATAATTCTGCAACCCAGTCAACACATTCCCCAAGCTATCAACTCTCATCTTCCTCCCCTCTCCTTGTCTCCCTTCACAGAGAAATCTATTTTTAGCCACAAGTTACCCCAATATGCTCAAAGATGTACTGGAAGAGACTGAGGGATCAATCAAGGTACCCATGGTGAAGCCCAATACTTATAAACACATTAAGGCAGTTTTCACATCAGTCCAATTTCCAATTGTTGACACAAAATGCTGGTCACTTCACTGCACATGCAAATAAGAAAGATTCAATACTTAATAAAAAGCTTTAAATTCCTTTTTTAGATATCAATTATAGAAAAATCAACCTTTTACCTTTTTTTTTTTTTTTTTTTAAAGAGGTCAGAACATTACTGCACACAAAAGCAGGTGTGTAGCCACACCTGTTGGAATGGATCCCCTTCCCTCCACACTGAGGAACAGAGGGCAGGTTCTTGGCACCAGAAGAGAAAAAGGAGGAAGTTTTCCTCATTATCAGTCAGAAATGAGTCATCCTTCCATCCCCAGTTGAGAAAGTCCTTCTGACTGGACTTAAACCAAAGTAGAATATACCTCAGGCTGGGTATATTCTGAACAGAGTCTTGGAGGCAAATGTCTGGACACACAGAGCTCTGGATCCAGACTGTGGTGTGGAATAACCAAATACCCAAATTCCCAGAGCTGGCAGCCCAAGTCCTCGAGTGCAGCTTCCCCTCCTCACCCCAGCTCAGGTGGGAGAGGCACTGGCAGCTCAGCTCTGAGACTACACTTCCAAACAATTCCAAGACCAATGTGGTCTTGTGAGGAAACAGCAATTCACACATGGAATGAACCATTCACAACATGAAATGACCTCCCTACAGTCAGGTACAAACAGGTAGCCCACAGCAGAGTAGCCAAGGAGTGAAACAGCATCTCCCTCCCTTGGGTTGGAGAGAAAATTGTTTCTGTGGGTCATTAAAAGTACTTTGATAGAAAAGCTTAAAAATGTTTTACCCAGCACTGACCCACAAAAAGTAATACCAAAAAAAAAAAAAACCCAAAAAGAGCCAGCAAATTCAGTTCCTAGGATTTTCCCTCCCACCATGTGATATTCCTTATCCCCTCCCACTTTTGCATTCCCAATCACCCTACCCCTTTAGAAAAAGGAAGGGGAGTAGAGTTTAGTCAAGTTCCATCTGCAGAACTCCTCTGCAGTGAATGAACCATCAGCTTTCACGTTTCCTGAAGTCCATCCAAAGGCTCTGGGGTACAGCTGGACTGATGGTGCACTCTTGGCTCTGTGATTGGTTGTGCTGACCCTGCTGAATGGGTTTATACTGGGAATTCTTAGGTGGAACTCCCTGAAAGAGGAAAAACAAAGACCTTGTAACTCTAAAAGAATTTTTGTATCTTTTCTTAAAAGGAAAAATCCCACTGTCTAAACACACTCATGTCTTTATCTCCTGGGTTTCACCTGCAGCAGTGAGTTTGTTCTGGCTCCTGCCTGTTGCCAGACCTCTGTAGCAGAAAGGAATTCAAGGTATTCACTGTCCAAATACAGTTACTGCTGGTGATAGGGGAAAATGGGAAAAAAGAGCCCAGATAAAAGATGGGATCTCCCAAAGGCCAAGCAGATTGCACATTATAATCAATCCTCAAGCTTCAAGGATTGCTTAACAAAATCAATATTCCTCCCACCTGAAATCCCCATTCCCTCCAAAGGAGCTCCTCTGCTATTCATCCTAAAAAGTCCCTTTTTTCCCCACCACGCTCTTGATTCTTGTCTCAGAGCTCCAGAGGAGGCCACTAAGTTGATCTTAAGGCTGGAAAACCCGTTCCTATGGAGACAGGCTGAGACAACTGGGGCTGAACCCTGAGCCTCCTTTTTTCCAGGCTGACCCCCCCAGGTCCCTCAGCCCCTCCTGGTGCTCCACAGCCTTCCCAGCCCTGTCCAGCCTGGCCAAGGACACTGCTCTGGGCACCCTTTGCCAGGGCCTGCCCACCCTGCCAGGGAACAATTCCTGCCCAAGATCCCATCCAGCCCTGCCCTCTGGCAGTGGCAGCCATTCCCTGTGTCCTGTCCCTCCAGGCCTTGTCCCCAGTCCCTCTCCAGCTCTCCTGGAGCCCCTTCAGGCCCTGCCAGGGGCTCTGAGGTGTCCCTGGAGCCTTCTCTTGTCCAGGTGAGCAGCCCCAGCTCTGCCAGCCTGGCTCCAGAGCAGAGGGGCTCCAGCCCTTGCAGCATCTCCGTGGCTCCTCTGGCCTGGCTCCAGCAGCTCCACGTCCTCCTGCTGCTGTTGTCCAGGGCTGGGTGGGGTCCCATGCCCACCTCCCCCATTCCTGACCCAAGGCCCCCACATCTTTCAAAGCCCAGGCTAAAAAGTGAAGATTCATCAATATTTAAGGTTCCTCCTGAAAACCTTCCTGTCCCCAGTGTTTAAGGTGAGCCACAGCAAATCATCCTACCTGGACTATACATTTTCCATCTCCTGGTCATGGTCCTGCTCCTCCTCCTCCTCTTCTTCTTCTCCTTCCTCCTCTGCTCCTTCTTTCTCCGAGGGAGGCTCCCCATCCCTGGCGATCTCCTCCACGTGGGCCAGCATGTCAGCCATCAGAGCCTCCTCCAGCCGCTTCCTCACCTGCTGCACCAGCTCCTCCTGCTTCCTGCCCAACACAAGGACACCCAACATCAGCCCCCAGGGCTGCCCCTGTCAAGGGAAAAGAGGCTCCAATCCCTCCAACGTGAGACAAGCATGGACTGGAAAAGCCCTCTAAGAACTCCAGGGCATAAGAAAAAAAAAAAAAAAAACCAAAAAAAAAAAAAAAAAAACACAAAAAAAAAAACAAAAAAAAAAACAAAAAAAAAACACCACCAAAAAAACCCCCCACCTGGCATTGTACTCTGAGTGAAGATGAAAAACATTTTCAGAATTTCTCCAGTATTTATATTATGTGCCCTGCACCTGTTCATTTCTGGCTGAAATTTGGCTAACCTAGCAGCTAACTTTTTTTTTAGTCTAATACTGATTTTTAACTCCTACTACTATTATCTAACAAGCCAGCATACCCTGCACAGACTTTCAAAAATATGACTGGAGAAAATTAAGTTTCAGGCCATTTCTTTCTGCTCATTTTCCTTTTGAGTCCCAACCCTAAGAAGTCAAAGCACAGCAAAGAAGTGATCACCAATCAGTGGCTCATGGGGCTCCTATTTCAGCTCAGCCACAGGACATCAAAGTTACAAACAGACTGTTTTTCCTGGTCATTTATGTCTCAATCAAGCTCAGAAAAGTCATCCTGCAATTCCAAAAGATTTATCAAGCTAAGTAAGGATTGCCTTTAAAATCTTAATGAATGCAAATTGCATGCTGCAGGGCTTTGGTATATTCAGTTCTCATCAAAAGCTTAAAGCTGAGTTTGACCAATCCTAATTTAACAAGATTTCATTACTAAAGCAACCTATAGCAGAATAAGCTGCTTCCTTGTTCCCGGTCACCACAGCAGGCATGGCTTGGGTTTGGTCAATCCACAAATTCTATTTACTTCATTTACTGACACAGGGGAAGGTGAAGAGAATCCAATCCTCCTGTATAGGATTTCTCCAATGCCATCTCTGCTCAGAGGTGCCTCAATCAAGGTTCCCACAACTCAGACACTTCTGTAATAAAAGGAAACTTGACATGAAAAACAAACATGAACCTGAAACTGCAGAGTAACTGAGCATGGCCAAAATAAAAAACAGTGGGCTTTAAGCACACGACAGAACTGAATGTAACTACTTTTGTCTACTCTCTTCCTAGAGAGCCATTCCAATTAATTCCCAAGGCACAGTGTTCCATCAGACATTCAGAAAGAAAAGCAAAGCACTGTTTGAGCACAAGGAACCTCATTCCAGAACAGCAAGTGCTATTTCCAGCTCCTACCTGATATCTTCATCTGTCACCATGAAGGCTTTGCAGAGAGGCTGGGAGGTGTTCAGCCAGACCCCAGGGTTCTTCTCCACAGCTGCAGAGAGCTGGCCAGTGATGGGCATGGTGCTGGTGTGCAGGGCACTGGCGATGGCAGAGAGCAGAGTCTCGTCCGTGCAGCCGGGGCCAACCCCTGCAAGGGGGAGGGAAATCCATGAGCAGCACTGCCCCAGGCAGGGAGCAGGAAATCAGGACAATGGGAATTAAATTTTAATGGCAAAGCACAGGCTGTCAGTTGGAAAGCTCACATGACATAAATCTCAGACCTAAATGCTTCTAAGAGCACCTTTGCAGCTCTCTGAGGGTATTGAAACTTAGCAGTTCCTCAGTATTAGAACCAAAAAGATAATAAAAATCACCAAACTGGGAAAGGAAGATGTTTCCATTCTGCTTGAACAAGGTTCAGAGAGCTGGGGGTGCTCATCTGAACAAGAGAAGGACACAGGGACACCTTAGAGCCCCTGGCAGGGCCTAAAGGGGCTCCAGGAAAGCTGGAAAAGGCCTTTGGACAAGTGATGGAGGGACAGGACACAGGGAATGGCTTCCACTGCCAGAGAGCAGGGATGGATGGGATACTGGGAATTCGGAATTGTTCCCTGGCAGGGTGGGCAGGCCCTGGCACAGGGTGCCCAGAGCAGCTGTGGCTGCCCCTGGATCCCTGGCAGTGCCCAAGGCCAGGCTGGACGGGGCTTGGAGCAGCCTGGGACAGTGGGAAGTGTCCCTGCCATGGTAGAGGGTGGAATGGGATGACCTTTAAGGCCCCTTCCAACCCAAACCCAAACAGCAATCTGAGATGCTCTGCTGTTTCTGGAAAATGAGTTCCCCAAAAGGCTGAGAGGCTTTGCCTCAGTGTCCCCTCAGAACAAAGGGCCCTGGCACCCCAGGCAAGCACTACAGCAGGAATGGCCACAGCCCTGCCAGGCTCTGGGGACAGGGAGCTCACCCCCAGCACCTTCACTCCTTGCTGCCAGGTGCCAAATGCCAGCCCTGAGTGAAGGGCACCCTCTGATTACCTTGCAGCCCTTTGGGAAGGTCCATTGTCTTCACCAGCTCCTCTGCAATGTCAAAGGCATTCAGTCCACTCAATTTCTTCTCCCAGAAGAGCTGCAGTCAAAGCAGGTGGTTATTGGTGCTTACTGGCACAACCAGGAATGGAACTGACAGCTCCACAAAACCCCTGCTTCCTGTGCAGACAGGGAACAGCAGGGCTGAGGACACTTTAATGTGGATTTACCACAGAAGGGATCTGCCACCTCCAACAGCAGGAACAATCCTCACTGCCAATCAGCCCTGCCCAGTCTTAACTTCTTTTTGCCAGGGCTGGGATTAAAGTGTGAGATGGTATTTCTTGTTGGGACTCAGATGTTTATCAGTTCTTATCTATGTTACAGTCTCACAAACCCTGAGTTCTACATCACTTCAACAAACTAAAAATGGAGCCCCATCTCTCTCTCTACAAGGACCTTTAAGGATAAACTGTCCAATTACGATGTGACACCAAAATTTTTTACATTTTACCCAATAACCAACTACCAGTGGCCCACAGTGTGGACTTTTTTATCCAATTACACAAAACCACCCAAACCCATGGAGCAGAATGTGAAGAAGGATCAGCCTCCACCTTAAAACCTCCATCTTGCTTTATATCTATTCCTGTATTCTAAAACATTCAACTCGAAGTTTCCCACCCTGTGATATCACACATTTCTATTCAAACTCCACACCCACAATCCCAATTCTATCATTCCATTCTGGAAGCTTCTCCACAGCCTCAGGTCAAGGCAGTTGTTCTCTTGGGGGTCAGTGCCTGGCAGCACAGAGAGTCTGAAATTCTCAGCAGCCAGGGTTCCAACACAGCCCCACAACCCCTCTCTCCCAATTTGCTGCCTTGGAAGATTCTCTTTTCTTCCAGGGCCTGGAACTTTCACAGCTCTGAGCTGCAGCAGCAAGGCCA